>NC_077229.1:69815879-70528277 GCF_027887165.1 Monodelphis domestica | reverse complement strand
TGTTTTTTTTATCATTTAAATTTTCATTACATATTTCCATTGGTTGGAACCAAATACTACATTTTATGTATAATTATAACTTTGAATTGTATAAATTAAAATAATGTGACTATTTATGGGGCTTATTATTTACATAAATCAGGATTTTATTGTATAGAATATATATAGAATTGGGGTATGTAGCAGAGATTTATGTTAGTATCTTGGGTCCACGTCAAACTCAATTATTTTACAACACTCATCTGGGTGCACTGTGTCGTTAAAGGATGTTTTTAAATAAGTGGCAGAACTGCTCAAGACTTACCAGTCTCTCAGACTTCTAGGCAGGCAATAGAATCAGCAGAAACCTAGAATATGTCTCTTCTGACTTTGAAGTCTTGGCTGCTAAACAGAAGGAATCAGTATTTTTATCTTTTGTACCTCAGCAGGAAACAGAAGCAAGAACACTGAACCCATTCTAACAGTCACTTCTTTTGTGACTTGGTGCAAGTTATTTTATATCTATGACCCTCTGTTTCCTCATCTGTAAAGTGCTAAAAGAAGGGATTGGACTTGATGATCTCTAAGGTCTGTTCTGTCTAGCTCTAGATCTAGGCTATCAGGTTGATGATGACTGGAATTTTGGAAGAGGAAAGAGGAGATGGGGAATGAGAAGCTAAGATATAAAACAGTGTTAGTGCTAGTGCATTATTGTTCCATTCTACAGATGAGGAAAAAGGCTTCAAGACACGATTTACTTGCCCAGGGTCACATACCTAGTAAATGCCAGAGACAGGATCTAGTTTTGTGAATGATCATTTATAGTACTAGAATGATGGGACTTTGGGATTCAGATGGGAGAGATCTCACCCAAATGGGGTTAAATATTTGACAGCAATTTCAACATCTTGATGAGTAGAGCTTTTAATTGACACTTAAGAAGAGAGAAAGAGGTTCAGAAAAAACTATAACATGAGTGATTGTGCAGGACAAAAGATGAGATGTTGGAGAGAAAATCATAGAGGAGGTTATAAGATGGTAGTCAGTGTTGGATGGCAGAGAAATGGGAAGAAGGAAAATGAGCTCTCCCGCCAGACTTCTCTAAACAGATCTAAAAAATTCATCAAAGTGAATCTTGATTGGGAAATATAAGAAAAAAAAATCAAATGAGTCATTTTCTCAGCTCAGGTTGGCATAGGGAGATAGAGAAGTCTATGCATGAAATCTGCCAAGAAGCTAGAGCATTCTCACATGGGGCAATAGGAAGGACTAGATCCAACAGAGACAGATGTAAACTTTTGCATATTTCTGAAACTTGTATCAACTGTCAGTTATGTTGAATAGGGATCACCCTATTCAGTTTCAGAGTCCCAGAGCCAAAGTAGCCTGAGGAAGAGACCTCTGCTTGAGGGTAGGCTTCCAAAGTGATGAGTGGTTATGGGCTCAGGCTGTGACCTGAGAGAGGATGAGTTCAGAAGGCTCTGTATAGATCTCACCCCAGGAGCAGAACTGGGACTTAGATGCTGGCCCTATCCTAGTCTAACCAGGGCAGGAATCCAAGATTAGAGAGGACCCCACAGTTCTGTCTCTCAAAAGTTCACCGAAATAGTAATGGGAGCAAGTGCACAAGTCTTTTTATGATTCAGACCCAAATTTGCACCAAAAATATGCAGAGCTTAGACCATGGAGGTAGTAATTAGACTGCCTTAAATAAGATTACTGGAAACACTGAAAGGTTTCAGATCTCCAACCTGAGCTATCCCTGAGATTTTTGAATGATTCAATCAACCTCCCAGTGAGACAGTAGCAAGACTAGCCCAAACATTCCCTTCAGAAGCACATCAAACTAGGCACCAACATAATGCCCATGGTCAGGGAATGAGGATTAATGAGCAACCAACCCAGGAGAAGAGAATGACTCCAAACAAGCAAAGCCTCAATAAAAGAAAAAAGCTTTTAATTTTAATCTCTCCTCTCTCCTCCACTAGCCTTACCTTTTGAGAAGACAAGAAAGTCAAAACTAAAACATATATGCAGAACTAATTCCAGCACTAGCCATACCCTAAAAAGAAAGAAACAAAGAAAGAGGAAGAACTGCTTTATTCTTCATTCTTAGTTCAAGAGGTCTCTATCTGGAGATTTGTTTCATTATACCCACCATTTGGAATTGAATCACAATGATACAGAAATTTACAGTAGAAGAGCTGACATCTTGTAGTATAATATTCCTGAAGGCAAAAGATATACACTTAAAAAGAATAAGTTATCCATCAAAAGTATATAGCTAAAGGTGGAAAATGGATTTTTAATATAATAGAGTATTTTTGATGAAAAGATCAGAACTTTCTAGAATTGAAAATATAAGAGTCACGGTAAACAGAAGATAATGATCATAAAGGACTAACCAAGGATAAAATGCTCCTATTCTAATAATTGATATGTCCTTTTTTAACTTTGTCATCAAAGGGAATCTAAATAGATATAAAATCTGGGAGTGATTCTGTTACATCTTGATGATCTTAGAAGAAGAATGGAAAGAGAGAGGAAAAGCAATGTATTGTGAAAGGAAAGGGAGAAGAGAGTTAGGAAAATTATTTCACAATTGGGGTGAGGGGAGTAAAAGCCTATACAAACAAGGAAGAGGAGATGGGAAGAGCAACTGGTCCTTGAATCTCACTTTCATCTGAATTGAAGGTAAGAAAAATTGGGTACAAAAATACCTTTCACTCGACAAAAAAACTGAAGGGAAAAGAAGATGGAAGAAGAGGGAGGATAGATTAGGAGAAGGATTGGTCTTATATAGAACAAAGTCAAAATATGGATGTACAAAAAATATTAATAACTATTTTTAAGGTGGTGAAGAATTGGAAGCTGTAGGTGTATTCACCAACTGGTTGTGGTATACATCCACATTATTTATTAACCAATTATATAAATTATATATATAACATATATACATATATATAAATGTGATGGAATACTAGTGGGTTCTAGGAAATGATGAAAGGGATATTTCCAGAGAAAACTGGGAAGATTTGCATGTATGAACTGATTCAGAGTAAAATGATCAGAATAATTTATACAATAAAAATTGCAAAAACAAATAACTTTGAAAGACTTAGGAACTCTGATTAGCATAATCAACAACGATGATGATGCATGTTATTCCTCTCCTGATAGAGAGAAGAAAGATTATGAGACTTTTTTTGGGGGGGGGGAAATTGGCCAATGTGTACATTTGGTTTGCTCAACAATGTTTGTAACAGGATTTTTTCTCTCTTTTCAAATGGAAGGAGAGATACTGAAAGAGAAAAGCAGAATTTTGATTGAAAAACCCTCAAAATTTAATAAAAAAAGACAGACCCCCTTCTTTCATTTTATAGATCAGGAAACTGAGGCACAGATAGATCCAGGGGTGCACAGATAGTACATGTCTGAGGCAGAATTTGAATTCAGGTTCTCTTCTTCTTCCTCTTCCTTTTCCTCCTTTCCTCCTTTTCCTCCTCCTCTTCTTCTTTTAAAGAACCCCTACCTTCTATCTTGGAATTGATATTAAGTATTAAGTATTGGTTCCAAGTCAGAAGAGCAGCAAGGACTAGATATCTTGGATCAAGTGACTTGTCATAAAACTAGTGTCTGAGGTCATATTTGAATTCAGGTCTTCCTGATTTTTGGTTCAGTGCTCTAAAGACCACTTCACATAGCTACTCCAAGTTTCTGAAGGATGGTTATATGGAAGAAGGACAAAGTTTATTTGTTAACCCAATTAGGATTGGATTTATTCCACTTGACCCTAGATTGCTGAGGGAGAAGTAGGTAAGCACGGACAGATTTCAACTCAATATAGAGAGTAACTTTCTGACAATTAGAGAAATCCAAAAATGGAGATGTGTTGTTTCAGGAGATTGTGGAAGGCTTTGGAATTTGAATGACTATCAGAAATTAATTTAAGGAGACGAAATAAGAGAAGACTTGAAGGACAATAAGGAGACAGACTACGCTGGCCTACTGGCTGTTCCCCACAAAGGATACTCCATTTCATGTCTCTGTGTCTTTGCCTTGGCTGTGCCCAGTTCCCAGAATGATCTCACTCTTTACCTCCATATTTTTCCTTTCCTATGTTCCTTAAAGGATCAGTTCAAATCCCATCTACTGGAAGACACTTTTCTTGGCATTCCCAACGGCCTATGATTCCTTTTCTGAGATGACCTTCCACTTACTCAGTAGATATTTTGTATGTACCTACTTGTTTACATGTAATTGCCATTGGAATGGAGGGCAGGGACAGTACTTTTTCATTCTCTATACCCTAGGCATTTAGCAAAGTGTCTGGTACATGACAAACAATAAATGTTTGTTGGCTGACTGACATGAAATGAAAAAGAAGACCTAGAAATGAAGGAAAAGTGTTTGAACTGAAGGAGGACTCTTGGGGAAAGGCATGAAGAGGAAGAAAAGAAGGACTTCAGGAGAAGGAGGAACAGAAAAAGAAATCAAGTTGACAAGTTGACAAGAAATCAAGGAAAAGAAAAAGAAGAAAGACATATAATGGAGGAGGAGAAGTAGGAGATCAGCTCAAATAGAAGGGGAAAGTAGTTGGCGAGACAAAGTAAGAAATTAATAAGAGAAGGGAAAGGAAGTTGGGGGTAATTTTAAAGGTGCTTAAAAAAAGGCTAAAGAAATTAAGAGAGTGACAAAGATGTCCTCAATTAGTTTGCTACAACAACTTTTTGGTGATATACTAATACAAATAAAAAGGCCTGAAGATCTCATTTTCAGGAATTATGAAGAATAGGCAAAATTTTGCTATGACTCTCACTGGTAACCACTGGCCATGGTTGTATCTTTGCCATGATCAAGTGATTTATCTATTCTTAATGTGCTGGCTGGGCTCCCTCCTAAAAAAGAAGAAAAAGCGGCTGGAGGAATGCCTTCCTACTCTTCAGGATATCAGGAGAATGATGTGTTCCTTTTAAAAATTTGAAGAAAAACCTAATTAAAAAAAAGAAAAATGATCTGAACAGGTAGAAGTAAATCCTGATATGACTAGGGAGTTAGAGTCAGCCAGTCTGTTAGCAAACTTGTGCCTGCTATGTTCTAGGCACTGTTGCAAGAGGGTGGAAGAATGTGACACACAGGAGAAAGGGAAGAAGGATTGTTGAACTTGGAGCCAGCAAACAAATATGAAGCTCTTCCCAAAGCGAGGGAGCTGGACTTTGTGAAGAGGAAGCTGCTGCTTGTACTCCAAGGACTGATGTGGATTCATGGGGACTGTCAAGATCAAGACCATTTAGTAAAGATGGGAAGAAGAAACAAATAGTTGTGATGTTTGGTGACTCACTGCTCAGTTGCTCTGAAGTAGTCTTTTGTAAACCTGTGAATAACAATAGAGTTTTGCTGTCTTTTTGGATCTGTGTATCTAGAACATGGCAGAGAACCTACTATGACATTGAACCATTCAACTCTATTGAGTCTGGAGATTCACGTAGGCATAGATGGTGTGGTCAATAGAAATCTAAGCAACATCATTAACCATTCTAAAGCCTTGAGAAAGACACTGAAAACTTTGAGGATCATCACTGTTTCCCAGTGAAAGCAAGGGCTTTGGGAAAGAAAGTTAAATTTGGGGAATGAACATTTGGTTAAAAAAAAAGATATCTGAGAACCAGATTTAGATGTTTGGACAAGGAAGTGAAATAGTAATGATGGACTCCTGGGAGATGCACGTAGCAAAGCTGGTAAGAGTGTTGTCTAGAATCTTATATGTGTGTGTGTGTGATCAAAATTTAAATGGAAAAGGAAGGGGAAGAAAGAAAACTGGTTGTATTGGTACCAAGTTAGGGACTGTAGAGTAGGGTTTTTTGTCATGGACTTCTTTTGCAATTTGATGATGCCTATGGATTTCTCAAAATTGTGTTTTTAATCACATAAAATATAATACACAGGATTACAAAGGGAACAAATTATATTTAAGTGATGTTACCCAAATATTAAAAAAAATGGACCAGATTATTAGATTCCAGTTTAAGGAATACTGCAGTGTAATTTTAGGGTAGGAAGAAGACTCACTCACAAACTCAAGAGTTGACAAAATCTAAGAAGGGAGCCTATGGTCTTGTCTGCCTATATATAATCACACCAAGTAGGTATTATACACTGGTGAAAAATATTTCTCAATTCAAGGAGGCAACTTTGACTTATATAGTCCATGATCCTATATACCTGTATAGATACTGCTATTGGATTATACTAGTATGGATCATATGGACAGAAAGAAGAAATGAGGCATATGGGAAGCAAATCACAAATCTGGAAGAAACATGACATCACAGTGATGGGCATTTCATCTAGTGGACTCTGCAAAAAGGAGAGAAACTCATAATTTCTTCACTTTTCTGAGTGCCATTTTCATTCTTTAAAGTAATACCAGGATGGAGAAATTCTGTTCTGGATATGATCCTTTCCAACACAGAAGAACGGATTGTCATTATGGACATGATAGGAATCTTGGGGAGAATGATTATTCTATTTCAGAATTTTGGATAGAGGAGAGTATATCTAGATACGGAGCAACTTGTGCTCTAGATTTTGGAAGGACAAATGTCAAAGAGTTTGGAGAAAGGCTACATCTCATGGATTAAAATTGTAGGGAAAAATCAACAAGGAGTGTATGAAAAGCTCGAAAGACTTAAATTATGAAGACAGACAAAAAGGGAAAAAATTTTAATGAGATGGAAGAGAGTGAAGTGACTAAATTTACCCAATATGGATGCACAGAGCACTGCATGACCAATTTAGGCTTTAAATAGTCATGTACAATTGAGTGTTGTGATGCTCACCTGTAATCTTTGATAGCGGGAAGGTTCAAGTTGGTAGACCATTTGACCTTGGAACTTTTGAGCTGTAATGAACTAAAATTAAAGGGTGGTTAGCTCTAAATTCATTATCAATATGGTAAGCCCTTGAGAGTTAGAGGAAATAAAGGAATACCAGTCTGGTTAAGGAAGAATGAACTAGGCCAGGGCAGAAACACAGCTGATCAAAGCTTCCATGATGATCAGCAGTAGGTTGGAGCATGAATGGCTGCTGCCCTTCCAATCTGTGCTAGATTAAGAAGACATTCTCAAAAATAAAAATCACAGGCAGAAGATGGGAGCCAGGACAGGTGAAGAAGGATGAATTCTTACATTGTGGTAGAAATGCCAAAATTCAGAATGATCTAAGTAGGGAAGTAAAGCTCAGGTCAACAGAAAGGGTTTTTTTTGTTTGTTTGTTTTAAAGCTTATACTGGAGAAAATAAACATTAAAGAAGTGATAGGCTCACTATTAGAAATGGATGGGGGCAATGATAAATGATGGGAGGGAGAAGACAGAGCTGCTTAAGTATTATTTAGCTTTTATTTTCTTTGATAACCAAATTTTTTTTATTAGAAGGTACAGAACAAAAATGGATCAATAGGGAACTGGAACTAAATATGAATAAGGAGTTTGTAACTTCCCTTGAGGAATTAAAGTTAGTAGACTCAGATGAAGCACCTTACTAGATACTGAACTCCTCCCCACCCAACCCTGGTACTGAGTCATTTTTAGTGAACTCTGGAAGATAATGGTGAAAATATGGGATTGCCATTTTCTACAGAATTGGGGTAGGGTAAATGATTTCTTGGTTTTCTTTTTTCTAAATGCTCACCTTCCATCTTAGAATCAATAGTGGTATTGGTTTCAAGGCAGAAGAGCGGTAAGGGCTAGGCCATGGGGTTTAAGTGACTTGCCCAGGGTCGCCCAGCTAGGAAGTGTCTAAGACCACATTTGAACCCAGGACCTCCCATCTCCAGGCCTGGCTCTCTAATCACCAAGCAACCTAGATACCCTCTCTTGTTTTACAAAAGAGGGAAAACCAACTCTGTAAACTGTAGGCTCATGACTTTGACTTTGATTGTAAGCAAAAACAAAACAAACCAAAAAACATTATATTAGGAATGGCTAATGAAGATCCAGAAAAGGGAGCTGTGATCACAAAAAAACCATTATGACTTTAATAAGAGTTATGCCAAATTAGTTTTCTTTCTTTTTTTTAATAGTTACTAGATCAGTAGATACACAGAATGCTATAAACATAGATTACTTAGACTTTGACAAAGCATTTGATAATGTTTCTTTTTTTATGGAAAATATAGAAGAATGTCAACCAAAGTATATCACAAATAGATAGATTTATCACTAAGTGAATAGTTTGGATCACAAATATAACCATTAATGATGCAATGTTAACTTTGAAAGGATCTCTAGTGGAGTGTTCCAGGGACTTAGACTTGCCCCTGTCCTTTTAAGCGCTTTTATAATTGACATGTACAAAGATATAGAGGACATACTTATAAAATTTGCTGCTGACACAAGCTAACTTACTAGAGGATGCAATTGGGATTCTAAAATATTGGAACAGACAAGGGCACTGGGGTAAATCAATGAGATAAAATTTAATAAGGAAAAATGTAAAATCTTACATTTGAGTTACAAAAATTGATTTCCCAAGAATACTTGTTTGGCAGTTTGGCTAAAGAGGAATTCTGGGGGAAAATGCACTTTAGAGGACTGAAATCTCAATATAAATGAATAGTGTGATATGTTGGCTAAGACAGTGTCTAAACTAGTGGATGTGACAGTCCCACTGTTAAATCACATCTAGAATACTGTGTTTGGCATTCTATGACTTACAGATGGATGGGACCTCAGAGATCATTTGAACATTGGGCTGATTTGAACATTGGGGTGATAAAATATAAGATCAATATAGTTTTGTAGTTGGGTTCAAAGCATTCATGCAAAGTACAGCAAGGGGAAAGTGACATGGTTCATGCAAAAAAGGTCTGGAGTTTTTAGAGAAACCAGAACTAAATATGAGTCTAATGTATGAAATATCAGCCAAAAATGCCAATGAGGTTACATTCATATTTGTAAAATGTCCAGTTATATCCCATTTGTGTGTATCTAATACAATTTCTTACCCAGTGCTACAGTTTTCTTGATGGTGACCATCCACCTTCTGCTTGAAGGCTTCTAGTGCTGTAGTCATAACCTGCTCTTTCTTTCCCCAGATACATGGAACTAGGGAATAAGACAAATGCTCAAGAATTCTTCCTCATGGGACTTTCCGACAAACCTGAGCAGCAGCCTCTCCTCTTTGCAATATTCTTGTGCATGTACCTCGTCATTCTGACTGGGAATCTGCTGATCATCGTGGCCATTGGCTCAGATTCACACCTTCACACTCCCATGTACTTCTTCCTCTCCAACCTCTCCTTTGTCGATCTCTGTCTGGCCACTAACACTGTCCCAAAGATGTTGGCCAACATCCAGTCCAAGACTAAGTCCATCTCGTATGTTTGCTGCCTGACACAGATGTACTTTTTCCATTTTTTTGGAATTGTAGATAGTGTTTTGATCACTGTGATGGCCTATGACCGCTTTGTGGCCATCTGTCACCCACTGCACTACACAACAATCATGAGCCCACGTCTCTGTGGTTTGATGGTAGGTTTGCCCTGGCTTTTCTCCATTGTCATTTCCCTGGCACACACCCTCTTGATGTCCCGTTTGTACTTCTGTGCCAGCACTGAGCTCCCCCATTTCTTCTGCGACCTCACACCACTTCTCCGGTTGTCCTGCTCTGATACTACAGTCAACAAGATCTTGGTGCTCATTGTAGGTGGGATGGTGATCGTCACACCCTTTCTCTGCATCCTTGCCTCTTATGCCCGAATTGTGGTGGCTATTCTAAAGGTCCCTTCTGCAGGGGGCAGGAAGAAAGCCTTCTCCACTTGCAGCTCTCACCTCTCTGTAGTGGCACTTCTTTATGGGACCACCATTGGGGTCTACTTGAGCCCCTCCTCTATCCACACAACTGTGAAGGATAAAGCTTCTGCTGTGATGTACACAGTGGTCACACCCATGCTGAATCCCTTCATCTATAGCCTGCGCAACCGAGACCTAAAGGGGGCTCTGAAAAAACTCATTAACAGGAAAATTGTCTCTTCTCCTTGAGTTCTCTTTTGGACTTCCCATGGTAGTTGCTCTGGAGAAATAAGGTTTAGCTATGGAAATCCAGGCTGGATGCTGGGACACCTGAGCTGGGAAAATGAATACTTTTGGGGTCAAATAATTCTATAGCTCAGATTCCAAACCACAGGGAATTTTTGGAACCCTAACCATAGGTATAACAAAGTCCCCTCCAGGGGGGAGGAACAACTTACTGATCCATTTTCCTTTAGTCTAACTCAGAATTGAGTCATTTTGTTATATATTTGGGGGGGTCACAACTTGTGCAGGCCAGGAACATGTGTCCTCAGTGGATTAAGGGTGAGGTTAAGGGAACATGAAGAGTGGACCCTAAGATGCTTTTATTGCATGAAAAGGGATGTATGGAGACAGTAGCCCTCCTGGTCCTGAGTTGGGAAGCATTCATTTTCCCATTCCATTATTTGGGCTAGTTTTCTTGAGAAAGGGAGGATAATGATGTGGGATTAGACTGTATATTGACATGAGACTGAGAGAGGATTGGGTGCTTGGTAAAGTGGGATATCAGTTGAAGTTGAGTAAGGAATGGTGAGAAAGGGATGGGTATGATAAGGAGTAGTAAAATGTAACAAGATTGGATAAGGTGGGATGAAGCTGGATGAGGAGGTACAGGGAGAAGGAAGGTTAGAAGAATAGTAAAGAAGGGAGAAAAGTGAGGATGGGATGAACTGGAGGGAAGTAGGATAGCCTGGGTGAGGTAGGCTGAGGTTGAAGAGGCTGGGGAAGATGGGTGAGGGAGGGGGCATGCTGGATGGATGTGGATAAAGTTGACGTAGCAAAGTGGGTGATGAAGAGGAATTTGGTGAGATGAAGAGGATGGAGACTGAGTGAGATTAGGTGAGATGGCCTGTGGCTGAGTAAGATTGGATGAACTTTTGTAAGATGGAGGGGTTGAGTAAAGAAAAAATGGAGGAGAGTAGTTTGATGAGTTTGGATGAAGAGAAGTGAGACAAGATGAGGGAGAATAAAGTTTTGATTGAAAGTGAAGGTGGGCTTGGGTTAGATGAAGCAGGGCAAGACTGGATGACCCAGAGTGAGGTTTGGGAAAGAGAAGCAAAGGAAGGAAAATCAAAGAAAGGAGAAGAGGTGAGGAGAAATGAGTTTAGGTGAAATTTGGTGAGGTAGTATGTATGTAGGGAAAGAATGGATGAGCGAATGAGATAGGGTGAGATATTGGGAGACTAATTGAAAGAGGAGGAGGCTGGATGTGGGGTCAGGCAGGGAAAGGCTGGGTGGGGGGAGGGAAGGAGGGAGATGGCCAAGTTTTTCCTCTGAGCTCATAGAAGCTCGTATCTGGAGGAAATGATAGTACTCAGTCCGGTTCTTTCCTATCTGGGCCTATATTTCTCTCATAGCATTTTGGGCAGGAAGTCGAAGAGGATTGGGTTTTGGATAAGGCTGAACACATTGAGAGAGAGACAAGTGTATGAATAAGTCTGGACTTTTATTTCTCTAATGACTCATTAGCCAATGTACTCTGTACACTGACCAGCAAAGCTTCTTCCTGACTCTCTGCTTAAGACTATATGTTCCCCTCAATCAATATGGATTCATTCATCTATCTATCTATCTATTATTTAAAAAAAAACCCTTACCTTCCATCTTGAAATCAATACTGTATATTGGTTCTAAGACAGAAGAGTGGTAAGGTCTAGGCAATGGGGGTCAAGTGACTTGCCCAGGGTCACACAGCTAGGAAGTGGCTGAGGCCAGATTTGAACCTAGGACCTCCCATTTCTAGGCCTGGCTCTCAATCCACTGAGCTACCCAGCTGCCCCCATGATATGCATTTTCATGACATCCTAGGGTGACTTAAGGAAATCACCTTGCAAATACTATGAACTATTTATAAAAAACCCTCACCTTCTGTCTTAGGATCAATACTAAGTATATGCTCCAAGGTAGAAGAGTGGTAAAAGCTAGGCAATGGGGGTTAAGTGACTTTTTTAGGGTCACACAGCTGGGAAGTGTCTGAGGCCAAATTTGACCCCAGTTCTGTCTCCAGGCCTGGCTCTCTATCTACTGATCCACCTAGCTGCCCCTAATAGGAACTATTATTATCACTCCTAAAACTTCTTACCAGAATTCTCCAGCAGAACTAGAAGCTATAAATTGGAGATTTTTTTTTGACCTTGACAGTACAACGCAACAAACTGTAGATGCTTCACATCTACTGCTTCAGCCATGTTCATGGCCATTGGAACAAATTGTTTTCATTCATCCATTTCACTGGGGGAAGCCTTCCCTTACATGGGGTAGATATCCCTCCAGCTCAAGACACGTCGTTGCCCCTTTAGTTACCCTTCACTCAGTTTAGCTTATCTGCTGAGATGGTTTACCAGTTTGTGGCTGCTGCACCTGCTCAGCTTCTTGGAGCCACTGGTGAGAGTTGAGTGACAGGTGGACACCAAAGGTGGATGACAAGGGGTCTGGCTAGAAGCAAACTATATGGAACATTCCATAATGGGGAAAAACTATGAGCAAGAACAGGAAGAAGTCTGAGATTCAGCATATAGAGGCTTAGAATTGTGTAGAGGACAGGGACAGATGGCACTTTGGCAGTTCTAGCATTCATAACACAGTTAACAGTCACAGATGAAGAATGGACTAAATAAGGGACCTGTGCCTAGGTATAGAAGTCCAGTGTGGATCATAGGCTATGTATTGAGAGAAGAACAAGTTCAGCTGCAAACAGTAGTTGTGTGTCTCTGACCTCAGGAACAGAGTAGAGTTTCACCTCCATTTTTCTGTCCAGGGTGAAGCCTTCAGTGGAATAAAACAGGCTAGGAATCTCAGAACAAAAGGGACCCCAATGTTCTGTCACTCAGAATCAGCAAATCTTTTCAGCTGGTTGATAGTGACTGAGTCAATCTAGCAATCCTCTAGAAGTTCCAACAGGGTACAAACTCATAGGAGTGTAGCTCAGACTCAAACCCATGCCTGAAATCTGCAGAGATCAGACCAGGGGACAACAATCAAACTTTGTCTTGGATGAGATCACTTTGGGAGCACTGAAAGCTTGCAGGTCCCTAGCTTAAGCTGTCCCTGATCCTGAAATGATTACATAATACTATATACCTAAGAAAGTCACCAGAAATACACAGAGCTTGGCCCTCATTTAAAGTGCAAAATCAAGAAGTAGACTTGAAAAAATAAGCAAACAACAACAATAAAAAAGAATCTCATAAAAAAGCTATTTTGGCAACAGATAGTAAAGACACAAAGTTAGAAGGAGATAATGATTCTAAAACATATATAAGAAAAGCTCCAAAGAAAAGTACAGTTTACACAAAAAATCAACTACAGTTTCTGGAAGAGATGAATCAAGAGTTTTTTAAAGAGTTAAAATGGTTTTTATAAATGAAATGAGAGCACTAGAGGAAAAAATTGGAAAAGAAATGAGAAGTATGGGAAGAAAGAATTGGAAGGAGAATTAATAGCTTAGAACAAGAAGTACAAAACTTCATGGAAAATGAATGGACCGAATAAAATGGACTAAAATAAAAGCTAGTGACTGTAGGATAATTAAATATCAAAACATGATCAAAGAACTGAAAAAGTGGAAGAAAACTTAAGGTATCTCAAGCAACTCATCAGGAAAATAGATTGAGGAGAGAAAATTTAAGAATCACTGGATTACCTGAAAGCCATAACAGAAAAAAGAGAATTTATCCCCCCCCCCCAAAAAAACCCCCCAACTGTCCAGGTTTTTTAAAAACAAAGGCCAAAGTGGAAATAAAAAGAATCTACTGGTAACCTCTTGGAGGAAACCCCAAGATGAAAACTACCAGAGCTTTAACTTCAAAGAAAAAAAATACCACAGATAGTCATACAGAAAGAATTCAAGTACCAAGGGGCTACAGTAAGAATCACATATAACTTAATAGTCAACCCAATAAAAGAGTGTGGGTTGCTGAATATTATGTTTAAGGAGGCAAAGATTTGGACTTACAACTAAGAATAACTTAACCTGACAAAAATGAGTAATAATGCTATATGGGAAAAATTGATTTAAAAATGAAATGGTATACTTCTAAGCATTCCTAATGAAAAGACAAGAACTATGTAGAAACTCTGAAGTGCATATATAGAAATGAAGAGAATTATAAAAGATAAAATATGAACACACAATCATATGATGGACTGAGAGTACAGATCGAGATATAATTTTTTGGACATCACCAATGCACAAATTTGTTTTGCTTGACTATATAAGTTTGTAATAGATTTTATTTTTCTTGTTTTCCCAATAAGATATGGTATAGGGAGAGGGAGGAGGCCAAAAAGGAGGCTCTTCATGAAAATAAAATTTAATTAAAAAAAGATGCCACCAAAAAGGATACCGTGGGGTTCTACATAGTTTCACTCTATCTAGATCTTGATTTCAAGAATTACAAAATTTCAGAGTTGGGAGGGATCTAAATGACTATTTAATCTAGCTTATAGCTTTGAAAGAATCCTAGAGATGATGACGTTTACTTGAAAATCTTTGTTGGAAGATTTTCAATGAAGGGGAACCCATTACTCTGAATGGATGAATGAAAAAAGCATTTATTAAATCAAAAGCATTAGTTTAAGCATGGAAACAGCCCCTAAGCTCATTTAGCTCACATTCTAATAGGGGAAAAGGGTAAATATATGTAGTTTCAGCTGTATGTCAGACCAGAGGGAGTCCTAAGGGTACAATGGCAAGGATGATGATAATGCCTTTTCTTTAATGTCATTTTCAGATAGACTAAATCCACATCTTATGGTGAACCATTTGACAGTTCCAAGGACTTTAGTACCAAGATCTTTCTTTTCTGGGGCTGGTTACTGAGGAGGCAGGTGCTGCAGAATTGTCAGGGGCATTTACCAGGTGGAGTCTCCATAGGGGCTGATTCCCTGGATTATGGATGCAAGGGCCTTGGGTGAAAGCAGGGGTGGTGGTCTGGGAAAGGGAGTGTTGCTAGTCATTAAGGCTTTTGGACTCAGAGTCTCTATCTAGGTTTGAGAGGAGATGATGGTTGAGATGGTGGTGGTGGTTTGGCTTGCTTTAGCTAATTCTAATTGTTTTTCAGTCATTTTTTAGCCATACTGGAATGGTTTGCCATTTCTTTCTCCAGAGGATTAAAGCAAACATGGTTAAGTATTTGCCCAGAGTCACACAGAGAGCAAATATTTGAGGCCAAATTTGAAGTCAAGTCTTCTTGACTCCAGGCTTAGTTCTATCTGCTGAGCCATCTAGCTGCCTCTTAGAGATATCTAGTTGGTTTATTAGAGCCAATTAAATTTTAAGTGTGAGCATTTACATCTGAGAAATGGGCAAATGCCACAAATCAGGGCTTTGTATATTATTTTGTAGATTGTCTGGACTTAAGAAAGTGATGGAGAAATGCTAATTTTGCAGATTAAATTTAAAAGTACATCATGCATACATTCCTTCCCTGTCTTCTTTAAGCCAGTTGATAAACATTTACCAGCACACTTCTGAACTAGGGCAGGGAACAGTGGGACCATCACCTTATTTCTAGAAGCTCTGCCTCTCTTTGCTGTTCATGTAGCATGTTTCTGTTTTTAACCAGTGAAAATGGCATTAAAAAGAATAAAAGATGAGAAAAGCAGCCTCATTGGATCAAGAGTAAATAGAGGAGATCCATGATGGAGATTATTATGATAGCATGAAGGAATTAGTATACAAAGTGGTTTCAATCCAATGAAATAAATATATATATATATTTTTATTTTTAAAACCCCTTACCTTCCTTCTTAGAATCAATACTATGCATTGGTTCCAAGGAAGAAGAGTGGTAAGGGCTAGGCAATGGGGGGTTAGACTTGCCCAGAATCCCATAGTTAGAAACGATCTGAGCTCAGATATGCACCTAGAACCTTCTGTCTTTGGGTTTGGCTCTCTATCCACTGTGTCACCTAGCAACCCTCACAATAAACATTTATTTAGTGTCTAATATGTTCTAGGCACTGTGTTGAGCACTGAGGATACAAATAAGAAAAAGAGTCTCTGTCCTCAAGGAAATTAGAATCTAATAAAGGAAGACAACACACAAAAGGAAGTTGGAAAGCAAGGGAATGGGTTGCCACTAGGCTATACCTGGCATGGAGTGTCATGTTCCATGGAGTTCAGACCATGGGAACTGCAAATGAAAAGTAGAGTTAACTAGAAAGCCCAGATCTCAGGTCTCTCTAAAGGAAAGTTTTGGGGAGAGTTCTGCCCTCCAGCTTTCCATTCAGGTGAGAGGACACTGAAGGAATTGGGTATCCAAAGCCAGGTCAACAATATGATGATGAGATTTCAAAGAATCAGCTTATCCTGGAGAGGTAGTTGTTGAAATACAAGGATGGGAAGGTAGTAAAGGTTTGTGTGTGTGTGTGTGTGAGAGAGAGAAAGATATAAAAAAAGATAAAAATATATTTTTTATTATGCACTTAAAAATACCAAATAAAATGGATGTTTCTGTGAGAATTTATTTTTTCATACTGTATTAGTTTTATATCATTATTATAAAGGCTCAGAATCAGTTCTTGTGTATTAGGGAAAATTCCTGAGCTGAATCTCAGACATGACTCCATTCCATCATTAGATTTTTGCTTTCTTTGTCCTGAAGAACGTGGACCTTTCACAGACTGACTGATAGGAAAAGTTCTATAATAATGCTTTTCTGGTGTACATGTAAAACTTATGGTTTGGGGAAAGGCTGAGGGTCTGATGGACCACCTCTTAATTACTTATCACTAATTAAAGACTTTCTGGGATATTCAATGGAAGGGCTGAATAATGAGCTTCCAAAAATGTATATAGGTACCTGGACCAGGAGTTTCTGTTTTTCTTATAATGGTTGAAAGAGTCACTTGACCACAATTAGGAGATCTTAACCTGTCAATTAATAAATTACTTTAAATTTAAGAAAAATCAGTCTCTTGAGGTAATTTTAATCACATTTCCAAATACATAGTAGTCTAGAAAAAAGGTATTGCTCACGAAAATTAAGATCTTTATTATGTACTGTTTGCTTCTATTTTTAGATACCTAAAATACAAATCAAAGGCATTATTAATGAGAGTGCCAGGAGGGAATAAGGAAGCTTCCACAAATAATATTCAATGATGTTGTTGTTGTTGTTGCCCAGCTGTGTGGCGAAGTAGATAGAACACTGGGCTTAGAATCAGGAAGACTCATCTTCATGAATTCAAATTTAGCTTTAGATTCTTACTAGCTGTATGACCCTGGGCAAGTCACTTAACCTTGTTTGCTTCAGTTTCCTTATCTGTAAAATGAGCTGGAGAAGAAAATGGCAAACCACTCCAGTATCTTTGTCAAGAAAACCCCAAATGGAGTCACAAAGAGTCAGACATGACTGCAATGACTAAACAAAAATAGCTTGCTTCTATTTTTAGGTAGATAAATACACAATCATCAATGAGGGTATTAGCAGGGAACAAGTAAGCTTTCCCAAGTAATATTCAATGGTAGACTATATCTTTACCATTTCAAAATTAACAGGAAGATGTAGCAAATGTAGGCCCCACAGTATTTATTAATTTGTTGGTTATGCAAAAGCACATTTCAGTAGAACAAAACAGGGTCTTTTGCAACAAGTCATCTCGCATCTATGCATCAACATCATTCAAGATATTCTGACTGCTCATGGGTTCAAATCAAGAAAACATGTAATTCCCAGTGGATTTACGCGTTGGCTATGGGGGGTGGGGGGGGGAGGAAAAGAAAATGATCTATGTCTTTAATGAATAATGTTTGGAAATGATCAAATAAAATATAAAAAAAAGATATTCTGACTGCTCTAACAGTAGAAGAAACCCTGTTCATAGACCCTTTGATCATAAACATCAGGTGTTCCCAAGGCATTTGCTGCTGTGAGAGGAGATCTAGTGTGAAAACGAAGTTTAAGAGGTCTTTTAATGGTACTGACTGCATCAAGCCCTGAAACACTGCAGAGGCCCCTGCAAGAGAAGTGTATTTCTTTTTTTGTGAAAATTTTATTTAATTAGTTAATTTAGAATATTTTTTCATGGTTACAAGATTCATGTTCTTTCCCACCCCCCCCCCTCCTATATCTGATGCACAATTCCAGTGGGTTTTATAGGTGTCATTGATCAAGACCTATTTCCATATTGTTGATATTTGCACCAGGGTGATCGCTTAGAGTCTACATCCCCAATCATATCCCCATTGACCCATATGATCAAGCAGGTGTTTCTCTTCTGTGTTTCTATTCCCACAGTTAGTGGAAGTGTATTTCTGAAAGAAATATAACCCAACGATTCACAGAGCAAAGACCAAGTCAGAGAAGAATATCCATTGGGCAGGTTATAACATGAATTCGGATGACTAGCCTATAGAGTTGTCTATTGGTGTCTTTAGCTGTAGCTAGATCATACAGGTGAGACCAGAGTTGAAGAGAAAGAAGAGAGCAGATCGAATTGCTCAGAGGTCCTTTGCAAATTTCCCATGAAGCTAAAGGCTGATCTTTTAAATATCAAGATTCTGCTGGTTTTGTTCCAGTATCTGGCAGTGAGACATGGGATGCAACTACTGCTAAATAATTAAAAAAGACTCTTATTTGGAGGACAATGGAGGGCCACATGGTGACTGTGTGTATGGGCTATACTGTATGAGCTTGAAGAACAGGAGTAAAAGATATCAATAAGGAATACCAGAACAAGTAGAGAAGATGGGCTGGTCTTGTGGCAAGGGTTCTGACTCTCCCTCCCTTACTGCCCCAAAGGTCTGTTTTTAGATGTATCATCCCCATTTTGTACTTGTATAGGACTGGGAAATACCCATTTTTCCCTGGTATCATCTTTTTCTAGAAGAACACAGCACTCCTGGTATCAGTCAGCTCTGTTGGCCTAGGAGCTCTGGACCTTTCAGTCTCACAAGGTTGCCTCCAAGACTGGACATGTCCATCTCAAAGTTACTCTTCTGTTCCCTACATCTCAGAGAAGGAAGAGGAATGGAAGACTCAATTAAGAATCCAAAGACCAGATTCCGACTCACTTAATTCAATACAAGGGTGGTAGCTCCCATGGATCACAGCTGACATGCTTCCGGGGTTGGGGAAGGGCGCCCCCTCAGTCAATTTCTCATGAGAAGCCCAGGTAAAGGGTGCTACTTGCCACACATTCTGAAAGGATGAAGGAAGAGAGTACTTAGAAACAATCTCTGCTTTTAAGCTAATGATCACCTTGTTCCTCTGCTGCTTTCATGGATGAAGGTGAGATGGGGCTGCCAATGACAAATCCTTTCATTGTTGAGCAGTGGTGGGCTGGAGCCAGCCTATAGTGGCTCTTGAGAACTCTGCTTGTTAAATTTTCAATATGAACACTTGTTTTTTGGAAATCAGCAAACACCTGTAGCAATTAAAATTAGTTTTTCTGCTAAAAGTATTATATTTTATGAGGTTTATTAAAGATGATTAGAATTAAGAAATAAAGAAAATACAAAATAAGAAAGCACGTACTTAGGAGGGCCGAAAGGCCCATTCAATTTCACTTACTACATCTTGAGAGATGCGTGTGCTTGGAAGCAGAAGCTGGGACAGAGTGCAAGTAGGCCGAGAGCCCCTTTAAATAATAATTTGTGATCTTGCACTCGGGTGAGATTCTGGGGAATCCTGGGAAGTTCCAAGGACTTCTAGGGATTGAAGTCTGGGGTTCAAATCTCCATTTTTACACACGAAATCAGGGCTTGATTTGTTGATTGTTGAGGCATAAGAGAGTGATGAGGAAAGTTAAAGTAGGCTACATTTGAAATAGTATCATATGCTCATGTCGACTTTTTTGGGGGGCAATGCTGGTTGTTAAATGTTCACTAGTATGCCCTGTTGGGGGCTATCAAAGCCACACTGTCTGACACAATTGCACGTGGAAACTGAGGGTTTCAAAGTGACCCCCTGGAAAGATGGAAATACCCACGCAGCCCCCCTCTATGCGACTTCTCTCACTAACACCCCTCATTATTGGAATTGTTCCCTAGGAGAACATAAATGAAAGCAACATGCTTGCAGGGTTAATACAGATGTCCTACTCTGTCCCCCCAGAAAAACACCAGCAGATCTCCCTTACAGAATTAAACCTAAGGATTCTTATGTACCCACTTAGATAGGACCCTCTTTTCTAGGCATAAAAACTTCTGGCAAATCTGTGCTCAGAATTCCCCACCCCCATGTACAGACCAAGAACAAGCTTCTCTGACCTAAAACTGGGCCATGTTGATTCTACCCTCTGTGTCAAGGAAGTTCATCCCTTCCCCTTCCTGAATAGCTTCACCTGCCCATCAAACATTCCTGAGATAACCCAGTTGTATAGGACAATAAAAGTCAAGGCTTTGGGGCTTGAGGGAGAACTGAGAAGAGAGGGAAGAAGGAAGAAGTCAGAAACAGAGCAGGCAGGTGAAGGGAAGGAGGAAAAGACTGGCAGGCGAGGCACCTCGTGGTCAGGTTACTTAGAGGAATGATTGTCTACCCTTCCTAATAAACTTTATAAAATATATATCTGGGTAGAAATATTAATGCAATTCTTAAAGCTCTGACCCCGCACTTAGCAGCAGTGTTTTGTTGATTATCTCCTTGATTGTTTATTGATTTCCACTCATGTGCCTGGTAAGCATCTCAAACTCAGAGTACACAAAGTGGAATTGATGATTTCCTGTCCCTACTCCAGTCTTTTGGACTTTCCTATTTCTGCCAAGGGCGCCACATCTTACAATTTCAGCAGATTTACACCATTATATCCATTCTTGATCCCACCCTCTACCTAATCTAGCTGCCAAGTTTTGAGAATTTTACTTCCACAACATCTTTCCCATCCTCCTTTTTCTTTTCACTTACAAGGCCATTACCCAATAGGGCCGCATCCATCAGCTCTTGCCAAAGATTCTTTTAATTGTTTCCTAATTGGCTTCTCTTCTTCTAGGCTCTTCCCTTTCTAATCCATTGCCAGAACCATATATCTGACTGGGGTACTTCCATATTCAAGCAACTCCAGTGTCTATTATCTCTAGGGTAAATTTTGAATCCTTAGGCATTTTATTTAACTCACTTGTTAATCTGGATTCAGTATCTCTTCCTCAACTTATTTCTGGGACCTGCCGTTCATGTATTCAACATTTCGGTCAAACGGACCCATTGCTGTTTCTTCTGTTTGGTAACCTATTTCATTTTGGAGGCTTTGCAAAGGCTATTTCCCAGATCCCTTCATTTTTGCCATCTCCCAGAATCCTAAGCATCATTGGAGGCTTAAATTATGAGCCACTTCCTACTCAGCATCCCCCTGTTCATTATCTTTCTCTTCTTTCTCAAATTGTCTTAGTCTAACATTCCCCTCTGCCCTGAATGAAAGTACCTTGAGGGCAAGGACTATTTTTAAATTTTGTGTTTTGTTTTTGTATTTCTAGCATCCAACACAGTGCTTGGAGCAAAGAAGATTGTTAATAAATGCTTTTTGGATTGAATTTTTAAATTGTCCAAGTATAAATGAGCCTGCAGGTAATCTAACACATGACTTGTGTGAACACAAGAAGAAACAATTAAATGGAGACATGAAAAAAAAACAACAAGAAATAAGAGAGACAATGATGAATGGGAAAGAGAGGGAGGAAAGAGGATGACGTGTGTGAGTGGTTTCTTAGGGAATCCAAGAAGCTGAGGTACCGCAGAGAAACACTTGAGGGCAGCGGACACACAGAAATAGCAGCCAAACAGATAGCGACAGCCCTAGGAAGTCCAGCCTGGATAGGAAAGCAGCAAAGCTGCCCACAGATGCTCAGGAGCTCCTGCTCTGGGTCTTACTGTATTCTCTCCTCCTATAGGGCAAAGACAGGAACAGTCCAGGGCAAAATCTGGGCTGGAGCAAGGACAGGAACTGAGAGTCCTCACTGCTGTTTGTGTGCTTTTGGGATCCATAAACATAAACCACCCAGGGTGATTTACTAGCTTGCACCTAGTACGTGTTTAATAAATGGTTTTATTCAATTTCACGGATATTAAACAAACTTCAGTTGTGTGCAGAGCTTTGAGCTAGGCACTTTGGTGGGTGAGGGCAGAAGTGCAAAGCTTAGTTACTTGCCTTTCCTTGGGAACTCAGTCATTTAAGGGAATAAGAGACAATATAGATGACTAAAATAGACAATAATGCTAATTATCATTTATGCAGTGTGGTGATGTTGCAGTGGCCCAGGTGCTAAGCCTGGAATCAGGAAGACCTGAGTTCAAATCCAACCTTAAACACTTATTGCCTCTGTGACCCTGGACAAATAATTTAACCTTTGCCTCACTTCTCACAAATATAAGAGATATGAGATATTTGCAGTGTAGTGCCTGGCACATTGTTGTTATTGTGTCCCACTTTTTGTGATTCTAGGGACCAACTGTTTATGGGTTTTTATTAGCAAGGATGCTAGAGTGTTTTATCATTTCCTTTTCCAATTTTATACAGGCAGGGATTAAGTGAGTACTCAGGGTGATACATCTAGTAAGCACTGGAGGTCAAATTTCAACTCTGGTCTTTCTGACTCTAGGCTCAGTGCCTTTACCCACTGTGCCCCCTAGTTTCCCATCTGCCTGGCACATAATAGGCTCTTTTAAAAAAACTCTTAACTTCTTTCTTAGAATTGCTATTAAGTATTGGTTCCAAGGCAGAAAAAGTGGTAAGAGTTAGGCAACTAAATGACTAGCCTGGGGTCACACAATCAGGAAGTATCTGAAGCCACATCTGAACCCAGGATCCCCATCTCTAGGACCATTTTTATATCCACTGAACAATCCAGCTGCCCCATAAATTTATGAATTGTTCTTCATAAACGTTAGTTTCTTTCCTTCCTTCCTTCCTCCCTTCCTTCCTCCCTCCCTTCCTTCCCTCCTACCTTCCCTCCTTCCTTCCTTCCCACCTTCCCTCCTTTCCTCCCTCCTTCTTACCTTCCCACCTTTGTTCCTTTGTTCTGTCATTCATTCATTCGTTCCTTCATTCATTCATTTGTTCCTTCCTTTCCACCTCCCTTCCTTTCCTCCTTCTTTCCCTCCTTCCTTCATTCCTTTCTTCCTTCCTTCCCTCCTTCATGCCTTCCTTCCTTCCTTCCCATCTTCTCTCCCTCCCTCCCTCCTCACCTTCCCTCCTTCTTTCCTTCATTCTTTTGTTCCTTCCTTCCTTGCCACCTTCCTTTCTTCTTCCCTCCTTCCTTTGTTCCTTCCTTCCTTCCTTCTTCCCTCCTTCCTTTGTTCCTTCCTTCCTTCCTTCTTCCCTCCTTCCTTTGTTCCTTTGTTCCTTCCTTCCTTCCCACCTTCCTTCCCTCCCACTCTCCTTCTCACCTTCCTTCCCTCCCTTTCTCTTTCTCTCCCCTTCTCTCCCCTATTTGGAAACTCTTAGTGAGAAATTTCTACTAATTTATACTAGTAGAATAATATTGCTGTTCTGCTTTTAGAAGTTGGTGCTTCTAGGGAGACATCTAGGCCCATCTGTATCCTAGAAAAACCAGGAAATTCTCTAACAAATCCATTCAAATTTCTAGTCATTCATTCAATAAATCATTAATCAGGACCATTCATTTATTCATTCATGGTTCAGTGATGATCTACTCTAAGACAACCTGGCATATATAATATTAAGATTTCTGAATGTATAATCAGGACCCTAAGTTCAAGTTCTAGCTCTGATACTTGCTGTGTGATGAACTCCCCTCCCCTACCTAATGGTCAATTTTCTTATCTGTTAAATAGGGATAATGATATATACTTGCATTACTTCATAGGATGTGCATGTATATACATGTGTATATGCACACATGTGCATGTGTGCTTAAACAGCTGTTTGTTAACTTCAAAGTTCTATGGAAAAGTAAGTTCTTGCTCTGATTACTTTAGGCAAGGCCCTGTGGGGGCTTGTGGTCACCATGGGACTGAGATTCTGAGAACCAGGAGAAGGTAAGGCAGGGAACACCAAGAAGAGGAAGATATAGAAAGAGTTGACTGAAGGCTTCTAAGAATTTAGGGTCAGGGGGATGAAAGGAAATTCTTGGTTCTCTTTGTCTATTCTGAGTTTACACTTGTAAAAAAGGAATCCTTTATTCTCTTTGCCTAGTTGGAGTCAACACTTTGGTTAACAATAACTTAAGTATCCCTACTTAACCCCTACTCATTAGATTGTGAAGACAGAATTAACTCACTTTGTCTATCTTTTGATTGAATCAACAAAAGTTTGAACTAGTTGGAGGAGCTGCAAACCACTTAGAGAATTCACACCCTAAGAAACGCAATCAACCAGAAATCTGTGAACCCTTTTGATGAGAATTTACCCCTCTAGAAGGTGAGAAGTGGATCCCACAGATACTTTCCCCCTGGCCAGTGTCTAGGCAATTTGGAAATTGTGATTGACCCCTGTGAAGTAGGTAAGGGATAAGAAGCCACCATAAAAGGCCCTGAATTTCTGGGGCTGGGAGGTCAGCTTCAAGAAGGAAGTGGGCTTCAAGAAGAAAGTCAGCTTCAGCTTGAGTCATGGTCTTGACTTACCTTTTGGAGGGAACTTGGGTGAGTGAATAGCTGGTTTTCTTTTCCTGGCTTCTGGAGAGAGTTTAATTCTGGCTGAAGGTCAACAAGTCCTGGCTGAGTTGTGCACCAGAGAAATATTTAGATAGATAGGCTAAAAGTTTTCTTTACCTTTCTTTATTTCTATACTTTCATTCTTTCCACCTCATTTGTAAATAAAAGCTATTCAAAGTCATTTCGACTTTGAGCAATAATACTTTAAATTTGCGACTACCATATTATTTATAATTTTTATATATCTTAGTCAACCCATTAAAATTTAATTACTACATCTTTTGGCAACCATTAATTTTTTAATCCTTACAGGGGGCAGCTAGGTGACTTAGTGGAGTGAGAGTCATATCCTGCTGGGGACCAGCCCCTTACGACCCCTGAGAGGGGAAGGGGGAGAGAGAGAAGGAACGGGGAAGAGAGAGAAAGGTACGGACAGCTCTCACATAGTATGCAAAGAGAAGTCGTTTATTGAAGCAAAAGCATGGTATATATATACTGTGGCTAGGAGGACAAAAGGGTAGGAGGAATGCAGGCACATTTGGTGTCAGAGGGGCCCAGGGGTTTTACATCCTTTACTGAGGAAATAAGGTTAGGAGGAATGTAAGCACATTTGGTGTCAGGGAGAGGGGGATTTACAACCTAGGAGGAATGTAAGTACATTTGGTGTCAGGGAGAGGGGGTTTTACAACCTAGGAGGAATGTAAGTACATTTGGTGTCAGGGAGAGGGGGTTTTACAACCTACACCTGGAACTAGTTAGGGAAGACATCCTGTTTTAAGGGAGGAAGGGAGGTATGTTATGTTTGCACTATTTCTAGCCTGTTGTCAGGTTCTATACAATTCCTCCCTTTTCTTTTCAAAAGAGGGAGAGGGGTTCTGAGAGAAAAATGGATTTGCAGAACTATCACAACATGGTCTTAAGCCCGTCTTGAAGAACCCTTTCGGAGGCGGCTCCTGTCTTAGGCTATGCGGGGTATTTCCCTAATAGCCTCCACGCAAGGGCAAGGGACCCGCAATATTCCCGTCGTTGGATTACCGTCCCGAGAAGTGGAGTTGGTTGTATTGCTCAGTGGAGGGGGAGGTGTGGCCAACCGTCTCTAGGTGGTGGTACTGTACCATAGGGAAGGCCTTCAAGGATGATTCAATGGAGCGAGTGACCAGCCGTGTGATAGTTTTGAAAATCCAAGGGCCAAAAGTCAAAGCAAGGATAAAAACTATGAGGGGGGTAAGGAGGGTAGAGAGGATTGCAGAGAACCATGGAGAACTAGGCAGAAACTGTGCATACCAAGGGCCGTTTGTTTCCCTATCTTTGCGCCTCTGTTCAAGCTCTTTCCTGAGTTGGGCTAGAGAGTCCCTGATGACGCCGGAGTGGTTAGCATAGAAGCAACATTCTTCTCCGAGGGCGGCACAGAGTCCCCCTTCGCGGAGGAAGAGGAGGTCTAATCCTCGTCTATTTTGTAAGGCTACTTCAGCAAGGGAAGCATGGGACTTTTCCAAGAAATTTATGGTGGATTCTAAGCGGGCAATGTCTTCATCTACTGCTGCCCGTAGATGATTGTGGGATATGTGTTGGGAAGTTAGAGCGGCTATGCCGGTCCCTGCACCGGCGGCGCCAAGAAGAGCGGCTATCGTAACGGCGAGGGTTACCGGTTCTCTTCTCCATCTGGGGTTTTGGAGTCGTTCCCACAGGGGGAGGAAGTCCTGGTCGGGCCTAAAGGTGACACGTGGTATAATGGTGACCAGAATGCACACGTCCTCTAGGGCGGTGGAAGCCCAACAGGCTTGAAGGCCTGCTTTCACGCAAAGCCAACGGGTATTACCAGGGGGAATATAAAATTTGCAGTCATTCCTAGTCACGAAGGACACAGCACAATAAGGATTAAGTGTAGCATTTTTGCCAATGCAAGTGCCGTTGCCTCCGATGATAGGTATAGTAAGGGAGGGATCATCATTATCCCAGTGACAAGCAGAGGGGTTGTCAACCTTAGAGCACGTAAGATTATTATCGGTTAGGGCATAAGCTTCAAGATAGGGCGGGGACGCGACTAAACAAAGCCAGCAATTGGTCGTGAAGTTTGGGAAGGAATGATTAAGCGCGGAAAAAGACGCTTGCAGGAGAGGGAGGTACGGGTAAGGGATTATCGGTTTCTCCTTAGGGATAGGGGGTAACAGGGGAGGAGGAGGGGGTGAAGGGAAGGAGATGGGGGACGAGGGAGACGGTCTAAGTTGGGGAGCGGATGTCGGTGTGGGGGGGTGAGGTGGGTGTCGGGGTTTAGCGGGTCGGAGGGCCTTGTTTGGGCCCTGAATGGAGGGGGGGGTTTCCTGAGGGAGTTCTTTCTTGATGAAAAACAGTCCTCCGGGGTCATCTTCTGGTTGGTAGGAGCGGAGTCCCCAAGTTCTTCCTAGGAGCCAGCTGTCATCGGTGGGTTGTAGTACTGTAAGGTTGAGATATGAACAGTCAATCCATAGTCCTTTAGAACCCTCCGCGAAAAAGCACCCGAGCTGTGATCGGGGCTTACAACCCGAGGGTCCCCAATGAAAGGAAAGGAAGGAGTCTAATTTGGGGGGAGTCCATCCGGTAGAGCGAGTCTCACATCCCCAGTAGGAGCAATAGTATACATTTGGGCGATTACAATAATGCTTTCCAGGATTGGAAGAAGGGCAAATGTAATAATCATTATACGTGAAGTGTGATGTAGGGGCTCCGCGTTTTTCCGGTAGGCATGGTCCGTCCTGTTGAATAATTGTGCAGGGGAGAAAGGTGAAGCTGGGTGCTCCAGAGGTGGTTGTAGTCTGGATAATAGAGCTACTGTCCCAGCTGCTAAGGGTCCATTTCCATGGACGGTGGGATTGGCGTTGTGCGGTACTCAGAGGGGGGGTGAGTAGGGAAAGAAACAATAAAATTTGAAGGCCCATAATGGTCGTGAATGTTCAAGGGTCGTTCAGACTGCGAATGTAGAGGGTGATGTGGATGGATTCTATCAGGGCAGCAAGAAGGCCGAGGATCGCGAAGAACAAGGAGGCAGCCAACAGTGTTCGCAGTACAAGGCAGGATGGATCATGGGTTTCACGCATTACCTGTAAGACAAGAGGGGAGATTTTTCGCAGGGGTAGACCCTGGGGGAAGGTGATTATCTGGGCTGAAGGGTTTTGTTAGACGTGAGGGGATCCAGCGAGCAGACTGCTCCCTTTTGTCGAAAATGCAGGCTGAGCCTTTGCCCCAGGTCAGAACAGAGTCAGGGCCGTTCCAACGGCCCGTGAGGGGATCACGCCATAGGACCTGAGCGAGGTTAGAGGTGGTGTGTGGGTGCCAAAAACGGTCCGCGGCAGAGCGGCCCTCCGTATCCAGGGTGAGGAAGTTAAGGGCAAAAAGGGCATGTGCCAGCAAGGTGGTTTGGTTGCCGCACAAGGGGTAGAGGGTCTCCTGAGTTTTTAGTTTGAAAATGGTATTTTTCAGTGTTTGGTTTGCTCTTTCTACAATACCTTGCCCTTGGGGATTGTAGGGGATGCCAGTAATATGTTTTATGCCTAATTGAGCACAGAACTGTTTAAAGGAACGGCTTGCGTAGCCAGGACCATTGTCTGTCTTAAGGGTCAATGGTCTTCCCATGACTGACATGGCGAGAAACATATGTTTGATGACATGTTTGGTGGCCTAGCCAGATTGTGCCGAGGCAAAAAGAAACCCACTAAAGGTGTCAATGGAAACATGAACATATTTCAATTTAGCAAAGGAGGGAACATGAGTAACGTCCATCTGCCACAGGTGGCCAGGGAGGAGGCCACGAGGGTTGACTCCAAAATGAGGTTCAGGTAACAGCGTAAGGCAATTTTTGCAGCTTTTCACTATAGCTCTGGCTTGCTCTCTAGTGATTTTGTAGGCTAAGCGAAGAGTATGGGCGTTAAGGTGGTGCAGTTTGTGGGCTTCAGTAGCAAGGGAAATAGGGTCTAGCGAAGGGACTGTAGGTACAGCCAGAGCGGCCAAGCGGGTATATTGATCCGCAAGGTCGTTTCCTAATGCCAAGGGGCCTGGGAGACCTGAATGAGCACGTATGTGGCCTATAAAGAAGGGGTGGGACCGTGCTCTGATGGCTTGCTGTATTTTGGTGAATAAGAAAAAGGTGGCTGTTGTGGGTTGAATAACAGGAGTAGCCTCAAGCCGTAGTAGGGACTGAACGGCCTATCGACTGTCAGAGTATAGATTGAAGGGGGATTCAGGCAGAGAGATAAAAACAGTGAGTGCTGCATAGAGTTCAACCAGTTGTGCAGATTGATAAGGAGTGTGGACAGTATGGGGATAATCATGCATAACAATGGCCGCGAGGCCTGTTTTCGAGCCGTCCACGAAAATCGTGGGCGCTCCGGGAATGGGAGATGACTGCGTAATACGGGTTAAGGTGAAGGGGGTAAGGGTAAAGAATTGTAAGAGTTTATTACTGGGCATGTGATTGTCAATAGTGCCTCCATAGGATGAGATAAGGACGGCCCAATTATCATTCTGTGTTTGCAGCCATCGTAGTTGCTCTTTATTATACGGGGAAACAATATGATCGGGCTGGCGGCCGAAGTGGCGAGTGGCCAGGCGGACACCCATCATAATAAGCTGAGCAACCAGGTCAGGGTAGGGGATCAGGATCTTCCTAGAGGCTAGGGGAAGGTGTAGCCAAATGAGGGGAGAAGGGTCCTGCCATAGGAGACCTGTGGGAGAGAATTCGGTGGAAAAGATGATTAAATAGAGGGGATCCTTAGGGGAGAAGTAACCGATGTTCTGTTTGGCAATTGCCTGTTCAACTTTTTGTAAGGAGATTTCTCCTTCGGGTGTTAGTGATCGTGATGAAGAGGGGTCGGTATCTCCGCATAGAATATTTTCTAGGGGGCGGAGGTCTGCTTTTGCAAGGGCGAGATAAGGACGAAGCCAATTAATATCCCCTAGAAGTTTTTGAAAATCGTTAAGTGTTTTTAGGGTGGAACGATTAAGCGTGACTTTGTGTGTAAAGAGATGATCAGTCTCGAGACGGAATCCGAGAAAAGAAAAGGGATATTGGACCTGTACCTTATCGGGGGCAATTTTAAAGCCTCTGTCCTGTAGGGCTGAAGTAATGGTTTGAGCGATGGTCTGGGTCAGTTGAGGGGAGGGAGCTGCTATGAGAAGATCATCCATATAATGGATAATATATGCGGAAGGGAATCGAAGCCTGATGGGATCTATCGTCTGAGCAACATACTTTTGACATAGGGTAGGAGAATTGGCCATTCCTTGAGGCAAAACTAACCATTGAAATCGGGGATTGGGGCCAATTTGATTGACTATGGGGATAGAGAAGGCGAATCGAGGGCAATCCTGAGGGTGAAGGGGAATGGAGAAAAAACAGTCCTTTATATCTATAACTATTTTGTGAAATCCCTTAGGGATAGCTGTAGGTGATGGGAGTCCGGGTTGTAAGGCGCCCATGGGAATCATGGTTTTATTAACTTCCCGTAGATCTTGTAGTAGTCTCCACCCTCCAGCCTTCTTTTTGATAACAAAAATAGGTGTGTTCCATGGTGAGGTGGAGGGCTCGAGGTGGCCCAAAGAGATTTGCTCCTGCACCAGCATGATGGCGGCCTGGACCTTTTCAGAGGTGAGGGGCCACTGGTCGACCCAGACAGGGGAATCAGACTTCCAAGTTATCTTATCTGCCTGGGGTGCAGGAGGACCAGTGGCCTTTATGAAAAATTTTGTGACCCAAAGCCTGCTTTATCTCTATTGGGTGTAAGGGAGATAGGTTGAGGATCGCCCTGTTCATTTTTGCCAAGCCCTTTTCCTGGGAGGAAGCCAGATTTAAGCATCATTTGTGTGACAGGGTCGCTGGGGCTCACCATGAGGAGTCGCATTTGAGCGAGAATATCTCTGCCCCAGAGGTTAACGGGGAGCCCTTTGACTATATAGGGTCGAGTCGTGCCGGTGTTACCCTCAGCATCTCTCCAAGTAAGGAACTTTGAACTCTGAAGTGTGTGATTGACTTGCCCTATGCTGGACAAATGAGTGGTAGAGGGCTGAAGGGGCCAGGCACAAGGCCAGTGTTTGTGGGAAATGACCGTGGAATCAGCCCCGGTGTCAAGTAGTCCGATAAATTTCTTCCCGTCAAGAGACAACTGGAGGGTGGGACGGGACTCAGTGATTTGTTGTGCCCAATAGATGTTTGACGATCCTGGGGACGAAGGGCCCCTTGTCTGTTCAATGGTAGGGAAGTCACCCACCATGGGAAGGGGAAGGGCTTGGGCTAGTCGGTGGCCAGCAGGGATAGTAACCGGGCCATGGGGAGACTCAACAATGAGCTTTATTTCTCCTGTATAGTCATTGTCCACTAATGTGGGGTGGACCACAACTCCCTGTAGAGTAGTGAGTGCCCTTCCGATGATTAAGAAGAACATACCAGGGGGTGGTGGACCAGTGACACCGGTGGAAATGACCTCAGGGCCATCCTCAGGGGTTAATATTCTGGTGGAGGAGGAACAGAGGTCCAAGCCTGCGCTGCCTGTTGTGGCTCGAGCAAGGGTGAGGGGAAGGGGCTCCCGAGGGAGCCCCGCATCCCGTTTCCCTGGACAGGTGGAATATTTTGTCCATTTGAGGTAGTTTTGGAGCGGCAGTCGCGGGCCCAATGACGCCCTTTCCGACATTTCGGACAGACGCTTGGGGGCGGTCTCGAAGGCACACCCGAGGGGCTGAAAGGTAAACTAGGGGCAGCCTGATTGGAGGGACATTCACGAGCAAAATGTCCGGGCATGCCGCACTTAAAGCAATTACGGGGAGCGTTCTGTCGGGTGGCTTGAATGGCTGCTCCAATAGCTAAGGAGATAGATTTGTTAATTCTGTGGTCATAAGAGTCAATATCATTACATAAGCGGATCATGCCGTTCAGATCAAGCTCTCTAGATTTTCCTCTAAGGGCGGCCTTACAGGCAGGGTTGGCGTTTTCAATGGCCAGGTGTCTAACCACTGGGTTATCGGTACTGTCCTGTCCCAAGACCCTTTCTGTTGTCTCTAAGAGTCTGGCTACAAATTGAGCATAGGGCTCGTTTGGTCACTGGAGGATTTTAGAGATCGGGGCGGTGATGGCCCCGGAGGCAGGGACAGCGCGCCATGCGGCTAAGGCGGCGTGGGCAGTTTGCATGAGGAGGCCAGGAGGCAATCTCAATTGCACGGTGTCAGGGGCATAACGACCACGACCGATGAGTTTGTCTACTGTCCAATTGGCTGTTTGGGGGTTTGTGAGATTTGATTTTGCTTGATTTTCTACCCTTTCCTGAAACTCTGCCTTCCAGGTTAAAAACTGGCCTCTAGACAAGACAGATTGTGTAACCTTAGTCCATTCTGAGGGGAGTAAGTGCCCATCTCCCCCGAGACTTTCCAAGATAGAAAGGGTAAAGGGAGCATTAAGGCCATAGTTTTTTACTGCTGAATGGAGGTCCTTAATCTGTTTGAATTTAAGTCTTTTAAATGGGTGGGCATAGGGCCGGATTGTATCGGTGGTATGGACCCCTTGATTCGCTTCTTCATCCCCCTCCTCTCTGTCAGATTCAGAGGAAACGGGGGGTGAATTTTGGTAGGGTTGGGACAGTTCGTCAGGGATCTCCTCTATGTCTACATCCTCCGGGGTGGTACCGGTGGTGGTCCTACGCCTGGTAATTACCGGGAGGGCCAGGAGGGGCTTTTGTAGTTTGGAGGGGTTGTTTTTAGGTTTTTTTGAATGTGAGATTGGTTTCATGGTGGCGACCTGAAGGTCATGTAATTGGCTTGTTAAGTGGCCGATCTCATGTTGTAAGTCTATAAATTGTTTGAGATCAGTGATTTGCTTAGTTAATTGAGCAGTGGCTATCTTTAGGTCATTTGTATTGGGAAGAGTTGGTAAAATCGAGGAAGGGTAAAGCGGATTGTAGGGAGGGGGTTTGTTTTTAAGGAAGTCTGGAGGGTGGTATCTGGCTGCCACCTCATCTAGTTCAGTCTGGTATGCGGGATTGAGGGTCTCTGGTGTATTGCTATCGTAAAGGACAGGATAGAGAGCGGGTCTGTGGGAGGGAGGCAGTGGTTCTGGTAAGTGTGAGGGGGTGTTAACAGGTTCGTCTAATTCAGGGGTTTCTTGAGACGGGGTTTTGTATTTTTTATCCATGTTGTCTAATTCAGGGGTTTCTTCAGTCTGTTTTTTACTTTCCTCAATAGCGTCCTCAGCAAGGCTGAGGAGGTGGGAGACCTGTGCGCTGGAATCAGCCTCTTTAAGGATGTCCCGAATCAGGCCATAAAAGGTAAAGAAATCCTCAGGGATGGGCTGACCTGAGCGTGCAAAATCATTAAGGTCTCGGCCAACCTTATCCCAAGTTAGGGGGTGAATGCCAGGGCCATGGAGAATGAGCCACGGGCAGCGTTGTTCAATAAAGGAGAAGAAGCGCAACAGATCTCTTTTCTTAACTTCTACATTGCGCTCTTTAATTCTTTCTTTTAATTCTTTTATAAACAGAGCTTCCTTAGATAGTGTTTTCCCCATTTTCAGTCACACACAAGACTCGCTTCCCTGGTTTCCTGGCCGCCGTGCTCGCGCAGGGACGGAACCGCAGTAATCCCAGGTCAACACTCAGAAACAGGTCAACGGCAGTCGAACCGCGAGATCAACTCTCCACGAATTGGCCTCTCCCCTTTGGTCAAAGAGGGGTCCCTTATATTTGAGCGTAGGCGTGCCGTATAAGCCCCGGCCAGGTTCCCCGAAGGGGCACCCTATTACTCGTATATATAAGGGGACTGTTATTCCGTTGCCATCAAAACACACATACATTCAACCATTCACACAATGGGGTTTGAGAGGGAGATATGAATGGGACAACTTACCCTTTTCCTCAGGATCGTCCGATCCCTACCCGTTACTGTAGCCTCGGTTTCGGCGCCGAACTTTTCCTCAGTTGTCCGGTGGTCGCTCAGGCCCCACGTTGGGCTGCCAGATGCTGGGGACCAGCCCCTTACGACCCCTGAGAGGGGAAGGGGGAGAGAGAGAAGGAACGGGGAAGAGAGAGAAAGGTACGGACAGCTCTCACATAGTATGCAAAGAGAAGTCGTTTATTGAAGCAAAAGCATGGTATATATATACTGTGGCTAGGAGGACAAAAGGGTAGGAGGAATGCAGGCATATTTGGTGTCAGAGGGGCCCAGGGGTTTTACATCCTTTACTGAGGAAATAAGGTTAGGAGGAATGTAAGCACATTTGGTGTCAGGGAGAGGGGGATTTACAACCTAGGAGGAATGTAAGTACATTTGGTGTCAGGGAGAGGGGGTTTTACAACCTAGGAGGAATGTAAGTACATTTGGTGTCAGGGAGAGGGGGTTTTACAACCTACACCTGGAACTAGTTAGGGAAGACATCCTGTTTTAAGGGAGGAAGGGAGGTATGTTATGTTTGCACTATTTCTAGCCTGTTGTCAGGTTCTATACAATATCCTGAAATGGGAAGTCCTGGGTTCAAATCTGGCTTCAGATAATTTCCAGCTATATGACCCTGGGCAAGTCACTTAACACCCATTGCCTATTCCTTTTGGCTCTGATGCCTCGGAACAAATACTCAATATTGATTCTATGATAGAAGGTAAGGATTAAAAAAAAAAGAACCTAGGCTCATACATTTGAAACTGGACAAAGCCTTGGGGCTCATCTAATCCAATCACTTCATTTTATAAATAAATTTACTGAGGCCCAGAAATTGACTGAGAGACTTGCTCAAGGTTACATGGGTAACCTGATAGAGCCAGAGTTGAACCTGGGTCCTCTGACTTCATCTATCCTTTCATCCATTTATCTTTTCAGCTATGCAGTGTCTGAGGCTAGATTTGAACTCTTAAAGACAATCCATCTTGACTTTAAGCCTGGTGCTTTGTGCACTATGGTACCACCTTGCGGGGTAAAGCTGAGCCTACTAGTTATAGAACAATGATGGAATTTATAGTCTTTTAAGATAACTCAAGCCTTCAATCTTTACAACAACCTTGTAAAGTATGAGCTATGGATATTAACTATTTTATAGATAAGAAACTGAGGTTCAGAAGTGAGAGGTTAAGTGATTTGTTAATCAGGGTCTTACAAAAGTGCCCATGTCAGGAATTACTAACACCAAGTCCTGTGCTCTATCCACTATGCCACACTTATGTGTGTATAAGGGACATGTGGTCTGACATGCTCTGAGGCAGTAGCATTTGCATTGGCTCTTCTTTTATTCTTGGAACATACTAGGTGCTAAATAAGTGCTTATTCTTCCTCTTTCTATTCTCAAAGATATATATATTTACATATATATATTTATATATTACCTGGAGTGGTAGTGGTAGTTGTGTAGTGCAGTTATTATTATACCCATTTGTCAGATGAAAAAAAAAACCCAAGGGTTTGAGAGGAAGAATGATTTGCCTATTATAGTCACCCAACTAAGTAACAGGTAAGGCGTGGCCAGCCAGATGGGTCACATCCAGACGGAATCTGACCCTGTCCTTGTCCTTAGTTCCCTGTGCGTCATGGGAAGTTAACCTTTCAGCTACTGCCTTCCTTCTACATTTGGAGGTAAGAATTTCCAACACAAGTTCCCCTCCCCCTAGTTCTCCACCCACCATCCTAGGCAGCCTGGTGTTTCCTTGGTCACACGGTGGATTTACCTCTCCTATTGACAAGGGCCAGGTGAAGACAATGGAGCTTACTCTCAGAAGAACAATGTGGGCAGCTCAGTTACTAATTCAATGTCTGGGAAGGGTTTTGGTGTTCTCATCAAGCACAGGCTAGGGAAGGCTCCCCTTCCCTCTGCTTGAGGAGCCCGCCAACCACTAATGCTCCCTTGGTTATCTAGCACACTCTGAAAATCTTGATACCTCTCCAGTGCTCTTTTTTTTTTATGAAGGGGGAGTTGAGGTAGAATGTATTTGTGATTTAATTAGGATGGGGAATCTTGGTACAGAATATCCCTTTACCAATAGCAGAAGGATGGGGAAAGCTGGGTAGCTCAGTGATATGAGAGCCAGGCCTAGAGACTGGAGGTCCTAGGTTCAAATATGGCCTCAGATACTTTATAGCTGTGTGATCCTAGCCAAGTCACTTAACCCTCATTACTTAACCTTTACTGCTCTTCTTCCTTGGAACCAATACATAGTATTGATTCCAAAATGGAAGGTAAGGGCTTAAAAATAACAATTGGTTAATACCTCTGAACTCTGTGGTCTTAGAGACTTTCCTAAGACCCTAGGAACTTAGGTGACTTGCCTAAGGTCTCGCTTCTGCTAGCTGAACTCAAACCTGGGTTTAAGAACCCAAAACCTGGGTCTTTCTGATTCCAAAGCCAGTTCTTGATCTAATATGCTATGGTGATAGAGGGATGAGTGCTCCAGATATTGGCCTTGGCATTTTCCATAAATTAGGTATGCTTCTTTGGTAAGGTCTTACTGAATGAACTTTTCAAGTAATATTGTATCATAAATATCTGCATTTATTCTAAATTCTAAATAAATATTTTTGAATGAATGAATGACATTAAAGTTGATGTATTAAGGGAGAGGGAAAGATTATTCTTAAAGAGGAGAATGAATAGGGTATTACTTATTCTGAATGGAATGCTTCTCAAGGAATAACTCTAATGATGGAAATTTAGATACCACAATTGATAGGACACATCATTCCGGACACCATGCTTTTATTCATAGGCTCATAGTTTTAGAGTTGGAAGGAATATTAAAGGTCATTGAATCCAATTTCTCCTCAGTTTACATATGAGGTAAAAGGGTCATATGGTTAGGAAGTGATTGAGGCGGGATTTGAACTGTAAGGGTTAAATTGGAGTTTTGCCTAAATAAGAGAGTTATAAATTCAGTGTTGTGGTCACCAAATTAAAAATATTATCGCTAAGCCAGAAAAACTGTTAGCCGCTTTTATTTATAACAAGGAAGAGAAAAAGTCGAAGTATTAAATGTAGGAGGGAAAGAGGTAAGGAGTTGCCTAGCCTACTTTAATTGCTGATCAGATGAAATTCATCTTGCTCCTGACAAAGTTCTAATCTCCATGTGGACTCCACAAGTCACTCACCAGCAAGCCAACCCAGGATCCAAGGAAAACAGTCTCTTTACAGAATTCATGCTGAGGGGAGTGTTTCACCAAAGTGCCAAGAACAGAGTCTTCTTGAAGAGCCACCAATGCAGGAATCTCTCCAAGCCAGAAGCCCTGGTCTTCTGCCAGGGTTCCACTAATGCAGCCTCCTCCAAAGCAGGAATTTCTATAACCAGTCTCTCCAGAAGTCAGGAAAGGAATTCCTGGAATCAATCTCTCCAAATGCAGGAAGGGAATGAATCTCCCAGACCATATTGATCTCTTTTTATACCCCTTTTTTTCACTTCACTTTCTGTCATTCCTCCTTCACAGAAATCAATGGCAGTGTTTCAATTTGCCTAGCACTGCCCAAGGTGGGTGGGCAGTGGCCTTTGGAGTTGTCACTTACTGACTGTAAGTGACTTGTGAACTCTCATACTTAATGGTAAGTAGAGGTACCTTAATTATTAGCTAAAACGATTAGCTAAAAATTGGCAAGGGGAGAGTTAATTCTATCTCCACAGAAGTCTTCCTGATACCAAGTCTATCTCTCTAACCTCCAAGCCATCTAGCTACCACCCAATTCATGTAAACCAAGAGCAAATTATCTTTTTTGGTTGCTATATTATAGTTGACTCATTTTGAGTTTTTAGCCCACTAAAACTTTCAAAGGTCTTTTTCATATGAACTGTTGTCCAACCAAGGTTCCTTTGTCTTTTATATGTGAGACTGACTTTTTGAAGCCAAGTGTATAATAAATTCCATCTTATTAGGTTTGACTTATTTTAGCCTTATAGCATTTTAGCCTTAGGAATCTTTCATTTGATGGGATATTATCTTTCCCAGCTTTGTGTCCTCTGCTAAGTTGACAAATCTTTATCCAAATAACTGATAGAGATGTTGAATGGCTCTCAGCCAAGGTTAGATCCTTGGGTAAATCCTTTTGAGATATTCTTCTAGATGAATAACAATCCATTAAGCATCCCTTTTAGAGTCTGCTCATTCACTCATTTGTCATCTTACCTAACTGTTCTTCCCTCTGGATGGCTTGAGGCATTTTGTCAAGCATTTTCCTGAAATCCAGAAAACCCACATTCATTGACACAATGCAGTTTAGTAGACACTGAGACAGCAGACTTGGGTTTAAGTCTCAGAGCAAATGAAACAAATTTGAGTCTCTAAATAGAAAAGCCCTCAGATTGCCTCCAAATCAATTCCCAAGTCAACTTCTCTCCCAGGAACTATCCAAGGTCCTGTTCCATATATATATATATATATATATATATATATATATATATATATATATATATATATATATATATATATATATATATATATGTTTCTGTGCCCACAGTTTATGCTTGCCTGGAAGTTCATCATCCAGTTTGATAGACTAGGTAAAGATAAAAAAGCAGGTCTGTGTAACTAGGATAAGGTTTTGGCCATAATTAGGTTGGACATTACCCCTCCCTTTCTCCAATAGAAGATTTAGGAAGTTAAGTCAAAGGACCAAGAGAAAGCCAGTGAGGCATGGGAAAAAGTAAAGAATGCCTCCTGAGCCCTACCCCAAAAGTGTGGATTCTCCCAGCCTAGCAGAGGATTAGGCTTCCCCTGAAGGGAACACTTGATATCCCCAGGTATGAATTCAACCTTGGCATGCTGTTTGCCAGGCCTGGTTCTTTCCGCCTTGGGTAAGGAGGGGCGGAACATGTCCATGAGAGAAATCTGGAGACCAGTGAGGGGAACTGGTGAGTCTGTTGTGGGCTCAAGGCAGGTTCCATTTGCTCCACCTGGTTCCTGGAAGAAGCGGCTGAGACGTCTTCCTAATGCAGTGAATGGACTGGACAGAGCATTTATCCAGAAGCCACCAGTGGCTCTTGGTGCTCAACTTGCTAGGATGCTTTCTCTCAGGTAAGGTCCTGTCTTTGTCCTGGATTGGGGGAAGGGAGAGCTGGCTCTGCCTTTGTACTTAGGGCAGGGACAAGTCATGGCACAGGCTTCCTGCTATCTAAGGTGCTTGTGTACAGAAGTAAGGAAATGTGACCATGAGCATCCTGAATAGAACGCGGGATGAATAAAATGAACACTAACCAGAGGCTTTAGGAAAGGGCGCTGGGTTGTGGGGGCAGAGGGTAAAGAGTCATGGAGCATAGAACATTAGAACTGGAAAGGATCTTAGAACATAGAATATAAGAGTTTGGAGAGTTCTTAGAAGATGGAATGTGATATCTGGGAAGGGCCTTAGAACATAGACCTTCAAAATTGGAAGGGATCTTGGAACACAGAATATTATAGAACTATTCAGTCAAGAAAAATTTATTGAACATATTATATTCTGGGCACCATTCTGTGTTCTGGAAAGACAAAGATAAAAGCAACAGAATCCCCATCCTCAAGGAATTTATATTGGGGTGACTCAACATGAATACAAATAAGTAAATGATGACATATATGAAATAAACACCAAGTATCTTTAGGGGGAGAGACTGGAATAATTGCAGGAATCAAGAAAAGTTCTCAGAAGTTGACCTTTAAATTGAAGGAAGGATTCCAGAGGGAGCAGAAGGGAGGAGGCAGGGCACCTCAAGTATGGAGGATAATCTGTGCAAAGGAATGACACATGCCATTGATGTCAAATGGTCCATTTTGGCTGGAACATAGAGTCTGTGAATAATTTATAATCATATTGGAAAGATCAGGTGGGACCAGAATGTGACTGGATTTAAATGAAAAGTAGAGAAGATAGTATTTTATCCCAGAGATAATGGGGATACTCAAGCTTCTCAAACAGGGGAATGGCATATGTTTTAAGAATTTTGCTTTGGCAGCTGTGTGGAGGCAGGAAGATGAATTAGGAGGTGATTGCAATAGTTCAGATGACAGGTAATAAGTACCTGAACTAGAGGGTGGGAGTGTTATATGAGCCAGTCTTTGAACAAGACTTGAAAACTGATTGACTGGGGGGCAGTGAGTGGGAATTATGAATACAGGATGACTCAGGTTGCAAAATGAACTGGAAGCATTATCATGCCCTGGAGAGAAAGTGAGAAGTTTGAAGAAAGGATGGGATTAGGAAGAAAGATAATCAGTTTCATTTTGGGCATGTTGAATTTGAGATGGGAGACATATGGTTGGCTTCAGGTTACTATGGAAAGATGCTATTGATGCTGTTATGGAACTGATAGTTTATTTATTTATTTTTAAAACCCTTACCTTCCATCAATACTGTGTATTGGTTCCAAGGCAGAAGAGTGGTAAGGACTAGGCTATGGGGGTTAAGTGACTTGCCTAGCGTCACACAGCTGGGAAGTGTCTGAGGTCAGATTTGAACCCAGGACCTCCCCTCTCTAGGCCTGGCTCTCAATCCACTGAGCTACCCAGATGCCCCCTTTACTAACAGTTTAGAATCAATCAGGAAACAATGAAAGGACTGGTTCACAGCAATGAAGGACTGTTAGAGATGAGATGATATAAATTTGGATTGGTCCAGCTGTCATAGTTAAGTGATTTCCTCTAATGGCATTGGGTAGAATGTAAAAGAGAGCAAATGGTAGGATAATCCAAGCTGGACTCTAGAAAGGGATAAATGGCAAAAAGGATAAAGAGGCAAGGAATCCAAGAGCAGAGGACAGTATGAAGTTTAACTGGTTAACTATAGGGTACAGAAGTTTAAAAATTATTTTTATTATCATGAAAAATATATTTCTGTATTGGTTATTGTTGTAATAACACACATGTATATAATCAAACCCTTCAAATTAAACCATAAGTACACTGATGTGAAAGAGAGTATGCTTTGATTTGCATCCATCTAATTCCAACAGTTCTTCCTCTGGAGGTGGAGAGCATTCCCCATCACAAGTCTTTCAGGATTGTCCCAGATCATTGCATTGCTGAGAGTAAACAAATCTTCACAGTTGATCATCGTACGATATTGCTGTTACTATGTATAATGCTCTCCCAGTTCTGCTTATTTCACTCTGCTATCAGTTCCTGAAGCTCTTTCTTGCTTTTTCTGAAATTATCTTGCTTATCATTTCTTATAGCACAAGAGTATTCCATTACTAACATGTACCACACTTCGTTCAGCCAATCTCCAATTGATGGACATCCTCTCCATTTCCAATTCTTTGCTACCTCAAAAAGAGCTGCTATACATATTTTTCCACAAGTGGGTCCTTTCCCTTTTATTATTATCTCTTTGGGATTCAGACCCAGTTGTGGTAACAGGACCAAATGGTATGCACAGTTTTATAGCCCTTTGAGCATAGTTCCAAATTGTAGGGTCCAGATTTTGAAGGGAGGATTGAGATGTCAGTTTAGGAAAACAAGGAAAGGGGTGAAGTGATTGGGGATTTCAATAAGGTTAGAGAGTAGAAGTAGGAGGGGGGGGGCAAAGACATAGGGAGAGTAGGAAGGATAGGAGATAATGGCCAGTAGAGAAATTTCAGGGGAATATTTCTGGGTAGTGATGAGATCATATGAGTGGCCTCTGTTTCTGAGGTAGAGTGAAGGTGAAAGTGATAAGAAATGAAGGGGTTGATGAACTGGGAAGCAAAGATATTTGAAAGGTAGTCAGTCACTCATCTATCTGAAGATAGGGGCCAGCTAGTTAGCTCACTGGCTAGAGCCTCAGGCTTGGAATCAGGAAAACCTGAATTCAAATCTAGCCTCTGATACTTCCTAGCTGTGTGACCCTGGGCTAGTCATGGCACCTCTGATACCTCAGTTTCCCCATCTATAAAATGGGGATGATAATAGTCCTTGCCTCCCAGGTTTATTGTGAGGATCAAATGAGATAATAATTGTAAAGTTCTTAGCATAGTGCCTGGCAAATACTAAGAGTTCTCATTGTGGGGGCAGCTGGGTAGCTCAATGGATTGAGAGCCAGGCCTAGAGAGGGGAGGTCCTAGGTTCAAATCTGACCTCGGACACTTCCCAGCTGTGTGACCCTGGGCAAGTCACTTGACCCCCATTGCCTAGCCCTTACCACTCTTCTGCCTTGGAGCCAATACACAGTATTGACTCCAAGACGGAAGGTGAGGATTTAAAAAAAAAAAGAGTTCTCATTGTCATCAACATCTGTAGTATGAATCTTTCTGTGTGCCTTTATATGTATGCATGAATGTATATGTACTATAGGGCTGGGATTTGGGGAGCAAAGAGAGATTGGGAAGACAGGATAAAAATCTGGGGGCAGAGTCCACATTCTGACCAACAAGACCTCTCTTCCCTGACCAGTGCTCACTTTGATCTCTCCAAGATTGGACAGTATGAAGAGAGCTGAGCTTTCTTTGAAGTGGAATGCATAATGCAAAGTTCAGGGGGTGCTTGGTCACCCAGAAGAGATGGGGATCAGGAAGCATCTCTCTACCCAGCCACGTCTGGGGGGGTGTGTATTTGTTTCTGTGTATTCCTGTTTCTGAGTTCCTGGGTATACATCTATCCCCACGTGACTTACCTGGGTTGTAGTGACAAAGAGTCCTGGGCTTGGAGACAAGAGACCAGAGTTCCATTCCTGGTCCTCACTCTACTTCAGCGTGACCCTTTGAATCTCAGGTTCTTCAAGAGGGGGTCAGATTAGATGACATCTAAAGTCCCTTTCTGCTCTAAACCAGAACTCTGTTACCCTATTTCTGTGTGCTTGCTTGTGTTTATCCATGTATTTGTGTGGGGGCTTTCATGGGGCAAGTGTGTGTATTTCTGAATGAATCTAAGTACATGGAGATGTGGCTGTGTGGGTGTAGGCTGGAGTGGGACAGTTCCTATTGGCGTGTGCATGGTGGGGAGGGAGTGGAGTTTGGTGCCTGGTAGGGCATGACTCTGGGTGTGGATATTTCCCTGCATGGGTGCCTCTGAGATAATATTTGTTAAAGTGCTTATTATTAGCACAGTGCCTGGCACATAGTAGGGATTTAGCAAAAGTTAGTTCCTCTTCTCCCTCTCCTTTCTGCCCTCTGGAAATGAGTGATATTGAAGGAGAATGAGCACTGACATTCCATTCTTAGGTTCTCCCCGAATAACCAGTTCTTGAAGACTAGAAAAAGCTGAGAAGACAGTGATGAGGGGGCCCATCACTCTCCTGCTGCCCCCTTGGAGACTGAGTGTGACCGATTGCTGCTAGGTGATGCTGGGTGTCTCCTGGGAAGAATGATCTCTGCTGACCCAGAGAGGCCCCCAGGCAACCTTTGAGGAGAGTTTCATATACCTGGTACCCAGCCATCCGGAAACACAATTGTGGTTTGTTCTTGGCTCTACTCTTTTCCTCCACTCTGTATTCATAAATATCTTCATCCTCACTCTTGTGACCAAAGGCCCCAGGCAATCAGAGAGATCCACCCCAGTGTGGAATTTCTTAGGGTGGTGGAGGGAGGTGAAAAGAGAGATCAGAGCCAAACTGGTCTCTCACTGGGCTTGTGGGCTTGTATTCTGGAGATGTGGGTTAGAATTACTATGGGACCTCAGGCAAGCCCTGTTCCTTCTTTGAGAATCAGTTTCTTCAGGCGAAAATGATAAAAATAAAAAATACTTGTACTGCCTAGCTCATGGGGCAGCTTTTAAAGGCTTCATTCCTCTCTTGGTTCTGTTCCTGACTCTGGACTTTACCAACCTGCTTTAACTGCTCCCCACCTCCACTGCCCAAAGCATCCTCTAAAATCTGTCATTGCTTCCGCCTAGAATATCCTTCTATCTTGAGTATGAAAAGACCCGAGCCTCTTTCTCTGGGGTGGAGTCAATAATGCAAACCCCAGGGAGATGGGAAACAGGGAGCACCTCTCCATCTCCTAGCTAGACCTGGAAGTGGATATATTTGTTTCTGTGTAGCCCTTGTAACCTTTTATTGGGGATTTCTTCCATTCTTCTCCATTTTCAGTTCCCTTTTATATTTTCTTACCCCAACAGAATTTAAACTCCTTGAGGGAAGAAGAGCTCTCTCTCTCTCTCTCTCTCTCTCTCTCTCTCTTCCTCCCTGCCTTCATCCCTCCCTCCCTCATTCCTTCTTTCCTTCCTTCCCTTGTATGCTTAGTAGTTAACACAGTGCTAGGCACAAAGTGAGTGTTTAATAAATGCTTGTTGACAGACTCACTTAAAGTCTTTAGGAAACATGACCTATCATTATTATTTCTTACTCCCTACCAGAGTTTGAGGTGCAGTGGCAATAAGGCTAGATTTGGAGTCATAGATTTGGAACTAGAAGGGACCTGAGAAGGATACATGTTCAATGTCCTCATTTTACAGAGGAGAAAACTTGGGTGCTCTATCCACTTTGCTACCTAGCTATCCCCTCAAAAACAACTATTAAAAACAGTTTCTACTTGTAAGAAAAAAAGAATGAATAATAGCACTTTCCTCAAAGAGTTGTTTTTGAAGAGCTAATGAGATAGTATATGTAAAACACTTTGTAAACTTTAAAATGTTATATAAATTTTTAGCTATTTTTATTACCTGTGAGATGGGGTAACTCACTTTAGGTTGAAGAATTGTAGCTGAAAAGGAACTCAAGTGTCACTCAGTTCAACTCTCTGAATTTACAGATGAGGGAACAGGTTCAGCAAGGTTAACTGATTTATCCTAAGTTACATGGGCCATAAGTTTCACAGGTTCAGAGTAGGAAGGGACTCCTAACGAGGTCTAGTCTAAGCCTCAATTTTGACACATCCTGGGCAGCTCAATCAGGATTGTGCATCTCCCTTTTCATCTTCTTGTAAATCCTTGAAAGGATTCCAGCTCCCAGACTTCTGGTGGCTTGCTCTCCTAAACTTTTTGAAGTTCATAAGATTATAACCATCTCTAATCAGCTTCACCTAGGAAAAAAAAAAGAACAGGGCCAAGAGAAAGAAAGAAATGACAGGGCCAGGTGCTCCAAAGCTACAGTGAGGAGACAAAGATCAGGAGGTCTCTTTATCCACTGAGGGTTTAGTCCTTGCCTCCTAACTTGAACATACTTAGGCAGGAATGGCCTTGGCCATTCCTTGGCCACTTAGTACTTTTTGAATGCCCCTTAGCCCCTGAAGTGAAATACAACTAGGGTCCTGATCAGTTGCTTAAATCAATAAGCCTTCTTTACCTTGTAGCAAGCAGGCATCAGGAATGTGCTTTCTCAGGGGAAAGTCAGAAGCAACATATGGTCAATGAATCCCAGAGGATGCCTCCTTAAGGAAGAGATAAATACAAGTACAGAATAAGATATACCATGGAATGTCCTGTCCTCTGTATGGTTGAAAAATCTGTTACCCTAAAAAAGAACTACATATCCCAAGAGCCCACTGACTTCCTGTAGACAGAGGATAATGGGCGTGGGCTTTGGAGGCTCCTCCTCTCTGATGTAGAATCAGCATTGATGGTGGTGAGTGGGGTTGACTAAAAAATGGCTAACCAGCTATGGGCACGTGGTCTTTATTTTGTATCTTCTTTATTCCTTGATTTCTAGTGATCATTAATAAACCTCTTAAAATAAATATTATTATTGAGATTTAATTTTAATTTTTATACCTCCCCTGCTAATGACACATCTGGCTTCTGTTCGATAAGGCTTGCTTGCCCTGGTCATTCTGCCCCAGGCACTAAAGCTATATCTCATTCATAGTATGACTTAAAGAAATATATCATTTTCAACATTGCATAAGCTTACTTAACCTCTTCCACATATGTAACCTTATAAAAACTGTCTAACTTCAGTTTGGGGCAGCTTTCGCTAGGAAAGTCTGTCCTGGCCAGTAGCTTCATTTATTAATCAAAGGATTAATAAATAATATTGGTTCCATTAATTTGAACTTCTGGGTGTCCTGACTCCCTTTATGAAGTACCCCACTTCACCCCAGCCCTCATCAGTTCCTGCTATATGGCCAATGAACAGTCTATCTCTTTTATCAATTAATCAGTTAACATTATTAAGCACCTATTATGTGGCTGTCACTATATTAAGCCCACACACACTCAACAGATTGTAAGGACTATGTATGCTTCAAATTGGGAAGTAGGATACTTTCATTATGTGCCGGCATACCTTTCTTGAACTCCTAGAGTTCAAGAAAGGTTCAAGGTCTCCCAGAGCCTTGCCCATGGGGATTGTATTCCATTATAGAAGGATGGGAGAAAGGAGCTGGGGGTATTTAGCTTGGAGAAGAAAGGACTCAGGTAAAACATTAGAGTTGTTTTCAAGTATTTGAGGACCTGTCATAGAGAAGAAGGGTTAAGATTTGTTCTTCTGGGCCACAGGAGTCAGAATCAGGAGCAAGAATTGGGTGGAAATTTCAAAGAGGTAACTCAGTCTTGATGGCAAAATCATAGATATGGGGGAGCTAGGTGGCTCAGTGGATAGTACTGGGCCTGGAGTCAGGAAGACTCATCTTCTTGAGTTCAAATCTGGTCTCAGACACTTATTAGCTATGTGATCCTGGGCAAGTCACGTACCCCCACATGCCTCAGTTTCCTTGATGGAGAAGAAAATGGAAAATCATTCTACTATCTTTGCCAAGAAAACCCCAAATAGGGTCAGGATGAGCCAAACATGTTTGAAAATGACTGAACAACAATAAATTAGAAACATCTTGGTATGGAATGGGCTATCTTAGGAGATGGTAGATCTCTCTCTTGAAGGTCATTAAATAGATATTGGATAGGGGATAATAGGGATTCCTTTCATGTACCAGAATACTGCGGGGGGCTTTTATGTTCAGGCATAGGTTGGACTGGATAGCTGCTGAGGTCCCTGACATCCAACTCTGAGAGTTTCACAGGATTCTGTGAAATGAGAATTATCTATTGAGAAAGAGTAATCAATGGACATGTTGTCCATCATGGGTATCCTTACTCAGAGGTGGAATTACAGAACACATTATTGGAAAATAGGTGTGTTGGTTATATCTCTAGAATAAGGGAAAACAATTGGATCTCTTACATGTCACCATGGCAGCCAGGAACCATGAAAAGATCTAGAGAGAAGCCTCAGCATGGCCTCATATGGTAGAGAGGGTGCTGGATGGCTCTATCTGACCCCTCTGAAACAGGCTAACTGTGTGATCTGGGTAAGTCACTTTACTTCTAAGGGTCTCAGACAATTCCTAGGACTTCTTTCTTAAGCCATAGACAAGTTGCAATCAGAATTCCCCCTCCCCCCCCATTGGATCTGTGACTTAATTGATGTGGGGATGCAGAACTTATCCATACTAGGCCATATTATGGATTCTTGTTCATGTCCTCTCACAACCCCAGATCTGATGGCATCCCAGGCTCTTCATATATTCTTCTATATAAAGTTGCTCCTTGTTTGATTTTTTTTAATAACCCTTACCTTCCGTCTTGGAATCAATACTGTGTATTGGTTCCAAGGCAGAAGAGTGGTAAGGGCTAGGCAATGGAGGTCAAGTGACTTGTCCAGGGTCACACAGTTGGGAAGTGTCTGAGGCCAGATTTGAACCCAGGATCTCCCCTCTCTAGGCCTGGCTCTCAATCCACTGAGCCACCCAGCTGCCCCCCTCCAATCTGATTTTTTAAGGATTTCCATGTGAAAATTTAATTGGAATTTAAAATTTGCTAGTTTTCTAGTTAAAAAATTATGGGGAGCAACTAGATGGCTCAGTGGATAGTGTTATAAGGAAAAGATGAGAATTCCAGAATATTCTCTTTTGCTAGTTTCATGCTACTGTGTTTTACAAACCTTAACTCATCTTTTCCTTATAATAATAGAGAGCCAGGGCCATAGACAGGAGGTCCTGGCTTCAAATATGGCCTCAGACATATCCTAGCTGTATGACCTTGGGTAAATCACTTTAACCTCTATTAAGTCCTTATTATTCTTCTGCCTTATACCTGGTGCTCAGTATCAGTTCTAAGATGGAAGGGAAGGGTTTTTTAAAGTGTATCATTATTTTTAATCATAAAAAGTGGAATTACAGAATGCATGACTCGGAAGGCTGGTGAGTTGTTCATGTATTTAGAATAAAGGAAAACAGTTGGATTGTCCACATGTCACCACCGTAGCTGGGAAATGTGAAAAGATCCAGGAAGAAGCCTCAGACCCATTGGATGGATTTCTGGGAGGATACAGAGACAAACCACCCAGCATAAAAAAAAAAGTGTGGATAGGTTGGGATTTGCAGTAGTTGAAGGAGTGACGAATTTCAAGAAAGCGTGGAAGTGTTATTTTACCAGTGGTATTATTAACATTCTATTGGGGTTGTGGTATACCACCAAGACATGGAATCTAAGTCTGAAAAATAAAAAATGAGGATCATGTAGAGGGCAGGGTGTGAGCAAGCTGAAAATACGTCATCAGGGAGGAGCTATGAGGAGGAATAGGAGTGAAAGAGGTCATCATGGTGAAGGAGAGCAGGTGGACTGGTCATGTGGTGAGGGATGACTGGTGGATAGCTTCAGGCTCACACACCCTCTAAGTGTCTGAAGCTGAATTTAAACGTTGTTCTTCCTGATTCCAGGACCAAGGCTATATCCATTGGGGAATCTAGCAGTCTCTAAAAATAAAAAGAGAAGGAGATGAAGGAGAAGGGAGAGGAGAAAGAGGAAGAAAAGAAAAAAGGAAATGGAGGAGGGAGAAAAAGGAAAAGGGAGAAGGAAGGAAAGCAAGGGGAGGAGGAGAAGGTTTCCTTACCTTTTTTTTGGTTTCAAGACTTACTCTTAGTCAAACATTAAATAAACAAAGTTTATTCTTGGCTGTTCTATCACCTTTTCCCTTCCAATTTCTTGTCCCATCTTGGTCTATAGACCTTTGGTCTTTTAAAGCTTCCATCATCGTTGCACATATTGAAGCCTGGTTTTCAAAAGGAAGGCAAAGTAAAAACTATCATCTAGGTGTAGCTGCCCTGAGCCAGAACCTAGGAAAATCTACAAGTCTGGTAGAGTGAATTTGTAGTTAATAAAGATGACATTTTTCTATTGTTTTCAGGTGGGCAAACTATTTTCCTTTTACTATCTTTGCCTCTGCCTTAAGATCCATGACCTTGTTCTTTATCTCCATCAGGGCCTCCAGTCTCATGACCTCTCAGTTGTCTTTCAGTTCTATATCCTTGCACTGGCTACACTCTCAATCCCTTCCCCATGTTGATCTCTTGATGACCTAATTCAATTCTTTGTTACCCTCTTTGAGTCCCTAGTTCCTTATACCATCAAAGACCTTGTCCTGCCAAGCCCCATCATTGAATTATTCCCACTGTTTGTTGCTATCAATCCTATTCACATGTTGCTGAATGAAGTTGGGAAAAATTGTGAAACTATGTTGACTAGGTTAATACAGATCTTCTCAGTACATCTCAAGCCTCCATCTCCCTATGTAATCCTCTCGGCTGAGAACTGTTTTCATTCCTCTCATAGCCAGCCATGTTTACTTCTTTATTCCTCTTTAGGCTCCTCTCTTGACTTTCTAGACCTTTTTCTCCATCCTTCCTCTTCTTCCCTTCCACCTTTCTTCCTTGCTTTGCAATTCCATTTTATAGGTTGTCTTCTACCATTAGAATGTAAGTTCTTTGAAGGGAGGAACTATCTTCTCTTTGATAGACTCTTTTCTCTCTAGGTTTTTTGTGACACTGTTCTCTTCTGGTTCTCCTATCTGTCTGACCAATCTTTCTTAGGTTTCTTTGCTAGATCTTCATCCAGGTTATGCCCACTAAGTGTGGGGTTCCCTCAAGGATCAATCCTGGGCTCTCTTTTCTGTTACCTCTACATTATTTCATAAGCTCCCATGAATTCCATGATCATTTCTATGCAGATGATTCTCAGATCTATTTGTCCAGCCTTAACCTCTCTTTTGATCTCCTGGTTTGCCTCACCAGTTGCCTATTGAAAAATTTGAACTGGATGTCCCAGTTCATCTGAAGACATCTCAAATTGAACTCATTATCTCCACTCCCCAAACCCTTCTTTTCCTCCAATTTTGCTATGATTGTTCAGGATAGCACCATTATCTATTTCAGTTTCCCAGGCTCACAACCTTCCACTTCTAATTCTCTCTTACCCCAAATATTTATTGTTTCTTTATAACCTTTTTTTCATCTGAAAGACTGCATGTCTCCAGTGTAGACCCTTTATTTCTTTAAGCCTGGACCATTGCAAGAGCCTCTTGATTGATCTCTTTGCCTGAGTTTTCTCCCTTCTCCAGCCTGTCTTCTACTTTGCTATTATAGTCATTTTCCTAAAGTGCATGTCTGGCTGTCACCCATCTACTCAGTAAACTCCAGTGACTCCCTATCTTTTCAAGGATCAAGAATAAAATCCTCTGTTGACACTCAAACCCCCTCATAACATGACCCATTATTACCTTTCCAGTTTTCTTACTCTCTTCATTCTCACATGCTCTTTGATCCAGTGACACCAGTCTCCTTACTATTCCTCAAATAAGACACTCCATCTCTTAATGACATACCTTTTCATTAGCTATAGCCAAGCCTGGCATGATCTCTTTCTCTTCTCTGCCTCTTGGCTTCCTTCAAGCTTCAACTAAAATCACACCTACTACAAGAAGTCTTTTCTGATCCCCCAAATGCTGGTGTCATCTCTGAGATGACTTTTAAGTGATCCTGTCTATATTTGCTTTATGCTCAGCTGTTATAACGTATGTTCTCTTCTCCTTTTTTGTCTTTCTTTGTTCCTTATCTCAGGCTGTACTGTGAGCACATAGAAGCAAAAATAATCCCTGCTCTCTAGGGCATAGAGAGCCCAATTTTCTGTAGACACTTAAACGCTTGTTTACTTGACTTGACTTTCTCACTTGAGCCTTCAAACAACTCTGTGAAGAAGATCCTAAAGGCATTTTCATTCCCAATTTTCTGATGAGAAAACTAAGAGTGATAAAGGTTACCTGCTCATTGCCATATTGGACATGTAGTTGAAGGGCAGGTCTCATCTGATGCCCAAAGCCCCAAACTCTTTCCACATGACTCTAGATGCCGCTGCAAAATTGTAGATGAGTGACAGTCTATGAGAAAGGCAATGCGGTAAAGGAGGAGGAGGAGAGTTGGATTTTGAGTTCAAAGGACCTGAGTCTGAATCTTGGCTCTCCCACTTATTAACTGTGTGACCCTGTCAAAGTTGTGTAAAAATGACGTACTATATGACTTTTAAGGTCTCTTTTAGCTTTAGATCTCTGATCCCTTACCATTAGTGTGAGGATGTGAGAAGTGTGCTGGATTTGGAATCAAATATACTTCTGACTGCTCTGTGTGATGTTGGGAAGTCCACTTACTTCTCTGAGCCTCCCTTTCTTGTTCTGTTAAGTGAACAAATTGGCTTCTTCTAGAGCTATGATCCTATATCCTCTAGGGTCCCTTCTATCTCTGGATTTAGGGAAGGTAACTGAGGTCCAGGCAGATTAAGTGACTTGCCCCACGTCACACAGTGAGTGACAGATGGAAATTTGAATTTGGGTCCTCTGACTCCAAATCTGTTACTCTCCCAACTGTCCCATAGTGTCTCCTTTAAAAAAAACCCTACCAAAACCCCAATTTCTATTCTTAAGATCAATACCGAGTATCAGTTCCAAGGCAAAAGAGTAGGGAGTTGGAGTTAAGTAATTGTCCAGGGTCACACAGCTAGAAAGTATCTGAGGCTATATTTGTACCCAGGTCCTTTGGACACCAGGCTTGGCCCTCTATCCACTGAGCCACCTAGCTGTCCCCTCCCTATTCCTTTTTAAAAAATGAACTTGTGGGGGGCAGCTAATGTGTCACTGAAGTAGAAAGCCAGGCCTAGAGACAGGAAGTCTTGGGTTCCAACATAACCTCAGATACTTCCTAGCTGTGTGACCCTGGGCAAGTCACTTAATCTCCATTGCCTAGCCCTTGCTTTTCTGTGTTAGAGTTGTTACTAGGATAGAAAGCAAAGGTTTTAAAAAAGGTTTTTTAAAAAAAGTTAACTTGTAATATGGTACTGAAAATTTCTAGGATTGGCAAAACCAATGGTATTCCTTCTTTGTATCCTTTCTCAGGTGTTGCTGCACATAGAGAAGCCACAGCCCTGCTGAATACCAGGAGAGAACTGTCAGGACCCATGCCAGAAGTCCTGTATCATAGCCATGTACACATTTTGGGATCTACAGCCGATGGACAGCTGTCTGCCCTTCCCACTGAGCCAGAGGGCTCCCATTCTCTGAGTACGGTTCAGAAACCATCCAGGACAGCAGGTGCCAGATTCCTACAGGGAGAATACCAGACTTCCACCAGGAGAAAGGAGCACTTCTTTGGGGAGGTTACCTTTTCTGAGGCTGAACCTGAGGACCCATCCTTTGGTGATCCTGGGACAAAAAATAACTTTCTTCACAATGACGGGAAGGAAAAGCCCTCCTTGAGCAACTGGAAGATAGAAGACTGGCACTTTGATGATGCCAGGAGGCAACCAGGAAGTGCTATGACAGACTCTCCAGGTAATCCTGCCTGGAGTACAGCACTCGGGCCAGCATCTCTACACTGGACTTTGGTGCAGCCTGAGAGAGAAGGCTCATTGAGTACCAGCTTTCAGGGCCTCCATCCCAGATCTCAAGACCAAGACCCTAGCCCCACAGGACCCCAGGCATATGGAGAGCCTCTAACAACCTCCACATTTGAAGCTCAGCAGAGGACAGAGGGTAAGTATTCAGATATTTGGGAAAAGTTGCTTTTGTGTCAGAAGAACCCCATGTGAATGTTGGTATTGCTGGTAACTGGCTGTAAGCTTTGACTAAATCACATCTCTGAGACTCAGTTTTCCCATCTGAGTAATGGAGACCATAAAACTCATATTATTGGCTGCAGAGGCTGGGATTCTTTGTTCTCAAAGTCAGAGTGGGTTAGGCATCCAAACTCCAATTCTGTCTATATCCTCCTGGGGAAGGGACAAACCCAAGGAGACTGGGACACAAGGTTACGTCTGTGAGGACCTGAGAGGATGGAGAAATGGCTGGGGAAAGGCGGGATCTCAGGATCACAGATTTAGAATTAGGTGATATTTTAAAGATCACTTAGCCCAACCCCATCATTTTCCAGATGAGGAAACTGAATGTCAGTGAAGTGACTTATATGCTAGCCAGTAGACCCAGGATTCAACCTAGATCCTCTTCCTCTAAGTCTAGCATGGAAATTATTTCATCATTTGTTCTCTGGAACCAACTCTTTTTCTTTTTTGCATTATTCTGAATTCTGAATTTTGAAGTGTTTTGATTTACATGACTGGTAGCTAAATCAAAAAAATTAATGTACATGGGTGGTAGTCTCCTGTTTTGATCTATTTCCCTTTGTACCAGTTCAAACAATTCTCATGTTTCTCTGAACCCCAACTGTTTGTTGTGAACAAAAAGGAACCACTGACAGGTATAACGCCAAAGCTCTTGAGCTTTGTAACCCCAGGGCCATTTTGGATGCAGGTTGGTTTAGCAGGATCTCTTCCTTTTCCCTCAAAGACCCCAGGGATTGGTTAACTCAATTCAAGTTAATACATATTTCTTAAGTACTCACTCTGAGAGGGTACTCTGGAGAATCTGCCACCAAATCCTAATAATGTCATGGAGGTGACCTTGGCTTCTCAAAGACTATGGGAGTGGAGCACCATCTTCGACACCAGAAGAAGTCATGGATTATTGAACTATGCATGATACATTCTTGAGATCCTGGGATACAAAGTCAGAAATGAAAGCATCTCTGCCCTCTGTGACTTTATATCCCACTGGAGCAAAAGTGGACACGGCCAATACATAGGAATAAACAATAAAAAGCAAAGATTTTGGAGGCTAGAAGAATGCAAGAATGAAGAATTCTAGGAATTTCTATGGAGGGAAAAGTCACACCCAGATGGACAAAGGGTAGATTGGAAGAGACTTCACAGAGGATTGGCTCTTGAGCTGAGCCTTGTAGTAGAATTTAGATTCTGAAAGACATCAATGAGAAGGTATATTTCAGGTATGGAAGATAATTTTGTTCCTCAATTCTTCCTGGACTGCCCAGTGCTTCCCATTGCTTTCTTTCCATCCTGCATTAGAAACACAGATTTGAGGACCAAGTTATCTTTTGCTTGCTCTAGAGGTTCACATTGTCTTAAGAAGTTCCTTTTTAAAGAAAATCTTTCATCTTAGAATCAATACTATGTATTTGTTACAAGATAGAATAGTAAGGGCTAGGCAATGGGGGTTAAGCGACTTGCCCAGGGTCAGATTTGAACCAGGACCTCCTATCTCTAGACCTGGATCTCTGTCCACTGAACCACCTAGACACCCCCAATTCCTTTTCTTTTTTTTTTTTAAGTAAAATTAATTTTGTCAAGTAACAAATCTATTTCTCTCTCTTCCAACTCCTTTCTCCCCACGTTGAAAAAAGTATAACAAAAGTCTTGTTACAAGCATATGTAGTCAAGCAAAACACATTTCCACATTGTCAGGGTCCCCAAATGTGTCTCTTATACCCTGAGTCCATCACTTTGGTGTCAAGAGGTGGGCAATAGGCTTCTTTGTCATTGGTTGGAGTTGATCAGAGTTTTAAAGATTTTTAAAGTTATTTATTTTTACAATGTTGTTTTCCTTGTATAAATTGTTCTCCTGGCACCACTCTATATCAGTTCATGTAAACCTTTTTCCTTAGAGATTTCTTGGGGTTCCTGGGGATTTGCTGCTTTTCTCCTTGCCTTGGCTAAACAGTTGGTCTGACCGTGGTTTCATGTTTATGGGAGAACTACATGTATTCCCAATTTCCTATGCCTCAGGATACTAATACATTTGTCTGCCTGAGCCCTTGTGTTAATTTTAGAATACATCCAATGTTCTTTCTGTCTTTTATTCAGCCCTAAGAAATATCCCTAGGAAGTCATTTGGGGAGAGAGGGAAGGTTGAAGTGAAAAAAGATCAGTGGGAGTAGATAGAGCAAAAATTAGTCAATAAACATACATTTATTAGGTTCTTCCTATGTGCTAGATATTGTGGTAAGTGCTAGGGTTAGAAAGAATGGCAAGGACAGAACGAGGTGGCTCAAGGTAGTGGAGAGCCAAGTCCAAAGATGGGAGAGCCTGGGTTCAAATCTGACCTCAGATACTTCCGATGTGACCCGAGGCAAGTCACTTAACCCTCATTGCCTAACCCTTACAAGCTCTTTTGCCTTGTAACCAATACACAGTATTGATTCTATGATGGAAGGTAAAGGCTTTTAAAAAAAGAAAGAAAGGGGGCAGGTGGGTGGCTCAGTGGATTGAGATCCAGGCCTAGAGACAGGAGGTCTTGGGTTCAAATCTGGCCTCAGATATTTCCTAGCAGTGTGACCCTGTTCAAGTCATTTAACCCCCATTGCCTAGCCCTTACTGCTCTTCTGCCTTGGAACCAGTACATAGTATTGATTCTAAGGTGGAAGTTAAGGGTTTAAAAAAAAAGGAAGAAAGGGTGGTAGAAATGTGATCCTGCTCTTAAGAGCTCATATACTAATGGGAGACAACATGCAAGATATAAACATATGATATATTAGTGCAAGTATGCATACATATGTTTATATATATGTACACAAACACTGTGGAAAGGAAGGTAATCTCAGAGGAAAGGCACTACTATCAGGGGTGGGAAAAGCCTCTTGTAGAAGGTGGGAGTTGAGCTGAGGAAGGTCAAGCCTTTGACTGGAGAGAGGTAATCAATCATTCAGCCAACATCCGTTAAGTGCTTTGTGTTCCTGGTACTACAAGGGGAAGGCTTTGTGTAGGAGGAGGCAGTGGAGCTATACTTTAAACAAGATCAAGATTCCACAGGCTAGAGGTGAGGAGGAAGGGTGTTCCAGACAAAAGGGGTATAGCCTGGACAAAGACCGAGAGTGGTTCTCTATCCACTGAGCCATCTAATTGCCCCTGACCAAAGGATTTTGGATAAGGAGTTGACATGATTGACCTAAATTTTAGAAATATGGTAGAACAATGGATCAAAAGGAGGAAGACCATTCAGGAGGCTATTGTAGTATTCTGGGCAAGAGCATATGAAGACCTGAACTAGAGTATGAATGGAGAGAAAGAATGGATATAAAATGAATGTTGAGATAAAATTATTAAGACTTGACAACTTATTGGATAGAATAATAATAGTTGGTATTTATATAGTATTCTAGGATTTGCTAAGTTCTTTTCATGTATTACCTCACTGGATATGAGGGTCAAGGGATAAGAAAAAGTCAAGGATGAATCCTAGGTTGCAAATCTTGGTGACTAGAAGATGATATCCCTAACATGAAGGAAAGGTAAGGAGATGGGTGACTTAAAAAATGAGTTTCATTTTAGACATGTTGAATTTGAAGAGCTCTCAGGTAGAATCATTCATTAAACAGTTCAAAATATGGGATTAGATTTCAGGAGATTTAAAAAATGCACTATTCACAAGAGGGACTATAACAGTGATGGCAAACCTTTTAGAGACTGAATGCTGGGCTCTGCCCCATCCCACCCTCCTGACTGAGTGCCCCCACCAGAGATGGCATGCTGTGCTCCTCCCTATCAAGTGTAGGGTGCCATTACCCTTACCCCACACAACAGGAGGGAGGAAGAACTCCAATTGGGCTGCTGGACAGAAGGGTGGGTGAAATGAGGAATGTCCTCAACAAGTGTAGAGAGGGGGAGGGGAGGGGCCTGTGCTCTCTGCTCCCCTCCAACTCTGCCACATGTGAGCCACCTACATTATCCCCTGTGTGCTTCCATTGGGTTACTGGGCAAAGGGATGTGTGATGTGAAAAAATGTATCAGGAACATTGGAGTGGGGGAAAGGAGCAGCACTTCCCGAGTCCATCTGCCTTTCTAGTAATGAACTTGGGGGTGGTAGGGGATGGTAGCCATATGCCTACAGAGAGTGCTCTGCATGCCATCTTTGGCCATAGGCTCACTATCACTGACCTAGAACCTTTTTCATCATCGAATGGGAACTAGCAGTTATGTCACTATCATGGAATCAGGGAAAATTTTGTGGCAAGTTGGAGGAGATCCATATGCAATTGAAATAATTATTATCAGTAAACCATTTTCCATGCAATATATTTACTGTGGCAATGGTTGCAGCATTTGAGGGGCCCTTCACATACACATTACCCTGAGCTGAATTTTTGGTCAACATAAATTCTCATTTATTACATTCTTCAATTATATCATCATTTATCTCTGAATCCCAGTCAAGTTCAGCTTCTATTTGAACGTTTAGCAATATGTATGTATATATTATGTACATAGACATGCTTATGTATGCTTTCTCTGTCTCTCTCTGTCTCTGTCTGCCTGTCTCTCTAGATGACATTAGCAGAGTGACAATAATTGAAGTCATGGATGGGTCTTGAGATCCCCTAAGTGAGGTAGCATGGAGATGTATGGCTACAGAGTCCATGAGAGAGTCTTTGGAGATACTCACACTTAGTGAGCAGGATAAGGATGATGGGGTTTTGAAGTATGCAGTAGGACAGAAGAGGGAGTTCATAAAGGATGGCCTCTTTTTTCCTTAGGAAAGTAGGAGATAAATTCCTCTATGGAGAGGAAAGAGAAGAGGTAATATATGAGGAATGAGGAGACAGGAGATAATATAGAACAATGGCAGTGGAGGGTGATTGATAGGGAAGAATAAGAGGACTGCTATGCAGCAAAGAGGTTAGATAACAAATCTGGCAGAGGCAAAGACCTCTAAGTGCCTCCTGGAGCCAGAAGACTTGAGTTAAACTCTGGTCTCAGACACTTACTAGCTATATGATCCTCCGTGTGTTTCAGTTTTCTCATCTGCAAAATGGGGATAATAAATAAATAATAGTATCGACTACCTCGAATCGTTATGAGTGAAAGATGGGATATTTTTAAAGTGCTTTGCAAACCTTGAAGGCTAACTTAATACATAAATGCTTTGAAATAAATAGATACATATAAATGGTAGCTATTGTAAATTTGTAGAACCTCATCTGTATGCTTTTGTGCCTTTCTTCAGCAACTTTTAGTAGCATATGGAATTGAGATGGCAGGCTAGAGAAAACCCAGGTTTGGGGTATTTTAAGGCATTACTGGTAATAGGGTAAGGAGACAAACGATGGCTAAACTGATTCAAGATTTTAGGGTTAAGACTATGAAGGGCAAGAAATGTGACCAGAGCAGAGGCTATAGCCTGGGAGAAGAAGGAGGGATAGAAGGGCTGGAGGGCATAATAAGAATGAAGAATATGTTTAGAAGGACTAGAGGGAGGCAAAGGGTGTGACTGAGTGGTTAGTGGTTATAGTCTGAGAGGGGAATTTTGGAGATCTGGATCAGGGTGCTGGAGAGAGAACCATTATTTTGAGTTAGAGTCAGATCAAGGGTATGACCATCCCTGTGTGTGGCTGCAGCAGAATGAAGGAGGAAGATATTAGAAATTAGGAAGTTGATGATCTCAGAGTCCAAGATGGTTGAGGGGACTCTGAAATATTCATTGGAGTCTTTAGGTATTAAAAAAAGGGTTAGGATTGAAAGAATGATTATAATGCAGGAACTGATTTTTTTGAGAAAGAAGGGAGAGTTCCTGAGTCCACATTACTAGGCCAGGGAGCTGCTGCCTTCTCCACCAGCTTGTAAAGGTGTGTAAATATGAGCTAGATCCTGGAATAGAAAGTAGAAGCAGGTGGTCCCTGTGGATCATGACCAGGAGACACGAACCAGCAGAGAAGAAAGCAGCTTGGGATTGCAGCACCAACTTGTGCTGCCTCACATAGCAAGAACAGAGCGAGATTTCAAGCTGTCACACCTGTTTCTGAGTGACTGGCAGGGATAACTGTTATAATCACTCACCTGGGAGGTTTGTTTGTTTTTTAAGCAAATGAATTTCCTGATTGTTTCTCTTTCTCAGCTTTGGGAGACTGGAGGGAAGGAAAGTGGACTCCAACTTGAGAAGCAGGGTTTGCCCCAGGGGTTGGATGTGAGCTGGGGAGTGTTTGGAGCATATCACATTTTATGATACAAGTGGCTAATGCTTCCTTATATGATCATGCTTTTACTAATCTAATTAATCTGTTTGTTTAACTGTGACAAAATAAAGAGGGAAAAGAGAATGATCTGGAGGCTGGCAGCAAGGAGTCAGATCAAGTAATAAAGATAGACAAGCATTTAGTATGCACTTATTATGTGCTAGGTGTAGGGGATACCCTGCAAAAGGTGGAATTGCTGAGTGATGGGCAAAAAGGAACAATCTGCCTTTTCTGGCTCAGTGTTCTAGGAGGGCACAAGAAAAGGAGCCCAGAGTTGGGGCTGGGAACATACTTCTCCATATACAATTTGTTCTCCCCATTAGTGAGAGGATATGGCTAGCATAAGTCTCGAGCAGAGCTTGGCACATAACCTGATAAATAAATGATTGCCGCTTGATTGATTCTCTGCCTTCACCCTCTGCTTCCTTCTTGTCTTCTTCCACTTCACTGATTCTCTTAACTCCCCTACTGTCCCTTCAGCTTAATAAGGTACTGACCTCTGCCCTTTGATCTTGGCTAGAGGGTCTAGAGTGACAATTCAAGTTACTGGCCTGTGGTGGGCTGAACTGAGATATGGGGGGCCACTGGACCCAGGTTGGGAAGGAGAAGGGGTGTTATGATGGGATTTGGGGTGAGGAAAGAACAACCCCCTGCCCCCAAAGCCTTTATCATAGGGGCTAGGGCAGGAACCAGTGAGGGGAGGAAGAGGTATTGTATGTGAGATAGAGGTTTAACATCCCTTGGGGTTGGGACCTCTAGAAAGTGCTTTTAAAAAGTGTTTGTCCTTATCACCTTATCTTTTGTTTTTACATTAGCTACTTTCCCACTCTCCCTTCTAGCAAGCTATCTCTTATAATATTCAGTGATTTTATTTTTTATTCATTTAATAAACCTTTATCTTCTGTCTTAGAATCAATACTAAGTACAGGCTCCAATGCAGAACAGCAGTAAGGGCTGGGCAATTTGGGTTAAGTGATGGCCAACATCACAAAGCTAGAAAGTGTCTGAAGGCATATTTGAGCCCAGCACCAACTTTCTCCAGGCCTGGTTCTCTATCCACTGAGTCATCTAGCTACCTCATACTCAGTTTTTAAAAATAAAAAGTAAAACAAAATCATAGTTCAGCAAAATTAACCAATAGGTGAAAAGCCTAAGTGAAAATATGCAACCAACATTTATTAAGCACCTACAATGTATCAGTATTATGCTGAATGCTGGAGATAAAAAGAAAAACAAAAGACAGTCCTTGTTCTCAAGTTGCTCACAATCTGATGGGTAAGACAACATGCAAAAAGGATACAAACAGGATAAACTGGGAGTAGTCTCAGAGGGAAGGCAGTGAGATTAAAAAGATTGGGAAGCAGGCAGCTAGGTGATCCAATGAGTCTCCTTTTGATGTTGCACCATTTCAGAGCACCAAGGGATTTGATGGTGAGAACTTTTTTTTTTGGGTGTCGGGAGCTGTGGCAAGGGATGGGGGGAGAGGGGCAGGTTATTACCTGAAAAAGAAGCTGCCAAGTCACACTTCCACAGAGGTTGTTTCTCTGGATGATAGCATCAAGACTGCTTATTAGAATTTCACAGTGTAACCCAAGCACCACCTCTTATTACTTTCTTGCCAAGATGAAATGCTTGGGTAGATAGGTAGGTAGATAGGTAGATCCAACTTGCTACAGTAGCATTGAGTATCAATTGTTTTGTTATTATTCTTGGAGAGCACTTCTTAGAAGGGATGTCGTGATTCATTCATTCATTTATCCACACAACAAACACTTATTAAATACCAACCTAGAGCAGGCATTTTGGCTACTCTGGGAGAGATCAAAAGATTAGATAAAATAATCTCTTCCCTCAGGGACTTAGATCTAAAGATACCATTAAAAGTGGATTTTTAAGAGCTGAGATCTGTAATAGTGAACTTTCTTTCGTTTTGTTTTTTGACATTTTTGCTCCTTATGACTCTTGTATTGAAGGGGAAGAACAGCTTATAATATTTTGTTTCCTTCCAGTGTCTTATTTCTTCCCCAACTGCAACTAAGATTTAACTACCCTCTAAGGAGGACTCCTACAGCCCAAGGATCTATGATCTTTCTTTTTTTTTTTTAAACCCTTACCTTCCGTCTTGGAGTCAATACTGTGTATTGGCTCCAAGGCAGAAGAGTGGTAAGGGCTAGGCACTGGGGGTCAAGTGACTTGCCCAGGGTCACACAGCTGGGAAGTGTCTGAGGCCAGATTTGAACCTAGGACCTCCCATCTCTAGGGCTAGCTCTCAATCCACTGAGCTACCCAGCTGCCCCCTATGATCTCTTTCTTTATCTTGCCTCACAAATGATGTACGGTGCCCCACTTTTTAGCTAGCTGTTCTAAAAGGACCCATTCCTTTTCTGTCTCCTTTCCTTATTATTATGTCATTAGCTAATTAACTAATGATATACAGTCTCCTCAACCAGCATGTTTTCCCCCTTTGTATAACCAGCTCTATACATTGTTAACGAGAAAGCCATTCCATCCCCCCCATCTCCTGTAACATATCAATATTACTAGTCTAATCATAAGGGACACATATGTCTATTAACTGCAGGTAGAATATCTCATTCTTAGCAGACAGCATCTGTAATGTCCCTGTTTCTGGCTGATTGGCAGTGACTAGTTAAGTTGACCAAAAGAAAATTCATGTAACAAACCCAACCCTGATAATATACACCATTACCTTATAGAGACCTCCCAGAAATATAAAATAAAATTGGGAGGCCTTTAGATAAAAGTCACTCATTCCTATCCCCCTCCCCCATTTTACGTATGAGGAAAAAGAGGGGAGAGCCGGGACTCGTCTGAGGCTACACTGTGGGTAAGAAGCAGAGCTGGGATTCGAACAAGAGTAATAACTGACTTTGACAAAGTTTTAACATTTGCGAAGCTCTTTGTATACTTATTTCACTTGAGTCACAATAACTTTTGAGGCAGATAGGATAGGTACCATTACTCTGTTTTACATGTAGCATCTCTCTGGGGCCACTCCCCCAACTGAGAATTAAAAAAACCAATTATGTATTGGTTCTAAGGCAGAAGAGCAGTACAGGTCAGACAATGGGAGTTAAATGACTTGCTCAGGGTCACATAGCCAGGAAGTATGTGAAGTCGCCAATTGAGCATTTTTATTTGCAGATTGGGGTCCCCAGAGGGGCAGGAATATTACCCCTCATTTTAGAGGGATAACTCTGAGGGGCTATGTATTTAGAGCTTTCACTCAAAAGCCCCACCAGGGTGCTCCCCATGAACAAGTAGACAGGAGTCTCTCTTGTTTTTGCTTTTTTACTGATAGGGTACAGTAAGACCAGAGTATAAAATATTCTCCTCCAAAAGCATGGAGTTCCCTGTGTAAAAAGAAATTTGGCGAGTTATAAAATAAAATATTTAACCGCTCCACAAATATAAAAAATGTCTATGGAAAGGGTTGGCTCAAATTTAAGAGTTTGATAGTAGTAAAGCATTTGTGTAGGATGGAGGTCTGGTATAAGGGTCATTCACTGCTTCTGGAGAATTATGGTCGTCTTGCCTTGAGTTCATAGCTAAAATTGCTCCTTGAAGCAGCCTCCCTTCTCAAGGGAATATTTCTCAGCATCCATCTGTCTTCTTTATCTCACTCTGTACAAGTCTAAGTGTATTGTCTCCTACTGGTCCAATCCTACTGATGCAGGGAGTGGCAGGCGGAGGGAAAGAGAAAGAAAAATTCTTTTCTCCCTGGCAGTTCAATTTCTCTTCAGAGATCTGCTTCTAGCTCTGTAATCCTCAGTGGTAGAGCAGATAGCATGCTGGGCCAGGAGTTAGTGGTTCAAAACAGGTCTCAGACGTTTACTTTACCTTGGGAAAGTCACTTACCCTCTGCTTGCCTTAGTTTTCTCAACTGTAAAATGGAGATAATAAGAGCATCCACCCTTCAGGGTTGTTGTGAGGACCAAATGATATCATATTTATAAAGCACTTAGCACAATGCCTGGCACAATTTTGTTGTTGTTCAGCCATTCAGTTGTGTTTGACTCTTTGTGACCCCATGGACCACGGCAGGCCAAAGTCTGTCCAAATTCACATTTGTTGTTTCTATGATGCCATCTATCCGTCTCTGCCTCTGCTGGCCCCATTTCCTTTTGTCTTTATTCTTTCCTAGCACCAGAGTCCTTTCTAATGAGTCCTGTCTTCTCATAATGTGGTCAAAGTATTTAAGCTTCAGCTTTAGTATTTGACCTAGCAGTGAATAGGGTGAATTAATCTGATGAAGTATTGACTGAATTGATCTCCTTGCTGTTCTAGGAACCCTTGAAAGTCTTCTTCAGCACCACAACTTGAGAGCAGTTATTCTGTGGTGCTCAGCTTTCCTTATAGACCAATTCTCTTAGCCATGCTCTACATGGCTACTAGAAAAACCGCAACTCAGCCTATAAAGACGTTTGTTGGCAAGACGGCGACTCTGCCTTTTAGGCTACTGGCCAGATTTGCCAGAGAAGCATCTTTTATTTACATGGCTGCAGTTGCTGTCCGCAGTGATCTTTGAGCCCAAGAATATAAATCTGACACTCCTTCCATTTCTTCTTCTGTTTGCCAGGAAGTGATGGGAACAGTTGCTAAGATCTTAGCTTCTTTTGATGTTGAGCTTCAAGCCAGGTTTTATAGTCTTCACTTTCACCCTCATCAAGAGGCTTCTTAATTTTTTTTCACTTTCTGCCATCAGGGTGGTATCATTTGTATATTTGAGACTATTGATATTTCTCCAGGCAACCTTAATTCCAGCTTTTGTAAGAGAGATCTCATTATCCCCACTTTATAGATGTGGAAATGGAGATTCAGAAATTAAATGACTTGCCTAAAGCCACATAGCTAGTAAGTATATGAGGCAGGATTCCAAATGAGATCTTCCTGAATCCAAGTACAGTGTTCCATCCACTACCCATGATGCCTTTCAATGCCTTTGTATATGCCTATAGATGTACTTGCTGTTTCCCCTAGCTAGACTCTAAGCTTCTCGAGATCAGGGCGTTGTATCCCTAGAACCTAGCCCAGTGTCTGACATACAGTGACTTCTCATTAATAGTTTTACCTTTCCGAGTCTCAGTTTTCTCCTTTGTAAAATGAAGGAGCTGGACTAAATGATCTCTAAGCAGCCTTCAGGTCTGCCATTCTTTGTTCTAAGGGCCTTCTCAACTCTGGTAGAACTTAGCATGGTGTCTGGCACATATTAGGTGCTTAAAAAGTGCCTGTTGAGTTTTGCATGACTGCACACATATAACCTATATCAAATTGCTTACCTTCCTGATGAGAGGGGAGGGAGAAAATTAGGAACTCGAAACTAAAAAATGATAATGAATTGTTTTAAATGCAATTGGAAAACTTATACAAAAACCAAAAACAAAATGCCTGTTGATTTACTGACATTCTGTGTTCTAATGGCCTTTTTAGCTCTCACATTCTGTATTCTAAGGTCCCCCTTTCAGTTCTAACATTCCATGTTCCAAGATCCCTGACATTCTGTGTTCTAAGAGGCTTCCCAGCTCTGACAATCTGTGTTCTAAGAGGCTTCCCAGCTCTGACAATCTGTGTTCTAAGAGGCTTCCCAGCTCTGACAATCTGTGTTCTAAGAGGCTTCCCAGCTCTGACAATCTGTGTTCCAAGAGGCTTTCCAGCTCTGACAATCTGTGTTCCAAGAGGCTTCCCAGCTCTGACAATCTGTGTTCTAAGAGGCTTCCCAGCTCTGACAATCTGTGTTCTAAGAGGCTTCCCAGCTCTGACAATCTGTGTTCTAAGAGGCTTTCCAGCTCTGACAATCTGTGTTCTAAGGGGCTTCCCAGCTCTGACAATCTGTGTTCTAAGAGGCTTTCCAGCTCTGACAATCTGTGTTCTAAGGGGCTTCCCAGCTCTGACAATCTGTGTTCTAAGGGGCTTCCCAGCTCTGACAATCTGTGTTCTAAGAGGCTTCCCAGCTCTGACAATCTGTGTTCCAAGATCCCTGACATTCTGTGTTCTAAGGGGCTTCCCAGATCGGACATTCTATGTTCTAAGGTAATTTTCAGCTCTAACACCTTATATTCTAAGAACCCTCTTGGCCCGGACATTCTATATTCCAAGACTGCTTCCTACTGATTCCATCAGGGGTATGCTGGAGTGAGTTCAAATTGCCTCCAGTATGCTGATTGTTAAATTTTAATTGTGAGCATTTTACATCTCAGAAACTAGTAAATGCTACAAATCAAGGCTTGATTTATTAATTTTTTTGTTAATTGGCTAGACTTAAGAAAATGAAGGAAAAAATGTTAATGATGGAGATTAAATGTATATCATGAGTATCTTTTTTTCTTTTTTTGAAAGCTGATTGGTAAGAATTTACTAGCAACCCCTTATATTACATGATCCTACAAGTATGATATTGATATAACAGAAAGTGAAATCAGAAATCAAGCTGAGCTAAAACTGGACTGGGAAGGGGGTGAAAACTTACCTGAACAGTCAGTCACTTCGGCCCCAGGGAAAGAGCATGGGAGGCCCAACAACTTCACAGAGGAGTCTTTAATGTAGATTTTTAAAAAACAGATGTCATGGTGCAGATTGAGTCCTATGTTACAATTTTTTTAAGCTTAGAGAGTTAGGTAAGAGCCTACACCTATGTAGCACAGTAGACATTTAAAAATAAATATCTTAAAAAAAACCTTTCACTATTTCCTAACTGTGTGACCCTGGGCAAATCACTTAACCCCTATTTTACTGCTTTTTTGAATCAACAGAAGGTAGGGGTTAAAAAAAAAAAGCCCAAAACAGCTCTTCCCCTCTGAGTAACAATTCTAAGACAGAAGAGCAACAAGGGCTAGGCAATAGGGTAAAGTGTCTTGCTCAGGGTCATACAGCTGGGAAGAACCTGCAGTCACATTTGAACCCAGATCTTCCTGACTCCAGGCCTAGTTCTCTATTAATAAATACTTTTTTCCTTCCTTCCTTTTTTGATACCAAGAGATCTTTCCCCCATTTAACTGTGAGGACTTATGTGACCTACTCAGGGTCATAGATACATTTTTTTAATTAGTGGTAGGACTTGAACTCAAGGTTTTCCCACTAAGGGTTAGAGCTCTGTCTGCTACTATGCAGCCTTTTAGGCCTGCAAACAAAGTTATGTGTGTATATACATTTGTGGAGGACTAGAGGAAGAGAACAGAAAGGTAAAGTTGACTGATTGGGGAGGAATGTGAGAGGTAAGAACTGTAATTAAGAGACAGTAGAAGGAGGTTTCAGGAGAGTTCCAGGCTAGTTCCTGGGTCACCTACACTTGGGTGGGCTTGTTCTGAGTTTTGTAGATTTGGAAACTTGATCTCTCTGGGACTCAGTTTCTTCATTTGATAAAAAAATGAGGGAGGTTGCACCAAATGACCTGTAAAATCCTTCCTACCTCTAAATCTATGATCAAAGTCAGGGAAGGCAGAGTGTGTTGGACGTTAGCTTCCAATTTATCTATAGTCTGGAGTACAATGAAGTCATTAGTAAACATTTATTAAGCCCTTACTATATGCCAGGCACTGTACTAGGCACCAGGGCTACAAAGGAAAAAAATGAGACAGAAGGAACAGGGAGGTTGATGAAAGTTGATTCAATTCGACAAACACTTATATGTTCCCTACTATGATTCTGCAGATACAAAGACAAAAAATGTTGGAAGATAAGCCCAGAAAAGGTCAATGGGATTGGATTAGGAGGGGTTTGAATTGGCCAGACAGAGAAATTCAGACTTTCCATAGGTAAGCCTATGGGAGTCATTGAAGAATATTGAGCAGAGGAGTGCCATGACCACATCTATGGTTTCTATGGATTAGACAGAATATTTGGTCAGGAGTATGAAGGAAAGTCTTTTAAGGGCTCTCTTAGGTCTAAATGCTCTGATTCTGTAATTACACAAATGTTGATGTAATGGGGAGTGAGATACATACAAAGAGGAGATAGAAAAAAAAACCTATGAGATGTAAAGAGAAGATCATTTTCTGTTGGGAGTTCAGGAAAGGGATTTATGGAGATTTCAATATGTCCTTTCCCTTTCCTTTATGATATATCTTGGATGTCTATAACCTCAAACAAAGCACGGTTCTGTGGAAAGACCATTGGTTTTAGAATGGGAAGACCTGGGTTCAAATCCTACCTCTGAATTTAGTTGTGTGGTCTTGGACAAGTCACTTAGTCTCTTTGGACCTGGTCTTCTCATTTATAAAATGAGGGCTGTTAAATTTCATAGACCTGGAAGTCCCTTCTAAGTCTAGATGTCTGGTCCTCCATTGGGTACTTATACTAGCTTGAGAGGAGGCATGATGTAGTGAAGTCCAGAAGATCTGAGTTCAAATCCTTTCTTTGCTATTTGACCCTGGGCAAATCACTTAATCAATTTAAGTCTGAAGTGTTCTTATCCATAAAATGTGGATAAGAGTAGCACCAATCTTCTCATTTTGTTGTGAGAATCAAATGAAGAAATGTATATAAAGCACCATAAAAATATGAATTATGGTGACCCAGATTCACACTGGGTTAAAGAAATTTTAAACCCTTATCTTTCATCTTAGAATCAGTACTAAGTATTGGTTCTAAGATAGAAGAGTGGTAAGGGTTAGGCAGTTGGGTTAAGTGACTTGTCTAGGGTCACACAGGTAGGAAGTGTTTGAGCTCAGACTTCCAATCTTTAGGCCTGACACACTATCCACTGAACCACCTACCTATGCCCACATTGATTTTTTAAAACCAGGCATTAATCATTTTGCTGTAAGATAGTTTGGCTTGGTAGAGTGAGCCCTGTGAGTCTTGTTCCAGTCCTGCCACTCACTGGCTCCTGATGGGGTCCTAGGCAAATTCATTCCATTCTCTTGACCTCAGTTTCCTCTTTTGTAAAATGAAAGAGTTGAATTAGATTTTTCTCTCAGGTCTCATCCAGCTCTAGCATTCTATATTTTAGGTTCAATTCTAGCTTGTTGTAAGACCCTTTTGAACCATTACATCCTCCCAGCTCTGACTTTGTGTGTTCTAAGGGCTCTCCCGTTTAACCTATGAACTAAGGGCCCTCCCTCTTGCCCATAACATTCTTTGTTTTTTGATTCAAGGTTCCCCCTTCCCCCCAGGTCTGACATTCTGTTTTTTAATTGTTCTTTTCTGTAGTTTGAAAGTCCCTCCCATCTCTGACATCCTACAATTCGGTGAAATACCTTTCCAGTGACTGTAGTGGTGGAATCCGTTATTCAGGACATTAGTTTCCTGGTCCTAAGGTTTCTGGGAAAATGAATGAGTCATCTGAGGCTTGATTAGCAAGCTTGGAACATGACCAGTTAGAGTTGGGATGGTTTATAGTCCCTTTTTTCCTAGTCAGGGAGATAACGTCTTTAGCAAATTTCCACAAGGATGTCTTTTATTTCATCCTGATTCCTCCAGTCCAAGCCCATCCAATGAGCATTATTAAGGACCTTCCATGCTCAGAACCCTGTGCTAGAATCTGGCCTCAGACACTTCCTGACTGTGTGACCCTGGGCAAGTCACTTAACCCCTATTGCTAGCCCTTACCATTCTTCTGCCTTAGGACCACTGCACATCATTGATTCTACGATACAGGGTAAGGGGTTAAAAACAAATGAACAAATATTAGGTTATTTGTGCTGTTACTTATGTGCTGGCAATATAAAGACAAACAGATTTGGGTTCTCTCCTCAAGGAACTATCATGTAAACAAATCACAGTTACATGATCATCTGAGGAGGGAGAGAGAAACGATGTCTAAAAGTACCAGGAAGTCTCCCTGTAGGAGGGGAGCGTTAGCTGAGCCTTGAAGAAAGAGAAGGACTCTAAGAGGTGGCACTGAGGAGGGAGACCAGCTTTGTTCCTTTCTACTTCAGCGTACCTCGTATGTGCTTATCTCTAGGTTCTAGGAGGTGTCTTCCTAACCTGAGCAAAGAGAACACAGTTTCCACAATCTCCTGCCCCCTATCCTGTTCTCACAGAGCCCTCTTTTGCCTCCCAGTCTTATAGCTCCCACTATTCTTAGGATACAAAATGGTGGCATTAGTCAGAGAACTTGGGTTCACACTCTTTTACCTTAATTTTTCTTTTATTAATTTTTTTCTTTCATGGGTAGGTTTAATTGTTTCTTAGGCTAACATCCTGCAAGATTTTATTAATTAAATTAAAATCTAGGGGGCTCAGTAGGTGGAGAGCCAGGCCTAGAGACAGGAGGTCCTCGGTTCAAATCTGACCTTAGACACTTCCCAGCTGTGTGACCCTGGGCAAGTCACTTAATGCCCATTGCCTAGCCCTTACCGCTCTTCTGCCTTGGAACCAATACATAGTATTAATTCTTTTTTTTTTTTTAAACCCTTACCTTCCGTCTTGGAGTCAATACTGTATATTGGCTCCAAGGCAGAAGAATGGTAAGGGCTAGGCAATGGGGGTCAAGTGACTTGCCCAGGGTCACACAGCTGGGAAGGGTCTGAGGTCAGATTTGAACCTAGGACCTCCCGTCTCTAGGGCTGGCTCTCAATCCACTGAGCTACCCAGCTGCCCCATAGTATTAATTCTAAGACCATTAATTCTAAGGGTTTAAGAAGCAAACTAAAATTCAGAGAGACCTATGTTTTTCTCCAAACCCAAAGGGAGATTTCTTGGGTCTCTGCACTGTCACCTCAAACAGGATCCTGGAAATGACAAACTGGGGAAGGCCCTATATGAGCCCTTAATGAGCTAAATTTCATTATTAGTTGATAAAGGTACCAAAGGGAAGGAAAGAGGAATTTTTGAGGCCCAAGTTCAAGACCAGAAAAATCTAGGGGCTTCGTGCCTTCCAAATAAGGACACTGCAAGGGTCATGCGATTTGCCCAGGAGCACTTATAGCTAGTAAGTGTCTAAGGCCAGACTTGAACTCTGGAAGATATATTTGGGCCCAGTGCTTTGTGCACTATAGCACCACTTAGCTGCCTCTATGATAGTACTAGAAGGGCTGTCATAAGGATTGTTTAGCCCCAGAGGGCAGCTGGTGGAAGTTGGAAGAGGCAGCTCTAGTGATTGGTTTTATCTCAAAGTGGAAGAGGATCCCTTGAAATGTGGTAGGTTCTCCTTCCTTGGACACCTTCAAGCAGAGACTAGATGATCACTGATTGGGCACATGATAGTGGGGATCCCCTTGGTGTACAATTTGGACTACCTGACCCCCCAGGTGCTTCTCTGCTCTCTAACTCCATGATTCTTAGATGAAGGAAAGCACTCTAGACTTGAGGGATGGCTTATGCAAATCCATAGAGGCCAGAGAGGTCTCTAGCTTCAGTACCTAGGACAGCTGATTGACTCAGAAGATTTGGGGAATGACATATTAATAGATAAAAGTTGGAGAACAGCCAGGATGCTGAGGGGACATTGAGACCATTCAACATAAGGGTCAGTTCAGCAACTTGAGAATGTTTAACTTTGAAGAGAAGTGATCTGAAGGGTTGGCATGTCAAAAGATCAGTCTTGCTTTGCTTGGCCATAGAGGGTAGAACCAGGGAGAATAAGTCATAGTTACTGAGAAGTAGATTTAGTTATGTGACCCAGAGGATGGAGTAGTGGAGCAGGAGGTAGGAGGACCTAAGATCAAATCTGGTCTCTGAGTCTTACTAATTTAATTAATGTCTGGTCAACTTGTTTGCCTTATTTTCCTATTTTCAGTACAGTAGGAATAATAATGCCACCTACCTCTCAGAGTTGCTGTGAATGTAAAATTAGATAATATTTGTAAAGCTTTTTTTGCAAACTTTAGAGTACTACATAAGGGACAGCTATTATTATAAAGGATAATTTCTAAAAGTTAGAGCTGTCCCTGTGAAGAGAGAATTGAACTCTCTTGGTTTATTTTTAATGGAATCAATCAACAACCTTTAATTTAACCAATCAAGAATTTTAAGTGCCTCTACTTAGCATTTGGTAGGTCACTAGGTAAGAGAGGTCACAAGTCACTTACTAGAAAGGCCACAAGCACTGCTACCCCTTGGGCAGTGCTAGGCAAATTGGGAGCCTGTGATTGGTTCCCATGAAGTGGGAGAGAGACAGGAAGTCATGTGGAAGAAGGACTATAAAAGGAGAGATGGAGAAGATGGATGGATTCCTTCTGAGTTCCCTTGGGAAAGAGTGGGTTCTCCTTCATTGGAAATTTTTGAATGAAGGCTGAATGATTCTTTATCAGTTTGGTTCAAGGAGTATTTGGGGATGGTTTTGATCAATTGAACTCTGAGACCCTCGATTATCTGAATCTCACATAGATTTGACAGGGGAGCGAGGTTGGAATGGGAAAGGCCCATGAAGAGACTTTTATAATAGTTCAGATAGGTGGTCGCAAAGGTCAGTAGCGGGATGTGGCAGTGGGATTAGAGAGGAGAAGACAGAGTGGGAAGATATTTGGAAGTTAAAGGAATAAGACCTGGGAACTCTTGGTTTCCTCAGGATCTTATGTTGAAAGATGGACAATAATTCTGAGCTCATCTGTTTTAGAGATGTCCAACACATGGCCCATAAAATAACCCAATGATCCTGAGTACAGTCCAAACCAGATAAAAATGTAATTGAGAAATATTTAACAAAATAAGTAAAAATGAATCTGTTCAGGGCAGCTAGGTGGCTCAGTGGTTTGAGAGCTGGGAGGTCCTCGGTTCAAATGTGACCTTAGATACTCCCTAATTGTGTGACCCTGGGCAAGTTACTTAACCTGAGTTGCCCAGCCTTCACTTCTCTTCTGCCTCAGAACAGATTCTTAGTATTGATTCTAAGAGAGAAGGCAAGGGTTTAGAAAAATAAGTAAAAATACAAAAAACATAGATAATGTTAACTTGTGGTTTTTCAAGGTACTATGCAGCCTTCAGAGACATTTATGTGTGGTTTAGTGGCTCTGTTTCTATTAAAATTTGACATGAATAATTTAGTTCAAACCCCTCACTCTCCAGTTATGGAAAATGGGACCCAGGTCAGTGACCTGTCCAAGGCTACGGACAGTTAGTGACAGAGCTAGGATTTTGAGAGGTGAGAGAGAAGGAAAAATCAACTCTAATTATTTGAGTTGGACCATTGACAGAAATCTGGACAAGGACTGGAACTGGGACTGGAGGGTGGGAATCATGTGATCTTGAATATGCTCAGGTATGTGTGGCGTAAGTCCTTTTCCAGTTGAGAAGGTCATTAGGGCTGGGTTGTATGTCTTGATTGAGGTGACAACAATGCGTATTAATGTATATTGTTGTGAGAAAGGGGGGCAGTGGGGATTTTCTGGTGACTCACTGTTTGCCTGGAGCTGGTCCAGGAAATGTTGTTTAATTGTTCAGTGGTGTCCAACTCTTTGTGACCCCATTTGGGGGTTTTCTTGGCAAATATACCGCAGTGGTTTGCCGTTTCTTTCTGCAGTTCAATTTCTAGATGAGGAAACTGAGGCATACAGGGTTAAGTGACTAGCCCAGAGTCACACAACTAGTGTGTGAGGCTAGAATTAAACTTGGGAAGATGATTTCTTCCACTAAGCCATTTAGCTGGATACCTTCAAAGGATCCCTTGGCACGGTGGGATATTCTGTCTTCATATTCCAATTACCCTTTTGAAACTGATCTAATTCTCCTAATGAGGCTTTGGCTCAGGTGACCACTGACCACCTGCTATCTCTGCCTCGATGGAAAACTCCAATGAATGTTCTTTAGGCAAGGATCCTCTCTCTTTTGCAGGCCACTCTTGCAAACAGTCCTTCTTCTCAGATAGCTCGGTCCCTGCCAGCCTAGTGGTTGGGATATTCTTCTCATGCTTGTTGGGTTTAAGAGAACCCTCTCTGGACACACCCCAACTTGCTCCTTAGTCAGGGGCAGCTCAGGAGGTATTCCCTGGCCTCTCAGGAGCGAGGGAGCAGTCTGCTTCAGAGGAAGGAAGATGGAGCTGCTCCTCTCTGCCTTGGACCTCCGTTTTACTTAGCTGATCAGGGAATTTGAGCTTGAAGGGACCTCACAAGCTGCCTACCTCATGGGGTGCTGTAGAATCAAAGGAGCTAATATATGCAAAATGCTGAGCAAGCCATACAGTGATACGTAAATGCCAATGATTATCATCTTCACATCTTCACACAGCTGAAGAAAATGAACGGCACGCAGGGCAGGGAGATGATATGGTTTGCTGAAGGCTATACAGATTGTGCGGTCTACAAGTGTCAGAAGTAGAATTTGAACTGGCTGCTCCTTTGGGCAGGAGTAGGATTTAAGTAGTAATGGAGGGAGCTTTTTGTTGTTCAGTCATTTCAGTCATGTCCCACAGTTGGTGTCCCCATTGGGGGTTTTCTTGGCAAAGATACTGGAGGATCATGTCATTTCCTTCTGCAACTCATTTTACATATGAAGAAACTGAGGCAAACAGGGTTAAGTGACTTGCCCAGGGTCACACAGCTATTTGAATTCATGAAGATGAATCTTCCTGATTCTAAGCATTAAGTGACTTGTTCAGGGTCACATGGCCAGTAAGTGTTTGAGGCTGGTCTTCCTGATGCCAGGCCCAGTGCTCTGTCTACTGCACTACCTAGTTGCCCCTCGGCAAATTGTTTTGATCTTTTCAACTAGCCTGTTGTGATTGTTACTTTCTTATCTTCATTATACAGGTGATGGAGTTAGGGCTGGAAGTGATTAGGTGATTGGTCCAGGGTCACAGCCAGAATCTGATGCAGGATTTGAACTCAGTCAATTCAACGAACATTTATTAAGTTTCTACTATGTGCCAGTCACTGTGCTAAGTGCTGAGCATACAAAAAAGGTAAAAAAAACACCAGTCCCTGTCCTTGGGGAGCTCTCAGTCTAATAGGGGAGACAACATGCACAAATAAGCATTTTATTAATAAATTCCATAATAATTAATAAATTCCATAAAAATGAGCAATTTCTTATGGAATAAATTGGAGATGATCAACCAAGGGAAGGATGAGAATTAGGAGAGATCGTGAAAGGCTTTCTATAGAAGCTAGAATCTTAGCTGGGACCTGGAGGAGGGAGGCCAGGACTTCCTGATTTGGAGCCTACCACGCTATCTACTGGGTCAAACAGCTGCTCCAAGTTAAAGGTGGAAAGGACGTTGGAAGCCATTTAATCCAACCCCCTGTTTTATGGGTGAGGGAACATTTAGAGAGTGAGTGATTTTTCCAAGGTTACTCACTTTTAAGTAAGAGAGGTGGGATTTGAACTTGGGTCTTTTGGCTCTAAATTCAACTGTCCTACCCTGCTGTAAAAAAAGAAATTAATTAGAAACCAAGCAAAACAAAAATTTAATACATACTTGCTATACTTGAAGCCCTGAGTTTAGTGTAGAGGTTAGGAGAATAGGAGTGATACAGGTCCTCCTAGTAAGGAGCCCAAAGTCTAAAGGGGATAAGGACAAGAGAGAAGAAAGAGTTGGCTTTGGAGTCAGAGGAGCTTGGTTCAAATCCTGCTTCTCTGAGAAGTACTGTGCAGAATCCTTCCAGCTATACTAATAATAATAATTAGTAGTATTTATATAAGGCTTTAAGGTGTGTGAAATACATGTACTTTTTATTTGATCTTCAAGTCATTCTGGGAGGTAGATTCTCTTATTATCCCCATTTTACAGATGAAGAAATTGAAGGAAATAGTGGTTAAGTGACTTGTCTAGGGTGATACAGCTAAAAAATGTCTGATTCAAACTTGGGTAGGATTCTTGACTCCAAGCTCTATCCACTGCACTACCTAGTTTGGTATCCATGAATTTAAGTGTTCAAAATAACTGATAAAGGAGAGAGTGAGAGCAGGATGGCAGGAGTTAGGTCCTGGCAAGGTGTGATGAGAGAAGAATGCAATGAGAGATTCCTTTCATTTAGGGAGTAGGTGCTCCTTGGGGTGGGTCTTAAAGGAAGAGGGAGGTTTACCTAGCTGGAGAGAGGTGTAGGAGGTAGGAGTCCTTTGAAGGGCAGAGGGTCAAGCACCGACACATAGAGGAGAGCACAGGATGCATGCATGGAGAGTGCTTGAGTCTGGCTGGGGTGTTGAGTATGTGAAAGGGGGAATATTACAAGGTCAGGTTTGTGGAGGGCCTTGAATGCCATAATTAGAGCTTTATATCTTCTTTGGCAAGCAATAAAGTCTTTAGAAATTCAAATCTTTCCTGGTACTAGTTAGGTTCGACTTCATCTTTCCCTCTTCTCATTCTCTGTTGGATTCCCTACATTCATAGTCTATGCTGAAGATCTCCATTTTCCTCAGGTTCTCTAAGTCCCTAACCCCCTACATGCCTACAACCTTTTCCCCTTCTGCTTTTCTCTTTTCCTCTATACAAAAATGGCTCTCACCAACAGAACCATAGCTATTGATTTTAGTGCCCAGGGCAAACAACAGGATATATTTTGTCAAGTCAAATTTTAAGAAAGTCCAAATCCCCTCAACTCATCTTTTTCTTTCTCTCCTCCCTTTCTCATTCAAAAAAAGGTATATATACTCATGACTCTACTTCCTCTCTTTTTGCTCTTCAGTCCTTTACAGTTTGACTTCTTGACTCACCATTCAACTACAGCTGTTTCCCCCTGCCCCACAAAGCTTACAATTCTTTCTTAAAATCCAAATCTCATGCTCTTTTCTTAGCTCTTATCCTTTTTGACCTATCTGCTGCATTTGAAACTCAACCAGTCCCTTTTTTCTGGAAACTGAATTTTTAATTTAGAATTTTTAAAATTAATTTTTATTTTTAATTTTTATTTTTTAAATTAAAGTTAAATTAAATTAAATTAATTTATTTTAATAATAAATAAATAAATAAATAAAAATAAATAAAATAATTTATTAAAATAAATTAAAAAAATTAATTTTTAATTTAGAAAAACCCACTCTTGAACCAGGAAAAAGGGACAAGGCAAACATTTGGTCATTACAGAGTCAAAAGCCAAGTACCAACTCCTCTCTGGAAAAGACACCATGCTAGATGCTTTCTCCAAAGAGGAAAGGAAATTGGGAGTCCTTATATCATCTGGATAATTAGGTATCACAAACAGGTTTGTAAACCTCTTTGCAGTCTGTAGCTATGGTATTAGGGAATGGTCAGCTGTAATAAATTAAAGGCAAAGGTCAAACTCAAGAGCTGGGTTTCCTGAGAGGAAACTTTTATCCAATAGAGAAGCCTTTCAAAACAAATAGGTACTTGACTTTCAAACAAAATAGGTGTGCTTAGTACTGGGGTTTCTCAAAAGTAAGGGTAAACTGAGTCATCCAAAAATCCATGTTGACACACACTACTCTCCCTGATCACTCTTTTTGAGTCTCTTTTGCTGGTTCAGAACACCCATCCTTTCTCCAAACTTAGAGTGCCCCCCTTGGCTCTTTCTTGCTCTCCCTATTCTTTTGTCTATTTATTCTTTCCCTTAGTGACCTCATGGGCTTCCACTGGTCAAAACACCATTTGGATGCACAAAACTCGATGGTCTCTTTATCTAGTTCCAGTCTCTTCCTGAGCTATGGTCCCACATCACTAGTTCCCTTTTCAACAGTTCAAACAGAATGTCCCAGAGATTTCTCAAATTGATGTCCAAAACAGAATTTTTCTTTTTCTGCCTCACCACCCCTTCCTTCAGATTTTTCTATTTCTTTTGAAAGCAGCAGTTATATAACCTTGGTATTATCTTCAGCTTGCTTTCCCCCACTCCCTATGTCTATCAATTGCCAAATCTTGTTGCTTCTACCTCCATGACATTTTTTACATCCAGCCCCTTTTGATCTCACATCTACCACCTAAATTCACTCCCCAATCACCTTTCATTTAGATGACTGCAACTTCCCCCTGATTTGGATAGCTGCCTAAAAATCTTTCCATTTCAGTCCCTCCTCCACAACTATTGTCAGTTATTTCTCAAGTGAAGAACTGACCGTGTCGTTTCCCAAATAAATAAATGCCAAGAACTTCCTTTTGCCTCTAGAATCAAATAGAAACGTCTCTGTTTCACCTTTAAAGTTCCTTACATGCTGTCTTTTATGATCTATTATAGATCACACTCCAATCGAGCTAAAATGGGTCTGTCTGTTTCTTATATGTAACAATCCATCTCTTATCTCTGTTCCTTTGCACTGGCTGTCCCCTCTTGCCTGGAATGCACTCCTTTTTCATCTCCATTTATTAGTCACCCTTTTTTTCCCTGTAAGATGTTTGGTCCCAGCTTCATGAACCATCCTCTTTGGGAAGTCTTTTCTGATTTTCTCAACTCTAAGTACTTTTAAACATTTTTTGGTTATATTTAACTACTTTGTATTTATTTATAGTTATTCAGTATGTATCTATCTATATCTTTATTGTCCTCCTCATTAGAATGTAAGCTCTTTCTAGGTAGGGATTATTTGATTTATTATATTTGTATCCTTATCACCTAACAAAGTACCTGGCCCATAGTAGGTGCTTAAAATTAGCCTGTTTATAGATGATTATTGGTTATAAACTTTTTTTTTTTTGCTTTTTGGTGTTTCATATTCTAAGATTTTCTTTCCCCTATAGAGGAATTGCTGCAATATCATGTGTGATTCAAATCAAATAAACTTTTAAATCCAAATTTGATTGAGATAGGAGAGAGACCCTGGGACACAAAACTTCATCATGGGAGAGACCCTAGGATAGAGACCTTAGAGACAGAGTGCCCAAACTAAAACCCTCACTCAGCATGCGAGCTCCTCCCTGCCACTTGCCCCAGACAAGGGAGGGAGGAAGTGCTCCCATTGGGCTGCTGGGCAGAGGGGTAGATCATTTGAAAAATGTCTTTAGACATGCATGGAGAGGGGGAAGGGAACAACCCCTTCTGACAAGCTCTGGCACTGGTACCTTAGGTTCGACAACATGGCCCTAGGACATCAATTTGTGGTGGGGAGAGACTCTAGAACACAGCAAAATGTAGTTGCTGGCTGGAAAGGGGAGGAACTCACCTTGGGGTACAGCTCAGAGTGGGGGAGTAGGAGAAGAAGCAATAAACACCTACTAAACTTTTGATTTAAGCCAATTGTTTTTGCTAGCTAGATTCTAGGCTCAGTCTTTTCTATATTGCTGAAGTAATGCAAATGTTAAATAGAGATGCCCTCAGGAACAGCCCAGATCACTCCTCCCTAGTTACACCTATGATCACCAGGGATTTCCTTCTTGCTAGATGCAAAGGATGTTTCTCAATCTGCACCCACCTCCGCCTTTCTATGATATTTGGCGCTAATCCCTCCCACCCTCCTCCCAGAAACTCTCCTTTTTGACTTCAGTGACATTAAATTTTCAGTTTTCCTTCTCCAGCTATTCTTCCACTTTACCAGCCTGTTCAGCCTGGTCCTAACCCTTCTTAATTTTGTCTGTTTCCCCTGGTATATGGTTGGGAAGAGAGGCTATCTCAGGACCATGTCAACTACAGGCACACTGCAGGTACCTTTCCTCTGATTCTGGCAAGGGAGTCATTATCATGTAAAGGTCGATTCAATTCAAATCAGCAGTCATTAAGTGTGTGCAGAATATAGAGCACTGCTAGGGGAGTTGGGAGAGATAATAAGGTTAGCCAAAATCTGTTCCCTTACTTTATTATTTTTTCTTTCTTTCTCTTATTTTTTAAAAATAACCCTCACCTTCTGTCTTATCAATATTGTATATTGGTTCCAAGGCAGAAGAGCAGTAAGGGTATGTAATGGGGGTTAAGTGACTTGCCCAGGGTCACACAGCTAGGAAGTGTCCGAGGTTAGATTTGAACCCAGGACCTCCCATCTCTGGACATGACTCTCAATCCACTGAGCCACCCAATTCCCCTCCCCCTTACTTTATAAGCTCTAATGTTACATCAAATAAACTAGATAACTATGATATACAATATCATAATAAGGGTTTCTAGAGGTTCTGTGAGTTCTAAGGGGAAAGTCATTACCATGACCATGGAGAGCTTCCTGGAGGAAGTTGTCTTTGATTTGGGATTCAAAGGATGGCTAGGAATTTACTAGGCAAAGGAAGTAAGGAAGGAAATTTTAGGTACAGGGAATAATGGGAATGAAGTCATTGTGGTAAGAGACAGCCAGGCATATTGGGGAGATGGATCTCCAATTTGTCTAGAGCATAGAATATGTAGATGAGAAGAAAGAAACAGGATGGAAAAATAGTGTTGGTGCCAGACCACAAAGAGCCTTGAATTCCAGGCCAAAGAATTTGAACTTGGTAGAAATAAAACTGAAAGAGACCTTGAAGGTCATCTAGTTCAAATCTTTCATTTTTACCAGTGAGGAAACCAAGGCCAAGAAAGATTAAGTGATTGGCCTGAAGTTGCACAGTAGAAAGTGGCAGTCGGTCCTTAGACTCCACATCCAACATCCTTTGCCCCTAACCCTACCATTGGATCACAGTGCTTTTCAATGGGGAGCCATAGCAAGGTTTAGAGCAGAGGATTGACTTGGACCTGCCTATGCATGTGGAAAATTATTCTAGCAGTTGATGAAGGATGATTTGAAAGATGAAAGAAAGGGGGCAGAGATGCTAATACAATCATCTAGTAGGATAGCAATGAGGGCCCATGATTAGTAATTAGGGTAGTAGCTAAGGAAATAGATAAAGGGCACTTGATTCAGAGATGCAATCAATGGGATCTAGTCACTGACCAGATAAAGTAGATGAGGAAAAGGGACAAGCCAAAGCTAATGCCAAATTTTCAAATGTCAAAAGCTATACAATATGGAGTCATCTATATAGGTACTGGACCTGGGGTCAGGAAATCCTGTTTCAAATCTCACCACAGAGGTTTACTAGCTCTGTGATCTGGGAATTGTAGCTTAACCTCTCTGTGACTCAGTTTCCCAATCTATGGAGTTGGACTCAGTAGCCTCTAAGATTCATTTCAGCTCTAAATCTCTGATCCTATTGCCACAGATAGAAAGAAGTCAAAGTTAGGTTTGGGGAAGAGTTAATGACTGGCATGGGGCATATGCCATCTAAAGTTGGTGAGACATTCCCATATAAATATAAACTCTGAAGATAGGACTGTTTCACTTTTGTCTTTGTAATTCTAGCACCTAGGAATATTTGACACAAATTTGGCTCTTAAGGAATGCTCAAGGATGAATTGATTGAGATGTCCTGAAGGCACTTAGAGATTTGAGTTTGGAGCTGAAAAGTGAAGTCAAAGCTGGAGGTCAGGATTTAGGAGTTATCTAGAGAAAGAAGACAGTTGGTGCTTAATAAATGTGTGTTGGAATTGAATTCAGATGTGAATAGATTTATTTGACTGAAGGGGTTGGAAGAGGATGAGAGAAGCAATGATGGAGACCAAGGAGGAGCCAGCAAAGAGTAAGGAGGACCAAGAAAGTATGATGGTTGGCTGGTTGATCATTGGACAGGGATGCTACATGGGGGATTCTTGGACAGGCAGAGGTTGGACTAGATGGGCTTGGAGGTTCTTTCCAATCCTGAGTCTCTGTGACTGAGATGCATCTTTGTTTCTCAAATTTAGATTACATTTCATATTAGAGGTAGCCAGACAGTCCAGTAGGTAAAGCCTTGGACCTTGAGTCAGAAATGGCTGAGTTTAAATCTGTCATGATCCTGGGCAAATCAATTAATCTCTCTCTGTCTGGGTTTTCTCATCTGAAATATGGGGATAATAATACCACTTACCTTCCAGAACTTTCATGAGAATAAAAGAGATATTTGTAAAGTACTTAACATAGTGCTTGGTATATAGTAGGTGTTTAATGCTTGTTTAAAAAATATTGCCAGATTTGGCCCAGGATTCTAGCCTACTGAAACTTTTTGAATGCTGATTTTAAATGTATCTCTTTCAGCTTTGTGTTATCTATACATTTGATAAGCATGCCATCTATACCTTCATCCAAGTTACTGATAAGATCGTTCGATAGCTCAGGTCCAAGAACAGATCCCTAAGATACTCTACTAGAGACCTCTCTCCAAGCTGACAGTAAGGCCAACTCTTTGTACTGCCATCTAGAACTTAGGACAGAGCATGCCACAATGACAGAGATCAATCACAGAGGGACAGGACTGAAAATAACAGCATTGGATTAGTTCAGTTCTCTCCCAACCCCCATTTCAGCAAACAATTCTGGACTGTCCCCTGAGGCATTGCACACTCTAATTTGTGAAGTATTGGGGAGGAGGGGAGACAAGACAGGTGATAGTAAACATAGTCCCTTTTCAAGGCAGTTACAGTGTAAATGGGGAGGCAGAGTTTACATACTTCCCTGAAGCAGCCCGAGTCAGTCTGGTGCAGGGTGTGGATAGTAATGCCTAGCCTACCCACCAGTGCAAGCAGGATTTAGTAGAGGGAGGGAGATTGGAACTTGATCATAGAGGGCTTCAAATGAAACTCAGAGCTCACCTCCTTTAAGAAAGCTAAAGGAGGTAAGCTTTAAGTCTCATTTTCTATTTTTTTTTTTATCGATGGATATGGACTTTCTTTTTTCTTTTTAAATTTCCTTTAATGAAAATTTTATTTAGAAATTGAATTTCACTAATTCAGCAAACATGTATTGAGTGCCTATTACAAAGAAAAGGAACAATATAGTCTCTACCTTAAAATAGTTTGTATTATAATGAAGAAAAATGTTATTTAATTTAAAATTCTATGTATATGGTATGTGAACTTTCCATGATAAATAGCATTTATCCTTCCTGGACAACCTCTGGAAAGTTAACAGTTGCTCAGGAGGAGAAGACATGGAGAAAGGGTTGTCAACTGTACTAGTTAGCAAGGTTGGGGGTGGGTGGGTTCCACATGGTGAAATTGACAATTTAATGCACTGAACTACTATCCTGGGGATATTGATTATCACTGATTTGAATGCCAGTGACTTGATAAAAGGAGAGGCATAAATTGGAAGACAGAAAGGAGGAGAACCTTCTAAGTTTAAATCCTGGTTTGAATACAGGCAAAGAAGCAAGATGGACCCACTGGCCTAGGCATAGTGGGGTGATCATTTTTGGGGAGGTCAGAACAATATGATCAAAAATGAGAAAATACGAAGAGGAGGCATTTAGCTTTGATCTGTATTACATGCTCCTCCCCAGCTCTGGGCTTCACTCTCTTTGGCTGTAAAATGAAGGAGTTTAGGCTCAGTGATCTCTAAGATCCTGTCCAGTTCTTTATTCTGAGATGCTATTATGACTGGAGAGTTCATTATTATCTGAGTAAGGAAGGGATGTAGCTGCAGTTGGGTTCTGGGGAAATAGCTACGGAAGTTTGGGCAGGAGGCTTTGGAAGTAAGGAGACTAATAATACAGGTAAAAAGGTATGTGAGGTTGTCCTCGAGAGAGGAGAGGGTAAGAATCAACAAAAGTTTAGAATTTTTCTCCATCTGCTTCCCCCCCCCCCAAAAAAAAAATTGGCAGGCTCTTTGCTCTTAGGAGGCATTAGGGGGCAAAGGGTTTGAAGTTTAAACATATATTATTGTTTTAGAGCTGGAAGCGATCTTAGATCATCTAGACTATTCCCTAACCACTATTCACATATCAAATCAGTGAGGCTCATTAAAGGACTTGTCTGATGTCTCACATAACTGAGCCAGGATATGAAGGAACAAAGCAGGCTGTCACCTGTTGTAAGAAACAAAATGTGGGTCCCTCAGAGGGTCAGGAGTTTCAGGGGATTTTCCTTTTAGTGCTTGAAATTCCCTGTACCATGACTCAACCCAGGGCAGGACTATAAGCAGGAGGGATTGGCCAAACTAACCCAGCAAAGGTGGGGGGGGGGGGTAGGAGGGCAAGTGATCGGTAGAAGCTGAGCCCCAGACTTGGCCAGCTCATAGGGTCATGTTATTGGTTTCCATCATATTCCTCCACAACTCTTGCAGGTGGGTGTGGTGGAACAGGTTACTCCTCCATCCTGGGGGCTAGCCAGATGGATATATCAGCACCAGCCACCTTGCTGGCCAGGATGGGTTGTTCCCCTCCCTGGGAATGCAGGCCCCCTCCCACTCCACTCCTTCACATTCTTCAGCTCCCTCGGAGCCAGTCTCAGCCCCTCACGTACTTGTTTCCTCCTTCTGCCCCTCCCTGAGGTGAGGGGAAACCCAGAACCATAGCTTGGTCCAGCCTGGCCCTGCCTGGAGCTTCAGTCTTACAGGGCAGGACCACCAAACAGGAAGGCTTAATCAAACTAACTCAGCATTGGCTAAAAGAGTGGGGAACGAGTGGGTAAGGGTCTCTCTGTGAGACGGAAGGGATTCTCCTTCCCTATTCACGATCTGAAAGAACCAACTTCAACACCAGACCTACTACTGCCTCTACTTTCTCCCCAAAGCATCTTTGGGGAAGTCTTCCAGTTTGTTATGGTAAACTAGGCTCATCAGGGACCATCAAGATGGATTAAGTAACGAGTCTTAGAAAGAGACCAAAGACAAAAGAGTAGTTTCTGTGCAACCTGCTGAAGCCTCCATCTCTGCTTCCCTCCGCGTGGAGTGGCTGGCCATCCATCCATCCGCACAGAGGCAGGTGGGGCTGGATGTACCCTGTGGACCTGCCCTCGGATTAGTCACTGGCCTGTCCCCACTTCGCAAGTTGCCGAATAATGCTGGGTGACCTTTGCCAACTGCCAGTTCCCTCCTCTTCTTCAGAGGGCCAGCCCTCCTTCCCCTTTGTGGGGCCCAGCAAGGTGTGTCACCTCCCTCCTTTACTCCATCAGACTCGGTGCTGGGAGAGTTCACTGTCAGCTTCCCCTTTGGGGTGTGAGGAACAGGGAGACACTGCCTGCCTGGCTGGACCAGGCTGCTTCAGCTGCTGCTGCTTTGGAGCTCAGCTGGCCCGGGAACTAGAATGGAATGGAGGAGTCACTTACCCTCAAGGCATCTGCTGGTTTTGACTGTATTTTTCATACTTACCAATGGGGCACGTAAGTTTACCTCCTGGGTGGGGGCCCAGGGAAGGAGGATCCACTGTTTGGGTGACCAGGGGCCAGTTCTCTTCTCTAGGCCTCAGTTTCCTCATTCAGAAAACTAGGGAGTTGGACTAGGCGATCTCTGAGGTCCTTTTGGCGTCTCTAGGTTCCTAGGTCATTTTGAGATTAGAATGTCAGAATGACAAGGTTGAGTCAGTTTCCAGAGGTGGTGGGATGGAGCTTCCTTTAAGAGAGGCAAATACTGACAGGAGGGTGAGTGGAGAGGCAGCCAGACCCCTTATTGGTAGCTGCCAGTATGAGTTAGGGACCTTTCAGAGGAAATGTCTGTGCTAAGGGGATCTCACAAGGAGCCCCCCCTGGAGAGATTTTGCTGGCTGGATGAAGGTAGGCTAAGTAGAGCTCCAGAATGGGACAAGAACCTCCTACAAGGACAAACTGGCTCCTAGTTAGATCCTGAATGTGGAGGTACACCCAGGCAGGTGCTGTGGCAGCTATATGAGAACCAGACCTTTTGATAAGAGGTTCATCCCTTATACTGGGGGTTCTTTCCTAGTGTGGGACTGTTTCCTGGTGATATCCACCCCCTGAAGACTCCCTGCTGGCACTGGCTCTTCTAGGGACTCTGTTTCTTTGGATACCTCTATTCTCCCTGTAGAGATGAAAAAATGGCTTCAAAAGACATGGCTGTGGGGATTTCTTATGGGTCACTTTTTTTGTAGTTGTTAATTATAATGATTGTTATTTTTTCTTTTATGTCTTTTGCAATTTTATTCTTTCTTATTTTTTTGTTTTTCTTTTTTTTCATTTTATCTTCTTTCTTTTTATGTTTCCATTTCCTTAACTGTTTTAAATAATTCTTTTATCCTTTTATCTTGTTTTTTCTATTAATGACTGTTATTATCATGATTATCATTATTAATGACAATATAATATATTGAATACTGGCCCCAAAGTCAGGAAGACTTGGGTGTAAGTCCTTCCTCTGACATAAACTGTGTGATTTTGGGCAAGCTACTTGCCCCTCCTCCCCATTTCTCTAAGGATTATTACAGAAGAGATATGGCTTGGCATAGAGTGTTTCTTCACCCTGATTCCTCCATAGCAATGTCTGGACCAAAGCAAATAATAATTGACACAACAGTAAATTCCATTACTGTGACATTTGGGGGTTCCAAAACACTGTTGCCATAAAAATCTTCTGAGGTAGGTCATACAAGTATTATTGATCTTCCCATTTTACAGATGAAGAAATTGTGGCTGAGGGAATGACCCTCACAGTTAGAAAGGGATCCATGCTTGGAAATCCTGAAAAAGAGTTTCTCCAGAGTCACTGAGTGGCAGTCTCTGGGGGCTGACTCTCCATCCAAATAGGTCTCTTTTGGAGTTTTGTGATACTAACAGGGCAACCCAAAGAGGAGAGAGTGAGGAATCCAGAACCATGGTTCTCAGAGAGGGGTTGTGGTGTCTTAGCTAGGGGAACATGTAGTGGTAGTGAGGGTGTAGGAGAGAGTGTGGAGGTGTGGAGATAAAGGTCTCACTGATAAATGGGTTGAGATCTGGGTTAAACTAATATAAATAATACATTCATTTATTTTTATATTTATTATTATTTATTTATTATTATAAAAATAAAATAATGATATTTTGCCCAATTTGCCCAATTGCTGTTGGGGTGGAGATTCCCAGTGGTGAACTCACTTTCAGTCTCCATGGACAAAGAGAGCCAAACCATGTATGACTTTCCTCCTTGGAGTATTAGGTGATCCCCTGGTGGGACATGAGTGGATTTGGAGTCAGGAAAACCTAGGCTGGAATCCAGACTCCTACACTTACAGTATGCATGGCCTTAGGCAAGTCATTTCTTTCTGGATCTCAAAATTCCCTGTCAATAAAAAGCAGTGAGGACTTTATAGGGGGACTGACTTCTAAGGTCCCTTCTAGATGTAAGTACTATGATCTCTGGAGACTATTGGCTTCCATTTTTAGAGGAGAACAAAAGCGTGCCAAGACTTTGGCAGCTTCTCTGTTCCAAAGACCACAGGGCTTTCTTGGGATCTTTGAAATGATGCTCAGTTAACCGATCATGTTAGAGCCAGAGTTTAGAATCAGTGTCTAGGGTCCTTCACTCCCACGCCAGATGGACTTCTAAGTGTTGGCGGGTGAGGCAGGAAGCTGACTAGATTCAGGCAACCTTCCTTCTCCCACACCCCCAGCCCAGACCAGTAGGCTAATTGGGGGAGGGGGGCAGAGAATGAGTCACAGGCAGTGGCTTTCAGGGCTAGGCAAATAGCTGCAGGATTTGTGGTCAAAGAACATTGTATGTGGAGAATAATACCCTGAATAGCAGGCAGGTTTGCACAAACTCTACACATCAGCTGTATCAGAAAGGTATCAGGGGAGCTGTCCCCAAATAATGTTGCCACAACAGAGACGAGTTTGCTTTACCCAGAGGTTTCATTCCGAGTCAAATAATGCCACCGCACAGACCCAGGCTCCTCACACCGGACAGGGAAGACCCCCTGGGCACCGGGCAAACACATCTGTGGTTAAGGGGGGGAGAGCTCCTTCTAGTCTATTTCCATTGGCCGCTTGGTGGCTCCCCCTGCCCCCCACTTTGTTCACACTGGCCTATGGGCGCATTTACTCACATTGGTCACTTAGCAGGCACACCATGGCTATTCTTCTTGGATACTGGATAGCCACCCCAGAGTTATTTCCTGTGGACACTGGGCAAACACCCCAGAGTTATTTACACTGGGTACTGCTTTGGGTGTCTGTACCGCTTCCATTGATTATCAGGCAGATCCTCTACAGGCATCTGTATTTGTACTACCCAAGGGGCAAAGCACTCCATAGTTATTCACAGTGGGAATTGCGCAGATACCCCAAAGCTACTCACTTTGTGTAGAGTAGAATCCCAGGGAGGGCAGGTAACAAGCAACACCGGGAAGAGCTATTCCTCCTGAAAACCAGATGTTCCCACTATCACAGTTACACACGCTAGACACTAAGCAGGCATTCTTGGAGCTATTCACATGGTGCAGACCCTTGGGTTATTCACTCTAGATGAGAGGAGGACCCTTCTCCACCGCCATTCATACAGGACAGCAGGCAAGTATCCCTGGGGATAAGGGGCTGATCACACGGGTCCTTGACACTACTGAGAAGTATTCATGTTAGGCCTTGGACTGAGATTCCAAGAAATTTTCACAGTGGGGCTCAGGCAGATTCCCCCTTAGGGTAGTTACTTTAGGTATTGGCCTCCATCCCTATTTGCATTGTTCTGTGCCCTTGGGTTTCCAAGAGCGCTTTGAGATTAAAAAAAAAAAATCAGAACAGTTCTGCTTCCTTACACAGATTGAGGTCATCTCTAGGAGGTGCCTCTGATTTGGGGAAGCATACCTGAGTTATCATGAATTCTTCCTCTTTCTGACTATCTGCCTTTAAAAGTAGAATCAGAGGCTTAAGTATTACTATCCTGTTGGGGCATTCAGTGCTTGGGAAGAACATTTAAGGCTTGTTCAAAGTGTGTCAGGGGCTATTTGGGGACAACAGAGGAATCCTAGTGGAGGGGATCACGAGAGGGATGCAAAGGAAAGGGGATGGGAGAGGACAGTATTCAGGGAAAAGGGACACCAGCCCTCTAGTTTTTTCTTTACTCAGTATATAGCTCCAGGAAGAAGAATGCTCAGGGCTCTTTGACTCTTTGTAAACAAAGACGTTGTTCTTTTGTGCCTTCAGCAGCCTTCTGATCAGGAAATTGTCACATTAATTGAAAGAGTGCTGGGTAATGTGTGAATAACCGGTATTATCCTTTCACTCCTCATCTGACACTCTGGTCACAAAGCTGCAACCTGGGTGGGGCAAAGGCTACTCCCTGACCATTGGATTTCCTTGCCACATCTTCCCTAAGAGGATAGAGCCCAGAGAGAATCAAGAACAATCATTCCTTCTTCCAGAGTCTTAGGGTTCCTAGCCCAGTTTTTTTCTGTTCTTCCTCCACTTACTAGTGGCTTTCTATCTTCTTCCTGGTTTCCCAAGTGAATTATTAGGTCCTAAGGAGCCAACCTCCCCCTCCTTCCCCATCCGGAAGGGCAAGGACATATAATTAATTCCCAATTTAATCTTACTATTGGCCTATGGAGTGGTGGGATGGGGAGATTTCAGTTCATGTTGCTCCATTCTCCAGGAATGAGGGTAAGACTTTGTGGCAGAGTTTGTCTGTGACTAGGGCCTTGAAGGTTAGGAATGAAACCAGTGGCACTGTAGGAGAGCCAGGAGGAGATATAGTTGGGAAGGGCTCAGGTGTAGAGGTCAGAAAGCCCAGGAAACATTGGGGGACATAGTGAGACATTCAGTCTGTCTAGAAGGTAGATGATAAGAAGCTCAGTGGGGGAAAAGTTGGAGAGGTACTTTGGAGTGTGGTTATGGAAGGCTTTGAATACCAGGATGAGGAGCAGAAATTTTACTTGGTGGGCAAGTATAGGTGCTGGAGGATTTTGAGAGCTGAGAGATGGGCTTTAGTCAGTTTGCTGTGACAGATGGAAAAGATGGCCTGGAAAGGGGCCAGACTGGAAGGATGGAAGCTAGTCAGGACTGGCTGTTGCAATAGTCAAAGAGTAAAGAGATGTGGGGATCTAGGCTAGGGTGGTATGAACATGAAATAGAAATGAAGGAATAGAAGGACCCTTAAACATGTGAAAACAACAGTTGACTGACATGAGTGGAGTCAAGCTCAGGGAGGAGAAGTCAGGGATGACAACGAAGAGTGTAGTCTTGAGGGACTTAGGAAGATCAGCCTGTAATGGAATTTCCTTGATTACTTTTCCCTACACTGATGTTTCCTTTTTCCATTACTAGAATATCTTGATGATTCAAACCCTCCCTCCTCAACAAAGAAATACAGCTAAACAAAACATGTCAGCTTACTAGCCGCATCTTGATCAATGCATCCTTTATTTCATATCCCCAGTCTATCACCTCCTTCAAGGGGGGAGATGAGGATGCTTTTATCATCAAGACTCCTGAAGTCCTGGTTGGCCACTGTTATGATCAGAGTTTTGGTCTTTCATTGTCATGTCTCCTTTATGTTAATGGCCACCAACAGATTTTTATTGATATCTTGTATTTTTCATCACCTGTCCTTTTCTCCTTCCCCCCAAAACCAAAGAAATTATTAAAAAGAGAAGGGTGAGGGGGTAGTTGGTTGGCTCAGTGAATTGAGAGCTAGGCTTAGAAACAGGAGGTCCTAGGTTCTACTCTGGCCTTAGACACCTCCCAGCTGTGTGACCCTGGGCAAGTCACTTGACCCTCATTGCCTAGCCCTTACCACTCTTCTGCCTTGGAACCAATACACAGTTTTGATTCTAAGATGGAAGGTAAGAATTAAAAAAAAAGAGCGAGATAAAAAATATCCAGTAAGGCCAAATACCACACCCATAAGAAAATGTTATTTTATATGTAATGGTCCACATCTATGGATTGCTATGTCTGCAAAAGAGATCTGGAGTAGAGGTGTTTTCTCTCTCTCCTTTGGGGCCAAACACATTTTTTTTAAACCCTTACCTTCTGTCTTAGACTTGCCCAGGATCACAAGATAGGAAGTGTCTGAGGCTAAATTTGAACCCAGGACTTCCCATCTCTAGGCCTGGCTCTTAGTTCAGTGAGCTACCGAGCTACCTAGCTACCCCCATGGGTCTTTCCATGTTTCTCTGTATTCATCATGTTCATCATGTCTTCCATTCATATATCACAATTTGTTTAGCCAGTTGCCCAACTGATGTAAATCTGCTTGGTTTCTAGTTCTTTGCTATCATAAAAATGGGCTGCTGTTCATACTTTAGTATATAAAGGAGATGGGAAAGCTTTTATCAGATGCCTAGCAGTGGTATCTCTGGATCATAGAATATGGATCTTTTAGTCACTTTCTTTGCATAATTCCAAATTCCTTTTAAGAATGGTTTGTGTTAGTTCATAATTCTACCACCCATCTTTGTTTTACAGAAGAGGAAGTTGAACACTGGAGAGGAGAAATTACTTTTTTTTAAAGTCATACTTTTGGGAATGACCCAGCCTGGACTTGAATGCAGGTCTCAGAAGGGCTAGTAGTTCAACTGAGCTCTTTCCACACCTCCATCCTTCTCAATTTCCTTTCAGCTCAAAAATCTTATAATCCCACGGCACGGATTTAGGTCTATAAGGTAGAAAGTGATTGGACTCTACAATACTCTAAGAATTCTTGTGGATGGAGGCATCTGCTCTCTTCTCACACAGAGAAGGTGATGGCTGATGGGGAAGACACATCACAGGGTCAGCTCTCTTCTTGACAATACTCTTTGGCACTCAAAGGCAGCCAAGTTGTGGCTGGGGTTGGTGTTGGGAACCTGACACCTCTGCTGATTGAGAAGTCATGGTTTCTTCCTCCTTGGTGGGGCTCACATGTCGTTGCTGCCCTGGAACGGTGACTGGGGTGAAGCCTCTCCCATTATGTCAACATTGTGGTCTAGGCTGGGTGCTAGGTTGGCTAGCAGTTGGAGAATTTTGTACTGCTTTGCATGTTCCCTTTCCATCTCCAGGCTTGCAGGGCCATCTCAGGGTGGAGTTGAATAGTGGACTCCATGTACCTGGTTTAACATCTTTTGTTTCTCTCCTCATTTGGGGCTAGTACTCATATATGTACACACACACACACACACACACACACACACACACACACACAACTTCTGTCTTAGAATCTATATTGTGTATTACTTCCAAGGCAGAAGATTGGTAAGGACTAGGCAATGGGGGTCAAGTGACTTTCCTAGGGTTATCTTAGGAAGTATCTGAGACCAGATTTGAATCTAGGATCTCCAATTTCTAGGCCTGGCTCTCAATCCACTGAGCCACATAGCTGCTCCCAGGGGCTTATATTTATTTTTTTAAGGGAACAGATTTAAAACTTGTCATCCCACCAAAGTCCATTGGTACATTGGTCGGTAACCAGAGGGTCCAAAGAGCCCTGGCTTGTGGTCAGAGAATTAGGTTTAAAAGCTATCTTTTATGCTTACTCCTTGTGTGATCAGGAGCAAGTCAACCTTTCTGGCCTCAGATTTCTTAACTGTGAAATAAGAGGGTTGGATCACTAAGGAGGTCCTTTTCTAGATCTTCTGATTATAAATCCAACACTCAATTGGATTACACCTAAAACTACTGTAACTATGGGATCATTATTATTTTTTTGTTTTTACTTTTTACTTTTTTTTATCAATTATATATAAATAAAAACTTTTAACGTTCATTTAAAAAAATTTGAGTTCCAAATTCTCTCTCTCCCTCTCTCCCCTCTCAGAAGGCAAATACCCGATAAAGATTATACATGATCATTCATACAAAATATTTCCCTATTTATGCTACAAAAGAAAACATAGATATAAAAAAATAATTTTTAAAAGTCTGTTTCAATTGGCACAGCTGGGTGGCTTAGTGGATTGAGAGCCAGGCCTAGGTCCTACATTCTAATCTGGCCTCAGACACTTCCTAGCTGTGTGACCCTGGGCAAGTCACTTAACCCCCATTGCCTAGCCCCTACCACTCTTCTGCCTTGGAACCAATACATAGCATTGATTCTAGGGTGGAAGGTCCAAGGCTGTAAAAAAAGAGTCTGTTTCAGCCTGCATTCAGACTCTATCAGTTATTTCTCTGGAGGTAGATAGCATTTTTCATCATAAATCCTTTAGAATTTCCTTGGATCACTGTATCATTGAGAATAGCTAAGTCATTCACAGTTGATCATTGTAAGTAACATCATTGTTATGGTGTAGAATGTTCTCCTGTTTTTGCTTATTTCACTTTGCATCAGTTCATGCAAGTCTTCCCAGGTTTTTCTGAAAGTATACTGCTTATCATTTTTCATAGCACAATAATATTCTATTACAATATTATACCATAACTTGTTCAGCCATTCCCTAATGGATAGACATTCCCTCAAATTACAATTCTTTGCTACCACAAAAAGAGCTGATATAAATATTTTTGTGCATAAAGGTTCATTTCCTTTTTCTTTGATCTCTGGGGTACAGACCTAGTAGTGTTATTGCTCAAATGCTCAAAGAGTATGCACAGTTTTATAGACCTTTGGGCATAGTCCCAAATTATTCTCCAAAATGTTTTTATTAGTTCACAATTCTATCAACAATGTATTAGTGTCCCAATTTTTCTGCATTCCTTCTGGCATGTCATTTTCCTTTTCTGTCATATTATCCATTCTGATCGGTGTGAGGCTGGAATCAGAGCTGGAATTTGACTCTTAAATTCTACACATTTTCCTTTATGTCAATTTGTCCACTTGAATAAGTAAAGTCAGCCAGATGTTCAACTATAATTCTGAATGGGACCTTGGTGTAAACACTGATATCTATAGCAGTTGGAGTGCTTTTCCTTGCTGTTCTTCTAACCTGCTGCTCTTCTCTTTTGCTTAGCTTCCCAGGTTCTGGAGGTGACCAAAGCCCGTCATCCCCATTCTCCATCTATTGCTTCCTCTCTTTCCTCCTGAGGATTGGGGGTGGAAGACTATTAGTACTATTGCAGGGGTATGGTCTGGACTCTCTGGAGGACATTTTATTGCTTTCCCCAGGGCATCTGTGCCTGAAATAGATTCTCCTTGGTAATAGGATTAGGATTAGAGCAAACTGAATTTGTCCAGAGTTCAAGAATACCCTGATATCACAGTGCTGGTTAGAAATGAGGGAGCGCCAGGGGGACAAAAAGTAATATTTTCCCATCCATTCTAACCACCTCAATCTCTACAGATATGAACAACATTCTTGTGGCCAGTATGACGACTGGGGTTGACCCAGAGACTACAGTGAAAACAAAACTCTCCTCTACATCTCCCTCCACCACATCCCACCTTGAGCACCAAAGTCTGGACCCTGACTGGAGCCAGGCCACTCCTACAAATGCCTCTTCAACTAAACCTTTTGATCCAGGTTCATTGGGTACATCTGCCACCTCACCTCCTATAGGGGACAGTCCAAACTCAACAGCTTCTATGCCCACTGAGACATCAGAGTCTATATTAGATGACTCTATGAGGACTGACCCTCACACGTCCAAGGCTCCAGGCTTTGGAATGGGTTCATCTTCTACTCTGGCCCCAGGAGGGTGGGAGAATTCATCTTTGGGCACCATATCAAGCAGAGTGGTTACCAGCAGCATTTCCCCTGTCCCATCTACTCCTCCCTCCATGGGCTCTAGGACAGATGTCACAACATCTGGCAGGGTGACAAACACAGATTTGCCTTGGTCTACTCCCTTAACTATGACCTCCAGGAGGGCAAGTACCAGCCCCGCTGTCTCAATTCCCTTTGGGCCACATCCAACGAAAACTGTGGCAGAGGGTGTACCCAGTCCCAAAGTCACACCAATCCCTCCTTTGTCAAGTACTTTGGTTTCTGTTAGCACAGATATGCAGGTGGAGAGGAATGTAGCTACCTTGGCAGATGGCTCTCCTTCCCAGGGAAGAAGCTCTCCTTCTCTGAATCCTACCACATCGTCTTCTCCTGGAATCTCTACTAGAGTAGACACCCACAAAACTGCCCATTCGTCTTTGGGTCAAAGCTCGTCCATATCTCCCACTTTCAATGCTCCTGCGTCCTGGACAAGCACCGTGTCCCCCGATGCCTTTCCATCTCAGGAGACCATGGGGATGGTCAGCATCATTACAGCATCAGAAACAGACATGACAGAATCCTCCCCACAAGCTATCGCCTCCTCTGTGGCTGACAACCACTCCACATCAGCATCTCTCCTGCAAGAAACCATCGTGACAGTGGACAGCACCCCAAGGAAAGGGCCAGTTTCTGATTCCACTCCTTCCAACCCTCTCCCTTTGACAAGTAAGGCACCAACCTTCTCTTTAGAGGATTGAGTTGGGAACCATGGGAAGAAGAACTGAGTGTGGCAAGAAGACTCTTCTCCCCTGGTTTCCCTTACTGAGGGTCCATATTTGTGTGTGGGGGTCATGTCTGCTGGACCCAAGTGGTTTCTCTGGTTTTACTGCACATCCTCCTGAGCGGGAGGGTGGGCTTGTGGAAAAATTACCTTTTGCTTATTGTTAGCAGGAACTGGTGGTTGAAATAATTGGATCTGTGGGAAGTGCTGTTGTTCAAGAGAAGAAAGAGTTTTGGTGGGGGAGTTTCCTGGAACCAGGGAGAGTGAGGGAAGGAGGATCAGAAGTCATTCTTCATGCTTATTCTTTGTAATTAGAACCTAGAGGAACAGTTTCCTTCATGTCCTTCATGACTGAACGCCTGGTTCTTCTGGCATCCTTTCTTTCAGGCAGTGAAAGTGACACGGTGCCGCTCTTGAGAAGCAATACTCAGACAGCTGCAATAAGTGGTCTTCAAGAGATAGTGTCTACTGGCATTCCCACAGGTAAGCAGACGCTTCCCTTTTGGAGGCAACAATTTATTGCAGTGAATAGATCACTGGGCCTAGAGTAAGGAAGACCTGAGTTCAAATCTGATCTCAGATTCTTACTAGCTATGGGACCTTGGGCAAGGTGCTTCACCCCTGCTTGCCTCATTTTCCCCATCTGTGAAATGGGGACAATAATAACACCCACCTCCCAGGGTTGTTGTAAGGATCAAATGAGAAAAATAATTACAAAGCACTTAACGCAGCACCTGGCACATGGTAGATGCTTAATAAATGTTTGTTTTCCTCATGGGAGATTGAGTTTTCCCTACAGCCAATGACAGCTGCTGTCATACTTGGTGAAGCATTGGTCTTACCTAGGTTTCTGCTTTCTGCTCTTTGGTAATGTGATACTGAATCATGGCTAGAGGTGGCAAAGAAGGCTGTGAAAGGAAAGTTTGGCATCGTATTATAGCTGTCTCCCTGGCTCCCCCCTGCAGTGGCCCGAAGAGAAGTTTGCTTTCCTTCCCCTGCCAGCTTCTTCCATTTGGAGTATCCTATGTGTAAGAGTACTCTCAGGTATCAAAGGAGAAATGGGACCTTGGAGACTGTTTTACTTCAACCCTCCTCAGTTTATAGATGAGAATAATAATATTGAGAGCAATAAGGTGGTTCCCCTGTTACTACACGTGGATCACACATTTAGTTAAGTGGCTGGCACATAGGCCTTATCTAATAAATGCTTGGAGTGTCAAAAGCTAAATTAAAACCCAAGTCTTTCTGACTCTCTAGCTGACTATTTTGGCTCTCTGAAGTGTCACATTTGTAGCTCACTCCCCAGTGCAGTTAGAATCAGATCAAAATATAATTGGGAAAGGGGAAGGTAGGTGGCTCAGTGGATAGAGAGCCAGGCTTGGAGATGGGAAGTCCTGGGTTCAAATCTGGCCTGACTGTGTGACCCTGGGCCAGTCACTTAACCCTACTGTTAATACTCTTCTGCCTTGGAAATGATACCTAGTATCAATTCTAATACTGAGGATAAGGGCTTATTAAACATTTAATTAGGAAATACTTAAGAAAAATGAATAAAAATACAATATATGGTTACAGATATCAATATTTTCCAAGTCTATTTCTATTTGAGTTTGATGCTGCTGCCACTGTAACAGGTTCCCTCACTCATCTGGTTAAATGGTATGAGTTGCCACAGATCACCATGGAAGAGTCAGAATTTGAATCCAGGATAAGTTTAAGGCTAGTGCCACTGTATTATGGGAAACTGGAATATTCCTGTCTTACAGGAAGGAAACAGGAACCATGGTTGGAATAGTTTTCCAGGTATTCCCCTTGCCCCTACTCCCACATAGTCCCAGGCCTATGTAGCAGGAGGCACCATGGCTACATCTCCTATGACCAAAGAATTCTGGGAGTCCTCTAGCATCTCCGTGATTGGCTCCTTGGAGGGAGCTTCTATTTCAAACACTCCACCAGTGGCGGTTGTCATGGAGACGGCTTCTGGCCTTGCTGCCATTAAGTCCACCAGCCTCACTGGGCCTACTGCTACAGACAGCCCGAGGAGAAAGACACCTACAGGAACCACCTCTCCACGTGAGACATCACCAGAAATTGTGACCCAGGGCGCCAGGAACACCTCCGCCTCTCCAATCCCACTTGAGCCTCCCAGCGGCCCAGGTTCAAGTGCTCCTTCCAAGACGGCCCTGCCGAGGACAGTTTCTCCTCCCACACCTCGAACGGGCACAACTACTGGTGAGGATCCTGGCCCAGCACAAACTCCACAGCCCACTGTCGGTTCTGTCCCCACAGTTGTTTTACCTTTAGAGACAGGATTCAGTCACTTTGTTCCTCTGTGCTCACCTCCTGTAGCCCTCAGTGCTAACGTCATAGGGGGAGCCCCCCGTTGGACTCCCTGATTACTATGTCTACCTCCAAAGAGAGGGCAGGCACCCAGAGAGGGAAAGAAGTCAGGAGAGCCATCCTATCGGCAATTACTGGACGGGAGACAGTCAGAATTGTGCCATCTGAGAGTGTGGCAGGATCGAGCGTTTCCTCTCAGCTCACACACGTACAGGTCAACACCCAGCCAAGGCAGCCTGCGACCAGAGATGGCACAGCCATTCCATGGCCTCCTTCCACAGCTGAATCTGTCACTAGATTAGAAAACATAAGCCATGCTTGGCAACAGACACCAGATGCGACTTCCATGACAGAGATGAAGGGTTCAGTTATTCTTAGGACTAAAAGCGTAAGTCGGCTCCCAGAAGTCAGGGACCCTAATGCCAGCCCAACCACTTTGCCTCCCAGTACAGAAGCAGGGGCCAGCAGGGTCACGCCTTTGCCGACTCCCTGGGCTCAGGTTCCAGCATCCTCAGACCTTCCACGGGGAGTTGGAGTTCCAGACATATTGATTGCGCTTCCTGGCACGGATGCAGCGGAGACTCCTTTGAATGACATGTTTTTCACTGTTGTAGCCCCAGAGATCGGTCCTTCCAATGTCAGAGGACAAAGGTTTGATCCAGTGTTGCCACAAGGGTCACCTGCCCTCAGAGACAGGCCTGAGAGTCCAAATAGATTAGCTTCCATGTCCATCGAGTCTCCCAGTGACACCAGAGTAGATGTGCACATGGCGACATCCACAGACGACACAGAGAGTAGTGCCTCAGTGATGAGCGTCTCATTCGCAGATGACTGGAAATCCAGAAGAGAATCCGAAAAGTCCGCGGATACCCCCTGGCATAATGTGGCAGGCCCTTTTGAGATGATCAGTGAAATGGGGGCGAGTAGCACCTATCTTTCTACCCAGAGACCCTCCGTCACTGTGGACAATTGGATAGATTATGTCATGACAAAAGCACACGTAATGGAAGCCACTTCTAGAATGCTTAGTGCCAGTTCTGAAAAAGCAAACCTCCCTGACGATCCTGAAACCACAGACTTGATCGCCATCAGCAGAGATATAGTGAATTCAAGTTTGTCTTCTGTTACCTCGCTGATGGATGAAGAAATTGCATCACCCAGTGAATCAGATAGAGAACTCAATACAGCTAACCATAGGACCACTGACTCTTATCCTATCGCTGTTGGTCAGATGAGCCATCAGCTTTCATTTTCTGAAAAACAGCGCATGGCTAAGACTTTCAACTTTATTAATCATGGAGCCCCAAAATCTTCCATGGCACCTACCAGAACAACAGACACCACTACCAGCAGCTCTGTGCTCACACCTGGAGGAAGGGTAGCCATGCCAGGGCCCTCTCCTGGAACCTCACATCTTGCTATATCTGGGATAGATGCCAGTCGTTCTGTGCAGCAGTCTCGCATGGCAGCCCCTGTAAATTCTTCAGGGGTCACTAATGTAGAAGATATGAAGGTGGGTACCTCTAAGGTTGAAAGTGTAAGCCTGATCCCTAGCACCACAGGCAGCCATGCATCTCTTTTGCTCCCATATCACTCTAGACATTCAAGCATAGAGTCACAGAGTAGTTTGCCCGGTCTCTGGTCCATTTCTTCGTCTGATAGCTCATCTTCTAAACCACGGGATTTCCCAAAAATCCTGAAAACTGTATGGCCCGAAGATTACAAAGGGGTTTTGGTGACAGGGTCTGGTACCTTCTCTGAGCTCCCAGAAAAAGTCCACATTACAAATTTTTACCCCACCTCCCTGGAACAGATGACTTGTTCTTGGACTGAGAGGATGGCCTTGACCACTTTAAATCTCCCTACTATAAGAGAGGAAGTGAACTGCCCTACATCTCTCCTATCATCCCCTAAGTCCTCAGATAGCTCAATGACCATTGCCCTAACTTCAGACGAGACAGAGGAAGTTGCCTTTCCATATTTTGACTTGTTAGAGAACATCAGTCATGAGCAGACAGCCAGCTATCAGAAATCTATAGACACCACTATGGGCCACATACAGCCAAGTTTAGATATGGCCTCCACCAGTGCTCTGATTTCCCACGAAAGGAGCACAGGCAGTGTTCCAGACTCAGAGATCAAGAAAAATTTTCCTGCGACCTCTAATTCTATTGATACCAACCTTAACCTCAAGTCAGGTCATTCTTCATGGCTCAAAGGAGATTCAATTGTCTACATGACTCAGGATCACACCCCAAGTTCTACATCAAGGGCTGGTCTTGGAACAGGGACAGGGTCTTTGCTGGCATTGACGACAGAAGCATCCTCTCTGCCCAACCCTAGAGAAAACACAGTCAACCCAACATTTTCTAATACCACTGAAGTTATGACTCCCACCATGTCTGGAATAAGAGCCAGCTCTCCTCCGAATCCTTTCTTCACTTCATCAACTGCCACAGTTGCCTTGGGGGTTATGCCCAGTAAAAAAGAGGGGACTTCAGATCCCCTTAGTGCAAGTCTGATCCCTAGCACTAAGGTCACGGTCATCAGTCCAAGTTCTGTGCCTATATCCCATCCTGACCTCCAAAGCACAGGTGCAGAGGCTAGTGTAGCCACCCCACTGACCAATTGCCCATATGAAGTGTTGGCATCTTCAGACAATGAGATGGCAGGAACAGACCCATTCACAACAGCTGGTGGCTCCACTCTGGGGAAGACTTCTCCTGATGCTATTGCATATACAACCCCAGAGACCCACTCTGCCAGAGTCATGGGAACAAACCCTGCTCCAATGCCTGCTGGGGCATGTGCCATTTCTACTACCATGCCAGAGAATCTAGATGTCCAAGCAGGAAAGGGGCCAAAGGGGCCTAACTCGGCTGTTCTGCCTCCCACTGTTCTGAGTGATGTCCCAACTGGGCAGGCAACACCATCCACAGAACCCATGGTGGGTAGCGAGACACCTAGTGGTTTCTCTGAGCCAAGTGAAGTGCCCCATATCACTTGCCTGCACACCAACTCCAAAGCACATCTAGTCACTTCTTGGTCTGAAAGGACAATCTCCTTAGACCTTCCCATTTTAAGTGAGGACATAAACTACTCCATCTCTATGGGTTCCTCAAAATCCACTTCCATGGCTCCTGGGCCAGCTACAAGGGCCAGCCTTGGAGCAGAGTATAAGACTCTAACCCCTACCGTGTCAAAGCCTAGCCTTGGAGCAAAGGCATGTTTGACCCTGGAGCCAACTACGGTAGCAGTCGATGCCTCTGCTGCCAGCAGCTCCTTGCCTGCTACTAGAGATAGCCCAGTTGTTTCTTGGCCTTCTAGTGCAGCAGAAGCCACAGTTGTCACTGTGATTTATACTGACACCAACCCTACTTGGTCAGAGATCCTCACTCCATTAGCCTCATCAGAAGTCACTCCTGTGGCCGAGGAGATGAACTCTGAAGTCCTTGGGGTTGAAAGTTCAAGTCTGATCCCTATCAGCAAGAAGGCAGACATTATATATACTTCTCCTGGGCCCTCCCCACATCCTGAACCTCCAAATGCAAGGGCAGAGACTAGCCTAGTTGCCCTTCCAGCCGCATCCTCTTCTGAAGCTTTAATCGAGGATGGAGCGGCCAACCCGTTAGTTGTACCTTTTGTCCCAACACCTGTAGGGATGCTTTCTTATTGGAGAACACATGCAGGTGCTCAGCTGAATTCAACCAAAGTCCTAGGCAGGGCCTCAGCTTCCACCCTGACCCTAGCCTTATCCACTGCCACAGAAAGGCTGGATGCCAGGATAGGAAGAGAGCTCAGCTCTATGGCCTTGCCTATCTCTGCTCTGAGTGACCTCCAGACAGCTGGCACATCTGCAGATCCACCAAGAGGGAGTGCCACATGGTCCAGTTCTTTCTTTGAGCTCACAGAAATGCCCCAGGTCATTCAAATAGCACACCCCAGCTCTGAGATGCACCTGGCTACTCCTTGGTTTGAAAGAACCAGTCTAACAAACATCCGGCGATATTCTGTGTCTGCCCCTACATCCTCCACCACTGTGGATTTCAGGGCTCTCTTGGAAGTACTGAGGAAGGAAGCTCCCTCTCCATCCACTGGCCCCGCAGAGACCACAGCTTCTGAGCAGGCTCCTAGCTCTGCAGGACTTCTGGCCACCACTGGAAGTTTGACTAGAGAGAGAACCAGATGGTCGAATCCAAGTGCATCATTAATAATCTCCCAAGTGGCTGTGGCCAGTTCAGAGGGCAGCATTCCAAACTTGGGGAACACCATAGGTTCCCTTAGGACTTCATCCTCACCTCAGAGTAGAGCTGGCCTTTGGATCAGTCCTACTGAAAGACACAGGAAGGGTTCAGTCAGCAACACAAACCTAAGCTACCCTCCAGGTGCTCGAGAGTGCAATCTTGCAACAAGGATCCACTCATCTCTGTCACTGACCACAACACTTGATGCTTCCAGCACGAGCAGCTCTGAGGCCAACACTGGAAAGAGCCCTGTCATCCCTTGTTCCCCGACCACAGCTCAAGTCGCCACGAATACTACAGGTGCTGGCCTTCCTGTGGCACAGGGCCTCATTCCACCAACCCCTTCCATCTTGTTGGTTTTTTCAAGGGATGGGGAGCCGGGCTCATCTGCCTCTGCGACAGATAGCTTACACCCAGGCCCTGGGAGCCAACTCACACATTTTGCTCACCAATCTGGCCTTCCAAACGCAGGAGGGGGAGGGCAGACCAGCATGGCCTCCCACTTGACCATATCTTTCCTGGAAATTCTGTCCTTAGACAATGTGATCCTCCAGCCAGGTTCATCAGTCACAACTCTTCACTCTATGGCTTCTAGGAGCCCAGAGAACAGCTCAGCTCTCCCTCTGGCAGCTTTGTTTCCTGTGGCTACAGCCAAAGGCACCTTAGCCAATGCCACGGCAGAGAGCCCTATAGCGGCGTTCTCTGCAAATTCCACCCCTGCCACCACTGGTGGATCAGCAGTGGTCACTCTGGGCCTGACCCCTTCAGTCCTTACAGGACATGACCCTACCGGTCGTGAGTGGACACTGACTGTTGGCTTGACACCTGGAGCTATCTCTGGCTCAGGAACTGATACCAGCTCAGTGGCCTCTCCTCTCGCAAGGCTGTCTGGTCTCACAGCAGCATTGGCACCAGGAATAGATGCCCAAAGGTCTGTAGGGGAGAGCACATCCTCCCTGAACCGAGGTGTAGGGACCAGCAGTTCTGTAAGTTGGACCTCATCCCCGTGGAATACCTCGTCTTCCATCAGCCTAGATACAGAGTCAGGGACAGGATGCCCCATTTTTTCAGCACCAGGGAGCTTCCCTGCCTTGGTGGTCGCCACTTTTGGTGAGTCTGTACCTTCCTTGGGGCCCTCCATAGACAAAGGGATCCATAGCTGGTGGGGCCCGTCAAGCCCAAACCCAATCTCTTCCACTAGCCTTTATTGCCCCTGTATCCTGGACAAATATAGCTTTCTATGACTCTGCTTTTTCATGGAGGAGGGAGGGGAGTGAAGAGGGGGATAAGGGAGGGGATTCATATCACTGACTGAGGCAGAGGTGGGGTGGTATATTGGATACAGGGCTCACTCCAGGGTCAGGAAGACTTGGATTCATATCTCACTTCTGATGTTTACTAGCTGTTTTACTATAGGCAAGACACCTAACCTACCTGAACCTCAGTTTCTTCATCTGTAAAGTGGGGATAAAAATAACCAGCTTCAGAGGGTTGAGACGACATGTAATTCTAAGCAGCATATATACATGCCATTGTTGTTACAAGCTTAGAGAAGGGTTCATCAGAAATACTCCACTTAGTGGTCACTTATTTGATGGATGGGACACACACGGTATGGACAAGAACCTTGTCTTCTGTGGATACTCTAGCTACAGAGAGTAATGTTCCTGAAGCAGGAACAGGCTCTGCCCTTTCATACACCTTCACCCTATTGATAAGTAAGTAGCCACTGGGTGGTGTGGTGGAGAGAGCTTGAGACTTTGGAGTCAGGAAGAGCTGAGTTTGAATCCTACTGTCTCAATTTCCTGATCTGTCCTGATCTGCCTTCACAGGGATGTTGGGACATATACCACGTAAAACGCTTTGCAAATGCTTGCTATTATTAATGTCATGACTAGTTTTTCCTTTGGGGGCTTGGCTGTGCCCAGAGAAAGTGGAGGTGGGCTATGTCCTAGGAGGTTAGAGCTACCTAGAGAGACAGTGTTCCTTCCTTTGGCAAACTTCTCCTGGGGACTGTTTTGGTCCACTTTGGGGCTCTGGTTTCAGGCCTTGGTGGTGACCCAGACCTCCCAGCCATGTCTATCCCTTTGCATACTCCCACAGAGGATAACCTCCTCCTGATCCTTATATTGAAATGACTTTTCTCCCTCTCTTAAATGTTTTATTCATCCCCTTTTACATTGCTGTCACTTCCCTATATAGTCTCCAGCCAACAGAGCCCACTTGGAGCAAAAAAAGGTCATGGAAGCAAAACAAACAGGTACAGCGACCATACCTGGCAGTGTAGCCTCCTTTGACACCTCTGTTGAGAGAAGAGCCATTTGCTTGATTGGCCCTTTGGAGTCAGGATTGATCATAGCACTAATCTGAGTCCTGATGTCGCTCAATGCAGAGATCCTTCAGCTGGAGTCAAGTGAATGAAAAAATGTGTTTTTTGAGAACTGTATTTCTTTACTTTTGTAATCGTTTGTATTTTATTTTATGCATTAAACTACAATGCTGAGAAGGGGATGGGGCCATAGGATTTACCAGAGAGACTGCCAAAGGGCCCTGACAAAAAAAGGCTAAGAATCTGCTTTAAAATATTGTTGTTCCAGGGGGCAGCTTGGTGGTTCAGTGGATAGAGAGCCAGGCCTAGAGATGGGAAGTTCTGAGTTCAAATCTGGATTCAGACACTTCCTAGCTGTGTGACCCTGGGCAAGTCACTTAACCCCCCCATTGTCCAGCCCTTACTGCTCTTCTGCCTTGGAACCAAAACATAGAGTATTGATTCTAAGATGGAAGGTGAGAGTTTATTTTATTAAGTAATATTACATGTTCTAGGTATATAACTTGCCTTTGGAGTCATTGCCTCTTGGGGAAGTGTATTTTTCTTCAAGACCTTCACATGTCTGCCTGAATCTGGTGTCCTTCCCCATTCTAGTCTGTAGGCACAGTACTCTCCCCAAATATCCCGGGTTTTTTGGCATAGCTGAATCAACTAGTGGCCCTTTGGAACTCATGACCACATTTGATCCTCTGGGTAAGGATCCCATTTCTAGAGCAAGGAGGCCCCCTGAGACTGGCCAGTCCACCTTCCTTTTCTTACTGAGGGGTCAACCAAGTTCCAGAGAAGTGAATTGATTTACTGAAGGCCTGCTTCCTTTCTCTGTCCCTTAGACTGATCAGATCAGGACAAAAGCCCTTCTCTCTGGGAGTATGTGTTAATTTTCCCCTTTCGTTCACATTTCCTTCATTTGTCTGGAATTTTATTGGAATGGACAGGTTTAGAAATGGTGATAGATTGTAACCTCTCAGACTCTGGTGCTGTTGAATAGCTTTAAAAAGAACATTTTATTGGTTCCCATTTATATGTACATACAATTTTTAAAATACATTTTCTTTTCTTTTTTCCCCAAATCCCTTACCTTCTGTTTTAGAATCAACATATTAAGTATCATTTACAAGGCAGAAGAGTGGTGAGAGCTAGGCAATGGGGGTCAAGTGACTTGCCCAGGGTCACACAGCTGGGAAGTATCTGAGGCCAGATTTGAACCCAGGACCTCCCATCTCTAGACCTGACTCTCAGTCCACTGAGCTACCCAGCTGCTGGCCTCTTTAACATTACATTTTCCAAAACTTTGAGATCCAGATTTCTCTTCCTTCCTTCCCTTTCCTCCCTGCTTCCTGAGTTGGCAAGCAATTTGTTCTAGGTTATATGTGTGTGTTCACACAAAACAAAGGTTGAATAATTTGGGACCAGTAGCGAATTTGTAAAGATACCACCTGACTTCTTTGGACTCTCCCAGTTAACATTGGAGAACATAGATTGTCTCCAACTATGGTTTCCTCTCCCATCTTTACTCTTTAATGCATACAGCACAGGAACAGAAGCTGGGCTTGGGTCATCTCTGTCCCACAAGCCTCTGTGGGGTCAAGGACTTTCCAATATTTAGACTTTGCTAAATCTTAGTGACTCTTGCAAAGGGACCTTGCTTCCTTAGGGGAGCAACTCATAGGTCAATATGACAACCTCATGAAGTAACTTTGCATTCTAAGACTACTCATAACATCATAGATCATAGATTTTGTGCTAGAAGAAATCTTGGAGATTATCAAATCCAACCCCTCACTTTACAGATGAGAAAGCTGAGATCAAGAGAGGTTAAGGAAATTTGTCCAAAGTCATAGATGTAGCAAATAGCAGGAGCTGAGTTTTGAACTTGGGTCCCCTGACTCCAAATCCCAAAGGTGCTTTTTGTTTTTCAGAGAAAAAGTAAACTTGAGACCCTCATGAAGTACCTACTGTGTGCTAAAGAGAAAAAAGTTTTGGGGTTTAGGGGGTATGCCTGGAGAGGCAGCAGCTAGTAGTGGGGAGGGGTTGTTGCTAACTAAATCCTACCCTTTTGCTCTTCCCAACCAATCAACTACTTGGTCACTGGGCTGTCTAGTAGGGGCACCTCACTACAGGGTTTGTAAGCAGAGAACTTGGGAACCTTCCAGGTTGCCTAAGATGGGTTCCACTTTGGATGCTTCTTTTCCAGAGATCTCAACAGAGGAAGTAAGTGGGCAGATAGCTTCTGGCTCAGCCACTCTTCAGGCTACCAACCTCCTTGATTCCACCTCTTCAATTAGCCATGAGTTTGGGATACCCACAGAAACCACCTCACCTCTGGCAGGAGCCACCATGCCAGCTGAGACATCTGTTCAAGTGACCATAAGACATGAAGACCTTCCTCATACCTCATTTGAGCCCACAGCTGCTCCAGGTTCCAGTACTTCTTTAGAGACCAGCATACTTGAGATAGTTTCCTCTACTCTCTCTGCAGCCACCCCAACAGCAGGCAAGACCACTGGGGAGATCCTTCCCACAGTTCCTACTCCATGGCCTACTCTAGTTGATTCCTCATACACAAAAGTTTTTGGTGGAGGGGCAGGAACAAGCCCTAAAGTCATGTGGATGCAACCAACTTCAACTCAGATGAAAACCATGTCTCTGACAGCAGAGGGGTCCAAGCCCCAGGCAAGAACTGAACTAGGCTCCTCTCACCTGGTTCCCATCACCCTGAGTGATGTCCCAACAGCTGTTGGAGGAGACATGGGCACAACTGTGCCATTTACAGACATGACAACTGAAGATATGACAACGATCTCACCTGGCACCTTCACCAAGCCTGTAGACACATTGAGCATCATTCAAAGTCCACATACTAGCTCCTTAGACCCTTCATCCATTCCCTGGTCTGAGAGAATGACCTCCTTGAGTACAAGAAAGGTGAGCCACTCCATGGCTCTCCTTGGGCCCTCTGGCTCATCTGATACCACATCAGGGTCACAGACAAGCAAAGAGACCGCTCCATCTACTGTCCTCACTGAGACCCCAGCTGATCAGGGGGCAGCTAGCCCAATTTTTACCACCAGTGAAAAAACACAGAAAAGTACAAGTGTGAGCTCCGTAACTCCTCTGGTGACCAAGGCAAGAATAGCAGGTAGAACTCCAGACCTAGCCACCAGCTCACTATTATTCTCAGGAACCTCTGACCCCACTGAGGCCAGAACCAGTCTTGTGACAAGTTCTAACAAAATTTCCAGCCCAGAATCATCTGCAGATACAGGGACAGACCTGTTTTTTGGCACCTCCAGGAAGATAGAGGAGGGAAGACAAGAGAAAGAAGGTATCTCTCCAACTATTTCTTCCACAGAGACCATCACTCCTGAAAAAGTGACAAGCTCCATGGGATCTGTAGCCATCACTCCAAGCAGTTTTGGTTCTAGGGCACCCACAGGAGCCACCTCACCTCTGGCAGGAGCCACCATGCCAGCTGAGACATCTGTTCAAGTGACCATAAGACATGAAGACCTTCCTCATACCCCATTTGAGCCCACAGCTGCTCCAGGTTCCAGTACTTCTTTAGAGACCAGCATACTTGAGACAGTTTCCTCTACTCTCTCTGCAGCCACCCCAACAGCAGGCAAGACTACTGGGGAGATCCTTCCCACAGTTCCTACTCCATGGCCTACTCTAGTTGATTCCTCATACTCAAAAGTTTTCGGTGGAGGGGCAGGAACAAGCCCTAAAGTCATGTGGATGCAACCAACTTCAACTCAGATGAAAACCATGTCTCTGACAGCAGAGGGGTCCAAGCCCCAGGCAAGAACTGAACTAGGCTCCTCTCACCTGGTTCCCATCACCCTGAGTGATGTCCCAACAGCTGTTGGAGGAGACATGGGCACAACTGTGCCATTTACAGACATGACAACTGAAGATATGACAACGATCTCACCTGGCACCTTCACCAAGCCTGTAGACACATTGAGCATCATTCAAAGTCCACATACTAGCTCCTTAGACCCTTCATCCATTCCCTGGTCTGAGAGAATGACCTCCTTGAGTACAAGAAAGGTGAGCCACTCCATGGCTCTCCTTGGGCCCTCTGGCTCATCTGATACCACATCAGGGTCACAGACAAGCAAAGAGACCGCTCCATCTACTGTCCTCACTGAGACCCCAGCTGATCAGGGGGCAGCTAGCCCAATTTTTACCACCAGTGAAAAAACACAGAAAAGTACAAGTGTACCCTCTAAAACCTCACTGGTGGTGAAGGAAGGAATAACAGGCTCAGAGACCAGTACGGAATTCACTGATTCCTATGCTAAGGTTCTGGGAAGAGAAGTGAGTGCCATCCCTAGCAATATCTGGTCAAGTTCAAGTTTGACCTCCATCAGCACTTTGGTGGAAGAGTCACATACATCACTCAGTGCTCCAGACACAGACACCAGTCCAATTTCCTCTAAGACCTCTGTCTCTGTTGACACCAGTGCCAGTTTCAGGATAAGTCCTTCTGGAGGATACAGTACAGCTGTGGACATAGCTCTCACCCACACCCTGGTATCAACCACAGCTCCAGCTAAAGCTTCTATGACTATTGAATCAGAGACTGTGCCAGGGGTAACGTCACCTCTAGAAGCTTCAGTTTTCACTTCTGGGATGCAGGATGTATGGATGTCACCATCGTTCTCTTCAGAGACCATGGCTAAAGTGGGCAGCACCCCGAGGGCAGATACAGTCACTGCTCCCTTTCCTACTGACTCCACCCCTTTTACAAGTAAGCTTCCACTTTTGCTTTCTGTTCAGAGATATTATTAGGTCCTTTGGGAGGGGATGGTGGGCTCTGTACTGAGAGGTGTGAACTATACCATTGAAAAGGAAAGCATTTTCTACCCCTGGCATCCCTCTCTCCAGATCTCTATTTCAGGCCACCTTGAGGCCTAGACTTCAGGGATTTTACCTAGCTGGTTGCTTTCCTTGGTGGGTGACTATATTGTTCTTGCATTCAAATGACTCTTCTTACTCTTTGGTGGAGAAGAAATTTTATTCTTATCAGGTCTGAGGGTAAGTATGGTATTATTCAAAAATGAGCCTGGGCTTTGGAGAGTTCCCTAGTGCCAAAAATCAAGGGAAGAAATGAGAAAATGAGTACTAAGTATATAACTCCCCAGTGGAATAAATATTATAGGACCCAGGTTGTTTTCCCTCATGTTTTCCTAGGTATCAGCCTCAAAACTTAACCACGAGCCCTGCTCTCATTCCTTCCTGCAGGTAGTGATGCTGGCATGGTGCTTATCACATCTGCCCCCATCCATGGAGCAACAGGAAACCCTCCAGCCCTCACATCTACCTTTGATCCAGTAGGTAAGTAAAAAGCCTTTTTTTCTGGATGTTCATCTTACCTAGGTCTTGTTTCCTTCCTTTGAAGATGATACATATTCATTTTTAGAGACTGAAAAGAAGATTCTGAGAGGCTACTTTGGTGTTAGTCTATGGAGGCCCAAAAGTTTGGGTCCTTCAATTTTCTTTCTAAATCTCTCCTCAGGCCACCAGCTTCCCACCTGTGGGTAGTTTGCTCTTCTCTGTCATCTTCAGAAGAAAAGACCTGCTTAGAACCAGGATACATGCCCCTCTAGGCACACTGATCAGAGTAGGAATGATGGAGAACCCTTCCCTTGGTGGGGGCTTCCATGCTGTGTCTCTTGACTTGTACTCTTCAATTGTGTCTTGGATTCAGGTGGAAGGGAACAGATATTTGTGTGTATTTCCTCTCCCTCACATTCTTCCCCTTCTCCTGTCCTTGTCCTCGTCCTGCCTTGTCCTTTCCTTTCTTCTCTCCTTTTTTGTCTTCTCTTTTCTTCTCACTCCCCCACTATCCTCCCTTCTCCTTACCTCTTCTCTCTCTTTCTTAATTGGATGCTGGAAATCCCCCAAAGTATTGGGTGGCCTCTATAAGGGACCCTGATTTTGTTGCTTAGAACAAGGACTATACAACATACCATCAAAAGATTTAGAGAGGGTCAGTTTTGGTTCTTTTCTGATTGTAGCTGCAGTCTGGAAGTTGAAGGGAACCTCAGCTATACATTGTACCTTTGGGTCATATTTTGTTCCCTCAAGACTCAGATGGTTTAGGGGATTTCCAGGATTTAGCAGACATCTATGCCTGACATGGATAAATGACTGGTACAAGATGGGGAGCTCAGGCTGGTGAAAAAAATTATATGTGCCAGGCTCTAAAGAACAGAAGGAGCTACAGGGATTTACCATTGTCTGCACTGAGGGAAGGGCCAAACTTAGGAGAGAAGAATAACTAAATACCCAAGGGTAACTGAGCCCAAACCTTTCATATGTGCCAACCAACAACTTCTACTCACAGGCTGATCCAATAATTGGAGCAGTGTCAGGAGGGGCCATAGAGGAAACTCAAACAAGAAGAGAGTCCACAGAGTCCACAAAAGTCTCTGTCATAGGATCCAGTGTTGGAGTTCTAATGTTGCAGACCCCAGGGGAAACATGGTCCACAGAGACAGCCTCTGATTCAACCTCTCTTCAGGCCACTAGTTCAGCAATCAGTGACTCTTTCCATACAGGGAAATTTCTTGCAAGGATAGAATATCTTCCATTGGCTCCCTTAGTAGGACAGGGGTTGGATAATTCTATTATTCTCTTAATCCCCTCTTCCTATCTGGGCATCATGAATGGGGAGCAGAGGACAGATACTACCTCTCCATCTCCAGTTCCAAAAAGAAGCTTGTATCCTGAGAAAGGGGCTAGCCTCCTGGATTATACTAAAGGCTTATTCCCCACTACCAGAACACAGTCCAGCACAGATGTGCCCACCTCATCCATGCTCATGATGTAGCCAAGTTCACAAGGAAATCTACAAGACTCAGAGACCAGCATGGATCCATATAACTTCTTATTGTCTCCTAAGACCATAGTTGGCCAACTCACAAGTCCAAGTGGAGGGCTCACAACTGGCTCAACTGTGGATATCACCTTATCTTATAGCTCAGGTGTTAAAAGAGATCACTCTTGGGGCAGAGGCATTCTTTCCCCTGAATCCCACAATAGTACCTGAAGCCTCCCCACAGGATATCTCTAGCTGGCACTGAAGAAAGTACAATTGTATCATGGTTCTCAACCACACTTAAAGCTATGAATGTTCAAAATATTGCTCTCAACTGGCTGTGAACCCTCACCCCAGTCACCCCAGAAGTCACCCTGGAAGTATAAGAATTTAAATTCAAGTTTTAATGCTAATATGAAAGTTCTAAAGTAATATTTTGGTTGCCCAATTTAAAAATAAAAATTTAAAAATATTAAAAATATTAAGTCAAAATGAATTTTAGCAGCTTTATTTAAAAAGAGGTAGAAAGAGTGAAAGTGGAAAAATGTAAGAAGAAGGTAGAGAATAGTCTAGCCTACCACTCTGAATGCTGCTCTGGTGTCTGATTCAGCCCCGGAAGCGCTTGATAATCTTCAGCCAGAGGACCTGTTGGTGTCTTCAGCAAGGGTTCCACCAATGCAGCCTCTTCCATGAAATGAAGGCTACTATTCGTCCAACAAGCTGATGCAGGATCCAGGGGAAAAGTCTCCTCCTTCAGTCCAACTCATTGATGCAGAATGTCCAAAGATGAACTCCAAAGAAGAAGTTCAAAGGAGAAGTCCAAAGGAGAAGTCCCTTGGACAGGAAGTTCAGGACTTTTTATAGTCCTTTTCCCACATCACTTCCTGTCCCTTCTCCACTTTAAGGGAACAAATTACAGTCTTTAAATTTGCCTAGCACTGCTCAGGGGTGGGGGTGGCAGTAGCCTTTGGAGGTGTGAACTTACTCTAGTAAGTGACTTGGGAATTATCTTACTTAGTGTTAAGTAGGGGTGCTTTGAGTTCTTGATTTGTTTAGCTAAAAATAGGCAAGGGGAGAGTTAATCCTATCTTCACAGAAGCCTCTTCAGGAAGTATCCCCATGGCTGAGGACATAGATTTATCTGTGCCAGGGTCTGAGGGGATAAGTCTAACTCCCAGAAGCAAAGCTGTAGATACTTCTGACCTTCCCTGCTTCTGTTTGGCATCCTAAACTTCTAAGCAGAAGAGGAGACATGAGCCCATCTGTACCAATGACCACATCCTTGCTTCTGCTGACAACATCTTCCAACACCAGTGCTAGGTTAGACCAGGTTAATCGTCCACAATTGTAACTCTAGGAGTCACTCCATATTCAACAGGTATACAGGCAGGTATGGTCATATTCCTCTCCCTACCAAGTTCCCCACCCATAGTGGCCATCACTTTCCAAAAAGATACATTCTCTGCTGAAGTTTGGGCTCCTCCAACCATCTTTACTTTGTTCATTATTAAAGCTTCAGAATCTGCTTCCCTTGCAAATGAATCTTGTTAGGCTTGATGAAAAAGTTGAGTTGAGCCCTGAAAACTGAAGAAACCATTTGTATGCAATAAGGCATTCTCTGCATATCTTGCCCTCTTCTGGGATTCTATCTGGGGCAACTGGAGAGCCTTAGCTTAAATTCAATTTATTACATTGCTTGGTGGACTCCAGCTAGGTCTTTCTTTCCTCCTCTTTGGAACTCAGTTTTATACTCTTCCAAACTTGCACAGAGGATGGTCTTCTAGTCCTTAGTATGTATTTACACTTTGCTTTCTCTTGGCTGAAATTACATGTCCTCGATCTGGTCATATGCTTTAGGTATAATAAAGAACTTGGCTGTGGAGGGGGACACTGGAATCAGTGTAAGGAAGAGAAGAAGTGATCAAAGACACAAATTATCTGTATGAACTTCTGGGCACTGTTGTTCAGTGGAGTCTGACACTTTTGACTCCATTTGGGGTTTTCTTGGCAAAGATATGGAGGGATTGGCCTTTCCTTGTCGAGGTCATTTTACAGATGAGGAAAGTGAGGCAAACAGAGTTAAATGTCTGGCCCAGGGTAACATATCTAATGTGATTTTAACTCAGGTTTTCCTTGCTCAAAGCCCAATGATCTATTTACAATGTACCACACAGCTGCCTAAAGATACTCATTTTGTTATGCTTCCTATCTGATGAGACTGTCCACAGCATACAGTAAATGCTTAATAAAAACTCACTGACTGACTTGATGTTTTTACAGGAATCAGCAAGAACTCTGGTCCTAGCACATATAGGGAAGACTTAATTGCAACAGAAAGCACAAGATCTCCAGTCAATAAACCCTCAGTGCTCACAACCAATGTCCACACTTCAGGTCAGTAGGAATCGCCAATCGCCAATGTCCTCTGGTGGACAGTTTCTTGTTTTCTTCTTTTTGGTGCTCTTAATCTCCTGGATATTTGTGGTGCTATTCATGGGTCTTGGGGACTTTGCATATGATTTCCAAATTCTGGGAACATTTAATTCTATCTTACTTTGTTTCTCAATTTGAAGACTTGTACTATCATTTCCAGTTACTTTGAGATTCTAATTATGGACACAATTCCATTGGAGGATATATGGGAATCAAAGTTGTATACATGGCATCTGTAGGATTCCATGTAGGGGAGTGCACGGTTACAAGGAGATATTATCTACCAGCTAGTCAAGGCTCATCTAGCAGTGGATTTGAGGATGTGCTGTGTGGTACTGAGAAGTCTCAGAGAACACGAGGAGGAATTAGGACAAGCCCAATAATAGACTCCAAATCTCCTAGTAGTGTGTTTCAGCAACAGAGGTGAGCTCTGACTCCATATCTGTGGCACAGAGTTTATTTTATGTTTTTATTTTTATTTTTTAAAACTTTTATTTAATTGATTAATTAAGAGAGTTTCCCCATGGTTACATGTTTTATGTTTTTTGCTCCCATCCTCCTACCCTCCTCACATAGCCAACTCAAAATTCCACTGGGTTTTATATGTGTCATAGATCAGGAATTATTTCCATATTATTTATATTTATAGTATGGTGATAGTTTAGTCTACATCCCCAATCATATCCCCCGCTACCCATGTGATCAAGCAGTTATTTTTCTTCTGTGTTTCTTCTCCCACAGTTCTTCCTCTGGATGTGTATAGTGTCCTTTCTCATAAGTCCCTCAGAATTGTTCTGGATCATTGCATTGCTGCTAGTAGAGAAGTCCATTACATGTGATTGTGTCACAGTGTATGTCTCTTTGTGTAATGTTCTGGTTCTGCTCCTTTGACTCTGCATAAAATCATGGAGGTCATTCCAGTTCACATGGAATTATTCCAGTTCATTATTCCTTTTAGTACTATAGTATTCCAACACCATCAAATAAAAAAAAATTTCCTTAGACAGCACCCAATTAAAAGACTTCTCCTCATTTTCTAATTTTTTGCCGCCAAGAAGAGCATGGCTGTGAAGGTTGTTTGCTTTATTATCTCTTTGGGGTACAAATCCAGCAATAATATCTAAGGTTCGAGGGGCAGGAAGACTTTTAAAGAAAGAAAGAGTGTTTTGAGAAAGGAGAATGCTTGCTCTGGAGGAGGAGTTGTCCACGGTGAGTGAGGGGAGGGAGAGTAAGCTAGTTGAGCTCGGGATGAGGAATATTAGGGAAGAGCAGGAAGGAGCCCTGCAGAGAGGAGATGGGGTGAAGGCCCAGGATCTCAGCCCCGTAGCCCGCTAGATTGCCCGATGTGTCCCAACCAATCACCTCTTTCAGACTACACAGGAGTTTCCAGCGTGAGCCCAATGGCAGCAGGGAGCAGGAATCCATCCCCTTGGAGCAGAGAGGACACGGAGCCCACTAGCCTCCCCGGGGCTGCATCGACCTTGGGAAATGCCCCTTTCAGGACCCCGGGACCCATCCTCTCCACAGACACACCTGCGGGCTCAGAGTCTGCTCAGACTGCCAGTCTCTTTGTGGGCTCGGCACCAGGTGGCCAGGCTGGAGAGACACCCCCGCCAAGCGTGTCTGCTGTGGGAGGCCATCCCACTGCAGGAGGGTCTGTGGGCCCTGGCTCTCTCCCACCTGCTGCCACAGCCTTTGAGTCTGAGGGCATGGCAGGCTCCAGCGTCCCCTTAGACAGCAGCCCTCGAAGGACCGTTTCCTCCTTTTTGCCCACGGCCACCTCGGCTGCCGCCACAGCAGCGATGTGGGAGCATGACACCACCAGGCCTCCTGAAAGGGGTCCAGGTGGCTCCTTCCATACCGAGATCCCTTCTTCAGGGAAAGGCATCAGCACCCCCCTTGCTCTGTCTCCTTCTGACTCGGGCTCCACTAGCAGAGTCCCCGGCGCGACCTCCCTTTCCCAGGGCACACAGACAGTGGCTTCCACCATCCCCGAGGAGTCAGAGGCCCAGACAGGGATGCCGGCCAGCTCGGTTGGTCTGACCACCCCTCCCCGGAGTCAGATCTCCAGTACCGAGGAGGCAGAGACAGCCACGGCTGCCCCTTCCCTGGGAGCCAGCCCAGGGCCAGTGGATGCGCCCACTGCCTTCCTTGTTTCCACGGGCCCTCTAGGAACCGCCATGGCCCCAGGAGGGAGCCCTAGTTCTAGGAGGACCCTGGAGACTTTGTGGACCGAGACAAGCAGCCCCTTTGCTTCTCCCAGCACGAGCCAGCAGAAGGGCGGTCCTCCTCCTGGGCTAGGGCCCTCTGGCTCCACGGGCACCCGGACACCTGTGGCCATGACTGAGCCGAGGAGCAGCGCTGTGGTCTCTTCATCTCCTGGCACAACGAGGACCCTGTATGCCACGGAGGGGACCAGCCTCCTGGCTTCTCGTGAAGGCTTCCTGGCGACGACTGACACGCAGAGCAGGCCCGATGGGACATCTCCCAGCATCCTCGTGGCTGGGTCAGTCTCAGCAGGCAGCCCTCGAGGCTCAGAGAGCAGCATGCACTCAGAGAGTTCCTCAGTGTCTGCAGAGATGGCGGTTGGAGAGATCACGCTGCCCCCGGGGAGTTCCACCACTGCCTTTCCTGTGGACAGCCCCTCAACCCATGGCCCCAGAGTTCCAGTGATCAGTGCCAGAGCCGAGACGTCATCCCAGCCGGAGCCGGTGACGGTAGCCGAGTCGTCCCCTTCTCCTGTCTCAGGGACTGCCCCTGGTGAAAATGCAGCTGTGCCATGGCTTTCTACCCCAGCTGAGGCCCTGAGTGCCTTAAGCACAGGCCTCAATTGGCTGTGGACTCTCCCTGCAGCCAGTCCAGAAGCGTCCTCAGGGAGCAGCACCGTGGCTCTGGACAAGGTTTCAGCTGTGCCAGAGACCGAGGGGCCAAGCCTGGCTGCCAGCAGCATGGTCACAGACACGCTCCCTCCCTCTGCCACCTCTGCTCAGCATCCTGGCCACCCAAGTCCGGGAGGAGGGATTGGCTCCGCTGGCTCCCTGACCTCAGCCTGGTCCCCAGAGCCAACATCCTCCGACTCTGGCACTGGAGCCGCCTCTTCCTCTCCTCCAGATGTGAGCTCCTCTTTGGGGGTGACTCGAGCTGGCAGCGGGGCATTGCCGATGGACTCGCAGACCACAGACCTTCTCTCGTCGGCCACTGCACCAGCGTATGGCACATCAGCAGAGGCCACAAGGACTGTGACAGGAGGTGGCCCTCCAGGGGCATTGAGTCCAGGGCCCATTCCCAGCTTGGGAGACTCGATCACAGCCTCCTGGAAGGACTCAGCAGGCACGGGCAGGAGCTCTGTGTCTCCGGAGCTTACCCTGCCTGTTGTTTTGGGTAAGGACGCCTCCACAGGGTTCACAGCATCTGGTGGCCCATCCAGTCCTCCTCCAGGGACTGAGCTGCCAACCATGCCTGGCACCGAGTCGCCATCCTCACCTCTCGCAGTTGTGGAAGCCAGTTCTGCTTCTCCCCTTTCCTGGGGCCCGGGGGCCAGCCCTTCCCCCGCTTTCTCCCAGTCGACATCGGAGGACAAAGGAGGCTCCTTTCCGAGCGCCACCGAGCGCACGTCGGATGTCTCAGCCTCTGGGCCCACCGTGAGTTCAGAGAGTGTTGTTGCCACCTCGTCAGTGCCCAGCACAGAGGAGATTGGCTCTGGGTCCGCTGCCTCCCTGGGCACCAGACTTCCACTCTTGACTGGCGGGAACAGGGTTACGGGAACAGGGGCTCCAGGATCTACCCCGGAGCCCACAAGCCCTTGGCGTACAGGCCCGGCAGCAACACCAAGGCCCGGCCTGACCTTCGGCCCTGCCCGGACAGAGAGCACAGTGCCCGTGAGCACAGGTGCTGGCTCAGAGACACTTTCATCCAGCTCTGTGGGCAGCCAAACGATAGCACCAGACACCAGCATTGCCAGCCTTCCGGACCCCCTGGCGACTGAGGCCACCAGCTCTGCGTCTCTCCTTTCGCCAGAGACAGGTTCCCCGGGAAAACTCCATGTGCTGTCGAGCCTCAGCCCACACTCCCCTCCTGTGTTCACGCCGTCCTCGTCCCGGACCAGCCCCTCTTCTCCTGGGATGGCCCCTTTCTCTGGGTCAGAGCAGAACACAGAAGCAAGCGGGGCATTTGTGCCAGTTTCAGTTGCCACGGAGACTCTGTGGGCATCTGGCCCTTCCCCGTCCTGGTCCACACTGACAGCAGACATCCCTGGCCCAGCTGGTACAGCCTCTGGCTCAGGCCCTGCTCCTTCCACTTCATCCCAGTTCACAAGTAAGCAAGAACCCTTTTTTCCTCTATGGAGGCCCATTTGTGTGTGTGTGTGTGTGTGTGTGTGTGTGTGTGTGTGTGTGTGTGTGTGTGTGTGAGAGTGTGTGTGTGTGTGTGTGTGAGTGTGAGTGTGTGTGAGTCATTTGTGCCGTGAGGTAGGAAGAAGGGAAGTCTGTTTAGCAGGAGGCACCCCTTGGCCTCGGGCTTGCCTCTCAGAGTCCGTGTTTCTGTGCATTGGTGAGCCGTGTGTTGTGGCAGTCCCTCTAGTTGCCCTCCACTGTCCTCGGTGGTAGCCATGTCATGCTCGGGGCTGAAATGGCCCTTCCTGTCCTCTTTGTGGTCCAGAGCTTCAGCTGTGATGCATACATATGGGCTCTGGCGAGTGGGCATCGCAGTGGGGAAGGGGCTGTGCTGCACGGGGAGGGTTTGGCGTGAGAAAAGACCTCCGGATGGTCTGTGTGGAGGATCCCCCGTGAGACCTTAGGGCATCTCCTGCTGTTTCGTGTGTGAGAGGGCTCTCTGCTGTGGGGCGGTAAATGTTCCATCCATGTGTCCTGCGTGAGGGATTGACCGCCTCCCCTTTTTTGAAGGCATCAGTGAGAGCCTAGGTGCCAGCAGCCCCCCTGCAGACCTAACCTCCCATGAAGCCATCGCCACATCTGCAGCCAGTGAGGCCCTGGGGGCCTCCACCAGTGTCAGCACTTCAGGTCAGTAGGAGTCTGCCATCTGCTTATTGTGCTGGAGAAGCCTTCTCTGTGCTTGGTTTGTATCGCCTCCTCTTGGGGCCTCTCCATGTGGTGGATATGTGTTGGGCTATTCTTGGGTCCTGGGGACCTGGCTTAGGATTTTGCCCTTTCTGGGAACATTTTCATTCTGGCTTGCTTGGGGTCTCCCTTTGAAGTCTTTCCCTCCATGTCTGTCCCTTTGAGGTTGGAAGCGCAGACTCTGTTCCTTTGGAGCTGGACACGGACAAGCTTTGTCCATGGCATGTGTAGGATCCACCATTTTAGGTTGGTGCCCAGCGCCAAGTAGGTATCATCTGTCTGCCCGCCAGCCGAGGCTCATCCAAGAGGGCATTTGGGGATGCGCTGTGTGGCGCTGAGAAGCCACTGAGAGCATATGGAAGAGGGGTCGGGAAAAGCCCTCTGCTAGACTCCCAATCTCACAGTAGTGCATTTCAGCAGCAGAGGTGAGCTCTGACTCCACGTCTGTGGCCCAGAGCTTTTCCTTTTATATTTTTATTTATCTGTTTTCCAAATACGTTTCCATCTTCACATGATTCCTTTTCTTTCCCTTCCCTGCTCCGTCTCCCCTGCCAGAGCCAACAAGCAATTCCACTGGGCTGAAGAAATGGTACCATTTGATACCTTTTCCCATATTGTTCCTTTTTTCTCTCGAGCAAGCTTTGCAAAGCCAGACAGACTCCCAGCCATACACCCAGCTGTACAAGTGATGAGCGATAAGCCATACGTGTTCCTTTTGCCATTCTACTCGTAGGTTTTCCCCTCAATGTGGGTTGCATTCTTTCTCCTACGTCTTCAGGAGTGTCCTGGCTCTTTGCATTGCTCCTGGTAGCCACATCCATTACATTGGATAGTTCCATAGTGTCTGCCTCCCTGTGTACAAAGTTCTCTTGTTTCTGCTCATTTCGGTCTGCCCCAGTTGACTGAAGTCCTTCCAGTTCCTCGTGAGATGCTCGAGATCCTCATGCCTTACAGCCCAACAGTATTCCGCCTCCCTCATAGAGCACAACGTGTTGAGCCCTTCCCCAATGGGGCATGAGGCCTCAGTCCCTCATTTTCCACCTTTGGGCCCGCCACCACAGAGAGCGTGCCTAAGGTGTTTTTGTAGCTCTGTTTTTCCTGATGATCTCATTGGGGTCCAAACTCAGTGGTGGTATTGCTGGATGAAAGGGCACTCAGGGGTTGCAAGGCCTTTGGGCATAATTCCAAATGGCCCTGCACAGTGATTGTATATTACTTGACAACTCTCCCAGCAAAGCATGTTTGTCCCAGTGTGGTGTGGCAGAACATGTTGAGGAAGGAGAAGGCTTGCTCTGGAGGAGGAGTTGTCCACGGTGAGTGAGGGGAGGGAGAGTAAGCTAGTTGAGCTCAGGATGAGGAATATTAGGGAAGAGCAGGAAGGAGCCCTGCAGAGAGGAGATGGGGTGAAGGCCCAGGATCTCAGCCCCGTAGCCCGCTAGATTGCCCGATGTGTCCCAACCAATCACCTCTTTCAGACTACACAGGAGTCTCCAGCGTGAGCCCAATGGCAGCAGGGAGCAGGAATCCATCCCCTTGGAGCAGAGAGGACACGGAGCCCACTAGCCTCCCTGGGGCTGCATCGACCTTGGGAAATGCCCCTTTCAGGACCCCGGGACCCATCCTCTCCACAGACACACCTGCGGGCTCAGAGTCTGCTCAGACTGCCAGTCTCTTTGTGGGCTCGGCACCAGGTGGCCAGGCTGGAGAGACACCCCCGCCAAGCGTGTCTGCTGTGGGAGGCCATCCCACTGCAGGAGGGTCTGTGGGCCCTGGCTCTCTCCCTCCTGCTGCCACAGCCTTTGAGTCTGAGGGCATGGCAGGCTCCAGCGTCCCCTTAGACAGCAGCCCTCGAAGGACCGTTTCCTCCTTTTTGCCCACGGCCACCTCGGCTGCCGCCACAGCAGCGATGTGGGAGCATGACACCACCAGGCCTCCTGAAAGGGGTCCAGGTGGCTCCTTCCATACCGAGATCCCTTCTTCAGGGAAAGGCATCAGCACCCTCCTTGCTCTGTCTCCTTCTGACTCGGGCTCCACTAGCAGAGTCCCCGGCGCGACCTCCCTTTCCCAGGGCACACAGACAGTGGCTTCCACCATCCCTGAGGAGTCAGAGGCCCAGACAGGGATGCCGGCCAGCTCGGTTGGTCTGACCACCCCTCCCCGGAGTCAGATCTCCAGTACCGAGGAGGCAGAGACAGCCACGGCTGCCCCTTCCCTGGGAGCCAGCCCAGGGCCAGTGGATGCACCCACTGCTTTCCCTGTTTCCACGGGCCCTCTAGGAACCGCCATGGCCCCAGGAGGGAGCCCTAGTTCTAGGAGGACCCTGGAGACTTTGTGGACCGAGACAAGCAGCCCCTTTGCTTCTCCCAGCACGAGCCAGCAGAAGGGCGGTCCTCCTCCTGGGCTAGGGCCCTCTGGCTCCACGAGCACCCGGACACCTGTGGGCATGACTGAGCCGAGGAGCAGCGCTGTGGTCTCTTCAGCTCCTGGCACAACGAGGACCCCGTATGCCACGGAGGGGACCAGCCTCCTGGCTTCTCGTGAAGGCTTCCTGGCGACGACTGACACGCAGAGCAGGCCCGATGGGACATCTCCCAGCATCCTCCTGGCTGGGTCAGTCTCAGCAGGCAGCCCTCGAGGCTCAGAGAGCAGCATGCACTCAGAGAGTTCCTCAGTGTCTGCAGAGATGGCGGTTGGAGAGATCACGCTGCCCCCGGGGAGTTCCACCACTGCCTTTCCTGTGGACAGCCCCTCAAGCCATGGCCCCAGCGTTCCCGTGATCAGTGCCAGAGCCGAGACGTCATCCCAGCCGGAGCCGGTGACGGTAGCTGAGTCGGCCCCTTCTCCTGTCTCAGGGACTGCCCCTGGTGAAAATGCAGCTGTGCCATGGCTTTCTACCCCAGCTGAGGCCCTGAGTGCCTTAAGCACAGGCCTCAATTGGCTGTGGACTCTCCCTGCAGCCAGTCCAGAAGCGTCCTCAGGGAGCAGCACCGTGGCTCTGGACAAGGTTTCAGCTGTGCCAGAGACCGAGGGGCCAAGCCTGGCTGCCAGCAGCATGGTCACAGACACGCTCCCTCCCTCTGCCACCTCTGCTCAGCATCCTGGCCACCCAAGTCCGGGAGGAGGGATTGGCTCCGCTGGCTCCCTGACCTCAGCCTGGTCCCCAGAGCCAGCATCCTCCGACTCTGGCACTGGAGCCGCCTCTTCCTCTCCTCCAGATGTGAGCTCCTCTTTGGGGGTGACTCGAGCTGGCAGCGGGGCATTGCCGATGGACTCGCAGACCACAGACCTTCTCTCGTCGGCCACTGCACCAGCGTATGGCACATCAGCAGAGGCCACAAGGACTGTGACAGGAGGTGGCCCTCCAGGGGTATTGAGTCCAGGGCCCATTCCCAGCTTGGGAGACTCGATCACAGCCTCCTGGAAGGACTCAGCAGGCACGGGCAGGAGCTCTGTGTCTCCGGAGCTTACCCTGCCTGTTGTTTTGGGTACTGACGCCTCCACAGGGTTCACAGCATCTGGTGGCCCATCCAGTCCTCCTCCAGGGACTGAGCTGCCAACCATGCCTGGCACCGAGTCGCCATCCTCACCTCTTGCAGTTGTGGAAGCCAGTTCTGCTTCTCCCCTTTCCTGGGGCCCGGGGGCCAGCCCTTCCCCCGGTTTCTCCCAGTCGACATCGGAGGACAAAGGAGGCTCCTTTCCGAGCGCCACCAAGCGCACGTCGGATGTCTCAGCCTCTGGGCCCACCGTGAGTTCAGAGAGTGTTGTTGCCACCTCGTCAGTGCCCAGCACAGAGGAGATTGGCTCCGGGTCCGCTGCCTCCCTGGGCACCAGACTTCCACTCTTGACTGGCGGGAACAGGGTTACGGGAACAGGGGCTCCAGGCTCTACCCCGGAGCCCACAAGCCCTTGGCGTACAGGCCCGGCAGCAACACCAAGGCCCGGCCTGACCTTCGGCCCTGCCCGGACAGAGAGCACAGTGCCCGTGAGCACAGGTGCTGGCTCAGAGACACCTTCATCCAGCTCTGTGGGCAGCCAACCGATAGCACCAGACACCAGCATTGCCAGCCTTCCGGACCCCCTGGCGACTGAGGCCACCAGCTCTGCGTCTCTCCTTTCGCCAGAGACAGGTTCCCCGGGAAAACTCCATGTGCTGTCGAGCCTCAGCCCACACTCCCCTCCTGTGTTCACGCCGTCCTCGTCCCGGACCAGCCCCTCTTCTCCTGGGATGGCCCCTTTCTCTGGGTCAGAGCAGAACACAGAAGCAAGCGGGGCATTTGTGCCAGTTTCAGTTGCCACGGAGACTCTGTGGGCATCTGGCCCTTCCCCGTCCTGGTCCACACTGACAGCAGACATCCCTGGCCCAGCTGGTACAGCCTCTGGCTCAGGCCCTGCTCCTTCCACTTCATCCCAGTTCACAAGTAAGCAAGAACCCTTTTTTGCTCTCTGGAGGCCCATTTGTGTGTGTGTGTGTGTGTGTGTGTGTGTGTGTGTGTGTGTGTGTGTGTGTGAGAGTGTGTGTGTGTGTGTGTGTGAGTGTGAGTGTGTGTGAGTCATTTGTGCCGTGAGGTAGGAAGAAGGGAAGTCTGTTTAGCAGGAGGCACCCCTTGCCGTCGGGCTTGCCTCTCAGAGTCCGTGTTTCTGTGCATTGGTGAGCCGTGTGTTGTGGCAGTCCCTCTAGTTGCCCTCCACTGTCCTCGGTGGTAGCCATGTCATGCTCGGGGCTGAAATGGCCCTTCCTGTCCTCTTTGTGGTCCAGAGCTTCAGCTGTGATGCATGTATATGGGCTCTGGCGAGTGGGCATCGCAGTGGGGAAGGGGCTGTGCTGCACGGGGAGGGTTTGGCGTGAGAAAAGACCTCCGGATGGTCTGTGTGGAGGAACCCCCGTGAGACCTTAGGGCATCTCCTGCTGTTTCGTGTGTGAGAGGGCTCTCTGCTGTGGGGCGGTAAATGTTCCATCCATGTGTCCTGCGTGAGGGATTGACCGCCTCCCCTTTTTTGAAGGCATCAGTGAGAGCCTAGGTGCCAGCAGCCCCCCTGCAGACCTAACCTCCCATGAAGCCATCGCCACATCTGCAGCCAGTGAGGCCCTGGGGGCCTCCACCAGTGTCAGCACTTCAGGTCAGTAGGAGTCTGCCGTCTGCTTATTGTGCTGGAGAAGCCTTCTCTGTGCTTGGTTTGTATCGCCTCCTCTTGGGGCCTCTCCATGTGGTGGATATGTGTTGGGCTATTCTTGGGTCCTGGGGACCCGGCTTAGGATTTTGCCCTTTCTGGGAACATTTCCATTCTGGCTTGCTTGGGGTCTCCCTTTGAAGTCTTTCCCTCCATGTCTGTCCCTTTGAGGTTGGAAGCGCAGACTCTGTTCCTTTGGAGCTGGACACGGACAAGCTTTGTCCATGGCACGTGTAGGATCCACCATTTTAGGTTGGTGCCCAGCGCCAAGTAGGTATCATCTGTCTGACCGCCAGCCGAGGCTCATCCAAGAGGGCATTTGGGGATGCGCTGTGTGGCGCTGAGAAGCCACTGAGAGCATATGGAAGAGGGGTCGGGAAAAGCCCTCTGCTAGACTCCCAATCTCACAGTAGTGCATTTCAGCAGCAGAGGTGAGCTCTGACTCCACGTCCGTGGCCCAGAGCTTTTCCTTTTATATTTTTATTTATCTGTTTTCCAAATACGTTTCCATCTTCACATGATTCCTTTTCTTTCCCTTCCCTGCTCCGTCTCCCCTGCCAGAGCCAACAAGCAATTCCACTGGGCTGAAGAAATGGTACCATTTGATACCTTTTCCCATATTGTTCCTTTTTTCTCTCGAGCAAGCTTTGCAAAGCCAGACAGACTCCCAGCCATACACCCAGCTGTACAAGTGATGAGCGATAAGCCATACGTGTTCCTTTTGCCATTCTACTCGTAGGTTTTCCCCTCAATGTGGGTTGCATTCTTTCTCCTACGTCTTCAGGAGTGTCCTGGCTCTTTGCATTGCTCCTGGTAGCCACATCCATTACATTGGATAGTTCCATAGTGTCTGCCTCCCTGTGTACAAAGTTCTCTTGTTTCTGCTCATTTCGGTCTGCCCCAGTTGACTGAAGTCCTTCCAGTTCCTCGTGAGATTCTCGAGATCCTCATGCCTTACAGCCCAACAGTATTCCGCCTCCCTCATAGAGCACAACGTGTTGAGCCCTTCCCCAATGGGGAATGAGGCCTCAGTCCCTCATTTTCCACCTTTGGGCCCGCCACCACAGAGAGCGTGCCTAAGGTGTTTTTGTAGCTCTGTTTTTCATGATGATCTCATTGGGGTCCAAACTCAGTGGTGGTATTGCTGGATGAAAGGGCACTCAGGGGTTGCAAGGCCTTTGGGCATAATTCCAAATGGCCCTGCACAGTGATTGTATATTACTTGACAACTCTCCCAGCAAAGCATGTTTGTCCCAGTGTGGTGTGGCAGAACATGTTGAGGAAGGAGAAGGCTTGCTCTGGAGGAGGAGTTGTCCACGGTGAGTGAGGGGAGGGAGAGTAAGCTAGTTGAGCTCGGGATGAGGAATATTAGGGAAGAGCAGGAAGGAGCCCTGCAGAGAGGAGATGGGGTGAAGGCCCAGGATCTCAGCCCCGTAGCCCGCTAGATTGCCCGATGTGTCCCAACCAATCACCTCTTTCAGACTACACAGGAGTCTCCAGCGTGAGCCCAATGGCAGCAGGGAGCAGGAATCCATCCCCTTGGAGCAGAGAGGACACGGAGCCCACTAGCCTCCCTGGGGCTGCATCGACCTTGGGAAATGCCCCTTTCAGGACCCCGGGACCCATCCTCTCCACAGACACACCTGCGGGCTCAGAGTCTGCTCAGACTGCCAGTCTCTTTGTGGGCTCGGCACCAGGTGGCCAGGCTGGAGAGACACCCCCGCCAAGCGTGTCTGCTGTGGGAGGCCATCCCACTGCAGGAGGGTCTGTGGGCCCTGGCTCTCTCCCTCCTGCTGCCACAGCCTTTGAGTCTGAGGGCATGGCAGGCTCCAGCGTCCCCTTAGACAGCAGCCCTCGAAGGACCGTTTCCTCCTTTTTGCCCACGGCCACCTCGGCTGCCGCCACAGCAGCGATGTGGGAGCATGACACCACCAGGCCTCCTGAAAGGGGTCCAGGTGGCTCCTTCCATACCGAGATCCCTTCTTCAGGGAAAGGCATCAGCACCCTCCTTGCTCTGTCTCCTTCTGACTCGGGCTCCACTAGCAGAGTCCCCGGCGCGACCTCCCTTTCCCAGGGCACACAGACAGTGGCTTCCACCATCCCTGAGGAGTCAGAGGCCCAGACAGGGATGCCGGCCAGCTCGGTTGGTCTGACCACCCCTCCCCGGAGTCAGATCTCCAGTACCGAGGAGGCAGAGACAGCCACGGCTGCCCCTTCCCTGGGAGCCAGCCCAGGGCCAGTGGATGCACCCACTGCTTTCCCTGTTTCCACGGGCCCTCTAGGAACCGCCATGGCCCCAGGAGGGAGCCCTAGTTCTAGGAGGACCCTGGAGACTTTGTGGACCGAGACAAGCAGCCCCTTTGCTTCTCCCAGCACGAGCCAGCAGAAGGGCGGTCCTCCTCCTGGGCTAGGGCCCTCTGGCTCCACGAGCACCCGGACACCTGTGGGCATGACTGAGCCGAGGAGCAGCGCTGTGGTCTCTTCAGCTCCTGGCACAACGAGGACCCCGTATGCCACGGAGGGGACCAGCCTCCTGGCTTCTCGTGAAGGCTTCCTGGCGACGACTGACACGCAGAGCAGGCCCGATGGGACATCTCCCAGCATCCTCCTGGCTGGGTCAGTCTCAGCAGGCAGCCCTCGAGGCTCAGAGAGCAGCATGCACTCAGAGAGTTCCTCAGTGTCTGCAGAGATGGCGGTTGGAGAGATCACGCTGCCCCCGGGGAGTTCCACCACTGCCTTTCCTGTGGACAGCCCCTCAAGCCATGGCCCCAGCGTTCCCGTGATCAGTGCCAGAGCCGAGACGTCATCCCAGCCGGAGCCGGTGACGGTAGCTGAGTCGGCCCCTTCTCCTGTCTCAGGGACTGCCCCTGGTGAAAATGCAGCTGTGCCATGGCTTTCTACCCCAGCTGAGGCCCTGAGTGCCTTAAGCACAGGCCTCAATTGGCTGTGGACTCTCCCTGCAGCCAGTCCAGAAGCGTCCTCAGGGAGCAGCACCGTGGCTCTGGACAAGGTTTCAGCTGTGCCAGAGACCGAGGGGCCAAGCCTGGCTGCCAGCAGCATGGTCACAGACACGCTCCCTCCCTCTGCCACCTCTGCTCAGCATCCTGGCCACCCAAGTCCGGGAGGAGGGATTGGCTCCGCTGGCTCCCTGACCTCAGCCTGGTCCCCAGAGCCAGCATCCTCCGACTCTGGCACTGGAGCCGCCTCTTCCTCTCCTCCAGATGTGAGCTCCTCTTTGGGGGTGACTCGAGCTGGCAGCGGGGCATTGCCGATGGACTCGCAGACCACAGACCTTCTCTCGTCGGCCACTGCACCAGCGTATGGCACATCAGCAGAGGCCACAAGGACTGTGACAGGAGGTGGCCCTCCAGGGGTATTGAGTCCAGGGCCCATTCCCAGCTTGGGAGACTCGATCACAGCCTCCTGGAAGGACTCAGCAGGCACGGGCAGGAGCTCTGTGTCTCCGGAGCTTACCCTGCCTGTTGTTTTGGGTACTGACGCCTCCACAGGGTTCACAGCATCTGGTGGCCCATCCAGTCCTCCTCCAGGGACTGAGCTGCCAACCATGCCTGGCACCGAGTCGCCATCCTCACCTCTTGCAGTTGTGGAAGCCAGTTCTGCTTCTCCCCTTTCCTGGGGCCCGGGGGCCAGCCCTTCCCCCGGTTTCTCCCAGTCGACATCGGAGGACAAAGGAGGCTCCTTTCCGAGCGCCACCAAGCGCACGTCGGATGTCTCAGCCTCTGGGCCCACCGTGAGTTCAGAGAGTGTTGTTGCCACCTCGTCAGTGCCCAGCACAGAGGAGATTGGCTCCGGGTCCGCTGCCTCCCTGGGCACCAGACTTCCACTCTTGACTGGCGGGAACAGGGTTACGGGAACAGGGGCTCCAGGCTCTACCCCGGAGCCCACAAGCCCTTGGCGTACAGGCCCGGCAGCAACACCAAGGCCCGGCCTGACCTTCGGCCCTGCCCGGACAGAGAGCACAGTGCCCGTGAGCACAGGTGCTGGCTCAGAGACACCTTCATCCAGCTCTGTGGGCAGCCAACCGATAGCACCAGACACCAGCATTGCCAGCCTTCCGGACCCCCTGGCGACTGAGGCCACCAGCTCTGCGTCTCTCCTTTCGCCAGAGACAGGTTCCCCGGGAAAACTCCATGTGCTGTCGAGCCTCAGCCCACACTCCCCTCCTGTGTTCACACCGTCCTCGTCCCGGACCAGCCCCTCTTCTCCTGGGATGGCCCCTTTCTCTGGGTCAGAGCAGAACACAGAAGCAAGCGGGGCATTTGTGCCAGTTTCAGTTGCCACGGAGACTCTGTGGGCATCTGGCCCTTCCCCGTCCTGGTCCACACTGACAGCAGACATCCCTGGCCCAGCTGGTACAGCCTCTGGCTCAGGCCCTGCTCCTTCCACTTCATCCCAGTTCACAAGTAAGCAAGAACCCTTTTTTGCTCTCTGGAGGCCCATTTGTGTGTGTGTGTGTGTGTGTGTGTGTGTGTGTGTGTGTGTGTGTGTGTGTGTGTGAGAGTGTGTGTGTGTGAGTGTGTGTGTGTGTGAGTGTGAGTGTGTGTGAGTCATTTGTGCCGTGAGGTAGGAAGAAGGGAAGTCTGTTTAGCAGGAGGCACCCCTTGCCGTCGGGCTTGCCTCTCAGAGTCCGTGTTTCTGTGCATTGGTGAGCCGTGTGTTGTGGCAGTCCCTCTAGTTGCCCTCCACTGTCCTCGGTGGTAGCCATGTCATGCTCGGGGCTGAAATGGCCCTTCCTGTCCTCTTTGTGGTCCAGAGCTTCAGCTGTGATGCATGTATATGGGCTCTGGCGAGTGGGCATCGCAGTGGGGAAGGGGCTGTGCTGCACGGGGAGGGTTTGGCGTGAGAAAAGACCTCCGGATGGTCTGTGTGGAGGAACCCCCGTGAGACCTTAGGGCATCTCCTGCTTTTGTGTGTGAGAGGGCTCTCTGCTGTGGGGCGGTAAATGTTCCATCCATGTGTCCTGCGTGAGGGATTGACCGCCTCCCCTTTTTTGAAGGCATCAGTGAGAGCCTAGGTGCCAGCAGCCCCCCTGCAGACCTAACCTCCCATGAAGCCATCGCCACATCTGCAGCCAGTGAGGCCCTGGGGGCCTCCACCAGTGTCAGCACTTCAGGTCAGTAGGAGTCTGCCGTCTGCTTATTGTGCTGGAGAAGCCTTCATCTGTGCTTGGTTTGTATCGCCTGCTCTTGGGGCCTCTCCATGTGGTGGATATGTGTTGGGCTATTCTTGGGTCCTGCGGACCCGGCTTAGGATTTTGCCCTTTCTGGGAACATTTCCATTCTGGCTTGCTTGGGGTCTCCCTTTGAAGTCTTTCCCTCCATGTCTGTCCCTTTGAGGTTTGAAGCGCAGACTCTCTTCCTTTGGAGCTGGACACGGACAAGCTTTGTCCATGGCATGTGTAGGATCCACCATTTTAGGTTGGTGCCCAGCGCCAAGTAGGTATCATCTGTCTGCCCGCCAGCCGAGGCTCATCCAAGAGGGCATTTGGGGATGCGCTGTGTGGCGCTGAGAAGCCACTGAGAGCATATGGAAGAGGGGTCGGGAAAAGCCCTCTGCTAGACTCCCAATCTCACAGTAGTGCATTTCAGCAACAGAGGTGAGCTCTGACTCCACGTCCGTGGCCCAGAGCTTTTCCTTTTATATTTTTATTTATCTGTTTTCCAAATACGTTTCCATCTTCACATGATTCCTTTTCTTTCCCTTCCCTGCTCCGTCTCCCCTGCCAGAGCCAACAAGCAATTCCACTGGGCTGAAGAAATGGTACCATTTGATACCTTTTCCCATATTGTTCCTTTTTTCTCTCGAGCAAGCTTTGCAAAGCCAGACAGACTGCCAGCCATACACCCAGCTGTAGAAGTGATGAGCGATAAGCCATACGTGTTCCTTTTGCCATTCTACTCGTAGGTTTTCCCCTCAATGTGGGTTGCATTCTTTCTCCTACGTCTTCAGGAGTGTCCTGGCTTTTTGCATTGCTCCTGGTAGCCGCATCCATTACATTGGATAGTTCCATAGTGTCTGCCTCCCTGTGTACAAAGTTCTCTTGTTTCTGCTCATTTCGGTCTGCCCCAGGACTGAAGTCCTTCCAGTTCCTCGTGAGATGCTCGAGATCCTCATGCCTTACAGCCCAACAGTATTCCGCCTCCCTCATAGAGCACAACGTGTTGAGCCCTTCCCCAATGGGGCATGAGGCCTCAGTCCCTCATTTTCCACCTTTGGGCCCGCCACCACAGAGAGCGTGCCTAAGGTGTTTTTGTAGCTCTGTTTTTCCTGATGATCTCATTGGGGTCCAAACTCAGTGGTGGTATTGCTGGATGAAAGGGCACTCAGGGGTTGCAAGGCCTTTGGGCATAATTCCAAATGGCCCTGCACAGTGATTGTATATTACTTGACAACTCTCCCAGCAAAGCATGTTTGTCCCCGTGTGGTGTGGCAGAACATGTTGAGGAAGGAGAAGGCTTGCTCTGGAGGAGGAGTGTCCACGGTGAGTGAGGGGAGGGAGAGTAAGCTAGTTGAGCTCGGGATGAGCAATATTAGGGAAGAGCAGGAAGGAGCCCTGCAGAGAGGAGATGGGGTGAAGGCCCAGGATCTCAGCCCCGTAGCCCGCTAGATTGCCCGATGTGTCCCAACCAATCACCTCTTTCAGACTACACAGGAGTTTCCAGCGTGAGCCCAATGGCAGCAGGGAGCAGGAATCCATCCCCTTGGAGCAGAGAGGACACGGAGCCCACTAGCCTCCCCGGGGCTGCATCGACCTTGGGAAATGCCCCTTTCAGGACCCCGGGACCCATCCTCTCCACAGACACACCTGCGGGCTCAGAGTCTGCTCAGACTGCCAGTCTCTTTGTGGGCTCGGCACCAGGTGGCCAGGCTGGAGAGACACCCCCGCCAAGCGTGTCTGCTGTGGGAGGCCATCCCACTGCAGGAGGGTCTGTGGGCCCTGGCTCTCTCCCTCCTACTGCCACAGCCTTTGAGTCTGAGGGCATGGCAGGCTCCAGCGTCCCCTTAGACAGCAGCCCTCGAAGGACCGTTTCCTCCTTTTTGCCCACGGCCACCTCGGCTGCCGCCACAGCAGCGATGTGGGAGCAGGACACCACCAGGCCTCCTGAAAGGGGTCCAGGTGGCTCCTTCCATACCGAGATCCCTTCTTCAGGGAAAGGCATCAGCACCCCCCTTGCTCTGTCTCCTTCTGACTCGGGCTCCACTAGCAGAGTCCCCGGCGCGACCTCCCTTTCCCAGGGCACACAGACAGTGGCTTCCACCATCCCCGAGGAGTCAGAGGCCCAGACAGGGATGCCGGCCAGCTCGGTTGGTCTGACCACCCCTCCCCGGAGTCAGAACTCCAGTACTGAGGAGGCAGAGACAGCCACGGCTGCCCCTTCCCTGGGAGCCAGCCCAGGGCCAGTGGATGCGCCCACTGCCTTCCCTGTTTCCACGGGCCCTCTAGGAACCACCATGGCCCCAGGAGGGAGCCCTAGTTCTCGGAGGACCCTGGAGACTTTGTGGACCGAGACAAGCAGCCCCTTTGCTTCTCCCAGCACGAGCCAGCAGAAGGGCGGTCCTCCTCCTGGGCTAGGGCCCTCTGGTTCCACGGGCACCCGGACACCTGTGGCCATGACCGAGCCGTGGAGCAGCGCTGTGGTCTCTTCAGCTCCTGGCACAACGAGGACCCTGTATGCCACGGAGGGGACCAGCCTCCTGGCTTCTCGTGAAGGCTTCCTGGCGACGACTGACCCGCAGAGCAGGCCCGATGGGACATCTCCCAGCATCCTCGTGGCTGGGTCAGTCTCAGCAGGCAGCCCTCGAGGCTCAGAGAGCAGCATGCACTCAGAGAGTTCCTCAGTGTCTGCAGAGATGGCGGTTGGAGAGATCACGCTGCCCCCTGGGAGTTCCACCACTGCCTTTCCTGTGGACAGCCCCTCAAGCCATGGCTCCAGCGTTCCAGTGATCAGTGCCAGAGCCGAGACGTCATCCCAGCCGGAGCCGGTGACGGTAGCTGAGTCGTCCCCTTCTCCTGTCTCAGGGACTGCCCCTGGTGAAAATGCAGCTGTGCCATGGCTTTCTACCCCAGCTGAGGCCCTGAGTGCCTTAAGCACAGGCCTCAATTGGCTGTGGACTCTCCCTGCAGCCAGTCCAGAAGCGTCCTCAGGGAGCAGCACCGTGGCTCTGGACAAGGTTTCAGCTGTGCCAGAGACCGAGGGGCCAAGCCTGGCTGCCAGCAGCATGGTCACAGACACGCTCCCTCCCTCTGCCACCTCTGCTCAGCATCCTGGCCACCCAAGTCCGGGAGGAGGGATTGGCTCCGCTGGCTCCCTGACCTCAGCCTGGTCCCCAGAGCCAGCATCCTCCGACTCTGGCACTGGAGCCGCCTCTTCCTCTCCTCCAGATGTGAGCTCCTCTTTGGGGGTGACTCGAGCTGGCAGCGGGGCATTGCCGATGGACTCGCAGACCACAGACCTTCTCTCGTCGGCCACTGCACCAGCGTATGGCACATCGGCAGAGGCCACAAGGACTGTGACAGGAGGTGGCCCTCCAGGGGCATTGAGTCCAGGGCCCATTCCCAGCTTGGGAGACTCGATCACAGCCTCCTGGAAGGACTCAGCAGGCACGGGCAGGAGCTCTGTGTCTCCGGAGCTTACCCTGCCTGTTGTTTTGGGTACTGACGCCTCCACAGGGTTCACAGCATCTGGTGGCCCATCCAGTCCTCCTCCAGGGACTGAGCTGCCAACCATGCCTCGCACCGAGTCGCCATCCTCACCTCTCGCAGTTGTGGACGCCAGTTCTGCTTCTCCCCTTTCCTGGGGCCCGGGGGCCAGCCCTTCCCCCGGTTTCTCCCAGTCGACATCGGAGGACAAAGGAGGCTCCTTTCCGAGCGCCACCGAGCGCACGTCGGATGTCTCAGCCTCTGGACCCACCGTGAGTTCAGAGAGTGTTGTTGCCACCTCGTCAGTGCCCAGCACAGAGGAGATTGGCTCCGGGTCCGCTGCCTCCCTGGGCACCAGACTTCCACTCTTGACTGGCGGGAACAGGGTTACGGGAACAGGGGCTCCAGGCTCTACCCCGGAGCCCACAAGCCCTTGGCGTACAGGCCCGGCAGCAACACCAATGCCCGGCCTGACCTTCGGCCCTGCCCGGACAGAGAGCACAGTGCCCGTGAGCACAGGTGCTGGCTCAGAGACACCTTCATCCAGCTCTGTGGGCAGCCAACCGATAGCACCAGACACCAGCATTGCCAGCCTTCCGGACCCCCTGGCGACTGAGGCCACCAGCTCTGCGTCTCTCCTTTCGCCAGAGACAGGTTCCCCGGGAAAACTCCATGTGCTGTCGAGCCTCAGCCCACACTCCCCTCCTGTGTTCACGCCGTCCTCGTCCCGGACCAGCCCCTCTTCTCCTGGGATGGCCCCTTTCTCTGGGTCAGAGCAGAACACAGAAGCAAGCGGGGCATTTGTGCCAGTTTCAGTTGCCACGGAGACTCTGTGGGCATCTGGCCCTTCCCCGTCCTGGTCCACACTGACAGCAGACATCCCTGGCCCAGCTGGTACAGCCTCTGGCTCAGGCCCTGCTCCTTCCACTTCATCCCAGTTCACAAGTAAGCAAGAACCCTTTTTTGCTCTCTGGAGGCCCATTTGTGTGTGTGTGTGTGTGTGTGTGTGTGTGTGTGTGTGTGAGTGTGTGTGTGTGTGAGAGTGTGTGTGTGTGTGAGTGTGAGTGTGTGTGAGTCATTTGTGCCGTGAGGTAGGAAGAAGGGAAGTCTGTTTAGCAGGAGGCACCCCTTGCCGTCGGGCTTGCCTCTCAGAGTCCGTGTTTCTGTGCATTGGTGAGCCGTGTGTTGTGGCGGTCCCTCTAGTTGCCCTCCACTGTCCTCGGTGGTAGCCATGTCATGCTCGGGGCTGAAATGGCCCTTCCTGTCCTCTTTGTGGTCCAGAGCTTCAGCTGTGATGCATACATATGGGCTCTGGCGAGTGGGCATCGCAGTGGGGAAGGGGCTGTGCTGCACGGGGAGGGTTTGGCGTGAGAAAAGACCTCCGGATGGTCTGTGTGGAGGAACCCCCGTGAGACCTTAGGGCATCTCCTGCTGTTTCGTGTGTGAGAGGGCTTTCTGCTGTGGGGCGGTAAATGTTCCATCCATGTGTCCTGCGTGAGGGATTGACCGCCTCCCCTTTTTTGAAGGCATCAGTGAGAGCCTAGGTGCCAGCAGCCCCCCTGCAGACCTAACCTCCCATGAAGCCATCGCCACATCTGCAGCCAGTGAGGCCCTGGGGGCCTCCACCAGTGTCAGCACTTCAGGTCAGTAGGAGTCTGCCGTCTGCTTATTGTGCTGGAGAAGCCTTCTCTGTGCTTGGTTTGTATCGCCTGCTCTTGGGGCCTCTCCATGTGGTGGATATGTGTTGGGCTATTCTTGGGTCCTGCGGACCCGGCTTAGGATTTTGCCCTTTCTGGGAACATTTCCATTCTGGCTTGCTTGGGGTCTCCCTTTGAAGTCTTTCCCTCCATGTCTGTCCCTTTGAGGTTTGAAGCGCAGACTCTCTTCCTTTGGAGCTGGACACGGACAAGCTTTGTCCATGGCACGTGTAGGATCCACCATTTTAGGTTGGTGCCCAGCGCCAAGTAGGTATCATCTGTCTGCCCGCCAGCCGAGGCTCATCCAAGAGGGCATTTGGGGATGCGCTGTGTGGCGCTGAGAAGCCACTGAGAGCATATGGAAGAGGGGTCGGGAAAAGCCCTCTGCTAGACTCCCAATCTCACAGTAGTGCATTTCAGCAGCAGAGGTGAGCTCTGACTCCACGTCTGTGGCCCAGAGCTTTTCCTTTTATATTTTTATTTATCTGTTTTCCAAATACGTTTCCATCTTCACATGATTCCTTTTCTTTCCCTTCCCTGCTCCGTCTCCCCTGCCAGAGGCAACAAGCAATTCCACTGGGCTGAAGAAATGGTACCATTTGATACCTTTTCCCATATTGTTCCTTTTTTCTCTCGAGCAAGCTTTGCAAAGCCAGACAGACTCCCAGCCATACACCCAGCTGTACAAGTGATGAGCGATAAGCCATACGCGTTCCTTTTGCCATTCTACTCGTAGGTTTTCCCCTCAATGTGGGTTGCATTCTTTCTCCTACGTCTTCAGGAGTGTCCTGGCTTTTTGCATTGCTCCTGGTAGCCGCATCCATTACATTGGATAGTTCCATAGTGTCTGCCTCCCTGTGTACAAAGTTCTCTTGTTTCTGCTCATTTCGGTCTGCCCCAGTTGACTCAAGTCCTTCCAGTTCCTCGTGAGATGCTCGAGATCCTCATGCCTTACAGCCCAACAGTATTCCGCCTCCCTCATAGAGCACAACGTGTTGAGCCCTTCCCCAATGGGGCATGAGGCCTCAGTCCCTCATTTTCCACCTTTGGGCCCGCCACCACAGAGAGCGTGCCTAAGGTGTTTTTGTAGCTCTGTTTTTCCTGATGATCTCATTGGGGTCCAAACTCAGTGGTGGTATTGCTGGATGAAAGGGCACTCAGGGGTTGCAAGGCCTTTGGGCATAATTCCAAATGGCCCTGCACAGTGATTGTATATTACTTGACAACTCTCCCAGCAAAGCATGTTTGTCCCCGTGTGGTGTGGCAGAACATGTTGAGGAAGGAGAAGGCTTGCTCTGGAGGAGGAGTTGTCCACGGTGAGTGAGGGGAGGGAGAGTAAGCTAGTTGAGCTCGGGATGAGGAATATTAGGGAAGAGCAGGAAGGAGCCCTGCAGAGAGGAGATGGGGTCAAGGCCCAGGATCTCAGCCCCGTAGCCCGCTAGATTGCCCGATGTGTCCCAACCAATCACCTCTTTCAGACTACACAGGAGTTTCCAGCGTGAGCCCAATGGCAGCAGGGAGCAGGAATCCATCCCCTTGGAGCAGAGAGGACACGGAGCCCACTAGCCTCCCCGGGGCTGCATCGACCTTGGGAAATGCCCCTTTCAGGACCCCGGGACCCATCCTCTCCACAGACACACCTGCGGGCTCAGAGTCTGCTCAGACTGCCAGTCTCTTTGTGGGCTCGGCACCAGGTGGCCAGGCTGGAGAGACATCCCCGCCAAGCGTGTCTGCTGTGGGAGGCCATCCCACTGCAGGAGGGTCTGTGGGCCCTGGCTCTCTCCCTCCTGCTGCCACAGCCTTTGAGTCTGAGGGCATGGCAGGCTCCAGCGTCCCCTTAGACAGCAGCCCTCGAAGGACCGTTTCCTCCTTTTTGCCCACGGCCACCTCGGCTGCCGCCACAGCAGCGATGTGGGAGCATGACACCACCAGGCCTCCTGAAAGGGGTCCAGGTGGCTCCTTCCATACCGAGATCCCTTCTTCAGGGAAAGGCATCAGCACCCCCCTTGTTCTGTCTCCTTCTGACTCGGGCTCCACTAGCAGAGTCCCCGGCGCGACCTCCCTTTCCCAGGGCACACAGACAGTGGCTTCCACCATCCCCGAGGAGTCAGAGGCCCAGACAGGGATGCCGGCCAGCTCGGTTGGTCTGACCACCCCTCCCCGGAGTCAGATCTCCAGTACCGAGGAGGCAGAGACAGCCACGGCTGCCCCTTCCCTGGGAGCCAGCCCAGGGCCAGTGGATGCGCCCACTGCCTTCCCTGTTTCCACGGGCCCTCTAGGAACCGCCATGGCCCCAGGAGGGAGCCCTAGTTCTAGGAGGACCCTGGAGACTTTGTGGACCGAGACAAGCAGCCCCTTTGCTTCTCCCAGCACGAGCCAGCAGAAGGGCGGTCCTCCTCCTGGGCTAGGGCCCTCTGGTTCCACGGGCACCCGGACACCTGTGGCCATGACCGAGCCGTGGAGCAGCGCTGTGGTCTCTTCAGCTCCTGGCACAACGAGGACCCCGTATGCCACGGAGGGGACCAGCCTCCTGGCTTCTCGTGAAGGCTTCCTGGCGACGACTGACACGCAGAGCAGGCCCGATGGGACATCTCCCAGCATCCTCCTGGCTGGGTCAGTCTCAGCAGGCAGCCCTCGAGGCTCAGAGAGCAGCATGCACTCAGAGAGTTCCTCAGTGTCTGCAGAGATGGCGGTTGGAGAGATCACGCTGCCCCCTGGGAGTTCCACCACTGCCTTTCCTGTGGACAGCCCCTCAAGCCATGGCTCCAGCGTTCCCGTGATCAGTGCCAGAGCCGAGACGTCATCCCAGCCGGAGCCGGTGACGGTAGCTGAGTCGTCCCCTTCTCCTGTCTCAGGGACTGTCCCTGGTGAAAATGCAGCTGTGCCATGGCTTTCTACCCCAGCTGAGGCCCTGAGTGCCTTAAGCACAGGCCTCAATTGGCTGTGGACTCTCCCTGCAGCCAGTCCAGAAGCGTCCTCAGGGAGCAGCACCGTGGCTCTGGACAAGGTTTCAGCTGTGCCAGAGACCGAGGGGCCAAGCCTGGCTGCCAGCAGCATGGTCACAGACACGCTCCCTCCCTCTGCCACCTCTGCTCAGCATCCTGGCCACCCAAGTCCGGGAGGAGGGATTGGCTCCGCTGGCTCCCTGACCTCAGCCTGGTCCCCAGAGCCAACATCCTCCGACTCTGGCACTGGAGCCGCCTCTTCCTCTCCTCCAGATGTGAGCTCCTCTTTGGGGGTGACTCGAGCTGGCAGCGGGGCATTGCCGATGGACTCGCAGACCACAGACCTTCTCTCGTCGGCCACTGCACCAGCGTATGGCACATCGGCAGAGGCCACAAGGACTGTGACAGGAGGTGGCCCTCCAGGGGCATTGAGTCCAGGGCCCATTCCCAGCTTGGGAGACTCGATCACAGCCTCCTGGAAGGACTCAGCAGGCACGGGCAGGAGCTCTGTGTCTCCGGAGCTTACCCTGCCTGTTGTTTTGGGTACTGACGCCTCCACAGGGTTCACAGCATCTGGTGGCCCATCCAGTCCTCCTCCAGGGACTGAGCTGCCAACCATGCCTGGCACCGAGTCGCCATCCTCACCTCTCGCAGTTGTGGAAGCCAGTTCTGCTTCTCCCCTTTCCTGGGGCCCGGGGGCCAGCCCTTCCCCCGGTTTCTCCCAGTCGACATCGGAGGACAAAGGAGGCTCCTTTCCGAGCGCCACCAAGCGCATGTCGGATGTCTCAGCCTCTGGGCCCACCGTGAGTTCAGAGAGTGTTGTTGCCACCTCGTCAGTGCCCAGCACAGAGGAGATTGGCTCCGGGTCCGCTGCCTCCCTGGGCACCAGACTTCCACTCTTGACTGGCGGGAACAGGGTTACGGGAACAGGGGCTCCAGGATCTACCCCGGAGCCCACAAGCCCTTGGCGTACAGGCCCGGCAGCAACACCAAGGCCCGGCCTGACCTTCGGCCCTGCCCGGACAGAGAGCACAGTGCCCGTGAGCACAGGTGCTGGCTCAGAGACACCTTCATCCAGCTCTGTGGGCAGCCAACCGATAGCACCAGACACCAGCATTGCCAGCCTTCCGGACCCCCTGGCGACTGAGGCCACCAGCTCTGCGTCTCTCCTTTCGCCAGAGACAGGTTCCCCGGGAAAACTCCATGTGCTGTCGAGCCTCAGCCCACACTCCCCTCCTGTGTTCACGCCGTCCTCGTCCCGGACCAGCCCCTCTTCTCCTGGGATGGCCCCTTTCTCTGGGTCAGAGCAGAACACAGAAGCAAGCGGGGCATTTGTGCCAGTTTCAGTTGCCACGGAGACTCTGTGGGCATCTGGCCCTTCCCCGTCCTGGTCCACACTGACAGCAGACATCCCTGGCCCAGCTGGTACAGCCTCTGGCTCAGGCCCTGCTCCTTCCACTTCATCCCAGTTCACAAGTAAGCAAGAACCCTTTTTTCCTCTATGGAGGCCCATTTGTGTGTGTGTGTGTGTGTGTGTGTGTGTGTGTGTGTGTGTGTGTGTGTGTGTGAGTGTGTGTGTGTGTGTGTGTGAGTGTGAGTGTGTGTGAGTCATTTGTGCCGTGAGGTAGGAAGAAGGGAAGTCTGTTTAGCAGGAGGCACCCCTTGGCCTCGGGCTTGCCTCTCAGAGTCCGTGTTTCTGTGCATTGGTGAGCCGTGTGTTGTGGCAGTCCCTCTAGTTGCCCTCCACTGTCCTCGGTGGTAGCCATGTCATGCTCGGGGCTGAAATGGCCCTTCCTGTCCTCTTTGTGGTCCAGAGCTTCAGCTGTGATGCATACATATGGGCTCTGGCGAGTGGGCATCGCAGTGGGGAAGGGGCTGTGCTGCACGGGGAGGGTTTGGCGTGAGAAAAGACCTCCGGATGGTCTGTGTGGAGGAACCCCCGTGAGACCTTAGGGCATCTCCTGCTGTTTCGTGTGTGAGAGGGCTTTCTGCTGTGGGGCGGTAAATGTTCCATCCATGTGTCCTGCGTGAGGGATTGACCGCCTCCCCTTTTTTGAAGGCATCAGTGAGAGCCTAGGTGCCAGCAGCCCCCCTGCAGACCTAACCTCCCATGAAGCCATCGCCACATCTGCAGCCAGTGAGGCCCTGGGGGCCTCCACCAGTGTCAGCACTTCAGGTCAGTAGGAGTCTGCCGTCTGCTTATTGTGCTGGAGAAGCCTTCTCTGTGCTTGGTTTGTATCGCCTGCTCTTGGGGCCTCTCCATGTGGTGGATATGTGTTGGGCTATTCTTGGGTCCTGCGGACCCGGCTTAGGATTTTGCCCTTTCTGGGAACATTTCCATTCTGGCTTGCTTGGGGTCTCCCTTTGAAGTCTTTCCCTCCATGTCTGTCCCTTTGAGGTTTGAAGCGCAGACTCTCTTCCTTTGGAGCTGGACACGGACAAGCTTTGTCCATGGCACGTGTAGGATCCACCATTTTAGGTTGGTGCCCAGCGCCAAGTAGGTATCATCTGTCTGCCCGCCAGCCGAGGCTCATCCAAGAGGGCATTTGGGGATGCGCTGTGTGGCGCTGAGAAGCCACTGAGAGCATATGGAAGAGGGGTCGGGAAAAGCCCTCTGCTAGACTCCCAATCTCACAGTAGTGCATTTCAGCAGCAGAGGTGAGCTCTGACTCCACGTCTGTGGCCCAGAGCTTTTCCTTTTATATTTTTATTTATCTGTTTTCCAAATACGTTTCCATCTTCACATGATTCCTTTTCTTTCCCTTCCCTGCTCCGTCTCCCCTGCCAGAGGCAACAAGCAATTCCACTGGGCTGAAGAAATGGTACCATTTGATACCTTTTCCCATATTGTTCCTTTTTTCTCTCGAGCAAGCTTTGCAAAGCCAGACAGACTCCCAGCCATACACCCAGCTGTACAAGTGATGAGCGATAAGCCATACGCGTTCCTTTTGCCATTCTACTCGTAGGTTTTCCCCTCAATGTGGGTTGCATTCTTTCTCCTACGTCTTCAGGAGTGTCCTGGCTCTTTGCATTGCTCCTGGTAGCCGCATCCATTACATTGGATAGTTCCATAGTGTCTGCCTCCCTGTGTACAAAGTTCTCTTGTTTCTGCTCATTTCGGTCTGCCCCAGTTGACTCAAGTCCTTCCAGTTCCTCGTGAGATGCTCGAGATCCTCATGCCTTACAGCCCAACAGTATTCCGCCTCCCTCATAGAGCACAACGTGTTGAGCCCTTCCCCAATGGGGCATGAGGCCTCAGTCCCTCATTTTCCACCTTTGGGCCCGCCACCACAGAGAGCGTGCCTAAGGTGTTTTTGTAGCTCTGTTTTTCCTGATGATCTCATTGGGGTCCAAACTCAGTGGTGGTATTGCTGGATGAAAGGGCACTCAGGGGTTGCAAGGCCTTTGGGCATAATTCCAAATGGCCCTGCACAGTGATTGTATATTACTTGACAACTCTCCCAGCAAAGCATGTTTGTCCCCGTGTGGTGTGGCAGAACATGTTGAGGAAGGAGAAGGCTTGCTCTGGAGGAGGAGTTGTCCACGGTGAGTGAGGGGAGGGAGAGTAAGCTAGTTGAGCTCGGGATGAGGAATATTAGGGAAGAGCAGGAAGGAGCCCTGCAGAGAGGAGATGGGGTGAAGGCCCAGGATCTCAGCCCCGTAGCCCGCTAGATTGCCCGATGTGTCCCAACCAATCACCTCTTTCAGACTACACAGGAGTTTCCAGCGTGAGCCCAATGGCAGCAGGGAGCAGGAATCCATCCCCTTGGAGCAGAGAGGACACGGAGCCCACTAGCCTCCCCGGGGCTGCATCGACCTTGGGAAATGCCCCTTTCAGGACCCCGGGACCCATCCTCTCCACAGACACACCTGCGGGCTCAGAGTCTGCTCAGACTGCCAGTCTCTTTGTGGGCTCGGCACCAGGTGGCCAGGCTGGAGAGACATCCCCGCCAAGCGTGTCTGCTGTGGGAGGCCATCCCACTGCAGGAGGGTCTGTGGGCCCTGGCTCTCTCCCTCCTGCTGCCACAGCCTTTGAGTCTGAGGGCATGGCAGGCTCCAGCGTCCCCTTAGACAGCAGCCCTCGAAGGACCGTTTCCTCCTTTTTGCCCACGGCCACCTCGGCTGCCGCCACAGCAGCGATGTGGGAGCATGACACCACCAGGCCTCCTGAAAGGGGTCCACGTGGCTCCTTCCATACCGAGATCCCTTCTTCAGGGAAAGGCATCAGCACCCCCCTTGTTCTGTCTCCTTCTGACTCGGGCTCCACTAGCAGAGTCCCCGGCGCGACCTCCCTTTCCCAGGGCACACAGACAGTGGCTTCCACCATCCCCGAGGAGTCAGAGGCCCAGACAGGGATGCCGGCCAGCTCGGTTGGTCTGACCACCCCTCCCCGGAGTCAGATCTCCAGTACCGAGGAGGCAGAGACAGCCACGGCTGCCCCTTCCCTGGGAGCCAGCCCAGGGCCAGTGGATGCGCCCACTGCCTTCCCTGTTTCCACGGGCCCTCTAGGAACCGCCATGGCCCCAGGAGGGAGCCCTAGTTCTAGGAGGACCCTGGAGACTTTGTGGACCGAGACAAGCAGCCCCTTTGCTTCTCCCAGCACGAGCCAGCAGAAGGGCGGTCCTCCTCCTGGGCTAGGGCCCTCTGGTTCCACGGGCACCCGGACACCTGTGGCCATGACCGAGCCGTGGAGCAGCGCTGTGGTCTCTTCAGCTCCTGGCACAACGAGGACCCCGTATGCCACGGAGGGGACCAGCCTCCTGGCTTCTCGTGAAGGCTTCCTGGCGACGACTGACACGCAGAGCAGGCCCGATGGGACATCTCCCAGCATCCTCCTGGCTGGGTCAGTCTCAGCAGGCAGCCCTCGAGGCTCAGAGAGCAGCATGCACTCAGAGAGTTCCTCAGTGTCTGCAGAGATGGCGGTTGGAGAGATCACGCTGCCCCCTGGGAGTTCCACCACTGCCTTTCCTGTGGACAGCCCCTCAAGCCATGGCTCCAGCGTTCCCGTGATCAGTGCCAGAGCCGAGACGTCATCCCAGCCGGAGCCGGTGACGGTAGCTGAGTCGTCCCCTTCTCCTGTCTCAGGGACTGTCCCTGGTGAAAATGCAGCTGTGCCATGGCTTTCTACCCCAGCTGAGGCCATGAGTGCCTTAAGCACAGGCCTCAATTGGCTGTGGACTCTCCCTGCAGCCAGTCCAGAAGCGTCCTCAGGGAGCAGCACCGTGGCTCTGGACAAGGTTTCAGCTGTGCCAGAGACCGAGGGGCCAAGCCTGGCTGCCAGCAGCATGGTCACAGACACGCTCCCTCCCTCTGCCACCTCTGCTCAGCATCCTGGCCACCCAAGTCCGGGAGGAGGGATTGGCTCCGCTGGCTCCCTGACCTCAGCCTGGTCCCCAGAGCCAACATCCTCCGACTCTGGCACTGGAGCCGCCTCTTCCTCTCCTCCAGATGTGAGCTCCTCTTTGGGGGTGACTCGAGCTGGCAGCGGGGCATTGCCGATGGACTCGCAGACCACAGACCTTCTCTCGTCGGCCACTGCACCAGCGTATGGCACATCGGCAGAGGCCACAAGGACTGTGACAGGAGGTGGCCCTCCAGGGGCATTGAGTCCAGGGCCCATTCCCAGCTTGGGAGACTCGATCACAGCCTCCTGGAAGGACTCAGCAGGCACGGGCAGGAGCTCTGTGTCTCCGGAGCTTACCCTGCCTGTTGTTTTGGGTACTGACGCCTCCACAGGGTTCACAGCATCTGGTGGCCCATCCAGTCCTCCTCCAGGGACTGAGCTGCCAACCATGCCTGGCACCGAGTCGCCATCCTCACCTCTCGCAGTTGTGGAAGCCAGTTCTGCTTCTCCCCTTTCCTGGGGCCCGGGGGCCAGCCCTTCCCCCGGTTTCTCCCAGTCGACATCGGAGGACAAAGGAGGCTCCTTTCCGAGCGCCACCAAGCGCATGTCGGATGTCTCAGCCTCTGGGCCCACCGTGAGTTCAGAGAGTGTTGTTGCCACCTCGTCAGTGCCCAGCACAGAGGAGATTGGCTCCGGGTCCGCTGCCTCCCTGGGCACCAGACTTCCACTCTTGACTGGCGGGAACAGGGTTACGGGAACAGGGGCTCCAGGATCTACCCCGGAGCCCACAAGCCCTTGGCGTACAGGCCCGGCAGCAACACCAAGGCCCGGCCTGACCTTCGGCCCTGCCCGGACAGAGAGCACAGTGCCCGTGAGCACAGGTGCTGGCTCAGAGACACCTTCATCCAGCTCTGTGGGCAGCCAACCGATAGCACCAGACACCAGCATTGCCAGCCTTCCGGACCCCCTGGCGACTGAGGCCACCAGCTCTGCGTCTCTCCTTTCGCCAGAGACAGGTTCCCCGGGAAAACTCCATGTGCTGTCGAGCCTCAGCCCACACTCCCCTCCTGTGTTCACGCCGTCCTCGTCCCGGACCAGCCCCTCTTCTCCTGGGATGGCCCCTTTCTCTGGGTCAGAGCAGAACACAGAAGCAAGCGGGGCATTTGTGCCAGTTTCAGTTGCCACGGAGACTCTGTGGGCATCTGGCCCTTCCCCGTCCTGGTCCACACTGACAGCAGACATCCCTGGCCCAGCTGGTACAGCCTCTGGCTCAGGCCCTGCTCCTTCCACTTCATCCCAGTTCACAAGTAAGCAAGAACCCTTTTTTCCTCTATGGAGGCCCATTTGTGTGTGTGTGTGTGTGTGTGTGTGTGTGTGTGTGTGTGTGTGTGTGTGAGAGTGTGTGTGTGTGTGTGTGTGAGTGTGAGTGTGTGTGAGTCATTTGTGCCGTGAGGTAGGAAGAAGGGAAGTCTGTTTAGCAGGAGGCACCCCTTGCCGTCGGGCTTGCCTCTCAGAGTCCGTGTTTCTGTGCATTGGTGAGCCGTGTGTTGTGGCAGTCCCTCTAGTTGCCCTCCACTGTCCTCGGTGGTAGCCATGTCATGCTCGGGGCTGAAATGGCCCTTCCTGTCCTCTTTGTGGTCCAGAGCTTCAGCTGTGATGCATACATATGGGCTCTGGCGAGTGGGCATCGCAGTGGGGAAGGGGCTGTGCTGCACGGGGAGGGTTTGGCGTGAGAAAAGACCTCCGGATGGTCTGTGTGGAGGAACCCCCGTGAGACCTTAGGGCATCTCCTGCTGTTTCGTGTGTGAGAGGGCTTTCTGCTGTGGGGCGGTAAATGTTCCATCCATGTGTCCTGCGTGAGGGATTGACCGCCTCCCCTTTTTTGAAGGCATCAGTGAGAGCCTAGGTGCCAGCAGCCCCCCTGCAGACCTAACCTCCCATGAAGCCATCGCCACATCTGCAGCCAGTGAGGCCCTGGGGGCCTCCACCAGTGTCAGCACTTCAGGTCAGTAGGAGTCTGCCGTCTGCTTATTGTGCTGGAGAAGCCTTCTCTGTGCTTGGTTTGTATCGCCTGCTCTTGGGGCCTCTCCATGTGGTGGATATGTGTTGGGCTATTCTTGGGTCCTGCGGACCCGGCTTAGGATTTTGCCCTTTCTGGGAACATTTCCATTCTGGCTTGCTTGGGGTCTCCCTTTGAAGTCTTTCCCTCCATGTCTGTCCCTTTGAGGTTTGAAGCGCAGACTCTCTTCCTTTGGAGCTGGACACGGACAAGCTTTGTCCATGGCACGTGTAGGATCCACCATTTTAGGTTGGTGCCCAGCGCCAAGTAGGTATCATCTGTCTGCCCGCCAGCCGAGGCTCATCCAAGAGGGCATTTGGGGATGCGCTGTGTGGCGCTGAGAAGCCACTGAGAGCATATGGAAGAGGGGTCGGGAAAAGCCCTCTGCTAGACTCCCAATCTCACAGTAGTGCATTTCAGCAGCAGAGGTGAGCTCTGACTCCACGTCTGTGGCCCAGAGCTTTTCCTTTTATATTTTTATTTATCTGTTTTCCAAATACGTTTCCATCTTCACATGATTCCTTTTCTTTCCCTTCCCTGCTCCGTCTCCCCTGCCAGAGCCAACAAGCAATTCCACTGGGCTGAAGAAATGGTACCATTTGATACCTTTTCCCATATTGTTCCTTTTTTCTCTCGAGCAAGCTTTGCAAAGCCAGACAGACTCCCAGCCATACACCCAGCTGTACAAGTGATGAGCGATAAGCCATACGTGTTCCTTTTGCCATTCTACTCGTAGGTTTTCCCCTCAATGTGGGTTGCATTCTTTCTCCTACGTCTTCAGGAGTGTCCTGGCTCTTTGCATTGCTCCTGGTAGCCCCATCCATTACATTGGATAGTTCCATAGTGTCTGCCTCCCTGTGTACAAAGTTCTCTTGTTTCTGCTCATTTCGGTCTGCCCCAGTTGACTCAAGTCCTTCCAGTTCCTCGTGAGATGCTCGAGATCCTCATGCCTTACAGCCCAACAGTATTCCGCCTCCCTCATAGAGCACAACGTGTTGAGCCCTTCCCCAATGGGGCATGAGGCCTCAGTCCCTCATTTTCCACCTTTGGGCCCGCCACCACAGAGAGCGTGCCTAAGGTGTTTTTGTAGCTCTGTTTTTCCTGATGATCTCATTGGGGTCCAAACTCAGTGGTGGTATTGCTGGATGAAAGGGCACTCAGGGGTTGCAAGGCCTTTGGGCATAATTCCAAATGGCCCTGCACAGTGATTGTATATTACTTGACAACTCTCCCAGCAAAGCATGTTTGTCCCCGTGTGGTGTGGCAGAACATGTTGAGGAAGGAGAAGGCTTGCTCTGGAGGAGGAGTTGTCCACGGTGAGTGAGGGGAGGGAGAGTAAGCTAGTTGAGCTCGGGATGAGGAATATTAGGGAAGAGCAGGAAGGAGCCCTGCAGAGAGGAGATGGGGTGAAGGCCCAGGATCTCAGCCCCGTAGCCCGCTAGATTGCCCGATGTGTCCCAACCAATCACCTCTTTCAGACTACACAGGAGTTTCCAGCGTGAGCCCAATGGCAGCAGGGAGCAGGAATCCATCCCCTTGGAGCAGAGAGGACACGGAGCCCACTAGCCTCCCCGGGGCTGCATCGACCTTGGGAAATGCCCCTTTCAGGACCCCGGGACCCATCCTCTCCACAGACACACCTGCGGGCTCAGAGTCTGCTCAGACTGCCAGTCTCTTTGTGGGCTCGGCACCAGGTGGCCAGGCTGGAGAGACACCCCCGCCAAGCGTGTCTGCTGTGGGAGGCCATCCCACTGCAGGAGGGTCTGTGGGCCCTGGCTCTCTCCCTCCTGCTGCCACAGCCTTTGAGTCTGAGGGCATGGCAGGCTCCAGCGTCCCCTTAGACAGCAGCCCTCGAAGGACCGTTTCCTCCTTTTTGCCCACGGCCACCTCGGCTGCTGCCACAGCAGCGATGTGGGAGCAGGACACCACCAGGCCTCCTGAAAGGGGTCCAGGTGGCTCCTTCCATACCGAGATCCCTTCTTCAGGGAAAGGCATCAGCACCCCCCTTGCTCTGTCTCCTTCTGACTCGGGCTCCACTAGCAGAGTCCCCGGCGCGACCTCCCTTTCCCAGGGCACACAGACAGTGGCTTCCACCATCCCCGAGGAGTCAGAGGCCCAGACAGGGATGCCGGCCAGCTCGGTTGGTCTGACCACCCCTCCCCGGAGTCAGAACTCCAGTACTGAGGAGGCAGAGACAGCCACGGCTGCCCCTTCCCTGGGAGCCAGCCCAGGGCCAGTGGATGCGCCCACTGCCTTCCCTGTTTCCACGGGCCCTCTAGGAACCACCATGGCCCCAGGAGGGAGCCCTAGTTCTAGGAGGACCCTGGAGACTTTGTGGACCGAGACAAGCAGCCCCTTTGCTTCTCCCAGCACGAGCCAGCAGAAGGGCGGTCCTCCTCCTGGGCTAGGGCCCTCTGGTTCCACGGGCACCCGGACACCTGTGGCCATGACCGAGCCGTGGAGCAGCGCTGTGGTCTCTTCAGCTCCTGGCACAACGAGGACCCTGTATGCCACGGAGGGGACCAGCCTCCTGGCTTCTCGTGAAGGCTTCCTGGCGACGACTGACCCGCAGAGCAGGCCCGATGGGACATCTCCCAGCATCCTCGTGGCTGGGTCAGTCTCAGCAGGCAGCCCTCGAGGCTCAGAGAGCAGCATGCACTCAGAGAGTTCCTCAGTGTCTGCAGAGATGGCGGTTGGAGAGATCACGCTGCCCCCTGGGAGTTCCACCACTGCCTTTCCTGTGGACAGCCCCTCAAGCCATGGCTCCAGCGTTCCAGTGATCAGTGCCAGAGCCGAGACGTCATCCCAGCCGGAGCCGGTGACGGTAGCTGAGTCGTCCCCTTCTCCTGTCTCAGGGACTGCCCCTGGTGAAAATGCATCTGTGCCATGGCTTTCTACCCCAGCTGAGGCCCTGAGTGCCTTAAGCACAGGCCTCAATTGGCTGTGGACTCTCCCTGCAGCCAGTCCAGAAGCGTCCTCAGGGAGCAGCACCGTGGCTCTGGACAAGGTTTCAGCTGTGCCAGAGACCGAGGGGCCAAGCCTGGCTGCCAGCAGCATGGTCACAGACACGCTCCCTCCCTCTGCCACCTCTGCTCAGCATCCTGGCCACCCAAGTCCGGGAGGAGGGATTGGCTCCGCTGGCTCCCTGACCTCAGCCTGGTCCCCAGAGCCAGCATCCTCCGACTCTGGCACTGGAGCCGCCTCTTCCTCTCCTCCAGATGTGAGCTCCTCTTTGGGGGTGACTCGAGCTGGCAGCGGGGCATTGCCGATGGACTCGCAGACCACAGACCTTCTCTCGTCGGCCACTGCACCAGCGTATGGCACATCGGCAGAGGCCACAAGGACTGTGACAGGAGGTGGCCCTCCAGGGGCATTGAGTCCAGGGCCCATTCCCAGCTTGGGAGACTCGATCACAGCCTCCTGGAAGGACTCAGCAGGCACGGGCAGGAGCTCTGTGTCTCCGGAGCTTACCCTGCCTGTTGTTTTGGGTACTGACGCCTCCACAGGGTTCACAGCATCTGGTGGCCCATCCAGTCCTCCTCCAGGGACTGAGCTGCCAACCATGCCTGGCACCGAGTCGCCATCCTCACCTCTCGCAGTTGTGGAAGCCAGTTCTGCTTCTCCCCTTTCCTGGGGCCCGGGGGCCAGCCCTTCCCCCGGTTTCTCCCAGTCGACATCGGAGGACAAAGGAGGCTCCTTTCCGAGCGCCACCGAGCGCACGTCGGATGTCTCAGCCTCTGGACCCACCATGAGTTCAGAGAGTGTTGTTGCCACCTCGTCAGTGCCCAGCACAGAGGAGATTGGCTCCGGGTCCGCTGCCTCCCTGGGCACCAGACTTCCACTCTTGACTGGCGGGAACAGGGTTACGGGAACAGGGGCTCCAGGCTCTACCCCGGAGCCCACAAGCCCTTGGCGTACAGGCCCAGCAGCAACACCAAGGCCCGGCCTGACCTTCGGCCCTGCCCGGACAGAGAGCACAGTGCCCGTGAGCACAGGTGCTGGCTCAGAGACACCTTCATCCAGCTCTGTGGGCAGCCAACCGATAGCACCAGACACCAGCATTGCCAGCCTTCCGGACCCCCTGGCGACTGAGGCCACCAGCTCTGCGTCTCTCCTTTCGCCAGAGACAGGTTCCCCGGGAAAACTCCATGTGCTGTCGAGCCTCAGCCCAGACTCCTCTCCTGTGTTCACGCCGTCCTCGTCCCGGACCAGCCCCTCTTCTCCTGGGATGGCCCCTTTCTCTGGGTCAGAGCAGAACACAGAAGCAAGCGGGGCATTTGTGCCAGTTTCAGTTGCCACGGAGACTCTGTGGGCATCTGGCCCTTCCCCGTCCTGGTCCACACTGACAGCAGACATCCCTGGCCCAGCTGGTACAGCCTCTGGCTCAGGCCCTGCTCCTTCCACTTCATCCCAGTTCACAAGTAAGCAAGAACCCTTTTTTGCTCTCTGGAGGCCCATTTGTGTGTGTGTGTGTGTGTGTGTGTGTGTGTGTGTGTGTGTGTGTGCGTGTGTGTGAGTGTGAGTGTGTGTGCGTGTGTGTGTGTGTGAGTGAGTGTGAGTGTGTTTGAGTGTGTGTGTGTGTGAGTGTGTGTGTGTGTGAGTGTGAGTGTGTGTGAGTCATTTGTGCCGTGAGGTAGGAAGAAGGGAAGTCTGTTTAGCAGGAGGCACCCCTTGCCGTCGGGCTTGCCTCTCAGAGTCCGTGTTTCTGTGCATTGGTGAGCCGTGTGTTGTGGCAGTCCCTCTAGTTGCCCTCCACTGTCCTCGGTGGTAGCCATGTCATGCTCGGGGCTGAAATGGCCCTTCCTGTCCTCTTTGTGGTCCAGAGCTTCAGCTGTGATGCATACATATGGGCTCTGGCGAGTGGGCATCGCAGTGGGGAAGGGGCTGTGCTGCACGGGGAGGGTTTGGCGTGAGAAAAGACCTCCGGATGGTCTGTGTGGAGGAACCCCCGTGAGACCTTAGGGCATCTCCTGCTGTTTCGTGTGTGAGAGGGCTCTCTGCTGTGGGGCGGTAAATGTTCCATCCATGTGTCCTGCGTGAGGGATTGACCGCCTCCCCTTTTTTGAAGGCATCAGTGAGAGCCTAGGTGCCAGCAGCCCCCCTGCAGACCTAACCTCCCATGAAGCCATCGCCACATCTCCAGCCAGTGAGGCCCTGGGGGCCTCCACCAGTGTCAGCACTTCAGGTCAGTAGGAGTCTGCCGTCTGCTTATTGTGCTGGAGAAGCCTTCTCTGTGCTTGGTTTGTATCGCTTGCTCTTGGGGCCTCTCCATGTGGTGGATATGTGTTGGGCTATTCTTGGGTCCTGGGGACCCGGCTTAGGATTTTGCCCTTTCTGGGAACATTTCCATCCTGGCTTGCTTAGGTTTTCCCTTTGAGTTCTTACCCATAGTTTCTCTTCCTTTTTTTTCAATATTCTGTCTTATTTTTTTAGGAGAATATAGATGAATGAAATTTTGTCACATTGATTGTTTTGACCTTATATTTGTAATTAGTATGTATTTTTATGTATTTTATTTGTTTTGTTGCTTAGAATCATATGGAAAATTATTTTGCATTAATGGTTTATCTTTTTGAGAATAGAGAGAATAAATTGCTCAGGAGTGTTGTTTCCTTTTTCTACTTTTCAGTTTTGAGTAAGTGTCTACTCCTTTTTCTTTTTAGTATTTTGTTAGTCAACGGGAATTACTCTCTGAATAACTCATTTTAAAATTTAGAGAAGGTATGCTCCTTTTCATCCCCATTTATTTTTCTCCAGATATCTGTTAAGTCTAATTTTTCTAATATTTCATTCAATTCCCTTTCTTCTGTCTGATATATTTTTTGGTTTCATTTATCTTGTTCTGATAAAGGAGCATTGATTTCCCCCAGTTATATGGCTTTACTATCTGTTTCCTCTTTTAACTCCTTTATTTTCTTCTTTTGAAATCTGAATGCTGTACAATTTGGTGCATATATTTTGAGTACTGATATTTTTTCATTTTTTATGCTGCCTTTCATCAAGATGTAGTTATTTTCCTTATGTGTTTTAATAAGATCTATTTTTGCTTTAGCTTTTTCTGAGATCATAATTTTTACTCTTGGTTTCTTTTTCTAGGTTGAAGCCCAGCAAATTCTTATGTATCCTCTTACCTTTACCCTCTGTATGTCTACCTACAACGTGTGTTTCTTGTAGACAATATATGGTATTATTCTAGTTCTTAATCCATTCTGCTATCTTCCTTTTCATTGGTGACTTCATCCCATTCCCATTCAGTTATGATTACTGTCTCTGTATTCCCCTCCATTTTGTCTTCCTCTTTTGATTCTGCCTTTTTTCTCTTCCCTCTTTCACTCCTCTCTAACTTTTCACTTTTAGTCAGTCTATCCAGTTTTCCCTCCCTAATGTTCCTCTCCTTCTCATCTCGCCCTTCTTATTTATTCCCTTCTTGTTATAATTCCTTTCAAATAACCTCCCAATCTCTCCCTCCCTTGTATTGCTCCCCTCCCCACCAGGCTGTTTATTACCCTTCTACTTTTCTATAGGGCTTGATACAATTCTCTGTCCCAATAGATCTGAATTTTCTTCCCTCTCTGAGTCAATTTCAACATTTGTAAGATTTAAGTATTACCTGTTTCCTACCTTTTCCACCTTTCCATTGTATTGGTCTTCTCCCCCCTCCCCCACATACTTCTTTATGGAATATCTATTTTCCCTGTTTTATCTCTTTTCCCATTTCTCTTAGTATTATCCTGTTTTTTACCCCACGTTTTTATGTATTTTTGACATAACATCCTTTACAGTTCATCAGTGTACCCTCTAAGTGTACTTTTTCTAGCTACCCTGATGATAATAACAATTTTTAACAGCTACCAATATTATCTTTTCTTATAGGAATATAAATCATTTGAACTAATTGAGTTCCTTAAAACATTTTCCCCTTTCTTTTTTTTCCTTTTGGTGATTCTCTTGAGTTATGTGTTTGGGCATCATGTTTTCTGTTTAAGTCAGATATTTTCTTTAGGAATGCTTGGAAGTTATCTATTTTATTAAATGACCATACTTTCCTGAAGGAATATAGTCAGTTTTGCTGGGTAGTTGATTCTTAGTTGTAGACCCAGTTCTCTTTCTCTTTCCTCAGTATCATATTCCATGTCTTCCGGCCCTTAAGGGTGGATGCACCCAGGTCCTGTGTTATCTTAACTATGGCTCCATGATATCTGAATGATTTCTTTTTAGCAGTTTGTAATATATTTTCCATGGTCTGGAAGTTCTTGAATTTGGCTATAACGTTCCTGGGCTTTGTCAATTGGGGGTTTAATGCAGGAGGTGGTCTGTGAATTCTTTCATTCTCTACTTTACTTTCTTGTTCTTCAAGAATGTCAGTGCAGTTTTATTGGATAATTTCCTGTATAATTATGTCCAGGATTTTTATTTTGTCATGATTTTCCAGTAGTCCAGTAATTCTTAAATTGTCTCTTCTTGATCTGTTTTCCAGGTCTATTGTTTTATTAATGAGGTGTTTCATATTTTCCTCAATTTTTTCATTCTTTTGATTTTGTTTTATAGACTCTTTTTGCCTTTTGAAGTAATTTGATACTAGTTGTTGGATTCTAATTTTTAAAGACTGACTTTCATCCCTGGCTTTTTGATCATTCTTTTCCTTTTGGTCTGTTTTTCTTTGTAGGTCATCTTTCACTTTGTTTGCCTCTTTTTCAAGCTGGTCAATTCTGGCTATTAAAACACTATATTCTTGTTTTAGTTCATGTGCCTCTGTTTCCAGATTACCTATTTTACTTTTTAAGTTTTTGTCCCAATTTTCTTCAACCTCTAAATTGTTTTTTGAATTGTGTTTTGAGTTCTTCCAAAGCCCGAGTTCAATTCACTGGAGTTTCTGAGTTTTTGCTTGATGTTCTTTCATCCTTCTCTGTTCCATTTGTTCTTTGTTCATTACCTGAATAGAAGCTGTTGATTGTAATTTATTTTTTCTTTTTCTATTATTTACTCTATATTTTTCCTTCTTTTCTCTTCTTTATTGGGTGTATTCTTGTTCCTCTGTTTATTTGCTAGAACTGTCAGTTTGGGCTTTTCTGCCATGTTCCCTGAGGCCAGATCTTCCCCAGCTGCCAGTAGAATCTGAAGGGGAAAGTGAAGGTGTGGAGGCTGAAGGTAGTTATCTTCATCCTTCTCTTGTAATTTCTTCCAACTGCCTCCCTGCCAGTTGTCTTGTCAGAGCCCTGAACTTCCTGTGGTGGTACTAAGGTATCTTGTCATGGTAGTAGGTTTTGCCCTAGAATCCCAGTCAGCTGCATTCTTACTATAGGTCTCAGAGAAGTAAGTGGGGGAAGAATGTTGGAGATTGAGCTTTCCTACTCTCTGAAGGCTTCTTATCTGCACGATTGCTAGACTGAATTAAGCCAGCCAAGCTGATCTACAGAGCTGGATGTGCCCTGAGGCCAAAACTTCTAAAGGCAGAGGCTCAAGATTGGAGGCATGGTGGCTGAAGGCTCTGACCAGGCTACCCTCCTTTCTGCCCCTCTTCTCCATCTGTCTCTCTGCCTGCTGTGGTCAGAGCCCTGACCCTGGAGTAGCTGTGGTAGCAAGCCACTCTCTCTGGGCTAGAGTTCTCAACCGGATATCCCAGCAACCATCCAAGTCTCAGCAAAGTATGTGGAGGAAGGGTCTTGTGACCTTCCTTCTTTCTTTTCCTTAAACCCAAGAATTTAACCTTCTCTGCATACCTTTTAAGTTGAATCAAGCAGGAGAGTCTCTCCACTCTGTTCTGTTGTTGTATTTGGTTTTGTGCCCCACTCAAAGTGCTTTGCTTTTGATTGGTGTGGAAGGGTTTTCACAGAGGACTCAACTTTTGTGGCTTCTAAGCTGCCATCTTGACACCACCTCCATTCCCTTCCCTCCTATTGGCTCAAATCAACTGTCAATATTTGGGCAAATCTTTTATAGATGACATTAGAATGACCTTTTAAAGGTTGGATCTGTGGAGCCTGTTGTCAGGAGAAAAGGAGTGGTAGAAGACATCCAGAATATATTTATCTGCTTGAATCTGTGATGTAGAATTATCTTCCTTTCATGATTTTTTTGTACCTTAAACATTCCTCATGAGGGCTCTAATTGACAATAAATGCCAGTTGACTGAATTTCTGACTGACTTCCCTTTCCCATAGAAATCAGTGCGAATCTGGTTTCCAGGGCCCAAATTGTAGAAATCTCTTTGCTTGTTTGTACTATTGCCTCATCAAGTGTCTTTCTGGTGTCCATATCCCTTGTGTTTGTTAGAAGTCTCCTTTTTGATTTCTGTATTTGACAAAAATTCTTTCCTCCCAGCTCTTTCTACTTGAGAGAGCATTTAATTTTATGATTATTTGTACAATTTTTCTTGTTCTTTAGTATTTGGGACATAATTTCTAACTCTGGGAACATTATAATTTTCTCTTTTTCTGGTGCTTTTCTGACCCATTTCTCTAAGAGTTTCTCTTGAGATCTGTATTAAAATACAAACTCTTTTCCTTTGAAGAACTTACAGAAGCAAAGGCCTGCCATGCTTATTTCAAGACCTAAAGCTTGTTTATTACACATCTGCCATGTGATTATATCTTGCAGCTCACCAGAGGTATAATTGATAGTGTAAGGATTTGAATTGGTGTCTTGCTCTATTGAGACCGAGTGAGAACATATTCAGAAAGGGTCATATCAGGTATCTTGAATGACTCCCAGGTTTGCTATTTCTGGTTCAGTCTGTGCCATATTGTTTTGACTGATGGAAGTATTCCAGAAGGAGATATGTATGCTGGTCATAGGAGGGAAAGGGAAGTGTTGAGCCTTGGTGGTATGCTGTATTATCTATGAGTGGTCAGGAGACCTCCTGAGAGGAAATAAGGATACCTGTGAGTGGTACTCATCAATACTTTAGTTGGCACCTTCACACAATCAACCCCTATCTCAGTCCTAGGGCTGTCCAGGAGGAGCACAATGGTGATAGGTTCCATGGATACATGCCCTGTATGAAGCTCCTTAGATCAAGAACATTATTTTAACCCATCTCCTGATTAAAGCCATAACTCCAAACAACATTGATATTCTATTAGTGATAAATACAGCTATTTCTAAGGCAATCTACTAGTGGCAACAGAAACCATCATTCCTACTCTCACTGACACTCCTTAAGGGAATCTGTTCCTTCATTTGCATTCTCCACAAAAGTTGGAACTCCCATTCTGTACTATTTATGTGTAAACTAGAGCCAAGACTTCTTTCTTGTCTCCACTGAACCTATATCTTGGACAAATAAAGCATTCCTTGAGATTACTTCTTGACCCTCCAATGATATTTAGTGTCACAATCCAGTCAGAGAATCAACTTGTGCAGTCACCTTATCTTTAATTGGCTCTCGGACACTCTGGACATTAACTTCTAACCCCTCCCTGAAATATTAAATTAGCAGTGGGCATCAGTACTAAGACAGAGCCAGCCAGTCTCTTATTTCCTGCTCCTGTTACCTGGGTTATGTTCACAAGTGAGCAGCAATTCTACTCTCCCTTTCTGAGGATCTCATTAGGCCATGGGAAGTGGAGATATGTTCTGTCCTGAAATAAGAGAGGGCAATATCTAGGAAACAGGACAGAATCCACTGCCTTGACAATTAATTCCCTCTTTGGGTCTTTCCTTAGGGTCTTGGCTTTAGGGCCATGCTTGATAGACTCTGGTGGTCAGACATTCCAGTCCCTCTATATACAGAGGTGTCCTTGAGGTCCTTGATACTGATGTTAACCCTTTTCTTTCTATTGGATGTTATGACTGGATAAGTGATACATGCTTATTTTGTAAGATAGAACTTTGGAGGGAATATTCCCAGGATCCAGAGTAAGTAAATTGCATTGTAAATTTGAATGTGATATGTTATCATTTAGAACTCTTAGTAAATGGCAGTTATCATGATGAGGAAGGGGGAAAGAAGAAGGGGGAAGGAGCATTGATACAGCACCTAGTATGTGCCAAGTAGTGTTCTTTTTACAAATACTATTATTTTATTCTTATAACCACTTGGCAAGGGAAGTATTATCTCCCTTTTTTGGGTGAAGAAAACTGAGGCAAATAGTGTTTAAATGACTTGTGCAGGGTCACACAGATAGTAATATATTTCCCCTAGCTGACACCCAAATCCAGAAATGGAGAGCTGTGGCATTGGGATGAGATAGAAGCAATCCTTCTGCAGAGTGGTCAGGGCTGTTGCGCATTTCTCGATCTGGCAAGGAGGGAGAACAGATGGCTCTAAGGGTGGGGCAAAAGAAGGAGGCAAAAAAGATGACAGAAAACCACTGATTCTAATGCCCTATGTCATGCCCTATCACTCAGTTCTGAGTCAAAAGAAGGAACACGGTGTGTCCCTGCCTTGTTGCTCTCTCATCCTTCTGGCATGACTGATACACAAGTTTTTCCTTCATCCTTCTCTTTAGGTTTTGATGCTAGTGTGGTGACTGTCACCCACATTCCAGACCAAGTTGCATCTGGAGGATCCTGGGCACCAACAAGTGATTCTCAGGCACTCAGATCCACTGTCAGTTCCACAGGTAAGTAGAAACATTCTTTATGATACCCCTCCATGGTGTTCTCATCCTCATTTCTGATCTTTGGAGACAGCTAGTATATACAGGGCATACAAAAAAATCTTTATGCCCTAGGAAGTTAAAATAGGTTAACAGAACTATCCAGCACGGATCTGGGAGAGATTCCACTCTCCTCCGAGGACAGAACACTTGTGGGCATAAGCCCTGTATCCCAGAATCTACCCTTGACCAGGGGTACAAAAGCCAGTGCTAAATCAGGTTCAACCTCAGTTGTTAGAACCACTATGAGATTCATCTATCACTCAGGCTTTGGGGCATGAGTGATTGTGTGTATAAAACTTTAAGGTTTTGTAAAGTGTTTTATAGAATGCTATCTTATTTGATCCTCACAACAACCCTGAAAGAAGTAGGTGCTCTTATTCCTATTTTGCAGATGTGGAAACTGTGACAGAGAGCTTAAGAATCCTTATTAGGGATTATATAAATAGTAAGTGCCTGATTCAGGGTTCAAACTTAGCTCTTCATGACGTGCTTCCTTAGACTCTCTTCTCTCTAGGATTTTCAGGACATCACTCTCTCCTGGTTCTCCATCATGATATCTGACTGCTACTTCTCAATCTTCATTGCTGGATCCTCCTCCAGAGAATCCCCTCTAGTTACTGATGTCCCTCAGGGTTTTGTCCTGGGCCCTAGTCTCTTCTCCTTCTATACTACTTGGTGATCTCATCAGTTCCCACAGATCTAATTACCATTTCTGTGCTAATGATTTTCTATCTACCTAACCTCCAATCTCACTACTGACATCCAGGATCACATCTCCTATTGCTTTTTAGACATCTCAGACTGGATGTCCATAGGCATCTTTACCTCACCATGTCCAAAACCAAATTCATCATTCTTCCATTTAACTCATCTCCCCCACATTATTACTCTGGAGGGCACATCATCCTCTCAGACCCTCAGGCTTACATCCTAGGATTATCCTCAACTCCTCACTTTCTCTCACCCCTCACATTGAAGTTGTTGTTAAAGCCTGCTGATTTTACTTTTTAAACATCTCTTGAATACACTACCTCTTCTTTTTAGACACTGACACCCTTTAGTGCAGGTCCTCTTTGCCTCATGCCTGGATTATTTCAATAACCTGGTGATGAATGTGCCTTCCTCAAGTCTCTCCCTTCTCCAATCCATTCTCCATTCAGCCACCAAAATGATTTTTCTAAGGCATAAATCTGATGATGTCACTGCTCAATAAATTGCAGTGGCTCCCTATTGCCTTCAGAATCAAATAAACATCCTGTTAGGCATTCAAAACCCTTTATAACCTAGCCTCCTTCTGCCTCTAGTCTTCTTATATCTTACAGCCCAATAGATAGCCTTTGATCCAGCAATACTGGTCTTGCTTTCCCAAGAACAAGATACTCCATCTCTTGACTCTAGTCATTTTCTGACTGTTTCCAATAATATGATACTCTATCTCTTGGCTCTAGTCATTTCCTGTCTCCCATGTCTAGAATGCTCTTGTCCCTCACCTTCACCTACTGACTTCTGTGGCTTTTTAAAAGTACCAATTAAAATATAATCTTCTAAGGAAAGTCTTCCTTAATTTATCTTAATTCTAGTGCATTCCCTCTCAATTATTTCCCATTTATCCCGTGTGTAGCTTGTTTGTATGCATTTGTTTGCTTGTCTCCTTCACTAGATTTGTGTGCTTTTAGAAGGCAGGGAATGTCTTTTGCATATTTCTGTATTCCTGGTGTTTATAGATTGACTGAATCCAAGTCTAGCACTCCATTCACTATACTGCCTAGCTGATGTCTAAGAAGGGATACTTTTACTCTGAATAGAAAAGAACAGGGTTCTGAGAAGAGAGCCTGAGATGAGGCTGTGGTATCATGGCTGGAAGGTATAGATGTATGTATGTATGTATACTTCTCCCTCTCTCTCTCTCTCTCTCTCTCTCTCTCTCTCTCTCTCTCTCTCTCTCTCTCATGGGGGAATATATGGGTTCAAAAGAGGTTAGGCATATCCTCTAGCCACCAAAGTAAAAATTTGCCATGGTAGAAGCCCTCTTCCTCTCTATACCTGTTCTATTCCTCTCCCTACACCCCGCATCCATTTTATCTAGAATTCAGTTGGGTAAAGTATCTTGCAATATTTAAAGTGCTATATATGTGCTAACTCTTACTATTACTGTAATTTACATAAGTGATGTCAATCCATACCCTCTCTGAGCTAGGTAACTTTCTAATTAAAATATTTTTATTTATTTCATTAAGGATTGCACATTTATGTATACATTTTTAAACATTAAGTTTTAAAAAACTATTACTTTTAAGACAGAAGAACAAGGACTAGGCAAAGAGGGTTAAGTGACATGTGCAGGGTCACACAACTAGAAAGTATCTTTTGAATCCAGACTTGGACCCGAGTCTTCCTGACTCCAACCCTGGCACTGTATCTGCTGAGTCATCTACCTGTTCCTTTAATATTCACTTAAAAATGATGAGTTCTAAATTCTCTCCCTTCCATATTTCCCCACTTTTTGAGAAGGCAAGCAAATTGTTATCTATTACACATGGGAAGTCACACAAAACACATTTCCATATTAGTCATATTTCAAAAGAAAACAAGTAAAACACCAAGAAAGATAAAATAAAAAAGGATGCTTCAATCTGCATTGAGAATTCATCAGTTATTTCTCTGGAAGTGGATATTGTCTTTCCTCATGCATCCATTGGAATTGTCTTGATCAGAGTAGCTAAATCTTTCATAGTTGATCATCTATAAAATATTGTTCTTAACATGTATAATGTTTTCTTGGTTCTGCACACTTTACTTTGTTTCAGTTCTTATAAGGCTTTCCAAGATTTCCTGAATTCATCCTGTTTGTCATTTCTTATGGAACAATACTATTCCATTACAACCATATTCCCAGCTTATTCAGTCACTCCCTAGCTGATAGATATACCCTGTTTCCAATTTTTCGTCACTACAAAAAGAGTTGCTATAAATATTTTTGTATAAGTAGGTGCTTTTCCTCTACCTTTGATTTCTTTGGGATACAGGTCTAATAGAAGTATTTCAAGGTCAAAGGATATGCACACTTTTAGAATCCTTTGGAAGTGGTCCCAGATTGCTCTCCAGAATGGTTGCATATGTTCACAATTCCGTGTCTTAACTTTCTCACATCTCCTTCAACATTTATCATTTTTCCTTTTTGGTCATATTAGCCAATCTGATAGATGTGAGGTGGTATTACAGAATTGTTTTAATGTGCAATTCTCTAATCATTAGTAGTTTGAAACAAATTTTCATATAACTATAGTTTAAATTTTTCATCTGAGATGAGAATTGCCTGTTTATCTTTTGACTATTTATCCATTGGGGGATGCTTTGAAGTTTTTAAAATTTGACTCAGTTCTCTTTATATTTGAGAAATGGGACCTTTGACAGAAACACTTGCTATAAAAATCTACCCACCCCTAGTTTTTTGCTTTCTGTCTAATCTTGGTTTCACTGGTTTTGTTTGCAAGACAACTTTTTAATTTAATGTGATAAAATTTTCCATTTCATATCTCCTAAAAATTCTTGATGTCTTGCTTTACTTATTCATAAATTGGACAAGTAAACTATTCCATATTCCCCTATTTGTTTATGCTATCACCCTTTATTTCTAGGTCATGTATCCATTTTGATTTTATCTTGGTATATAGTGTCAGATATTGTAGACCAGTATATTCTTAACCTGGTGATTAATGTGAAGGAAGACAGGAGAAAATATATGTGGTTTGAAATCTCTATCTTATTTTTCAAAATGGTGGGGTGAAATAGATAAAAGAAGAATATTATTAGAAGTTTTATTCATGGGCACCAATGTTCATTGGGAAAAACTCCAGTTTGTTTTGCTCAGAAACCTTCTTTCAGTATATGCTTTTATACAGGCTTTATAGTAAAACTCTAAATGTGTGAATTGAACATGGCAGCTCATCCATTACTAAGGGTTTTTCCATCAGCAGAAGAGATGACTGCTTCTCCTGCTGGTCTGCTATGTCTTCCTGCTATTCCTAGAGTGTCTATCACTTTTCAATTACATCAGTGTCTAAATATTTTAATCTATTCCCCCTGGGATACAAACTTGATTTTCAACCAGAAATACCACCTTTTTATTGGCATAACATCAAGAACAAATTTGCTTGTCTAGTATTATTTATACACAATGTAGGGAGTGATGAACCTGAAGTCAGGAAAAGAATTCTAATTCAGTGTGACCTGATCAAATCACTGGACCTTAACTGCTGCCTATCTCAGTTTCTTCATCTGTAAAATGAGGATAGCACATACATCCAGGGTTGTCAGAGCAAATATGAGATCATCAAATTATAGTAAAGTCTTTAGCACAGTGTGTGTTATATAGTATTGTATAAATATGATGATGATGATTATTAGCTCCTTCCTGCCCTTGAGCAAATACTATTTTGCAGAGCATCAAAGGGTTATAAAATGTACCACTAGAAAGGAACATAAAGATAATTTAGTTCAAATTCCCCATTTCACAGATGAGGAAACTGAGGCCTAGAAAGGAAGCAGTTTGTCTAAGGTTATACCAGTGTAAGGGCCAGAATGTAAGGGGTTGGACTAGATTATTTAAGAGTAGGGTCACCAGGAATTTAATCAATTCCAAAATGATTTTTTAAGCAATTTATTTATAAAATATAGAAAGAGTGAAAGTAAGAAAAATCAGAGAGAGGATAGGGTAAGATATCTAACCCAACATACTAAGTATTTTGCTCCAACTCCTGACTCAACCCAGGCAGGGTTAATTAGTCATTAGCCGGAGGAGCCTCAGCCTTGAGCCTGGGGATGCACAAAGTCTCTCTTAAGAGGGTAGGCCTCTCCTGAGGCTAGTCCCTTCAGAAAAATCAGGAAAGGAGTCAGCCTTTTTCACTCCCTCCATGTGGTAGTTCTAAGGGAAAAATCCAAGAGCAGTCTGAGATCCTCATCCAGAGCTCCTTCAAGGTCAAGTTGAAGATGAAAGACATCTTTACAGGAAGTTCTTGGCATTTTTAAAGATCATTCCTTTTCGTCACTTCCTGTGACTTCCTTCCACTTTACATGCACCAATTACAGCTAAAGCTTTGCTTAGGACTGCCCAGTGGACAATCAGTTGATTCTGATTCATCAGCCACTATCACACACGTGGGTCACAGACTTCCCACATTCAAGTATAAGTGGGATGGATATGCTTCTGGTGATTAAATCTAAAAATGGGCAGGGGAGAGTTAATCTCAAATTCACACCAGGAATTAAGTATCTAAGCTAGGAATTGAACTCAGATCTTAGGCACTTATATTTCTAGCATCCTTCCATTTAACCATGTTGCCACATGGGCAAAATCTCTCCTGTCATTTTCCTCTCTGGGGCTCTATTTTGGGCTAGTTCGGGGCCTGGATTTCAAAGTTATGTCTGTTTAATTAGTTTTGTCCCCTTCAGATCATTCTACAGGAGGATAGCCTTATGGCTCCACTGCTTGTTGGGGAAAACAATATTTCTACTGGTCCCTGGGTATCTAAATATGAGAGTAGGTTTGTAAGGGGGATTTTAGTCCATAGTAAATAAAAATAAGTAACAGAATGCACACAATCTTAGACTGTGAAGTTAGTTCATATGAGTACCATGCATTTGATTTCTAGCACATTATGAGTTAAACATGACTGATCCCTGGACCTCTCCCTCATTCCTTCCTGCAGGCAAAAATGTGGTGCCCACCACACAAATCCCAAGCCAAGAAGCATCAAGAGGTTCTGTAACACTGACAAGCAACCCTCTAACACTCAAAGACACTCTCAGCCCTATAGGTAGGTAGATGCCTCCTCTCTGTTTCTTCTACTAGAGGATAATTTTTCCTACTCTTTGGAGAAGATACAGTGAACCACCTTTAGAGACTGCAGTGAAGAGGTCTTTGAGAGGGGCATTTTGGCTTCAAGCCCTTGTGGCAATAATTGTTCCCTTGATCACTCTCCCTGAGCATATCATGTATGGCTTCCTCTTCCCATCGGCAGAAGTGTTTTGGGTTTGATCAACTAGAGCAGGCCAGACTGGGAGTCCTTAATTAAAGCATGACTATCTGTTGCATTCCTTGTTCTCACCTGTATCTTGTCTAGAATTTATTTGGGATGAAACAAAGATAACATAAGAATAAATCATATCCCTTCAGAATATTTTTATAAATTTTATAATTTTCTATATAAAATTTTATAAATTTTATAAATTTCTAATGAGAACTGGAGGTCGGTAGTCACCTGCCAAAGTTATTGGCCTATTTTGTTTTGGTACCTTTCCTTAAATAAGACTCTACCTAAATAAGCTTAACATCAGGAATTTTGAATAAAGTCTATCCCAGCCTAGTTCCCTATTTCAGGTCCCTGGATGGGATGTCAGGGGAATTTGAACTAAGAAATGATCTTGTTTCTTTCTCCTAGCAAATGCTTCCCCTCTGTTCATTCATTTATTCCTTCATTCTTCATGCATGCATACATTCATTCCCCAAATTATTGTGAGGTCAAGTGGTCCTCAAGATTTTAAAGAATAATCCTTTGATGAATCGGGTCCCCTCGGCGTGGTTATGGATCAATCAATTGATCAGTGTAGTAAGCACAGAATAGCAGTAGTTCATGGTACCCCTTGGTTGATGAACTTACTCATTAGGTAAGAGGTGCCCATGTGAACCACTGAAGTAGAAAGTGAAATGGTAGGTTGGGTGTATCCCCAAGGAAGAATTGAGTTATTGAGAGAGAAATGAGAATGGATAGCAGGATGTCTTCCCTCCTTCCTTTCCTATATCATTGCCCAACCAATTGTTTGATCCCAGGATTCCCAAGCAGAAATGCGCAGGCAGGAGACCCATCTCCCATAACTTAAGACTCCCCAGGGCCCACCAGCATCTCTGTGACCAACTCTGTCAGAGCTTCTCTTTCAAATGCTCCAACAGAGGCAACTACCATCGAGATAAGATAGTTCCTTCTACCCAATCCACAAGGTACCCTTTTCCTACTGGTATAAGTGACCAATGAATTGAGACACCTATAGAATCAAACACTTCACTAATAGAAGTCCCTGCTGTGTCTGATACATTTTCTGGAGTGAGCATTAGTAGCAGTAGCCTCTTGCTCCCATTGACTTCAGATGAGACCACAGTTACCTCTGACTCAAGTACTCCATTAAAGACCAGCCTGCCTGAGACTCTTTCCTCTTCTCTCTCAGTGACCACATCTAGAACACACACAGCTACCATGGAGAGCACCAGTATGGGCCTGGGACCAATATCAAGGTCAATTTCACCAGATGCCCCACAGACAACTGCTTTGGCTTCAGAAATGGACATTAGCTCCTCTGCCTCCCAGGCTTCCTCTCTTTCATCTTTCAGTAGCAAAGAAACAGAGAAAATACCTTCATCCATTCCAGTGCAAGCTGAGGCTACCACCCCAGAGAAGCTGGACGTCCCGACAAGCACAGAATCTGACTCAGCTTCTTGGCTCACTCCTGCTCTAAGCACCGTCCCAACTGCTGCAGTAGGAGACACATATGCATCCCTGGCATCCACAGAAGCAAAAACTGGGCTCATAACAATGTCTTTTTCCTTTGTGGAGAGTAAAGACAAAAACGGGGCAACTCCCAAAGAGCAAACATATTCCACAGGACCCTCAACTCTTCCTTGGCTTAAGACAATATCCACTATTGTCCCCTATAATGTAAGTCAGGAAGCCAACTTTTCCACAATTGTCCCTTCACCTACTAGAACAGGAGCCTTGGCGAGCCAAGCTGCACTTCCTACCACGGAGTCCCCTAAATCCTCATATTCTGAGGGGGTGACCACTTCAACTGGACCAGTGACTGCCAATACAGCTATTCCTCCTAGTCTCAGTCCAGGAGAGATCCAAGATTTCGCCACTCAAGACAACATACTACTAAGCAATAGTTTGGTCTCCACATCCACCCATGTGTTTGAAATGAGTATAGGGGGCAGTGCTACAGGATCAGATGATAGCACAATTCACCCTGTTGAGACCTCCCTTGATCTCAGGACAAGCCCTACTGGAGAGTCCAGCACAGGGGCAGAGGGCTATGCTACTCTATACAACACCCTCCTTACTATAGGGTCAGCTCCACGGGAGATGATGACTCATGATGTTCCACCTGCAGACTTAGAGGTGCCATTAGATCATTCCTTGACCACCTTGGACATGGTGGCCATGACTAGTCCTGTTACAGATATGGTGACCACCTTAACCACAGACAGCACTGTCAGGGTCCATCACTCAGTCCTTCCTCTTGGCACCAGTTCAGGGGAGATGTCACCAAGTTCTACATCATTCATTCCCGGAGAGGAAAATCCTGCCATCCAGTGGCCAGGTGTGACCACAATGACCTTTGCTCATCTTGGACAAGGATCAAGTCTGTCTTCTATTACCCAGGATGAGCCATCTGTAACTCAAAGAACATTGATTACCAAAGTTCCACAGGGAAGTAATAAAGAATCCCTATTGTCCTCTACTGAAGTTCAGGCCACTGGAACAGGGACCATAGCAATTTCCACAGCCTCAAGCCTACAGTACATCCAGACTTCCAAGGGTACCATCTCAGAGGCCAACAGGACCTATCCTACTTTTTCATCTTCCCTGGGAAGCCCTGGGACACAAGACTCTACTCTTGAGAGAGTAACAAGCAATTATCAGGCATTGTCCAATATGCCCACCGAGAAATCACTGGGAGGAGACACTGGTTCACCAATCCCTATTTCCACAATACTTTCTGAAGTCACTACATCAAGAGCAAGTACCCAAGGATTTGAAAGTCCAAGCACAGCTACTCTGGAAGCCAGCACTGCTTCAGCAGTGGGGGCCAGGCCTGCTGTGACCTTGATGTCTTCACTGACCAAGACTACAGCTTCTATCAGCACAGATGTGAAGACCACGCCACATTTAGCTTTCTATGCATCCAGTCCCCCATCACCAGCAAAAACAAGCTCTCCAAGTCTAGTTGATACCACCTTAGGTGAATTTTCCTTGGATTCCTCCACAAGAGCAGCACCCTCTAGCCCTGCCTATGAATCTCCAAAGCAAAGCCCAAATGCTTCTCCTACTGTTGCCACTTCTGTGGCTTGGATAAGTGCCATTCCCCCTGGTACTACTCCCTCTTGGGAGGGATCAAGGGAAGCCATCTTGACTGCAGGATCAGAGACGACCTCAGGGTTAGTGAAAACATCATCTCTAGCTGCTACTCTGACTCCGGCAAGAACACAGGCAGTCTGGACATCATCACTTCCCACCTCAGCATCCACAGCCTCAGAGGGCAGTAGTGCTAGGGAAGAAATAGAAGCTATTTCTGCCCCTGCAGCTCCCAGCTCCACCTTGTTCACAAGTAAGCTGACTTACAATTAACCTCCTCTTTAGAGGATGTTGATATGGTCTTGGAGGAGATGAATAGGGGATGGGGTTTGCAGGAGAATGAGAATTGTATCTGGTCAGAGGCATTAGTATCATTTCCAGTGAATCTCTGCCTTTGAATATCAATTCTGGGCTACTTTGGGGCTTGGACTTCAAGTCTATATCTGTTAAATCAGGATAATCTAAATCTAGTCTCCCTTATCTCTCAATGAGAAGATAGTCTAAAGGGTCTCAGGTTTCAAAATTTCTCTGATTCTTGTTGCTAAAAATAAGATATTCCCAGTTAGTTGAACATATATGGGGATTGTCCAATACAGAAGTAGTACTTTGGAAGGGAAACTCCCATTATCTAGTAAGAGGCAAGAGATATCAGAAAGCATGTTTCTTGGGGTTTCCCATCAGTAGGGGCACTGCATTTCCTTTGAGGAATCAGACAGATCTGGTGCCTGGACACTTTCCTAATTCTTTCCTGCAGGTGGTGATGCTGGTTTGGAGCCTGTCACCCATATTACTGACAACAGAGTACCAGGAGACACTATAACACTGACAAGTGGATTGCTGGCCCCTGTGTCTACTGTACATGTTGCAGGTAAGTAGATGATGGTTCCTCTGTCCCTCTTTTGCTTGAAGTTCACCATTCCTGAGGTCTCATTTCCTGCTCTATGGCAGTGACTCATTGGTTCATCATTATAATTTCAGAGGAACAGGTTTCTGAGAATGGGTTTTGCCATAGCTTTTAAGCACTCAAGGATTATAGAACGAAGTAAGGAAATTTGTATTTAGAAGAGACTTGAGTGAATTCCACTCAGGAGAATTTCCACTCCAGCCTAGCCAACAAGCATCCTCATTGCAGCATATCTAATTTTTTCATTAAGACTTCAACTGAAGGAGAACCCACTACTTCCTGGGACAGCCTCTCACTTTGGGGCAACCCTAATTGTTAGAAAGTTATATCAGCCTCAATTTTTCTTTAATCTTTGCATCTATTGTTATGGTTCTGCCCTTGGGACAAACCAAGAGAGTGGAACCTATCTTCTAAAGAAAAATCATTCAGATATTTGAAGATAACCATCATGTTCCCTTTGAGCCACCACTTCTCTGAATTAAAGTTCTCTGGCTACTTCAACAGATACTTACATGGACATAGACTTGAGTTGCTTCACCTTAGTGGGATTATATATATAATCCCATATATATAATTTGAATGGACCTCATTCATCTAGTGCAAATGTCTTATTTAAAAGTAAAGAGAAGTTGCCCAAGATGTACCTTGGCAAATCATTCCAGAAAAGCAGGATGCCCAGTCAGTAACAGAATAAGATTTATCTGTTATGTTACCTCCACTGCTCCCAACATCATCTCAACATCTGGTGATAGAGAGAGAGACACAAGTTCTTTCTTGGTATCTAGAGAAGGGCCAGTGGAGGTTAAAGCAGTGTCTAGCACCTTTTCAGAGGAACACAGAAACTCCTGGAATCACTCAGAATGCATATATTCCACAATCTCAGAGCCTGACAGGGTCTCCACTTCTCTGCTTAGCCTAAGTGAAGGGACTGGCTAGTCCAAGATTGTCCCTTTACCCTCTGTAGGGAGCATTATGAACATTGCCATGATTGGAATTCAGAGAAGCTCAAGTATACCTCTTGTAACTGATCATACTAAGCTGATACGTCCTAAGAGGGGTATTCCCTCTGCTTCCTAAGTGATTGAATTCAGAACCATGGCCAGTGGACAGCTCAGTGGTGTTTTCTCCTTCACCACTACCTCAGTGTGGGAGGTCAATAAAAGAAATAGCTCAACTCTTTTCAGAGCTCAGCACACTCACATATGGGCTGTCTCTCCCTGAAGAGCCAACAGTTGTCCTCATCTGGCCCAGAGCCAGATGACCACTTTAGTCCACATCTCAGATACTACAAGGACTAGGCTCATTGCAGAGCCTGTCTCAAACTTATTTTCAGACAATGAAATACCTGCTATCTCCACCAGCAGCTCCACAGCTCTTTCTGGAGGATGAATAGGCACTTCCTGGTCCTCAGCCTCAGCTGAAATCCAGAGTCTCTATTTTTTACTTGGATAGGCTTCAATACTACTTGTCAGGAGACTCTTCTTCCTTTATTCCCTGTAGCCTCACTGGGAATTATTCCCATTGAAAAGGACATGAACTCAGCTGCTCTTGCCACTAAAAAAGCAAGTCTCTCTTTTATCAGCAAGGTCAATGACATGGTTCCTTTTTCTCCTGTGAGCATTCTCATTCTTGAGCTTCCAAGTACTAAATCAGAAAGAAGCACAGGTAGCCCCATATCACTTCTTTTCCTGAAAACCCTGTCCTTAAACACTACTTCTACAGAATAAGACTTATTAGTTACCTCTGTTAAGTAGAATATCCTGACAACCACAGCCCATGGTGGCCAAGATACAAGAATCAGAGATAATCTACCTTTATTACCTTAATCACAGAGGCCATAGCTAGCATTGTTATAATCAAGGTGATAAAAGGTATCTCTCCAGCAATTCCATTGCTTAGCACAGGAACTGAAGGGAGTTCAGGCTCTCCTCCTAGTACAATTCCAGGAGATATCCCAAAGAAGTCTAAGGACTCATAGAGGGAGAGGCCCTTCCTCCAGGTGGTCTATGCTGACCACATTGGTCCTTGTTTATGTTGAATCAAGTTCAATCCTGGCTGCTGTGATAAGAATGGAGCTATCTTAAACTCATATTCTACTGGTTACCAAAAACTCACAGAAGAGTGTCATAGGACCCTTATTTTCTCATCCTGTACCCAAGTCCACTGGAACTAGTATAAAGTAAGCTTCTGCTCTGACTCTAGGACTAGGGGAGAGCCAAGATTCTATGGCTGCTGACACAGGCACAGAGGCCAGCATGAGCTCTCCAACCTGATACCCTCCTTTAGAAAGCCCCAGAACATATTCCACTAGTCCTAAAAGGGCAACAACCAGTGACCAAGCACTGTTCATTCTATCCATTGAGAAATCACTACAAATAGGTACTAGCTTAGGTACCTTTGTTTCCAAAATGTTTTTTGAAGTCACTGTTTGAGCACCAGGGACAGCTGGCCAGGATTCTGAAAATCAGAACACAGCTACCCTGGAGGCCAGCATTGCTTCAGTAGTGAAGATCAGTGCTGTGGTGACCAGGATCTTCTGCTGTCAAACATCACTGCTTCTATAGCATGGATATGGAGACTGAATCAAGTTCACCTTCCTGGACTGCCAGGCACTCATCACAGGGGGAAACAAGCCACCCCTATTGGTGAAAGAGTCCTTGGTAAAAGGAACTCAACATCATGTGGCCAAGCCTCATTCCTGCCTTTACCTTTTGGGCAGCCTCCACAAGCACAGGCTCACCTGGGGCTACCTCCTCATTGGAGAACTCCAGGTTAGCCAGTCTGACTGTAGAGTCTGAGAGGAGTTCAGGAGAAACATCAACTCTCGCTATCATCCTGACCCCAGCTAGCACAAAGGAAAGCTGGACATCAGCTTCTCTGAGCCCAGCTCCCACAGTACAGAAGGCAGCAGCGCTAGGGCAGAGACAACTTCTCTTTTGCTCATGTACCTGTTAGCTCTATCCTGTTACTAAGGAAGAATGTTTGAAGCAGGCTTCCTCTTTAGCACTGGAGGATGGGGTTCAGATGTGGCCAGGGAGGAGAGCTTAACATCTAAGGGGAAATAATTTTCCCTTCCATTTCCCTCTTAGAGCTTTTTTTTTTGTTACACTTAAGACCTTGTATGACATCTGTTGGGTGAGTAAATGCATTTCAGGATCCCTCATCTCTCTATAGTAGCACACTCTGCTGGTTCCTGAGCTACAAGGACCCTTCTGTGGTGATTAGTATTGAGTCTAACATATATGGAGCCTGTAGAATAATAGCAAGACAGGGAAAATTTCCTTAGGCAGAATCAGTCAGTCAATCAGTCAGTTGATAAACATTTATTGTGTCTGCTCTATTTCAGACACTGTGCTGAGCACAGGGGATAGAAAGGCAAAGGAACACTCTTAATCTTAAGAAGCTTACAGTCTAGTGGGAGAGATAATATGTCAACAGCTATGTATAAAAATATAAAAACAAGATAAATTGGAGATAATAAAGCAAAGCAGGGCACTGGAATTTAGAGGGATCATCTGAGAACTAAAGGAGCCTTTAGCAAGGAATTAAGAAAGTCAGGGAAATAAGAAAAGTATTCCAGGGATTTTAGACAACCAATGAATTTTTTTTTACTGAAAACTGTTTTTGTTTTTATATGCAAGATCAAATATCACAATAGGACATTTGCATGTATTTATAAAAATGCAGCACTTGTGTTTCTAGAGCAGAGGCTTATTTGAGTTTGGTCCCACTCTTAGCACACTGAGCTGATGTCCTGAAAAGTCTTTCTTCCCACTTTCCCAATCCTTCCCCACTTTGAATTGCAGTGTCAGTATAAAGCAACTGGGTGCAACACAGTAGGAATATTTACAATTTTGTCTGACCAAAGTTCAATTGAGTTAGCAAAGTGAGTGTAAGGAAGAGCAAGAAGACAAGTGTCACTGGAGGAAGGATGTGTAAGGTATAAGAAGAATATGAGTAAAAGGAGGAGCAGGTTATGAAGAACTTTGAATGCTAAACAGGACTTTATAGTTTATCCTTGAAGAAATAAGAAGTTATTGGAGATTATTGAGTAGGAAAATTATATAGTCAGACCTAGGAAGATCACTTTGGAAGTTGTTGAAATGGACTGGTGTGGGATGGGACTAATAACAGGGAGATCAACCAGAAAACTACTGCAATAGTTGAGGCATGAGTTGAGGAAAGCCTATACTAGGTAGTTACAGGGTTATATGAGAGAAAGGGAATATAGGAAAGATGTTAGGAACACAAATCTATAGACCTTGTCAACAGATTGGATATGGTGGGTGAGAGGGTGAGCAGTCAACAATGACCTGGTTGCCTAGTCCTTGCCCTTCTGAGATAGAATTTTTTACTAACGCAGAAAGTATGGGTTTAAAAAGTAAACCCTAACCTTCTGTCTTAGAATCAATAATTGGTCCTAAGGTAGAAGAGCAGTTAATGCTAGGCAATGGGGATTAAATAACTTGCCCAGGATCACATAGCTAGGAATTGTCTGAGGTCAAATTTGAACCCAGGACCTCTTATCTTTAGGCCCATGTCTTAATCCACTGAGCCACCTAGCTTCCCCCAGTAAGGGTTTTTTTTTTTTTTAAGAACAACAACCTGGCTTATGAGCCTGGGTGACTTGGGAGGATAGTGATATCCTGGATAGCCAAAGGGAAGTTAGGAAGAGTTGAAGGTTTTGAGGGAAAGGCAATGAGTTAAGTTTTGGACATGTTGAGTTTAAGACATCCATAAGACACCCTATGTAAGATTTGCAATAGGCTGTTGTCCAATAGGAATTGTAAGTCTGGAAGTCACCACAGAGATTAAGGATGGATGACCAGATTTGAGAATCATCAGTATAGAGATGAGAGTTAAATCTTGTGAGTTTATGAGAACACTGAGTGAAATCTTATAGAAGAAGAAAAGGGCCCAGGTCAAAGCCTTGTAGGGCATCTACATTAAGCATTTATGACCTAGATAAGAATTCAGCAGAAAAGATTAAAACAGAGGAGTTAGAAAATAGGAAGAGAACCAGGAGAGTTTTGTTATGAAAATGAAAGAGAATAGGGTGATGGTATTAAAGGCTGCAGAGAACTTCAGAAGAATGAAGATTAAGAAAAGGCCATTAAGAGATTTTTGTAATTAAGAGATTGTTTAACAACATTGGAGAGAGCAATTTTACTTGAGTGATGAGGTTGAAAACCAGACTGCAGTTAAAAAGAGAAAAGGAAGAAGGGAAGTGGAAACACCTTTTATAGAGAGCTTCCTCAAGGATTTCAGTCACAAAAGGGAAGAGAGACAGATTATACCTCTCAGGGACAGGTGGATAAAATGAAGGCTTTTTCCGGATGGGGAAGTAGGAAAGCTGTCATTAGATCTGGCGAGTTTGAAAAAAAAATGAGAGAATGGGAATACTAGAGAGATTCTCTGCTAGATGAAGGATGAAGTAAAAAAGGTACATATTTTGGAGTTTCCATCAGAATACAAGGGGACAACATATTGTCCTTTCTACCCCCAGTCCTGTGGCTGAGATTTATGTTTCTCATTTATTCTTCTAGCGAGTGAGAATGATGTAGGGCCCTTCACCCATATCCCAGACCACGGATCAGCAAGAGACATGACATCAGTGACCAGTGAATCTACTGTAGGTGCCATGGGTAAGAAAATATTTATTTTCTTTCTATTATACTGGTATTCATCCTTGCTCTGGGCCCTTGTTTTCTAGCTTTGAGATATGATATGGACTCATCTTCATAGTCTGAGAACAGGAAAGTTTGTGATTAGGTGGTAAGACCCGGCAACTTCCTCTGTCCCATTACTGTCTGCCCAGATGTATACTGTGATACCAGCCTTTGGATGAAGAGCTCATGGAGGATTTTGTCCATTTCTTGTGTTAGTTTGTGTGTATACATATAATTTACTATGATAAAAGTCAGCTACTGGAGGACAGGCTTTTCTATGCCCAGCACCTATAACCCTCAATGGAGTAGCTGATTCTAAACAAATGATTACTGCTTCATTTTCCATTTAACCTGAGCAGGTATCCATCAGGCAGTTTGTCTGAGTCTGGATCCCTATCTCATCTGAGGGCAAGATGACAGGACAGATCCATCTACATATCAGTCTCTTCTTATTTAATACTTTCTCATGGTGGCCATGCACCCTGGAGCAAAAGTAGATCCTAATCTCTGTCAGAGTCTTTTTGTTTTGAAAGTGCTTGTCAGGGAGAAGGTGCTAATGTGAGGGGTTGGGGATTGGTTGCTCTTCTCAGGAAGTTCAAAATCCTCACAGGCTCTGGGGATCTCTGTCCAAATGACCCCAAACTTCCCTCATCAACCCTTAGGCACACTTCAACCAACTGCTTTGGTCACAGGATTCTCTACTGAGACTTCAGGGACACTGAAGAAAGTGAGTGGGTCTGACCAGGGAAGAGAACCAACAGACTCCACCAGTATCCCAATGACTGGCTTTACTGGGAGAGATTCCATTACAGACACTGAAAGAGACATACGTGTCATGGAGACAACTCCAAGAGCCACAGTCACTCAAGCCCCACTTCTCACTGCACCCACTGGAGCAGGTGACCTCATCCCTGGGATGCACAGGAGAACTGTGTCCTCTCCCACTTCACCCTTAGCTCCAAGTGAGATATCCTCTGGAGTCACCATGGCCATTGCGAGGCCCTCACTCTCCATGACTCCAGTAGAACCCACAGCTAGCCCTGGCTCCAGTAGTCCCTTAAACATCAGCCTATCTGGGACAATGTTTTCTACACCCCTTGCAGACACACCTATAGCTGAAATAACTCTTGGAGGGAGTTCCAGCATCCCCCCCCCCCTTCTCCATGGTCCACTCCAGTTGATTCTTTCAATATTGCTGTCTCAGCCCCAGGAACTGAAATCACCTCCATTGTGCCTCTATATTCACTTCCAATAGCCTCAAGTGCCACAGAAACCACACCAAATCCTGAATTGTCAGTGAGACCTACCACACTAGGGCCAGGCTCAGCTGCCCTAACTTCCACTGCTCCCAGCATCATTCCAACACCGTCTGGAGAAGACACAAACACCTCATTGGTGTCTATAGAAGGACCAACAGAAGATAAAACAGTGTCCAGCACCTTCCCAGCGAATGCAGACACCCCTGGTATCACTCACAGGGAGCACTTCTTCACAGGTCCTGGAATAACTTTTCAACCTGACATGGCCTCTACTTCTCTGCCCAATTTATGTGAAGGGACCAGTTACTCCAAAACTGTCCCCTCACCCCCTTTAGAGGGTAGGAAAAGCAAGAAGCCCACCGCTGCTGAGGGTTCACTCTCTGTTGGACCAGTGACTGAATTTAGCAGCAGGGAAAGTGTACATTTACAGAATAGCTTGGCCCCCAGCATCACCCCAGAATGGGAGACCAGTAGACCAGGCAGGACTACAGAGTCAGATATCAGCACACTCATCCCTGGCAATTTTCATCCTTCTGAGGGCACTGCTGACCTCATATCAAACCCAGTGGAAGGCTCCAGCCCAAAGCCAGCTGTCTATACCTCTCCACCCCACACCTCAGGTACTACAGGGACCAGGATTGGAGAAGAGACAGACTCATCCTTGGTGTTGACTACACCAGCACCTGCTGTCTCTATCAGCAGCATCTCTGGGGCTCTCCTTGGTACAAGAACAGTGGTTCCATGGTCTTCGAATTCAGCTGAAGCTACAGATCTTACCATGAATCGCCTTGATCCTATATCCATGTTGCCATCCAAATTCTCCACTTCTTCTCCTGTAACATTTTCAGGGGTTACTTACAAGGCTGAAGACAAGAGCTCCAATGTTCCTGGGACTGACAGCATAAGTGTCATCTTCAGCAGCAAGGTCACAGACAGGGTCTCTCTCCATCCTGAGATCACTCCTAACCAAAATCTACTGGGCACAATGGAAGAGAGCACAGGTGCTTTGCTGACCCCTTCTTTGCCTGGACCTCCTGGGTCTTCAGCTGCTACTATGGGAGGTGTATCAAACATGTCAGGTACCAATACTGGCTCAACTCCACAGGTGACTTTAGCTTATGAAATCTTAACTAGAGACTTAGAGAAGACCTCAAACTTCCCACTGGCCATGGAAAATACAGCTAAGACTGTCCCAGCCAAGATGATGGGAAATACCTCCATGGCTTCCATGAGCCCAGATGCTCAAGTGAGTTCAGCATTGCGTCTTACCACCACCAGCAGCCCTGTGGCTCTCCCTGGACAAAGCACAGTTCCTCTTTTGTCAACCATAGCTGAAGCTGGGGCTCTCACTATCACTGGGACAGATAGCACTCCTACATGGCAAAGCACACACTCTTTTTCAACTACCATAACCTCATCTAAGGTTACTCCCATGACCAAGAACATGAGATCAGTTTCCCCCAGGACTGACTCCATGCACCTAATTTCCAGCACAAAAATCACAGATATTGTTCCCTTTTCCCCTGTGGTCACTCTTAGTCATAAGTTTCCAAGTTCAGTGGTAGAGAATAACACAGATGCCCCACTGACCACTCCTAAATCCCCAGTGGTCTCAGACACTCATCCTGGAGGCTCATTGGTCACCTCTGCTGACTCAGCTGTCCTGGGGATGACAGCTCATGGTGAGCCACATGAAATCTTAGAAAAAGGCTCAACACTTTCTGTGAACACTTTTACCACAAAGATCACAGAAAATACTGTTACAGCAAAAGTGATAGAAGGTAGCACTTTAGCTCCTCCAAGGATCAACACAGAAGCTATGAATCTAGGAGAGATTCAAAAAAGTTCTGAGGCTGTGACTCCCAGAGACACAAGTCCTTCCTCCCTGTGGCCAGCAGTGACCACAGTGAGTCCTTTTGATATTGGTTCAAGTCTGGATGATGTGACCCAGGCTGAGCTGTCTGAAATTCAAGGTCCACTAATAACTGAAGTCCCACAGAAGAGTGAGGCAGGATTCCCATTATCTTCTACTGCAACTGAGGCAACTGGAGCAATGACCATAACATCTTCCACTCTCATCTCAGGATTGGGGGAGAGCCAGTCTTCCATAGGCAGCATTTCAGGAACAGAGGCCATCAGAGACTCTCCCACCTTGTTCTCTCCTTTAGAAAGCACCAGGACACATGCCACTAGTCCTGAGTATGCATTGAGCTCTGAACAAGCACTGTCCACTGTGCCAACAGAGAAATTACTCGAAATTGTCACTAGCACACTTACTTTTGTTTCCAAAATGCCTTCTGAAGTCACTGCTTTGGCACCAAGGACAAATGCCCAAGGGTTTGAAAGTCACAGCATGTCTACCCTGGAGGCCAATGATGCCCTAGCAGTAGGCACTGGCCTTGCTGTGACCTTTAACTCTCCACTACCAAGCGTCACTGCTTCTAGCAGCATGGATGTCGATGTGGAAACTGTGTCAAGATTAGCACCCTGGACAGCCAGATCCTCATCACAAGTAGAAGCCAGGTCTCCCAATCTGATTGTCACCACAGGAGATGGATCCTCCCTGGGAACAGAACCTCACACTCTCATTCATGAATCTCTGAGCCCAGGGCCAGGCTCCTTTCCTGCCTTAAGTACCCCCAAGGCCTGGACAAGCACAGCTTCCCTTGAAACTGCTACCTCATTAGAGGACCCAGGGCCAGCTGGCCTGACTCTAGAGTCAGAGAGAAACCCACAGGCAACACCAACTCCAGCTATCACCCTGCCTCCAGCCAGCAAACAGGAAGTTTGGACAACAGCATCTCCCAGTCCTTCTGACCCAACCACAGAGGGCAGAAGTGTCAAGGCAGGGACAGCCTCTGTTTCTGATCAAGTGCCTTCCACTTCCAGCCTCTTCCCAAGTAAGCATATTTTAAATAAGCTTCCCATGGAGGGAATTGGGGTGTGGCCTTGGAGGAAATGGGGAGTGTCTGTCCAGGGAGGGTTGATTTGTGTCTTTCTAAGGAGAAGGGTCTTCCTCCCAGGTCCTTCCTCTCTTTAGCCTTCCATTGGGCCACTGTAGGGACTTTTTCTTGGCTCCATATCTGTTGAATTAGTGTCATCTCTCCAGGCTTCCTCATCTCCATGCAAAGGATAGTTTCACAATCCCTGTGCTAAAGTGATTCTCCTCTTCTTATTGATGGATTCTGATTCCACTAAATCAAACATATATGGAGATTGTCCATCAGAGAGTCAGTGCTTTGAAGGGGAAAAGTTGGTTATTTATCGTGTGGTGGAAAGTCGGAGAAGCCATGTATTTTTGGTCTTAGCAGTTAGTAGCAACAATGTACTTTCCTTTGTGAGTCCACTAATAATACTTGACTGAGCTCTGGTTTCTCCCCTCCCTTCTTCCTGTAGGAAGTGATGCTGGTGTGGTGCCAGTCACACATGCCCAAGGCCATGAAGAACCAGGAAGCACAGTAACACTGATAAGGAATCCCCTGACTCCTGTGTCTACTGTTATTCCCACAGGTAAGTAGGTACCTCCTCTCTGTCTCTGTGTTGGAAGTTTACCCTTTTTAGGGCCTTGTTTCCCAGTCTTAGAGAGGAAACATGAAATTATTTTAGAGATCAATCATCTTCAAAGTTTGAGAATAAGTCTTGAGAATGGAGTTGTAATCACAGTTTAAGACCTAGTGGATATATATCTTCACTTCTTTTCCCTCTGAAAAGTAATTGTGAGTGTAGCCTCTGAAGGAATAGCCAGTTGGGGATCAGATTTTTACTTATGCAGGCCCGAGAAACAGAGGAGCCATATTCTCTCCCTCAGTAGCTATAGCTCCATCTGAGCTTGTGTCTTTGGACACACAATATCTGTAGAAACCATGGGCACTGCAAGCCTCCCAACAGAGCCCAAAGAAATGCCATTTATTTTGTTAGAATGATCATTTCCATAAGAATAAGAATGACTCATTCCTTTTCCCTCCTCTCATCCCTAGTACCTTGCTTGGTATTTGACACATAGAGTGTCTTTTTGAAATGTCCGTTTGTTGATTACTTGGTTATGATTGATATTGTACATGCAGATTATTTGAATATGGTTTCCCATTCCAAGTGATTTTTGTAAGTCAGGAAACTTCCATATAAGCAGCTATCTAATACAGTTAAAATTCATCCTCAATGTGGATGTTGTGTGGAAGAGGTGAATGAAAGAACAAAAAAATGTATTACATGCTTAGTCCCTGCCAAGTACTATGCTAAGCACTGGAGATATAAATACAAAAACAAAGACAGCCCCTGTCTTCAAGGAATTTGTGTTTTTATGGAGGGACAACACAGCTAAAGGAGAGTCAACTTGGTCATGCATAGTACAGGGGTGGTGAGTGAGGACCTAGGGGAGTAGGTCGACATCGTACATTGAGGAAGAATGGTGGAGATGGTTTGATTATGATTCCGGATCTAGAGTTGTTCTGGGGGATAAAAGGGAATGTAATAAACATTACCTTGGATTTTATGAATAATAAATCAGGAGAGGCAGTCACTAGTTGGGACCATGGGAATCCAGCACATTCATTTAAGGGATTGAGGGTGAAATTGTGCATGAGATGGTCTCTGGCACAGGCAATAAAGGCAATAATGAGACTGTGGAGGAAATGGCTAGAGTGTAGGTTCAAGTCTCTGGCAGACCTCTTTGATTGATGAAAGAGCTTTTTAGGATGAAGCATCCATACTGAGTTTTGGAGAGGCAAGTGAGATATTGGGGATTGGCTATTATAGCTGTGAAAGAAAGAGACCTGCTGAAAAGAAATGGGTACTCCTTACACAATGACATCAACCCTCCCGACATATACCACCAAACAACTACTCTGGTCATGGGATTCTCCCCCAGGAGCAAAGTGATGCTTCAGAATGTGAATGGATCTGATATGATCAACCAAGTCCACTAGCATCCCCATGACTGGCTCCACAGTGAGAGAGTCCATTTCAGAGATTGTAAGAGAGACAGTTATCGTGGAGATCACTCCAGGAACAGTTGCCATTCAGGTCCCTCTTCTCACTGTGGCTAAGGTCATAGGTGGATTCAGCCTTGAGAGATAAACATCTTACTCTTTTGGACTCCAATAGTATAATAATCAAGATGACTAGATTTATCTCTTCAGTGCCTCCAAATGAAGCACTCAACATGAAATGAGAGCTTCAGTTTTCCCTAGTACTGTCTTTGGAGAGATTTCAGCAAGATCTGAGGCTTAGACTTCCTGAAAGAAAAGCTCTGCATCGTGGCCAGTGGTGACCATAGTGACCCCTGTCCATACTGGATCAGGTTCAAATCTGGCTTCTTTGACTCAGGATGAACTCTTTGAGACACAATGTCTTATTGATCACTAAAATTCCACAGAAGAGTGACACAGAATCCTTATTGTCTCTTACTACATCTGAGGCCTCTAGTGCAGGGGCCAGAATAGCTTCTATTCTAACCAAGGACTAGGAGAGACCCAGGCTTTCATGGGCACGATTGTGGACATAGAAGCTAGCAGGACCTAAAGTCCAAGGACACATGCCACTCATCCCAAGAGAATAGCAAGAATTAAGTACTATCCAGTTTGCTAAAAGAAATCTTTGGGAGCAGATACTCTCAGGAGCAAGAGCTCAACTGCCACTGTTTCCACAAAGCTAAACTCACTGTCTCAGCACCAGGGAAAGTAATCCAAGAGTTTTCTGAGAGCCTAAGTACATGTACCCTGAAGGTCAACACAGCTTCAGTAGTAGGGACTAGCCCTGCTATACCTTGATCTTTCCACTGTCAAAGTAGACAACTGTCACAATTTGTAATAGTAAAAATATTGAGACCATGTCAAATTCAGCTGTTTGGGTGGCCAGGCCCTCTTCATGGGCAGAAACAAACCTTCCCAGTCTAGTTGATTACACCTTGGTTGGACCCTCCCTGAATCCTTCCTCAGGCACCCAATCCCACAGTCCAGCCCATGAATCTACAAGGTCAATGCCTTCTCCTGTCCTCACTATTTCTTTCTTTTAAAAATATTACCTTTCATCTGAGAATTAATATTATGTATTGATTCCAAAGAAGAAGAGCAGTAGGGGATAGGCAATGGGGGGTTAAGTGACTTGCCCAGGGTTACATAGCTAGAAAATGTCTGGGAGGTCAGATTTGAACTCTAGACCTCCTATCTCTAAGGCTAGCTCTCAATCCACTGAGTCATCTTCTGCCCCCCTCTGCCCGTCTTCATTATTTCTATAGACTGGACAAGGATAAATACTCCTAGGACTCTCTTTCTCTCTCTGTCTCTGTCTCTGGCTCTGCCTGTCGGTCTGTCTGTCTGTCTCTCTCTCAGAGGTTTCAGCTACACATTTGGAGAGCAGCTCAGTAGAATCATCAGAGTTAGTTGTCCACTTGCCTCTAGTCAGAACATAGGTGGTCTGGACATCAGAACTTCCCATCCTAGCATTCATATCCTCAGAGGGCAACAGTGGCAGAGGGACAGCTTCTGTTTCTGTCCCTGTACCTGCTAGCTCCATTCAATTCATAAGTAAACAGAATTCTAATTAAGCCTCACATTAAGGGGAACTGAAGTGGCCTTAGAGGACATGAGTGGATGAGAGAGATGAGAATTGTATTTGGGTTAAGGATGATGATGATACTATGAGTATTTTAAGGTCTGTAGAGTGCTTTTGAAATACGGTCTCATTTTAGCTTCACAGAGAAGTAGATGTTACCCCCGTTTTCTAGGTGAGGAAACTGAGGCAGAGATAAATCAAGTGATTCTCAGTGGGTTATCCAACATAGTAGGTGTCTGAGGTTTCATTTGAATTCAGCTCTTCCTGACTACCATTCTAGAAGTCTCCACTTTGCCACAAGAATCTCCTTTCCTTGGTATTTTTTTCCTTTGGATCTCTGTTTTGGACTTCAGTGATCAGATTCCTGTTCACTACCTTGGAGTGAAATCTAGTGGTCTTTGCACTAAGCGGATTTTTTTTCCCTCTTGTTGGGGAAATGCTAGCATTTCCAATGATTCTAATAAATGTAAAAATTATGCAATGGTGAGAAAGGATCTTGGTAAGGGAAATTTCCTGCAGCTATTGTTTAGAGAAGTACACATTGGGGATTTGCAACCAGTCTGTAAAGGAGCAACATATTTTTCATAGTTCTCCAAGAGTCTCACATTACTGATTTGTGGACTCATCCCTCATTCATTCATTTTTTTAAACATTCATTTTAAAAATTTCAGTTCCAAATTCTCTCTCTCTCTTCAGCCCCTTCCCCACTAGTTGAGAAGGCAAGCAATATGATATCCATTATAAATGTGAAGTCATGAAAAACTCATTTCTGTATTAGCTATGTTGTCAAAAGCATAAAGAAACATAAATGACAAAAACTGTGCTTTAATATGTACCCAGAGTTCACTAGTTCTCTCTCCGGATGTAGATAGCATTTTTTATTATGAGCCCTTTGAAATTGTCTGGGAGAATTGTATTGATCAGAGTAGCCAAGTCTTTCAGTTCATCATCATTTCAATATTGTTCCTATCTACAAGGTTCTCTTTGTTCTACTTGCTTCACTTTTTGTATCGGTTCATTTAAGTCTTTCCAGATTTTTCCAAAACCATTCTCTTTCTTTCTCATAGCACAATAGTATTCTATCAAATCATATACCACAACTTGTTCAGTTATTCCCCAAATGAATATCTCATTCATTCTCTCTTTTTAAAAATACTTCTGTCTTGGAACCATTCAAGGCAGAAGAAGAGCAATAAGGGCTAGGCAATGGGGGTTAAGTGACTTGCCCAGGGTCACTCAGAAAGTATCTCAATACCTTATTCATTTTTATAGATGGTGAAGCTAGTATGATCACTACACACATCCCAGGCTATGAAGCCTCAAGAGGCACTGAAGCATTAAGTGGCCTCCTGGTGACATTGTCTTCTGGAAGTCCCACAGGTAAGTAGAAGACTCCTTTCTGCCCTCTCTTCAGGAGGTTCACTATTCTTGGGCCCTTGATGCCTGTTCTTTGTAGAGGATAGATGCAATTATCTTCACAGTTAGAGAAAGAAAGAGCTCAGAAGGGACTTGCACAGAACTGCCCCTCTGCTTTCTCTCAGGGTATATATTATATTCATGGAGACTCTAGAAAAACTTCTAGGGTTTTTGGGAAAGAAAACATCACCTTTATTGTTACATGTATATTCCATCAAATATCAAGATTTAACCCTTCTACTCCTTGATCCAGGGCAACAAAGGTTCTGCTCTGGTTGGCATATTCTCTCAATCTACCTGTTGGAGCTTGAGTTTTAGGATTATATTAATCAATACCTGATCACAAGGGGTAGTTAGGAGGCTCAGTGGACAGAGAGCCAGGCCTAGAGATAGGAGGTCCTGTGTTCAATTCTTTCCTCAGACACTTCCTAGCTGTGGGACCCTAGACAAGTCACTTAACCCCATTGCCTAGCTCATCACTCTTCTGTCTTGGAACTTCTAAGACAGAAAATAAGAGTTTAAAAATATTTGTCTGGTCATCTTGGTCCCATCTAAAATAAGGGTTAGATAGAGATGGTGAATTTTAGCAATCTCTTGTCTACATCAGCAGAAACTGCTAGTTTGGTATCAAGAACAGTAGGTCCTCACCCTATTTTTGTATTTGGATGTCAGGTCAGGTTGATCCTTTTAAATAATGGTTTATTCCTGTTGTAAGTAATTTTCCAGGTGACCACCCTCCCTAAAGTAGCAGTGTATCTCAGGCACTTGAAGGGTGGAGGTGCTTATGGAATGTGAATGGTCAGGTTGGGTAATATCCCCAGTACAGTTGGGATCTCTCAGAATGACTCCAAACCTCCCCATGTAAAGGTTAAATGGTTAAATTTAATGGTTGGATACAGTTTATTTACCAAAATAGAGGGGAAACAATAAAATAGCGAAAGAGGTTAGAGAAAATACCTATACTAGTATGTGGCCTCCTCCAAGATGGAAGCTAGTCTCTTAGGAAACTAGGAGGGGAGTCAGCCTTTTCACTCACCCAACCAAGTAGTCCAGGAGTCAGTCTAAGTTGGAGTGAGGATCCAAGCTGCAGTCTCCAATGAAGTTCCCTCTAGACTATTTCCAGGAGACACTCTCCAGGAGACTCAACTTCACCAGACTGCCATCCCAAGGATTTTGTGATGTTTATGGTGGTTTCCTATCCCCGCCCCTCTTCACAGGGGACAATCACAGTTTCCAAAATTGTGACATCTCTCATCCTCTGAAGGTGGCAACTCTCCTCCTAGGATTCACATGTTTCTGAGTCTGTGAACTCTTAAAAGAATTCAAAAGTTTCTGACTTGTTTGAGTTAGAAAAAGGGTGGAGCTCTCCAAGTATCTTGCTGGCTTCTCACTTGGCACTAAGTAGGGTGTGAATTCACTAAGTGGTTTGTGAGCTCCTCCACCTAGTTCAAGCTTGTGTTGATTCAATAAAAAGGTAGAAAAAGGAAAGTCAATCCTGTCTTCACAATCTAGTGTGGTACTTAAGTTAGTGTTAACCAAAGTTTTAACTCCAACTAGACAAAGAGAGTGAAGGATTCCCTTTTTCACAAGTGTAAACTCAGAATAGACAAAGAGAACCAAGAATTTCCTTCTGCAATGCCCATCTCCCCAACATACACACAGAAGCCTCAGCTCTATTGAATACATAACTTGAAGTTACCATAGGCATTGCTAACATCTCACAATCCTTGACTCCAGTAGAACCCAGAGTCAGCTTAGACTTCAGACCAGCTCATGTGGGACAACTTCCTGTACATTTTCAATAGGCACATCTATATCAAAAACAGCTTATAGGGAATGCCCCAGAAGCATCCCAAGTCCATGGCCCTCTCCAGTTGTTTTCCCATATCACTGTTTCAGCTTCAGGGGTTGAAATTAGACACTTTACCTCTGTCCTCAACTCTTGTAGCCACAGAAATCAGGCGGAACCCAGAATTGTCAGTAAGGCAAACGATCCTAAAGGACTGGGATGCTCAGACAGGAACAGAGCTGGGCTCTGGTGCCCCACCTAACTCTCCTTCCAGCATCATTCCAACGTCTACTGGAGGAGACACAGGCACTTTCTTGGTATCCGGAGCAGGACCAATAGAGGATAAAAAAATGTCCAGCACCTTCCCAGAGAGCTCAGACAACCCTCAAATCACTCACAGAGAGTACCTGCACTCCACAAGCCCTGGAGAGTTTGGGTCTGGGGAGTGGTCCATAGAGTAGCTTATTGGCATGTTTTTTTCTAAACACAATAGTAGTATTGATTTGATTAATTATTTTGCTTACACATTGGCTTCATTAAAAACTTGCCTTATTTATAAAAACACAACACAAAGTACATACCTATGTGTGTCCAGAGCATAAAGTAGAAGGGGTTGGGGAAGAGACTATATATGGCAAGATTGCCCAGGTGGCTGGCTGGAAGGAATGTGGCAAGCAAGATATAATGGGCTTAGGTAAGTTTGCCCTCACTTACTTATCAAGATAGTTTGTCCCAGGCCAGGAGATCCAAAGTTCTGTTTTTTAAATGCTTCAAGAATCAGAGGCATGATTCCTGAATTGTTAGTCCACTGGGGCAAAATGGGGCTACAGTAAGACAAATGGCAAGATAGTCTGGCTGCATGCCTAGATGGAATGTACAACATCCATTAATATTTTTGTAATCCTTACCTTCTGTCTTAGAATCGATCCTTAGTATCAGTTCCAGGGCTAAAGAGTAACAAGGGCTAAGCAGAGGGGGTTAAGTGACTCATCCAGGCTGACACAGTTAGAAATTGTCTGAGGCCAGATTTGAACTCAGGATGTTCCATCTCCAGACCTTGACACTGAGCTGCCTATCTGCCACAGATTCATCTTTATAATTTTAGAAGAGGAATATGAGAGGAAATTTAGGCATTAGATGCCTCTGCCATTTCAGGTATCTCAGTTTTACCACTAACTGCCTATGTGACCATGGATAAGATAATTAACTTTCTTGAGCCTTAGTTTCCTTAAATGTAAACTGAGGGATTTAGAATTAATGACCTCTGTTTCCCTTTAATTCCAAATCTATGATCTTGCATTCACATAGTTAGAATTATAGAATTTCAGTGTTGAAGGGACCACAGTGGCTCTCTAGTCCAATCAGTACCTGAAAAAGGACATAACCTTTATATAAACACTGCCTGAGACTTCCCATTATACACTGGGATGGTGCTAATTAGAACATTTCCCCTTATATCAAGCTCAAATCAATCCCTTTGCAGCTTCAATCCACTACTCCTGATTTTGCCCTCTTCAGATGATCTAAAAGAGGGCAACCAGGTTTCTTCTCCATTACTTTCTTCCATGAAGCATGCTGGCTAAGCTATACATACAGTAGTATATTTTAGGACCTATTTTTCTCTTGCTTGAAGTTTTTGTGCTTTCACTTTGGTTGTAGGCCTACTTTGGACTGTCCATATGACTATCTACCATTCCTCCTTGAGCCAGTCTGGGACAACACTCCAGGTTTCAGATATCAGTTAGCTTTTTTTTTTCCTCCAGAGAATAACAGAATTAAAGAATTTTAGAATTTGAAAGGACCTTGGTGACTATCTAGTTCAGCTGAAATGCCAAAAGAAATCTCCATGACACAATACCAGAGCTTAAACTGTACAGTGACCATCAAAATAGTCTGACACTGGCTAAGAGATAGAAGGCTAGATCAGTGGAATAGACTAGGGGTAAATAAATTCAGTAATCTTGTGGTCAATAAAGCCACAGATCCGAGCTTTTGAGATAAGAATACACTACTTGACAGAAACTGCTGGAAAACTGGAAAACATTATGGCAAAATTAGGTTTAGATCAATATCTCACATGCTATATCAAGATATATTAAAAATGAATATGTGACTTAAACATAAAGAGTGATAAATAAGTAACTTAGGTGAACATGGACTAGTATACCTGTTAGATCTATGGAAAAGGAAAGAATGTAAGACCAAGTAAGAGATAGAAAACATTACAAGATGTAAAATAAATAATTTTAATCATATTAAATTAACACATTTTTTTTGTACAAACAAAACCAATGCAACCAAAATTAGAGGGGAAGCAACTAACTGGGAAAAATTTTTTTATGACAAAATTCTCTGACAAAGGTCTAATTTCTCAAATATACAAAGAACTAGGTCAAATTTATAAGAAATCAAATCATTTCCTAATTGAGAAATGGTCAAGGGATATGAACAGGCAGTTTTCAGATGAAGAAATCAAAACTATCAATAATCATATGAAAAAATGTTCTAAATCCCTCCTGATTAGAGAAATGGAAATCCAAACAATTCTGAGGTGTACCATCTTACACCTAGCAGAGTGGCCAATATGATAGTATAGGAAAATAATAAGTGTTGGAGGGGATGTGGCAAAATTGGAACACTAATATATTGCTGGTGGAGATATGAACTGATCCAATCATTCTGGAAGGCAATTTGGAATTATGCCCAAGGGGCTTTAAAAGAATGCATGTCCTTTGATCCAGCAATACCACCACTGATATTGTATCCCAAAGAGCTAAAAAAATGTGAAAGGTTCTGTTTGTACAAAAATATTTATATCTGTGTGTTGTGCGTGGTGCTAAACATTTGGAAAATGGGGGATGTCCATTGATTGGGGAATGGCTGAACAAATTGTTGTATATGATGGTGATGGAATGCTACTGTGCTATAAGGAATGATGAACTGCTTGTTTTATATAAGAACTAGAAAGGCCTACATGAACTGATAAGGAGTCAAATAAGCAGAACCAGGAAAACATTATACCTAGTAACTGAAACATTGTGGGATGATGAAATAAAATTGACTTTGCTACTAAAAGCAATGCAATGATCCCAGAACAACTCTGAGGGACTTATGAAAAAGAATGCTAGAGAAAGAACTGTGGGAGTAGAAATCCAGAAGAAAACATATGATTTCTCAGTTGTTTGCATGGGCATATGTTTTGGGGTTTTGACTTTAAAAGATTATTACAAGGATTTGGAGTAATATGGAAATAGGATTTGAGTGATAATATATGTGTATATCTCAGTGGAATTGCTTATCAACTCTGGAAGGGGCAAAGAAAGAGGGAAGGGAGATAACAAGTATCCATGGGAAAAATTTTTTAAAAATCTCCATGACAACATATCTGTCAAGAGATTCTACTTGAAGACTGTTAGTAAGAGGCAACTTCATCCAATTGTTTGTTCAATCATTTTTCAGTTGTTTCTTACTCTTCATTCTTCATGATCTCATTTGGGATTTTGTGGGTAAGGATGCTGGGGTGGCTTGCCATTTTCATCTCCAGCTCATTTTACAGGATAGGAAACTGAGGCAAGCAGGGTTAAGTATCTTGCCCAGGGTTACACAGCTAATATATACCTGAGGCCACATTTGAACTCACAAAGATGTGCATTTCTAATTCCAGGCTAGGTAGTTTATCTGCTGTACCACTGAGTTGTTCACTCTAATTGTTTGGAAGTTGTTTCTGACACTAGGCCTAAATATTCCTCTTTGTGATTTTTATCTGCTCCTGGTCCTAGCATGGTTTTTGTTTTTGTCATGAGTCCTTTGGTGTTTTCTTGGGTCATAACATCACTGAGAATAGCTAAATAATTCATAGCTGATCATTGTAAAATATTGTTACTGTGTACAATATTCTGATTCTGCTCACTTCACTTTGCATCAATTCATGTAAGTCTTTTCAGTTTTTTCTGAAATTATCTTGCTCACCATCTCTTATAGCACAATAGTACTCAATCACTATTATATGCTTCAACGTGAACAGTTATTCCCCAGTTGATGGTCATCCTCTCAATTTCCAATTCTTTGCCATTACAAACAGTTTCTATAAATATTTTTGAACATATAGGTTCTTTTCCTTTTCTGTTTGTCTTTTTTTGGATATAAAACTAGTAGTGGCATTGCTAAGTCAAAATGTATGCATGGTTTTAGAACCCTTTGGGAATAGTTACAAATTGTTGGATCATTTCATTGCTCTACCAGCAGCTTTTAGTGTATTTATTTTTCCCTCACCCCTTCCAGCATTTATTATTTTTGATTGGTATGAGGTAGTACCTCAGAGATGTCTTAATTTGCTTGTCTGTACTCAATAAGGATTCAGAGAATTTTTTCATATGACCATAGATAACTTTAAGATTTTTCTTTTGAAAATTTACTGTTCATATTCTAGGGAATATCTCTTTTTAAAATAAATTTGTTAATTTATAAAATGTATAAATTTATAATATGCGTTATATATTATACATAAAATTTATACATATTTCTACCACTTCCATCCCTCTTCACCCAGTGCATCCCTTCATTTATCATCCCTTCATTTATTTTGGAGATCATTCCAATCTCATAGACTCACACCCATGCCCATGCCCTCTGATACATAAACTGCTGTTAACTGCCATAATAATGATAAAATTCTTAGGAGTTAGCCATTTCATATTTCCATATTGGAATATAAACAATTTAAGTTCATTGAATCCCTTATGATTACTCTTTCATGCTTATTTTTTATGCTTCTCTTGAGTCTTCTGTTTGAAATGCCAAACTTTCTATGCAACTCTGGTCTCTAAATGAGGAATGTTTGAAACTCCTCTTTTTCATTAAATATCCATTTCTCTCCCCAAAGATTGCAGTTTTTCTAGGTAGTTCATTCTAGGTTGTAAAACCTAGCTCCTTTGCCTCTCAGAATATCATATTCCAAACTGTTCACTCTTTTAACTTGGAAGCCACTATGCCTTATATGATCCTGAGTATGGCTCCATGATATTGGACTTGTTTCTTGTGTTTTCTCTTTGACCATAATATTCCTGAGAGTTTCCATTTTAAAATCTCTTTCAGGAGGTGATCAGTGAATTCTTTCAATTCCTTAGATATAACAAGGCATTTTTCCTTGATAATTTCTTGAAAGATTATGCTCCTGCTCTTTGATCATGGCTTTCAGGTAATCTAATAATTCTTCAATCATCATCTTCTCAATCTATTTTCCAGGTCAGTTGTTTTTCCAAAGAGATATTTCATATTTTTTCTACCTTTTCATACTTTTGCCATTGTTTTACTGTTTCTTGATGTCTCAAGAAGTCATTAGCTTCCAGTTGGCCAATTCTGATTTTGAAGGAATCATTTCCTTCAGTGAAAATTTGTACCTCTTTATCCATTTGTCAAATTCAGTTTTTTAATGTTATTTTCTTTAGTGAATTTTTGTCCCTCTTATGCTTTGTCAGTCCTTCTTACTAAGGTGTTCTCCAGGAAATTTTTAGGCTTCTTTTACATTTGGCCAATTTTGTTTTAAGATATTTTCTTTGATATTTTTTGCTCCTCTTTTGTCAAGCTGTTAATTCTCTTTTTACAGATTTCTTCTCCAGCTTTCCCTTTACAAATCTTATCTCTTTCTTTAACTCTCCAGAAATTCAGAAATTAGGTTTGGGTTCACTAAGTAGCAATTTTCTTTAGGTTTTCTTCAAGGTTTTGACATTGTTGTCTTTTTCTGAGTTTATTCTTGGTTTTCCTGGCCAATATAGTAGCTTTTCATTATCAAGATTTTTGTTGTTCGCTGATTTTTCCAGCCCATTTCTTGATTTTGAACTTTATATAAAATTGATCTTTTCTCACTGGAGGGAGGAAAGTCATGGTCTCAAGCTGCAGGATTCTTCATGCTGTTCTTTTCAGAGCTAGTTCTAGAGGTCTGTAACTTTTTAGTGCTTCCGAGGTGATGTGATCCTGTGACAGGTATGGTCACTGCTTTCCTAGTCTGCACTCTGGGCTTTACCCAGGAAGGGCTCCCGTTTCCCTTCAGCTGCAAGAACTAGCCCTCTTCTTTGCTTTGAAACTATGACCACAGCCCCAGATCCCTTGTGAAGGACTACTAGTACTCTTTCCCACCAAGGAACTATGACTGAGAACTGTATATTGGCAATATAATTGCCAGTCAGTGCTATCCATAACCACTGCCATCAAGGGGTCTCCTGTAAGCTCTTTCTGACCAGCTGTCAGACCCTTTAACTGACAGCTGCCACTGTCTGTCTGTTACAAATAGATCTGCCTCACTCCCACCAAGTCACAGGTTTCTCCTAGTAACTTCTCAAGTTTTCTTAGGGAAGAAACATCTTACTTTGACGCTTTGTTGACTCTGCCACTCTAAAATTTGAGTGGAGGTATTATTTTAAATTCTTTGGAGGGGAATACCAGGAGACTTCAGCTGGGTAGCTGCTGCCAATCCACTGTCTTGGAGCCTATTCACATAATTCTTTCGTGTGATGTGTGGATTCCCAAATATTTTATAATTCTATAGTTATTTTGAATGGGTTTTCTTTTCCTATCTCTTACTGCTTGATTTTGTTAGTAATACACAAAAATTGATGGTTGTGTTTTTTAAATATCCTATTACTTAGCTAAAGATATTAACTATTTAACTTAATTCTTAGTTGACTCTCTAGGGTTCTTGATGCAGGCCATCATATCTATAAATACTGATAATTTTGTTTCTCCCTTATACTTATTTCTTCAATTTCTTTTTTTGTTACTGTAGCTTGCAAGCATTTGTAGAATTATTTCTAACATTAATGGTGGCAATAGATGTCCTTATTTTACCCCTAATTTCATTGGACAGACCGTAAAAATTTCTCCAGTATATATATATATATATATATATATATATATATATATATATATATTGATGACTCTTGGTCTTAGCTAAATACTATTAACCATATCAAGGAAATATCTATTCATCCTTATGATTTTAAATATTCTTTAACAAATACAATTTTCTGGCCAAGTGTTCACTGCATATATTATTATAAGATTTTCATTATTTTTGTTATTAACATGGTGCATTATATTTATAGCTTACCAGATACCGAACTAAACTCTTATTCTTGGAATAAATACAGTCCAATGACAGTGCATAATCTTTTAAACATATAACTGTAATTATTTTGCTAATGTTTTATTCAATATTTTTCCGTCAGTATTCATTAAGGATAGGGTGGTCATTAATTTTCTTTGCTTTGTCTTTCCCTGGTGTAGGTATCAAGACTATGGGATTGTAATGGTTTTAATACAATTACTTATTTTTATAATAGTTTACATGATATTGAGATTGATTTTTCTTTGAATGTTTGTTAGAATTTGCTTATAATTTTATCTCTAGAAACAACATAAAATTGTTGCAAAAAAAGCAGGAATGACTTCACAGAGGAGATGGCATTAAAACTGAGATTTTAACAAAATAGGTTGAACTTAATCATTTTATAGTAGAGGGTAGAAATGAGTCATTCTATAAATAGAAAATAGTGTAAGCAAAGACAGAGATGGGAAAATTCTGAATAGGCATGAGGTTTGAAGAGAAATTCAATTGGCAGAGAGTATATGGAAGAGAATTATATGAGATAAGGTAGGTTAGACCCAGACTTTCTGAAGTTTAGCACAATGTCTTGATAAATGTGAATTAAACTGAATTCAATTACATAGGGCCTTGAATACTAAATTCCTTTGTATTTATTTTGTATACAATTTGTATTTAACTTCATTGAGCCTTGAAAAAATTAGGATTTTGAAGGATTCTTTTCTGCCCCATGAAAATTTAACAACTTTATAACTGTTTAACCCCTTCCAATTTCCTGTTGCTTGAGAAAAGGGAGGGAAAAAGGAATATGTTGGTGATTAAATGAGGAATAAGTAGGTGGGACTTATTATTTCTCATAATTGGAGTATTCTTGAAGAAGAATATACAAATATGGAGGAAAGAGTTGGGGGAGCAGGAATCACTTGGACCTCATTATCTGAATGGACAAAGGAGGGTTGAATACATAATCCCATACATACCTTCTTTTGCACCCCCTGCACAGAATTGTTCACTTGCATTCAACTCAGCAGGGAAATGGGGGGAGATAGACAAAAGAGATAGACAGACTTCAAAATGATAGAAGAGGAGGGTCTAATTGAGGAGGGAAGTCACAAGCAAAACAAAACTTCTTGGGGGCAGCTGGGTGGCTCATTGGATTGAGAGCCAGGCTTAGAGATGGGAGGTCCTACTGGCCTCAGACACTTCCCAGCTGTGTGACCCTGGGCAAGTCACTTGACCCCCATTGCCTAGCCCTGACCACTCTTCTGCCTTGGAACCAATACACAGTATTGACTCCAAGACGGAAGGTAAGGGTTTAAAATGACAACAATAACAACAACAAAACAAAACTTCTTCCTTAGAAGGATATATCAATTAAGAGTAAATTGGACTGATTCCTCCCTCATTCCTGAAGTGTAGGAGGCAAGTATGGATTTTTTCATTGTGAGGCTAATGGAAAATAGACAATAGTTCTAAACATGCTGTAACTCCATTATCCACCCTTCTGATCACAGGGCCCAGTGCAGAAAGCAAGGGCAGGATAATGACCACAGCTGGAGAGCCAGAGACCATAATGACTACAACTTCCAGCCCTGCAGTAAGAACACACTCTGTTCTGGCAACAACAGCCTCAACCACTGCCTCTGATATTGACTTGGAAAAAATCACTGTGCCTGCTTCCTCTGCCTTGCCAGAGACCATGGTAGCACCAGCTGCCTGGTCTGGAGTGGCGACCAGCCCATCTGAAACTACGCTCATTGCCGAAATCTCTACCCCACCTGGGGCTGGGACAGGAGGAGGGAGCCCCATAGGTGTCCCTTCACACCCTGCTACTCCCGACACCATAGCATCGACCACAGCCTTCCCCTGGACCAATGTGCTCCCAGCAGGGTCTACAAGCACTTCAGCCACAAGTCTTTCCAGTGTCAGTAGAGAAGATCCAAAGCCAATGACCTCTCTGGACACATCTGCTTCAGAGACCACAGCCATGGCTACTGCAAGGGAAGGGCCGGCCCTGACTGAGTCCACAGCCACGATGGATATCAGCAGAGGAGCTGAGGCTGTGGTTCTGTCCACAAGTGATTTGCCCACCAGCTCAGCTGCCCCTCTCATTCCCACAGATAAAGTATCCACCCAGACCACCATGACCACTATTGCAGACACTGGTAAGAACAGTTCCTTCATTATCTTCCCTGCTGGAACACAGGGTTGTATTTTAGTGAAATACAGGCAGGAAACAGTCACCACAGTTATGGTGTCTGAGTCTGACATGTCCAAGGAGGAGGTCAACCTTGTCCTTTTTCCCTTAATGACTCATGAAGGGTGTGTGATGCAGTAGTAAGAGCAGGCATTCATGTCAGAGGACCTGGGTTCAAATCTTAGATCTGATATTTTCTACCCATATGGGGAACATTGATCAGGAAAGACAGATAATAAGGATGGAGCTTTTAAGGGATGGAGAAGATAAGCCTTTGTTTGGAATTGTGACTACACACCCATTTGGCAGTTGTGGACAAAACACCTCCTGGTACTTTGTAGATAGGATTGAGAACATGCCCAGGGCTAGAGTTATCAACTCATTCATACCTGCCCTGGGCAGATGAATAATAGCTAACATTTAGCATGCCTAGTATACAGCTAACACATATAAGTCCTACAAGATTAGTAGGGTAGTACTAAGGGAGACCCATTTGGAGGTCCTACCAAGAAGACTCAGAAGGTGTTCAAGCCAGGATTCAAGTTGTAGGTCTTCTGACTTTTGTCTAAAATTCTTTCTACTAGACTACAGTGAACACTCTTTAAGCAGACATGGTGTGGGAAGAGGAAGTTCTATGCCAGTGGAATGGTGGACTCAATAATGGGCCCAGAGTTGCAAAACAGTAGATGGCTAGACGACCCAAGCTTTCATGATAAGTCTGCCCAGTGCAAGACTGAGGGGCTGACCATGCAAAAATGAACAGCTCCCCCCGGAGGCAGGATGGATTTTCCTCCCCCTCTGACCAGATGATTCAGTGGCTGATCTGAACAGATCATGTGACAACCACATCACCTCTATATCCCATAGACTGTACCCTTCCCTGTAGTATTCCTGTATGCATGTGGTCAAGAGTTTTCATTCATAGTTTGCTGTGGTTTTTCTGTCTGTTCCCCCATTTTTTTAGCACCATCTCTGACTCCATCACCTTCCTCTAGCACTACAGGTAGGAACTCCTCTGTGCCTCTGATGCCTTTCTATGCCCAGCCTTGAGAATAGGAATTGCAGAATGTGGAGTGAGTTTCCCAATGCTATGAACTTTCATATAATTAGTTGGAAGGAACCTTAGAAGTGTCTGGGATTACGTATAGCCTCTCATTTAATAGATGTGGAAACTGAGGTCCAGAGACTTAAAACATTTGTGTTAGGATGATTGGATAGGACTAGAAGGGACCCTCAAAGGCCCCCTAGCTAAACTCCTTCATTTTGCATTTGGGAAAACTGAGGCCCAGAGAAATTAAGTAAGACTTAGCCCCAGGTAACAAAAGTAGCAAGCATCAGAGGTGAGATTTGAACCCAGGCCCTCTGATCCCAGAGTCATTGTTCTTTCTATTCTATTATGCTGTACTTCAAGGGCAAAAAGAGAATTCATCCCCAGAGCTTCACATTGAATGGCTAAGGCTCTTTCCACTTCAGAGTGGGTTCCTTTTGTGAACTCTCCAAGGGCAGAGAATTCATTTTAAAATTTTTCTTTACATTCACTATTTAGGAAATGGCTGGGCACTAATAAACCCTAAATCAATGATGATTAATTGTTTTGATCTAATAGGTACATTGGTGGGGTCCAGTTTACTAGGAAAATTTGTCTTCAAATCCTATCTCTTATACCTATAAACTGCTTGCCAATGGTAAAGGGAAGGGGAAGGGAATAAGCACTTATATAGTACCTACTATGTACCAGGCACCAAGATCCTCATACTAATAATAGGAGTTTGGTGCTATATTTAGCTCCATTTTGCAGAAGGGGAAACAGAGGCAAGCAAAGGGCTAAGTGACTTGCCCAGGATCACACAGCTAATAAGGTCTTAGGTTAGATTTCAATTCAAGTTTTCCTGACTCCAGGCACAGCACGCTGTCCATTGTGCTACCTAGTTACTTCTATGGCCAAAGCCACCAAAGTCAGAGGACCTGGTGTCAGGGTAGATAAGGGTGAGGAATGGAGATAGACCAAAGGACTCCACTCTTGAGCACCCTGGCAGGAGGCTTCCTCAGGTCTCAATCTCTTTGTGGAGTCTTCATCCAGCAGTCCACCAGCACAGCCTCCTCCAAAGCCAAGGCAGGAATCTCAGCCACTCACCCAGCAAGCCAATGCAGGATCCAGGGGAAGAGTCCTCCTTCAGCCCAGCTCACTGACATGGAGAGAATGACTGAATCCTTGGCCTGGCCTTTTTAAGGCAGTTTTCTCAATCCTACTTCCTGTTGCTCCCCCATTTCTCAGAAAATAACTGCAGCCTCCCAATTTGCCTTGCACTGTCTGGGGTGAGAGGCAGTGGCCTTTGGAGGTACCACTCTAGCAAGTGACTTGTGAACTCTTGTACTTTTTAGGGGTGCTTTGAGTTCCTGATTGATTGAGTTAAAGTTTGCTGATTGATTTCATTAAAATAGACAGATAATTCTATCTTCACACTTGCATTTGGCTTATACTCTGAGTACCAAATCCAGGCATTTACCTCTAAATCTGGTCCTTTTTTGAGGCATTGTTCTCCATCCAGGAATGCCTGTTGGCCCCTCGTTATGCATTGGTTCCTACATAGTAGTTCTGTGATTCCTGAGACCTGGTCCTATAATGCTCTGGCCTCTGAGTTTCCAAGCACTCCCATAGCCAGGAGAACCCAGAACTGGTCAGAGGCCAGAATTGGATAAGTGGCTGTCTCAGATATCATTGTCCCTACATGGCTCCTGGCAGTCAGTCTGGTGGACAAGGTCAAATTTGGAACTCTCGATGTGGGGGGAGATGAGGATGAGGGGACAAGAGCCTCTAGATGGTCTTAGGTCAGGAATGGAGTCAAATCATCAAGCCATTTTCTGTACAAAAAACTTGAGGGAAGGAAAGTGACTCATGTAACATAAAATCTCTGAAGGATCCCTTTTATTCAGCTCTGACTGAATTTCCTCTCTTATTTATTTGTTGCTGATCAAGAAGAGTTCAGGTATCTATTTCTAATAGAAAACTACCTATGTTATTAGAGAAGCAGTATATCATTCAGCACTGCTGAGAGATCAGGCCACATATGGTCAGCATGTTGCTTAATAGCCTGATATTATATTATAAGTAGCCTTTTATCTTGAAAAAATTTTAAACTTTAATTTAAAAAATGATTTTATTCAAATATATTTTATTTTCTCAACTACATGTAATTAAATTTTCAATATACATTTTCTGAAATTATAAGGTACAAATTGTCTTCCTCCTTCCCTTCTGTCACCCCTCTTGGAGAGATGGTAAGCAATTTGAACTGGATTATATATATATATATATATATATATATATATATATATATATATCCCTCCATATCATTCATTGTTGTAAGACAATACTCATATAAATCCAAAACCATAAAATAAAACCATACATAAACGAACGTGAATGCTTTGATCTGCATCTGACTTCTCCATTTCTTTCTCTGGAGGTGGATAGCATTCTTTGTCATAAATCCTTCAGAATTGTCCAAGATTATTTCACTTCTGAGTGTAGTTAAGTCTTTCATAGTCGATTATCTTAGAATATTGCTGTTGCTGCGTACAGTATTCTCCTGTTCTGCTCATTTCACTCTGCATCAGTTCATATAGTTTTTTTCCAGCTTTTTCTGAAATTGTCCTTATAATTTCTTGTAGAACAATAATATTTCATCAACCAGCATATATTACAGTTCAGCCATTCCCCAACTGATGGACATCCCCTCAATTTCCAATTTTTTGCCACCACACAAAGAACTTCTATAAATATTTTTTTGTACGAGTAGGTCCTTTCTGCTTTTTTGATTATCTCTTTGGGATACAGACTCAATAGAAGTATTATAGGAACAATTTTATAGCTCTTTGGGCATTGTCCCAAATTGCCTTCCAGAATGGTTGGATCAGTTCCCAACTCCACCAATAATGCATGAATGTCCCAATTTTGCCATATACTCTCCAAAATTTATCACTTTCCTTCATTGTCACATTGGCCAATATGATAGTTGTTAGGTGGTACCTTGAAATTATTTTAATTTTCATTTCTCTAATCAAGAGTGATTTAGAACATTTTTCCATACAATTATTGATAGCTTTGATTTCTTCATCTGAAAATTGCTTTTTGTATTCTTTCATCACTTGTAAAATTGGAGAATAACTTGTTTTTAAATTTTTCCCTCAGTTTGTTGTTCCCTTCTAATCTGGGCTACACTGGTTTTGTTTGTACTAAAGTTTTTTATTTCAAATCAAAATGATTCATTTTATATCTTATAATACTCTCTCTCTCTCATGTTTGGTCATAAATTCTTCCCTTCTCCATAGATCTGGCAGGTAAACTATTCTATGTTCCCACAATTTAGTTTTGGTATCAGCCATTATATCTAAACCGTATACCCATTTTGACCTTGTGGGTGTGAGATACTGGTCAATACCTAGTTTCTGCCATTAACTTTAATTTTAAAAAATAATTTATTTTTAGTTACTTGCAGAAACTTGTTTTCTGATATTTTAGCATTCAGACTTTCTCTCTCTTTCCTTTCCCCCCACTTCCCCAGGCACTGTTTTTATATAATACATATTTCCATATTGCTCATGCTATGACAGAAGAAACTCATCACATAAACAATAAAAAACTCTTGAAGGAAATATAGATGGCCTGCTTTGATCTGCAGACTCTAAAAGTTTCCTTTTTTTGGCTGTGGGATAGCATTTTTCATCATGGGCTCCTGATGCCTTTTAGAAAGAGTGGCCCTTATATGTTTTCCCCAAACTCTTCATTGACTGTCTGACAGTCCCTATTTCCTTGTTCCATTTCAACTGATGAGGTGCTCACTCTGTATTAGACACTGATCTGGGAAAGAGGATTAGGTTGGGGTACCTAGGAAGCATGGTGGTTAAAAGTTAGGATCAATAAAAGATGGTCCAGCACCCATTTAATCTTCTCAGTAGCTGGGTGGAAGGTGGATGGGAAGGGGTGGTGAGCATGGAAGCTGGCAGATCAGTTAGGTTGTAACAAGAATCCAGGCAACAGTAGGTGTTGGTTGTTGGATTAGAGTGGTAGCCACATAAAGTGGGGAGAAGGGGACTGATGAGAGAGATGATATGAGTATAGAATCACTGAGTCTTGGCAAGCAATTGAAGGGGAGGAGTGAGAGAATGGGAAGAGTTAAGGATGGTGGACAAAGTTTGTGTCCAGGACACTGAAAGGATAGTGGTGTTTATTTTGTTAAGGTGTGTGCTCAGAGATGAGATGAGGATTTTTTTTTTTATCCTTTTCTTATAGCAACTGGGAGACCAAGGCTGGAACTTTTTACTATGAATTTCACCATAACCAATCTGCTGTACACAGAAGATATGGGGCAGCCAGGCTCAGAGAAATTCACGTCCACAGAGAGAGTCCTCCAGCGCCTAGTGAGTCTCCCTGTATCTAGCCTGACGGTGCTTTTCTCAGTCCACAGGGCTGGGGATCCTGCTCTGTTCTATGCATTTATTTACTCATCCCTTTCCCTCTTCTGTATTCCAGCTCAGAGGCGTGTTCAAGAACAGTAGCCTGGCTTCTAGCTATTCCGGGTGTAAGCTGACCTCACTGAGGTGAGAGCCCTGGGAAAGACTGGACCACACATGTCTAGAGCTCCTGCTTGTCTCCACTGGGGCTGGCTTGGGTCTTCCCTTTTGTTTGCTTCCTCCTCATCTCCCAAGCTGGAAGGAATCCAGCCATTCTTATGACTGGCTATCTTGGAAGGGAAAGGGAAGGGAATGAGCATCTACTATGTGCTAGGTATTGTACCAAGCACTTTACAAACACGATCTCATTTGATCCTGACAACACTGTGGAACAGATGCTCTTGTCATCAGAGGAACATGCTGTTATCACCCTCTTTGACAGGTGAAGGAAATGAGTCAAACAGAACTTAAGTGACTGGCCCAAGGTCACACAGTTGTAAATGTCTGAGACCAGATTTGGACCTGGGTCTTCTTGAATCCAGGCCTGGTGCTCTATCCACTACACTATCAGCTCCTTGAGGAGTACTAGATCCTCCTGCTTTCCCTTAAATCACAGGATATGATTATTCGAGGAGAACCTAGAGCCCAGCAAGGCCAACCCCTTACACACCTTTCTTTTACAGATGAAAGGTATATAATAGAGCTGGACAGGACCTCCAGTTCAACTCCTTCATTTTAAGGAGAAGGAAACTGAGGCCCCAAAGTTGTGACAGAAACAAAAATCAAAGAATTGATATTAGAAATTCAAACTCATTTCCTTTTCTAGGATGGTAAAGTGGGGAAAGGCCTTGAGTTGGAGTTGGGAGATTTAGGTTTGAATCCCACCCTAATAGTAATTATTAACTCTATTGGGCAGGTCATTTACCTCTCTGAGCTTGTTTCCTCATCTATAAAAATGGGGACAATAATATTTTTTCCCTAATATGTGAAATTAGTGTTTTCATGCTACCACCACACCAGTCGTACATATTGGGTGACTGTGGTAAGGCCCAAATAAATTAATAAGGCATTTCTGCAAGGCATCCCAAAAATCTTAGCTAAGCTATTAAAGCATTTGGGAGACCACATAAAATGCTTTAAAATTTGCAAAGCCTGCACATGTGATCTCATTTGATCCTAAACAGCCACTCTGTAAGCCAGATGCTTATGTTATCCCTGTTTTAAAGATGGGGCTACTAGAAATTAGGTGTTCAAGGGCCTTACAGCTAATGAATCTGAGTGAGATGGATTTGAACCCAGATCTCTCAATTCCATGTCCAACTCGTTGCCCACTAAACCATGCTAGAAGAAGAACCTCAGTATTCCTAGCCATGCCATCCACTGTGCTGTTTCCTTTGTGAACTTTAAAGTATTATAGAAACATTGGCTAATATTTTCTGCTTCCCCATCCTGTTTGGTCCTGCTCTAGGATAACAATTCCTTTTTCTTTAAGCCTGTTCCAAAACTAGGTTGAAGCATTGCAATACAGATTCTCCCAAGAAAACTGCATAAGTTCATACACAGAACACACTCACTCACAGCTATGGAAAAGCTAAGGAAAGAGTTTACTGGAAGCACTGATAACCCATTCTTGGGGTAACTAACTCGACCTTGTCTAAAGCATCCTTCCCAGGAGTTTTCAGGCTCCCTATCAATGTCTTCCCCTAGGCCTGTGAAGGATGGGGAAGCCACTGGAGTGGATGTTGTGTGTGTCCATCGTGAAGTCCCCACCAGCCCTGTCCTGGACCGAGTGAAGGTTTACTGGGAGCTGAGCAACCACACCTATGGCATCACCAGGCTGGGCCCCTACACCCTGGACAGGGACAGCCTCTTCCTCAATGGTGAGCAGCCTCATTTTGGACATGCATTTCCTTTTCCCTGGCTCCTTTCCTTCTCAAGAAATGGTCTATCTGCCACATTCACACTTTCCCTGATGTAGAAATTCATAACCTGGTTTCCATGAACTCATTTAAAAATATCTTCTGTCTTAGAAGCAATATCAAGTATCTGTTTTAAGGCAGAAGAGTTTCAAGGGCTAGGCAATTACAGTTAAGTGATTTGCTTAAAGTCATACAGCTGGGAGGTATCTGAGGCCTAATTTGAACCCAAGACCTTCCACCTCCAATCCTATCTTTCTATTCACTGTGTCCCATACATGCCCCTTCATGAACTTGTTTAAAAACAATTTGATGACTTTTATATAGAATTGGTTACTTTTTAAAAAAATCATTTTCATTTTATACATTTGAGATGTGATTCTTAAAAGGGATCCATAGATGTTACCAGACTTTCCAAGGAGTATATGACACAAAAAGATTAAGAACCCTTACCCCTCTACAGACCCAATTTGATTTCTGTAGTTTCTCCTCTTCATGTTAGTTCAATGACTTGAAATGTGGGAAGGGACTAAGCTAGAATAGAGTGACCATTAAGTCAGACCTAGTGCTGACTCTAGGCAGTTTACCACTAGTGATACCCCAGTGCTCCCCAAACTTCTCATCAATTGCTTCTCTTCCTCTTCCCCCCACCTCTTTTTCTCTCCACAGGTTATAATAATAAACAGACTTCCACTGCAAGTAGTAAGTATTCAGTTTTTGATTTATCCTTAAGGAAACTGATCACCCATTTCACCTTGGACTTTGGGAGGAGGGAAAAAGGATAATGGAGTGAAAGTAGGATCAAGGAAGAAAGTTCCTTCCTTCTCCCTGTCCTTATTGCTCAGGACTGAGAATTAAAACCAGGTTAGGAAGCAAAAGAGATTTCTACAATATTCTGGAGAACCTTGAAGTCTTCCTGTGAGAAGGAAATCACTTTAAAAGACTGATATATATTAATTTAAGGTCACCAAGGAATTCAGCTATGTAATTCCTAAATGAAAACTCAAGTCAGCCGTCAACCTTTTATGGAGTTTAATTACAAACAGGAGGAAGAAAGGAATTAGAGATAGAGAGAGAGAGGGAGAGAGAAAGGGGAGAGAAGGGAATAGGGCTTAAATACCCCTTCTGTTTAGGCTGGGCCAAAAGGCCCAAGCCCTTAGATAGCTGGGGCAAAGAAAGGAGATCAGTCCCTATTACTCACGTGACCAAAATGGAGAAACAGTCTCAGGGGCCTCCACCTCCAGCTTTCTTCAGAGCCGACTCTCAAAGTACCACCTCTCCAACCAACCACCCTCAGTCCTCAGACCCCTCTCTCTTTAAGGAAACCATCCAAGTTCCCTCCCCTCAGTTCTCACACCTACCAATCACTGTCCATGTCTTCCCTGTGCCAATGGTGGCTCTAGCTTAACCCAGGACCGCCCAGAGGTCTGTGGCTTTGCACATGTCTGTTGAAGGCCATATTCTCAAATAATTAAACCTTGATCCTTTGCTGCAGCCCTTCCTAAATCCTGTTAGGACTGAGTGGGGTGGAAATTGTATTTTCCAAGACCTGGTTCTGTCATTCCAAGTATCTCTATTGTATCAATTCTAAAATCAATCATGACTCAAAGAAATTCCTGTTCTATGCTTAAGCATAGGTCAAAGCCCTTTCCATTGTTCAGCAAAAGGTTTCTGTCCTAAAGTAATCTTAAGAAGGGAGGAGGAGGAACCTCCCATGCCAATGGGGTTCACATTCCAATAGAGTTCCCACTATCAATAGGAAATTTTTCATGTATGAAATTTCCCAATGGTGAAATTTCCAACATGTATAAGTCTAAGAAATTTTAAGGTTTATATTCCCTACCCTTCATTTTCCTTCATGATGGATGGTTTTATTTCATAATGATTTTATTCTCAGTTACTTCAATAACCACATTTTCTCCAGTCACATCTCTTGCTCCATCATCATTCTCCAAAGCAATAGTAGGAACCATCTGGGTCTCTACTTCTTTTCCTCAAATGTTTCATTTCCTTAAGATGAGAGCACTGGAGAGATAGAGGGAGTTTTGAAAAGGAGGCAGAGAAATCTACTTACTGGTGTAGCAGGAAGGCCAGGCAAGCTGTTGCTGAGAGTGAATTCTTGGGCTAGCGTGTCTAAAAACCACATCTGGGTATTCCCTTTTCCACCATAGTATGGGGGTAATTGCCTCTTTCTTGCATATATCTACAAAGTCGGAATACAGATATAACATACTACTTGGGCCCCTCAAATTTGACATTCCATCTTCTATGTTGGTGTCTTTGCATAGGGTTTCACAATTCCTGAAAAACATTCCCACTTCCCCTCCTCTTCTACCTTGTAGAATCCTCAGCTTCCTTCAAGTCTCAGTTCACGTGGCACCTTTTACAGGAAGCTTTCCTGGTCCCTCTTAGATGTTAGTATTATCATGTATATATTTTTCCACTTAGGTGTGCTATGTCCTCTCATAGAATGTAAGATCCTTGAGGGCAAGACCTCATTTTCATTTCTTCTATATTTTTGTATGCTGAGGGTCCAGTACACTGCCTAGCACAGAACAAAATAGCTGCTAAACATTTGTCAATGAAACTAGAATTTTTCAAGATCTTTGAAGTCTGTAAGAAGGATTGTATCCCATGTTAGCCCAGTCTGGACCAATGGCAGATTTAACAATTACATTAGAAACATAAGAAATACTTTCTCTTTCTTGATTTATAAGTGTTCTGGAACCTCAAGCCATGCTATTCCCAGCTATGCCTCCTGCTCTGCTGGGAGACCCATGAAATTAGCAGATTGATCTAGGGCTGCTCTGACCTTTGTTTCATCAATCATTAAGTCAATCAGTCAAGTATCAATTAAGCACCTACTCTCTGCCAGACATGGTATGAACTGCTGAAAATGACAATCACCACTACTATAAATCCCCCCAAATATCAAAAAACAGTCCCTGCTCTCTATGACCTTGCATACCAACAGAGGAGAAAACCTGTAAACAAATATATAGACAGCTAATTTTGTCAAGGATAAATAGAAGTAATTAATAGAGGAAAGACACTGAAATTAACTGGGATTGGGAAAAGCTTCTTGTAAAAGAAGGGGTTTTAGTTGCAACTTAAAGGAAGCCAAGTAGGTCAATATTTGGCATGGAGGAGGGAGAGTAGTCTGGACAGGGAGAGAGCCAGAGAACAGCGAGGAGGCCAATGTTACTAAATGGCACATGTTTTTCTGGGTGCTAGGGCCACAAAGACAAAAGTTAAGTAATCCTAGCCTTCAAAGACCTTAAATCCTTTTAGGGTAGAGAACTCATAACACACGTGTATGTAAAATATGTACAAAAGAAATGTAAAGATTATTTTGGAGGTAAAATGCTAGTTGGAGAGAAGGCCTTATTTGACATATGACATGAATTTTGAAGGAAACTACAGAGTCTAAGAGGCAGAGGTGAAGAGGAACAAGCACAATCTAGGCTGGGAGAACAATTTGTGCAAAGACATGGTGATGGGAGATGGAGCCAGAAGGAACTGTTAAGTGAAGGAAGGAGAGAAAATATATGACAAAGCTAGAAAGGTAGTCACAGGGTCAATTTGTGAAGGGTTTAAATGTCAAACCAAGCAGTATGTATTTGAACGTAGAGGTGATAGGGAGCCACTGGTATTCATGGGCTCAAGGAGTGGCATATTTAAGCATGTACTTTACTACAATAAGTTTAACCATAGTTTGGAAGATGAATTGGAGGGAGAGACTTGGTGAAAGAACACGAGCCTTCTTTCATCTTATAACTTTGCAACTGTTGATTATCTCCAAAGTCTCCTATGTGTATCTTATTTATTACATATAATAATTATGAGGATGGCTAGCATGTAATAGCCCTTACTAGGTACCAGGCCTGGGCCAGAGTTATTTACATGGAGCTCCTTGAGAGCAGGGACCATCTTTTATCTTTCTTTGCATCCTTAGCACTTGGCACAGTGCCTGGCATATTGTAGTCCTTTAATAGCTGTGTGAATGAAGAGAAGAGGGACAGGTACAAGAGAGATTGGAGAGGTAGAATGGGCAAGGTTTGGTGGCTGATTAGACAGATGAGATGAGGGAGAATGAGGAGCTGAGGATGAAAAACTAGGTTGTGAGCCTTGATAACTGGAAAGATGGTGGTACCTTTGACAACAATATAAGTTTGAAAGGGGGGGTAGGTTTTTTTGGGGAAGATAATGAGTTCCAAATGCCCATAGGCAGTTAGTGAAGTGATCCTGGATCTCAAAGGAGAGACTAGGGCTGCACATTTTTATAGAGGTCATTGAGCCCCTGGGAGAAGATGAAGCTGCCAAGGTAGCACAGAGGGAGATAACATGCCTGGGGCTCAGTAATATATATCTATCTATATCTATATCTATATCTATATCTATATCTATATCTATATCTATATCTATATCTATATCTATATCTATATCTATATCTATATATCCATATCTATATCTATATCTATATCTATATCTATATCTATATCTATATCTATATCTATATCTATATCTATATCTATATCTATATCTATATCTATACCTATCTTTCTGTCTTCTGTAGCTGGAGCCTCTATCCTGGAGCTCTTCACCTTGAACTTCACCATCACTAACTTGCTCTGCACAGAAGACATGGAACAGAAGGACTCCAGTAAATTCAACTTTACAGAAAGGGTCCTACAGCGGCTGGTGAGGCTCCCTACTTCTTTACCCCCCCACTGCTGACTAGCCTCTCCCACATCCCTCTTGGCTCCAGGCCCAAACGAGTTCATTCTGCCTCTCCTGTCTTTTCCAGCTCAGTCCTGTGTTTGAGAAGACCAGCCTTGGCTTGGGCTATTTGGGATGCAGGTTGACCTTGCTAAGGTAAGAGCTTGGTTAGGGACCAGCATACACATGACCAACTCAAAGGAAGCCCAGCCTAGGCCTCTCTTCTCCCCAGTGGGGCTTCCTTGATCTTCCCAAGCCAGGGGGTTTCTGGTCCTCTCTGCAAGTGGACACTAAGGGCACTTTAGTCTTGCTACCCATCCTTTCTCACATGAAGAGAGAGGATACCCAACGAGAAGGCTGGAATATTTCAGTGTGATTGGGAAACACCTGTACATCCAAAGCATAGAAAGTTTTTTGGTTTCTTTGGGTAATTAACTTTGACTTAGGTAAGGCACTGCCCTCAAGTGATTCAGGCTCACTATAATATTTTTCTTTCCAGACCTGTGAGGAACAGGACAGCAACCAGAGTGGACACTGTCTGTGTATATCAGAGAGACCCCACCATTCCTGGGCTAGATAGAGAAGGAGTTTACTGGGAGCTGAGCAATCAAACCCAGGGCATCACCAAGCTGGGGCCTTACACTCTGGAGAAGGACAGTCTATATCTCAATGGTGAGAAGACCAGCTCAGGAAATGCACCTTCTTGACCTCTCGGGCTTGGTCACATTTTTTGAAATGTGACCTAAAAACATCCCTCTCTCTATCAGTATCTAGTTCTGTCTCCAAGGTCCTCCACACCTACCTCTGAGGGTATCAGTTGCATGTTGTGTTTATCAAATGTTGCCAGATCTTGTTATTTCTGTCACTCTTCTCACAACTCAAAAGTTAGCTCCTTAACTCAAGCCCTCATCCCATTACTGGGGCTATTGCAAAATATCCCTGATTGAACTCCCCACATCAAGTAGTTCTCTCTCCAATCCATTCTCTGTACAGCTGTTAAAAAGATTGTGCTACAGTACAAACTTGACAACGCCTCTCCCCTACTCCCTAAAACATCAGAGGCTCCCTATCACTTCTACAACTGAATATGAACAAACTCCCCATTTGGTCATATAGATTCTTTCACAATCTGGTTCCAACCCACCTTTCTAGGCTTATTATATATGAATCATCTATAGTTCAGTTATATGTATAGAATATTATTTATCTATTTCCATGCCTTTGCACAGACTAACTCCATGTTTAGAAGCATAGAATTTCCTCTTTTAGAGGGAATCTTTTAGATTACTTGGTTTTCTTCAGAGCTCAACTCACACAACACTTTCTATGTGAGGCCTTTTCTAATACCCTCCAGCCACTGGTGGTTCCCCCTCACATTAGTTTGTATTTATGTAGCACAAACATGTTTCTCTCCCCAGTGCATATTGTTTCCCCCCAATGCCATGCAATGTCCTTGAGGCCTAGGATTATTTCATTTTCTTCTTTGCATCTCTAGAGTCAAGCACTGAGTACTTGTGGATTTGTTTGGTTAAAAAGACATTGGGGGCTCACAGGTCAAAGAAAAAATGTTGGGCAGTAGAGGTTGGGACCTTGGATATGTATCTCATGAAGTGGTCTCTCTTGGATCCTGGCACCGAGCTGTCCAAGCTCCTCATCTATAAAGTGAGGAGATTGGACTTGGATTTAATCAACTCAGAGTTCTCTTGAAGCTATAATAATAATAATAATAATAATAATAGCTAACATCTTTATAGTGCTACCTATGTGCCAGTCACTATGCCAAGTGCTAAGCAACCATCTCATTTAGTCCTTGAAAAAACCCTTGAAGAACCCTTGAGGAAACTGAGGCAGACAGAAGTTACATGACTTGCCCAGGGTCTCACAGTTAGTAAGCATCTGAGGCCAATTTTGAACTCAAGTCTTCCTGACTTCAAGTCCAGCTCTCTATCCACCACACTACCTAATTATAGGTGGAGTCATTTTCTTTTGTTTCTCTCCTAACCCTAACCCCATGGCTATTTTCTCTCTCCACAGATTACAACCATCAGATGAGTCTCCCCACCTTCACAACCAGTGAGTGTTCTTATCCTGGGACCAAATAGCGGACACATTTTGTACATTCTTACCCTGTTCCCACAGCATATCCTTGGAAGGAGAAGCTGGGATAGGAGTGCTAAAGAGAGAAAGTTACTAGAAAAACCCAGTTCCTTTCCTTCCCATAATTCAGTCCTCACACATAACTCAATGACTATGGGAAACAGAGACAATTTTCGTTATATTTCATAGCCCCTCCCCATGATAATGTCATGGCAATTTGGTCCATAGTTTTCATTCATGATAATTCTTCTTCCTCAGCTCCAGTGATAAAACCCATCACTTTAACATCCCCTCTGACTTCATCATCATCCCCCATCACCACAGGTAGGGATCATTTGCGTTTTTGATTAATGTTTTTATATGTTTTAATGCATTTAATTATGAAATTGAAAGCTATGAGGTTATAGAATCATAACATCATGGATTTAGATCTGGAAGTGAACTTCCAGGTTATCTAAACAAACCTACTACTTCTCATGATAAAATAAAATTAAAATTTTCCAATAAAATAATCTATCTTCTCTATACCTCCCTTTCCCCCAATTGAAAGGAAAAAGCAAACCTTGTAAGAAATATAATCCAACAAAACAAATTCTCTCATTGGTTGTTTCCAAATTTATATTTCCTATTCTGCTCCCTGAATCCAATAACAACACTCTGCCCAAAGCTATCATGTTTCATCATTGGTCCTCTGGAATTTTAAGTGGTCATGACACTGATCAGATACCTTTCAAAATTATTTGTCTTTACAATGTTGCTGTTATTATATAAATGGTTCTCCTGGTGCCACTCACTTTATCCCAAGACATTTCATGCAAACCTCCCCAGGTTTTTCTGAAAATATCCCTTTCATGATTAATTTTTAAAAAATCCATATTTTCTGTCTTAGAACTGATAATAAGTAATCGATTCCAAGGAAGCAAAGGAAAGTAATAAAGGTTGGAGGGCATGTGGCAAAATAGAGAAATTAATACACTGCTGGTGGAGTTGTGAATTGGTTCAACCATTCTGGAGGGCAATTTGGAACTATGCCCAAAGGGCTTTAAAAGAATGCCTGCCCTTTGATCCAGCCATACCACTGTTGGGTTTGTACCCCAAAGATAATAAGGAAAAAGGCTTGTACAAAAATATTTATAGCTGTATTCTTTGTGGTGGCAAGAAATTGGAAAATGAGGGGGTGTCCATCAATTGGGAAATGATTGAATAAATTGTGGTATATGTTGGAGATGGAATACTATTGTGCTGAAAGGAATAATGAACTGGAGGAATTCCATGTGAACTGGAAAGGCCTTCAGAAATTGATGCAGAGTGAAAGGAGCAGAACCAGGAGAACATTGTACACAGGGACTGATATATTATGGCACAATAGAATGTAATGAACTTTTCCACTAGTAGCAATTCAATGACCCAGTATGATTCAGAAGAACTTATGAGAAAGAATGCAATCCACTTCCAGAGAAAGAACTGTGGGAACAGAAATGCAGAAGAAAAACATGTGATCAATTATGTAGTTCCATATGAATATGATTAGGGTTTTGATGTTAAAAGATCACTCTAATGAAAATATGAATAACATGAAAATAAGTTTTGAAAAATGATACATGTATAATCCAGTGAAACTGCTTGTCACCTCTGGAAGGGAGGAGGGAAGAGGAGGGAATCATGAATCATGTAATGATGGGAAAATATTCTAAATTAAAAAAAAAAGAGAATTAGACATAAAATTAAATTAAATTTTCCTAAATTATGTTTAACTACAATTTCCAAGAAATTTTAAGGAATATTGAGATGGTAAGCAGTCTTATATAGATTTTATATATGTAACCATGTAAAACATTTCCCCATATTAATTCTTTTATGGAAAGAAATTGAAAAAATGTGTTTTGGTCTGGATTCAGATTTTTTTCAATTCTTTTTGTCTGGAAGCAGATGGCATTTATAAAAATCATGAGTCCTTTGGAATAGTTTTGGATCATTGTACAGCTGAGAATAGCTGTTTTTGCCATTGTTTGTTGCACTATATTCCTGTCACTGCATTCAATATTCGCCTGTTTCTGCTTACTTCACTCTGCTTCAGTTCATGTAAATATTTCCAGGTTATTCTGAGCTTGCTTGTCATTTCTTAGAGCACAATAGTATTCTATCACAGTCATATAGTATAACTTAGTCATTCCCCATTTGATGCGCATGCCCTCACTTTCTATTTCCTTGCTGTCACCCATAAAAGAGCTGTTTTAAATATTTTTGTACATATAAGTCCTTCCCATTTTTGTTTTTTGTCTCTTTGGGATATAAGCCTAATAATTGTATTACTGGTTCAAAGGGCATATACTGAACTCTTTGGATGTAGATTTAAACTGCTTTCCAGAATGATTGAATCAATTCACAACTCCCACAATGGGGCATTAGTACCTCAACTTTTTCCTCCAAGTTTTTTTTTTCTTAAAACCCTTACCTTCCGTCTTGGAGTCAATACTGTGTATTGGCTCCAAGGCAGAAGAGTGGTAAGGGCTAGGCAATGGGGGTCAAGTGACTTGCCCAGGGTCACACAGCTGGGAAGTGTCTGAGGTCAGATTTGAACCCAGGACCTCCCGTCTCTAGGCCTGGCTCTCAATCCACTGAGCTACCGCTCTGTCCCCTTCCCTCCAAGTTTTGTCATTTTCCTTTCATATTATAATAGCTAATCTGATAGACTGTAAAGAGATACCTCAGATTTATTTTACTTTGCATTTCTCTAAATAGTAGTGATTTAGAGCATTTCTTGCATGTCTAAAGAGAGCTTTAATTACTTTTCCTGAGAACTTCCTTTTCATGTCCTTTGGCCATTTATCAACGGGGGAATGACTTTTATTATTATACATTCTTTTGAGAGCCAGCCCTTGGTCTCCCAAAGTGGAGGGTCCTTCTGACTAGGTGGAACAGTCAGGCGAATAATGACATGAGAGATGACTGAGTGATCAGACCTGTGCTTAGGCATCACTCAGTGTTCTGCCATTGTATAGGGTTTGTTTATTTTATAGCTTCAGAGAGTACATGCTTTTTTGGCACACAATCATTTTTCAACATACATGTTTACATAGAACCTGATAACCAAGGAGATAGTCAACAAAAATAACGTTGCTAAGTATGGGGTCAGAGGGTAGAATCAACATGAACCAAATATTAAGTAAGAATAATAATCTAGCAATTATAATAATAAAGGGATGTTAATAAGGAAAGTCACTTAGGGGGGTTTCAGTGGGTGTTTCCCAGTCCCCAGTTTCCATGTGTGACCATGTCAAACAGCATGGTCTTTGATGATTCCTGGCAACATTCAACTCATTTCTCTATGTATTTGAGAAATGAGGACTTTATTAGAGAGATGTGTAAAAATTTTTTTGCTCCATTGTGATTACTGAGTATACTCTCCATCTTATTTTTCTTTGTTCAGGTTCTGGCCTCCACCTTCCTCAATTTTCCCTCTTTTTTATCAGTCCCCTTACCCCCTACTCTGACCCCATTCCCTTCCTACTTTCCTGTAGGGTAAGATAGATTTTTATAACCAATTGATTGTGTATGTTTTTCCCCTCATTGAACCAATAAAATGACAATACGGTTTATATACTCTCCTCCTAAGCTCTCCTATCTTCTCCTATACAGTAAAAGCTCTTCATACCTCTTTTATGTGGAATAATTCAGCCCATTTTACTTTTCTCTTCCTCTTCTTCCCAACACATTATTCCTTCTCAGATTTTTCTTTTATATTTTAATTTATTCTCTCCTATCATATTTAACCCACACCCCTGCCCTCTATGTATACTCCTTCTAACTACCCTAATAATGACAAAGTTCTTTGGAGTTACAAGAATTATCTCTTGCATGGATAGACATGTTTAATCTTATTGAAATCCTGTGACTTTCTTTTCCCATCTACCTTTTCATGTTTCTCTTGAATCTTGTATTTGAGAGTCAAATTTTCCATTTACCTCTGGCCTTTTCATCAGGAATATTTAAAAGACCTCTGTTTCGTTGAATACCAGTTTTTTTTCTCCTGAAGGATTATGATCATTTTTTTGTTGGGTAAGTGAGTTTTGGTCGAAGTTCTAGTTCCTTTGCCTTTTTGAGTATCATATCCCATGTCCTCTGATTCTTTAATGTTGAATCTGCTAAATCTTGTGTGATCCTGACTATGGCTCCATGATTCTTTTTGCCTCCGGTTAACATTTTCTCCTTGACCTGAGAGTTCTGGAATTTGGCTATAATATTCCTTGGAATTATCCTTTTGGGATCTCTTTCAGGAGGTGATTGATGGATTCTTTCAATTTCTATTTTGCCCTGGGGTTCTAGAATATCATTGTAGTTTTCCTTGATAACTTCCTGAAAGATAATGCCTAAGCTCTTTTTTTTAATGGCTTTTGGATATCTGATTAATTCTTAGATTGTCTCTAATGGATTTGTTTTCCAAGTTAGTTTTTCCAATGAAAGATTTCACATTTTCCATTTTTTATTTTTTTGACTTTGATTGTTTCTTAATGTCTCATGGGCTTCCTCTTGCCCAAATCTAATTTTTTAAGATATGATTTTTCTTTTGAGTGAACTTTTGTACTTCATTTTCCATTTGGCCAATTCTACTTTCTAAAAAATTCGGTTCCTGAGTGAGTTTTTGAACCTCTTTTTTTCAATAGGGCCAATTCTGCCTTTCAAGAAGTTTGTGTCCTCAGTGTATTTTTGTACATATTGTTTCATTTGGGTAATTATGGTTTTTAAAAAGTTCATCTCTTCATTGCATTTTATGCCACTTTTACCAACTTGTCTATTCTGTTTTTTAAGATATTAATTTCTTCAGTATATTTTTGTTGTCTTCTTTACCAAGCCATTGACTCTTTTTCATGATTTTCCTGTATCACTCTCATTTCTTTTCCCAGTTTTTCTTCCACTTCTTTTATTTGATTTTTAAAATCATTTTTTGAGCTCTCCCATGAATTATTTTTGGGTTTGAGAGCAATACTTATTTTTTATTTGGAGTTTTGTATGCCCCAGCAGTAGTGTTCTGAGTTTGTGTTTTGGTTTTCTCTTATCACAAAAATAAGTTTCTATGTTGAGTTTCTTTTTCTGTTGTTTGCTTTTAATTAAAAAAAAAACTATTAAAATTGGGATATGTACCTGTGATGAATAGAGCACTGTTCAGGTTCTTTGTGCAATTGACTTCAGAACTAACTCTGGGCATCTATCTTCTTTCAGTTCTTCAAAGGTAGTGTAATGTAAGCAAAGGTGTGTTTAATACTCTCCTAGGTTTTGCTCTGGTTTTGTGAGTATCCCATTTTTTACTCTTTGTAACTGTGACCAGACTCCCTTGCTCCCCTGTGGTTACAAGCACTGGTGTCTGCTAGCATTTCTCTTTACCCTGAGATCTTGTCCACAGACTGAGAGCTGTTTCTGTATATGAGCAATGTAACAAGGGTCTTGCACCTGGAACCAGCAAGGGAACTCTTGTAATCTCCTTCTGAGCAATTGTCTTGCCCTCTCTTATTGTCTGTGGTTGAAAGCTTCAGAAACCTTTGCTTCTGCTTCAGTTCTGCTCAAGGTTTGTTGCCTTGGTGGGGGGGTACTGCCCTGGTGTACTTTGTTTCACTTCCACCTCTACCACAGTGTATTCCATCTGTCCTGCTGGTCTACTAAGTTGTTTTGTGCTATAAACTCACTGCAGTTTATCTTTTTGTGTGTTATACTATTCCAGAATTCATTCTAAGGCATTATATCGTTTTTTTGAAGGGTACTTTGATAGAATGCATGTGAGGATTTGTACCACTCTTGGCTTTTACTCATAAATTTGAATTATTGGAAACTGGAAATGAGACCCTTTTCAGAAGAATTGGAAGCAAAGATCCCTATTACCTCATTCCCTTCTAATTTTATCTATATGGCTTTTGTTTTTTTGGGGGGGTTGAATTTCATGCTAACATCATTGTCCATTTTACCTTGCTATCATCTATTCCTCCTGTGATCATGAACTGTCTTCCTTTCCATAAATCTGAAAGTGAAAATTTTAAGTACTCTTAGTTGTTTTATAATTTCATCTTTTATATCTAACTCATTTGGACTGTATTTTGCTAAGTTGTACAAAATGTTGGTTCGTCTCTAGTTTTTGCCAGATTAATTTTCAGATTTCTTAGCAATTTTTTTCAAATAATGTGTTCTTACGTTTGAAGGTGGATGAATTTCCTCATTTTACATGTGAGGAAACTAAGGTCCAAAGGTCCAAAGGTAGGATATGATAGGTCCAGGATTTGAATCCAGGTCTTCTGACTCCAAATCCACAATTTTTTTACACTGCCAGAGGAAAATGTACAGGGCTAGCGGTTTCCTCAAGGTTTCATTAGTGGGTTCATTCCTCTGAGGAAGGAATAGGACAGTGCCAGCTGCAATAAAAGTAATGATAACAATAATGACTATAACCATTCATATTTAAATAGAACTTGAAAGTTAACAAAGCATTATATCTCATTCGTGTAACATTTTGGAGGCTCACACATGCAGGTATCTTTTGCTCTTGTACAGCATCAGGGAACTCCTACTTAAAGATTTTCACCCTCAACTTCACCATCACCAACCTGTTCTACACAACAGACATGGGTCAAAGGGGCTCCAGCAAATTCAACTCCACTGAGTCTGTCCTGCAGCACTTGGTGAGACTCTACCCCCACTCCTCCTCCACCTCCTCTCTGCAAAGATTTCTTCCTCAGCCCTGGGTACCCAGGCTTGCTTTAGCCAGGTATTCAGCAGTTCCTTTCTTTCCTTTTGCTTCCAGCTCAACTCTGTGTTTGGAAACGGCAGCCTTGGCTCTCACTATTTGGGATGCAGTCTGACTTTGTTGAGGTGAGAGTCTTTGGGAGCCATCAGCTCAAATAGCAGGAACCACATTCCCATCTGATTCAGATGATGTCTAGGCTGGTTCTTCCTCTCCTTCCCAATTGCAATTCCTTCTTTCCCAAGCAGCAGTGGATAAAATCCTCCAACCAACACGTCATTAGAAATATTCCGGGCTCTTTCTACCCTTTCTCAGATGGAAAAAAAAAACTCCTTTCCCTACAACTCTTCCAAAGGCAATGTTAGAACTGTTTTTGCTTTTTCTTTATAGTTCCACATAAAAGGAACAACTTAGGAGGCACCAAGTGAGTGCTTAGTAAATGATTGATTAGTACATATTAACATTAACTCTCTCTAGAAGCATAGATTGAAAGATAGAAGGGACTTTCAAGGACATCTGGGCCACTTTTTTCATTTACAAATGAAAAATGAAGATGACCCAAGTAGATTCCAGTGACTTTTCCAGAGTCAAAGATTGTGTCAGATTCAGAATTTAAACACAGGCCCTTTGACTTCAAATCCAATGATATTTCCACTACTCTAAAGAAATTACTGAAATAATCAGATCCCATACATCCTTGTGAACATAGATATGAGTGAATTTGCAGGGCACTGCTAACTTCAATGTAGTGGATAAAGTGCTAAGCATGGAATCAGGAAGAACAGAGTTCAAACTTTCTCTTAGACACTTAGATGTGTGACGTTGTGCAAGTCACATAACCTGCCGTAGCCTTAATTTCTTCATCTTTAAAATGAAAAGGTTGTTTTTGACAGCTTCCAATGTCCTTTTCAACTCTAAATCTATAATTTTTTCCAAACCTTTGTTCAAAGTGGGCCACTTCTTTCAAGAGTATTCTCTGAATAATTAAATTTCACTAATTAAACCATTGATGTAAACTCAAAAGGAAACAAAGGCCACTAACTATCATCAACACATTAAAATTAGAGAGGAACTACTTTTTAGTATGGTTCAGATGACTCTCAGAAAGGGCCATGTTTGATATCTCTCATTTAACTCATCAATTTCCAGGTCTATGAAGAATAGGACAGCAACAGGAGTGGATGTTGCATGTGCTTATCAGGAAGATTTCTCCATCCCTGTCTTGGACAGAGAGAAGGTTTACTGGGAGCTGAGTGAACAGACTCATGATATAACAAGGCTTGGACCCTACACTTTAGATAAGGAAAGCCTCTATGTAGATGGTGAGTAGCCTGAATTGGGACATGCACCTTTGTTTTTCTCGGTGGTTCCATTTCCAGAAAACAACCCACCCTGCTCCAAATTCTTCTTTCCTTTTTGAACATCTTTGTCTTCATGGTTTGCTTTATCCCTCCTGGGCACACTGACCCTCAAAATGATGTCAAACTATAAAGACATAGTGGTTCACTTCTAATGATCAGAAGTGGCTGGATTTTTCTTAGGCTCCTTAAACTAAATTTTACTCCATGAATCCATTCCTCTTGAATGAAGAAGTTCCCTGAATGATGAAATGCCATTTTACCAACCCAATGGGACCCAGAACATTTCTCCATTCCTCCCTTCAACTTTTTCCCAAATAGAGTTCCCTTACTCAAAGATTTATGTGTGTGCTTTCTCTCTCTCTCTCTCTCTCTGTCTCTCTCTCTCTCTGTGTCTCTCTCTCTCTCTCTGTCTCTCTCTCTCACCCTCTCTCTCTCTCTCTCTCTCTCTCTCTCTCTCTCTCTCTCTCTCTCTCTCTCTCCTCACTCACCATTTTCTTCTCTCCTTCCTCCTTTTCTCTATCTTCCCTCTCCTCTTGTATTCACTTCTCTTCTATCCTATTCTCTTCCATTCTGTTATGTTCTCCTCTCCTCTCCCCTCCTTTCATCTCCCCATTCCCTGCCTTCTTCCCTCCCTTCTTCTCCCCTTTTCCTTTCATTTCTCCTTCTTACCTTCCCTCTTAATTTTCTTCCTTCTCCTTATTTTTCTCTCTTTCCCAACTACAGGATATAACTATCAGATGCCAACCTCCTCCACAAACAGTGAGTTTTTAATTTCTTAATCTCTCTACTTTTTGGGACACTACAATGAAATATTTTTTTATCTTTTTGGGATGGAGGGCATTAGTACAGAGGAGGAAAAGTGGGATTAGGGGTACAGAATGAGGTATACAGTTAGATCTGGCCAATGTATAGACTTTCTTTATTTGCCCATGTTTTTATTTGCTACTTAAAACATATTTCAATTGTTTGAAAGGGGAAAAACACCCAATGGGACTTGGAAAGCTGGTTGCCCCATCGTCTTCTTGTTCAATACTTAGTCAGTCCTTAAGTCTTTGTAACTCTGGTATACAGAAGGGATCTTCCAGCATTCCAGGGCATTCTTGTGCCTCTCCTTTATAGCCTTCATTCAGCAATATTGGCCAATGATTTTCATTAATAGTGTTTTTATTCCCCCTTGCTTCAATAATTACACTCTCTCCAACCCTGTCTCTTGCTTAGTTATCATTATTGACTGGCACTATAGGTAGGAAATGAGTAATGTTTTACTTCCTCCCTTGGAAAGGTTTAATTAAGACTACAGTCCCCAAGGACAAAAAATGGTTCAGGATAGGAAAGATGCACTCCTAGGTGTCAGATATGACAAAAATATAATGATCCCTTCTCAAAAGGACCTTGTATTCTAACAAGGGTGACAACAATTACAGAGATAATCTATGTAGAATTATAACAAAGAATAAATAAAACTCAAGGTAGTTAGGAAGGAAGAGTTTATAAATCGAGAGGGGAGTCAGGAAAGGTCTAATGTACAAGGTAGTGCTGGAGCTGCATATTGAGAGAAGAGGGGTATTCTCTGAGGTAGAGGGGAGGAAGGAGGATATTCCAGGTTCAGAAGAAAGTTAGTGATGTGAGATGGAATATCCTATAGCAGGGAAAGGGAGAAGACCAGAGTGGCAGAATTATACAATATAAGAGAAAGAATAACATCCGATGACCTTGGAAATGTAGTTTGTGGCTGGGATGTAAAAGGAAATACCTTACATTTATAAAATAGAGAAAAAGTTAAAAAAAACTAGAAACAAGAACAAATGAGAAATCCCCAGTTAAAGACTGAATTGGAAATCCTAAAAGCCAAAATAGAAATTAATAAAATTGAAAGTAAGAAAACTATTGAACTAATAAATAAAAGTAGGAGTTGGTTTTATGAGAAGACAAATAAAATAGAGCATTGCTTAATTTGATTTAAAAAAGGAAAGTAGAAAATCAAATGACCAATAACAGAAATAAAACATATGGATTTATCACCAATGAAGAGGAGATTAAAGCAATCAATAGGAACTATTTTACCCGATTACATGACAATAAATCTTAAAATCTAGTTGAAATGGCTGAGTATTTACAATATAAATTATCTACACAAATAAACAAAGAAATAGAATATTTAAATGATCCTGTTTTGTAAAAAAGAAATTGAACAAGTTGTCAAAGAAATCCCTAGGATAAAAACCCCAGGGAGAGATGAATTTTCAAGGGCATTCTCTTAAAAATTTAAAGAGCAATAAATCCCAATACTATCATGTAAGCTATTTGACAAAAATAGGCAAAGAAGGAATCTTACTGAATGCTTTTTATGATACAAATATGGTGTTCATAACTAAACCAGGAAGAGGATATATAGAGAAAGAAAAGTACAGAGTAATTTCCTTAATGATTATCCATGTAAAATTCCTTAATAAAATATGAGCAAAGAGACTACACCAATAAAATATGTCACAAGGATCATTTACTATGGCCAGGTATGATTTATACCAGGAATCCAAGATTGCTATAAAATTAGGAAAACTATCAGCATAATTGACTATATCAATAACAAAAGTAATCAAAACCACATGATTATATCAATAGATGAGATAAACTATAATACATATTGCTATTAAAAAACACTATGAAGCAATAAGAATAAATGGACATTTCCTTAAAATGACAAGTAGTATCTACATAAAACCATCAGCAAGGATCATCTGTAATGAGGATAAGTTAGAAACCTTTCCAATAAGATTAAAAGTGAAGAAAGGATGCCCATTATCATCATTATTATTCAATATTGTACCAGAAATGCTAGCTTTTGCAATAAGAAAATAAAAAGAAATTGAAGGAATTAAAGTAGGCAAAGAGATTTCTTTAAAAAAACTATTTTCAGTTCCAAATTCTCTACGTGCCCCACCCATTGAGAAAGGTAAGAAAGTCACAAAAAATATATTTCAACATTAACCATGTTGTGAGGGGGGAAAAGCATGCAAAAGAAAGAAAATGCCACAAGAAACCAAGAAACAATAAAGCAGAATCAAAGGAATGAAAAAAAAGAGGAAAATATGAAATATCAAATTGAAAAAACAAATGACCCAGAAAATAGATCTAGGAGAGACAATTTGAAAATGTTTGGTCTGCCTGAAAGCAATGATCAGGAAAAAACCTTGGACGTCATATTTCAATAAATTATAAAAGAAAAACTGCCCAGAGATCCTAGAACAAGAAAATAAAATTGATATTGAAAGATTTCAGATCATCTCCAGAAAGAAATCTTCAAATGACAACTTCCAGGAATGTAATAGCTAAATTTTAGAGCCACCAAGCTAAGGAGAAAACTCTTCAGACAGCCAGAAAGCAACAATTCAAATACCATGGAGCTACAATCAGGATCACACAGGACCTAAAGGCTTCTTCTACATAAAAGGATCAAAAGGCATGGAATATGATAGTCAGGAAAGAAAATGATTTGGGTTTACAACCCAGAGTATATTCTTTCAGGGGAAAAATGGACAGTCAACAAGATAGAAGATTTCTAAGCATTACTGAGGAATAAACCAGACCTAAACAAAAAATTTGAAGTCCAAACACAAAACGCCAGAGAAGCTCCAAATGGTAAATAAGAAAGAGAAGAATTTAAGGGACTCATTAAGGTCAAAATGTTTACATGTCTATATGGAAAGAAGGTATCTGTAATTCTCAAAATTATTCTTAGTAGTAGAGAAGATAAAAGGAATTTACTCAGAAAGAGGGTGAGGAAGTAAGCTGATTATGATGACATAATGTATGTTAAAATGTATGATATGTATGTAAAATAAAAAGAAAATAAGACTATCTGCTTCAGTCTACAATCAGCATTCACCAGGTCTCTCTGGAGTGGGATAGTATTTGCGGAGAGATCTAAAAGCTAAAGAGATGGGGCAGCTAGGTTACTCAGAGAGACAGACTTGGAGATAGATAATCCTGGGTTCAAATTTGACTGAAGACACTTGCTGTGTGACCCTGGTTGACCTTCGGCAAATAACTTAACCCCAATTGCCTAGCCCTTGCTTTTCTTCTGCAACCAATATTTTACATTTATTCTAAGACAGAAGGTATGGGGGCTGAAAAAAAAACTAGGGTGGGTTTTATAATTTAAACATGTGAAGTCTGTTCTTTTCCTTTTCTAGGACAAATTTCTTTTTTTTGTTTTAATTTATTTTTATTAAAATTATTTTTCCATGGTTACATAATTCATTTTCTCACCCTCCTCTCTTTCCCCTCTTCCAGAACTGACAAGCAATTCCACTGGGTTATACAAATGTTATCACTTGATACCTATTTCTATATTATTCATTTTGGCAAAAGAACAATCTTTTGAAACCAAAACCCCAAATCATGTACCTATATAAACAAGTGATAAATCATGTTTTTCTTCAGTGTTTCTGCTCCCACAGTTCATTCTCTAGATGTAGATAATATTCTTTCTCATAAGTTCCTTGGGATTGTCCTGTATCATTGTTGTGCTACTAGTAGCAAAGTCCATTACATTCTATTGTTCCACAGTGTTTTACTTTCTGTGTATAATGTTCCCCTGGTTCTGGTCATTTCACTCTGCATCAGTTCATGGAGGTTCTTCCAGGTCATATAAAGATCCTACAGTTCATTATTCCTTATAGCACAATAGTATTCCATCACCGTCATATAACACATTGTGTTCAGCCATTCCCCAATTGAGGGAGACCCCCTCATTTTCCATTTTTTTTACCACCACAGAGCATTGCTATGAATAGTTTTATTTTGTTTTGTTTTGATAATAAAACCCTTTTTATTATCTCTTTGGAGTATAAGGGCATGCATTCTTTTAAAGTCCTTTGGGCATAATTCCAAATTGCCTTTTAGAATGTTTGGATCAATTCAGGACAAATTCTAAGTCCATGTATAAACTCTCCTGATAGAATGTAAGCTCTTTGAGGGCAGGTGATATTTTATTTTTGTCTCCATATCTTTGATACCTAGAGCAATGCCTGACTTAGTGTAGGTGATTAATAAATATTTATTCATTAAATTAAAAAATGAGACGAAAATTTTAAAGCATTTAACAAATCTGAAAGTGCTAGATATTATCATCATCATTGATGCTTACCGTTCAACTTTCGACTTGGTGTGGTATCTATCCTGGGCTCACTTTTCTGGTTTCTGAGTCTAGACTAATCTGTTCAGTTCAGACTTGAGAAACAATGGTGGTACAGGGGGAATACGGGGTAGGGAGTTGAGAATAAGGGTTAATTAAGCACCTACTATGTGCCAGGCACTTTGTTGAGTGCTTTCCTTATAATAGCTTTGTCAAGAAGGTGCTATTATTATCCTTTTTTATAATTGAGAAAATGGAGACAGAGTTTAAGTGCCTTGCCCAGGGTCAAACAGCTAGTAAGTGTCTGAGGTACAGGAGATATTCAGAGTCAAACCAGAATTAGAAAACCAATGTTCATTTCTTAGTTCTGATATTTTCCTCCTGTGTGGCCTAGCTCATAGGTGTCACACAAATGCCCCGAGCCTCAGTTTGCTCCTACTTCCACAGGTCATTTTGAGGAGAGTACTTCCCAAACCTCTGAAATTCTGTATATGCATTAAGTCAATCAGCAAGAATCTGTCTCCAGCTTTGTGCCAGGAGCTGTCCTTGGTTCTGGAACGGCAGAGGTATAAAAATATTTTAGACTCTGCCCTCGAGGTTTTCCTAGTCTACTGAGGGAAAGAAACAAAGTATCCATTTATAAATATATACACAATGTGTACAAACCAATTGGGTAAGAACACTAAAAAGTAAAGTGAAATGGCCTGTCATTCGAAATGAAGGAAGCCAAAAGTTCTAGGAAGCAGAAATGAGGAAGGCATACAGTTTAGCCTCTGTTGATCTATGGATACATGACCCAGTCATGAATGATTTTTGTGTTTTTGTGCTTCGTGTTCCTCTCCCTCCCTCAACCCACCTACCTCCCACCAGCCTGGAGCCCCAGCCTGGAAGCTTTCACCCTGAACTTCACCATCACCAACCTATTCTACACAGAAGACATGGGGCAGAGGGATTCCATCAAATTCAACTCCACTGAAAGGATTCTGCAGAACATGGTGAGGCTTCCTGCTTCCTGCCCCTTCTTCCCTCCCCCCAGAACGGCTCCTTTGATTCATAGAGTCCCTGTTCTACTCAAGAAGCTTCAATTGCTCCTCATCTCTTTGCCTCCAGACCCTGCTTAGCTCACTTCACTTCTCTTCTCTTTTCTAGCTCAGTCTTTTGTTTGAGAACAGCAGCCTTGGCTCCAGTTATTCCAGGTGCAAGCTGATCTTGCTCAGGTGAGAGCCTTGAGAGATAGTGGTCCAAGGTCAGGAGGGACCAGCATCCTTAATGTACAGCCTTGCTTAATAAGGCTACCTCCTTCTGCCTCTTTTTCTTCCAAGTCAGGATATCTACTGTTCTACTCATAGCTGGCCCATTCAGGCACACTGACCTCCTTTCCTATTCTCAGACCATCAGATTTAAGAGTCAGAGTGAGTTTGAGTAAATAATCTTATTTAACAACTTAAGAAAACTGGACCCAGAAATGCTGCAACTATACCAAAGTCACACAGGAAGTTAGTGGCAGATTTCTAATCTAAAGTAAGGTTTTAGGCCATACATCTGATTCTTGTTCTTTTCCTATTCTTGTTCTATTCAGTCAACAGACATTTATTTAGTTAGAGTTTATGAATATTTAAATTAAAATAAAATCTAGCAGACCAAAAGAAGACAGACACCTTTAATTTGTTCATTTCAGTCATGGGTCAGTAGGTGGAGGTGATGACAAAAGTAATAATATCTAATATTTACACAGAGTTTACTATGTGCTGAGGGCTGTGCTTAGTGCTTTATAATTAATATCTCATTTGATTCTCAGAATAGTCCTGAGATATAGATGCTATTATTATCCCTACAAAAGACATTCATCAAGTACTCTAGTAGGTTCTGAGTATATAAGATGACAAAGTCCCTTTTCCTCCTAAGAGCTTACATTCTATGGCAGGAATGCCACATTTATACTAGGTAAATTGCTGCATTTAGGATCAGAGGATCTGGGTTCAAATTCCATCTCTGCCACTTGCTTTCAGTGTGACTCTGGGCAAATCACTTTAAATATGCTGGACTTGGGTTGACTCCTCTGTAAAATGAACGTGTTGGACTAGGTTAGCTTGAAAGTTCTTTCCAGCTCTAGATCTATGATAAGTAAATAAAAACAATTTGAGGAAAGAGCATAGGTGGTAACTGAGGAAATGAGGAAAGGCAAGCAAGTGGCAATGAGAGACCAAAGTTCTAGGAAGGCACTAGGATTGGATATGTAGATCTAGGAATTATCTTTATACATCTAGGTGCCAAAAAGTGAATAATGAATGCTACGAAGCAGTTGTATTATTCAAGAATATGCTAGTTGGAAGTTGTAACTATATGTAAAAATAGGGTAATTGGTGCCAACCTAATGGAAATATGAAATGAAAATTTGCACCATGCAAGTGTTTGGTGGGATTGTTTGAACTAATAAAGACCTACCTGAAGAGAAGATAGGTAAAGTGATGGGAAATTATGAAATCACCACAGAGTGCTGAGAGATGTAGAGATGACCCTAGACTGAATCTTGGGGAAAGGAGGAATCAGTGTTTTAGAGTAGGACACGAATCTTGATGGCATAAAGATGAGAATTAATAGACAAATAAGAAAAAAGCACCCAAGTACTTACTATGTGTCAAACAGAGAGCATGCTCTAAGCTCTTTAAGTATCAATAGAAAAAGTAAAAGAGTTCCTTCTATTTGGAAGAGGCAAAGCATAAACAAAATTGGGTTTCATCCTTGGGGCAGATGGCAAAGCCCAGAGATTCTTAGATAACACAAGTAGGCTGACTTTCCAAAAAGGGGATGGGGAATGGGAGAGGGAGAAAGAGAGAGAGAGAGAGAGAGAGAGAGAGAGAGAGAGAGAGAGAGAGAGAGAGAGAGAGAGACAGACAGACAGACAGACAGACAGACAGACACACATAGAGAGTAGTTAATATCAAAAACTGAAGCAAGATCAAGAAAGATTGCCATTGATTTTAATATTGGAGAGAGCAGTTTTCCGTGTCAGATCATTTCAGAAGTAGGATTACAAGGGACTGATGAGTGAAGGGTTTGAGAGGAACAAGAAGTTCTGAGTGTAGATAGCTAGATCAGCTAGATGACCTCATTCAGAAGAAGGGCAGGGTTAACAAAAAGAGTTAGTGAACCAAAACCAAAGTTAGAACATGTCAGCTAGAACAAAATGAGCAGAAACACATATTTGCACGCATGAGCATAAGTTTATGGAGCACCAGTAGCCCATTCTTAAAATAACTAAATATGGATTGCCCAAAGGAGGGAGGGAATAAGCATCTACACTCAGCCACATATGAGGCTAAACCCTTTCATCAAGACTTTTAAATTTGATCAAATTTGAACAAATTTCAACTACCCTGTAAGAAAGGTACTAATATTATCCCCATTTTGCAGTTGAGGAAACTGAAGTAATCAGAGCCACCCAGCTAGTAAATACTATAGGCTGAATTTGAACTCGGGCTTTTGTGATCTTAATCCCAATGTTTTATCCACTGGGCCATCAGTAGTCTCCTATGGAATCACTCTAGGTTATTTTAAAGATCCTATCAATGCATCTTTTCCCAGACCTGTGAAGAATCTGACAGCTACTGAAGTAGATGCCATCTGCTTCTATTGGAGTAATTCCACTGACCCCTTTCTGGATAGGGAGAGGGTTTACTGGGAATTCAGCAACCAGACTGGTGGCATCACGAGGCTGGGGCCCTACATCTTGGACAAGGACAGTCTCTACCTCAATGGTGAGTAACCCCACTCAGGGCATAACTCTTAAATAATCTCCTTGATTTGCTCCCTGTTCAGAAAATAGCTATCTTGCCCCAAATTCTCTTTCTGTTTTCCTCTCCACACTGTAAGGTAAGCACAGCAGAGAAGCAGGGGGACCCAAAGAAACCAGATGAACCATCTAACTCAAAATTAAGTCTCTCTCTCTCTCTCTCTCTCTCTCTCTCTCTCTCTCTCTCTCTCTCTCTCTCTCTCTCTCTCTCTCTCTCTCTCTCTCTCCCTCTCTCCTCTCTTTTCTTTCTTTCTCTAGGTTATAATCATCAATTACAATCACCCACCAGTGGTAAGTATTTGTCAACTTGATTCCTCTATTTTTCTGTGACCTGGCAGAAGAAACAGTTGATCCTCCTTTCAATTGTTTTTTACTCTGCTCTATGGAAAGGGAAGGGATAGAAGGACCCAAGTGATGACCTATGGTCCCTCAGCATTTTAACCCTCAATTTCCATGTGGTACTTAGTTACTAAGCCCAGCAAGAATTCTTTCTCCCTATTCCATACTCAAACATGATCTTTCTGTGACATTCAAATAGTTTGTTCCAAGTTTTCATTCTTGATTCTCCACCCTTCAGCTCCTATCCTGACCACATTCATTCCAAGAATTTCCTCAGATCCTTCTCTATTGCCCAATTCTTCAGGTACCATCACATATATTTTTGACCTGTTTCTTGGGTAGACTTAATTGAATTAGTTCCTTGGGAAGTTGACTGTAAGATGAGGAGTTGTAGAGCAAAATGGTGGTGGAGGTGGAAGTGGGGAAGTGAGAGAGATCTTCTTATAGATGCAGCATTGGGATTCAGGATGGTTTTTTCATTCTAGTAAAGAATAGGTCAGGTTTTGTTGGGTGTCCCTGGGTAATCTGATAGGGGGCCATCATGTTACAGTGAATAGGGCATCAGTATAAAAGTCTGGAAAACCTAGGTTGAAATCTCACCTTAGGACACTAGCTATGGGACCTTGGGCACATCCCTGAATCCTCCCTGGACTTCAGTTTCCTCACCTGTAAGATCAAGGGGTTAGATGTGCCATTCCAGATCTAAACTGACAATCCCATGGTCCTCTGTGCCCAAGCCTTAACCATGAAGGTTTCTCTCCTCCCCCTACAGCATCTGGCAGCTTTAGCCTGGAGTCTTTTACCCTGAACTTCACAATCACCAACTTGCTCTGCACAGCAGACATGGGACGGCCAGGTTCCCAAAAGTTCAACGCCACTGAAAGAGTCCTAGAGCGCCTGGTGAGAGTTCCCATTCTCTATCCTACCTTGTTCCTCCCTGGGACTGAAACCCCTGTCTGTCCAGGTGCTCACTCATTCTCTCTTTTCCTTTATAGCTCAGCCCCTTGCTTGAAAACAGTAGCCTTGGCTCTGACTATTCTGGATGCAGGCTGACCATGCTGAGGTGAGATGGGGCCAGGTGGTCAGGGACTCAGAAGATGTGTGGAGCAGTCCTTTCCCCTGCACTGGCCCCACGGCCACTTCTTCCCCACAAAGCCAAGAAGGCTACAGAGCTTACATAGCTGATCATAAGGGGGTGATCTGACCTCTCTTTAGTTCAAGAAGCATTTAGCAGCTACACATCAGGTGCTAAGTAGACTGCTAGCTACTGGAAATAGAAAAAGAAAACACTCTCTGACATCGAGGAGTTTATGTTCTGTTGGGATAAAGGAGGTACAATGTGTACACATGGGAGTCTGAGGAGGGAGAGAACACTGATGACTGGGAGATCTGGTAAAGGTTTTCCCTTGGTGGCATTTGAACTCACTTACTTGAAGGAAACAAAGTATTTCAAGAGGCAGCTAGTTGGTACAGTGGTGGATGGAATGCCAGACCAGGCATCAGGAAGATGACAAGTTCAAATCTGTCCTCAGACCTTTCAAGGTATGTGACCTTGGACAAGTCACTTAACTCCTGTGTCTCAATCTCCCCATATATAAATATATAAAATGAGCTGGAAAAGGAAATGGCAAACCATTCCAGCATCTTTTACAAGAATTCCTCAAATGGTATCAAGAAGAGTCAGACATGACTGACATGACTGAACAATAACAGCAGCAAGAAGAATTCCATGAGGAATGGTCATTGTAAGGGAAATCCTGGAGAAAGGGGAATGAATTCTGAATTTGGCTAATTTGATTAGAATGTCAAGTGTATAATATAAACACCAGTTTGGCAAGGGAAGCCAGCTCATCATGGATTTTAAAGGTCAGGCTAAGGAGTTTTCATTTGTTACCAGAGGAGAGAGAAAGCTACTAACAACCAACAATCCCCTTTGCTTTATGTCTTGGAATGACTACTAAATATTGGTTGCAAATCAGAAGACTGTGGTAAGGGCTAGGCAACTGGAGTTAAGTGACTTGCCCAGGGTCACATAGCTGACACAAAATCTTGGTAGGACTCTTTAGAAGAAGTGATTGAAAAGTTGTATTATGTGTTGAAAAGATAATTTAAAGGTAAATAGTTTCAGTGTAGATCTCATTCATTGTATTAATATTTTCTGTTAAGTTTCAGAGGCAGCATGGGGTAGTGGGTTAGAGAACAGGCCTCAAGGGTCAAGAGACCATGGGTAGCTTTAGAGAGCCAGGTCCAGAGATGGGAGGTTCAAATCTGGCCCTCAACTTCCCAGCTGTATGACCCTGGGCAAGTCACTTCACCCCAGTTTCTTAGCCCTTGTCTCTATTCTACCTTGGAAGTGGTCCTTAGTAGCAATTCTTTTTTTTTTATTATTATTTTTTTTAAAATATATTTTATTTGATCATTTCCAAGCATTATTCGTTAAAGATCATTTTCTTTTCCTCCCCCCACCCCCATAGCCGACGCGTAAGTCCACTGGGCATTAGATGTTTTCTTGATTTGAACCCATTGCTTTGTTGATAGTATTTGCACTAGAGTGTTCATTTAGAGTCTCTCCTCTGTCATGTCCCCTCAACCTCTGTATTCAGGCAGTTGCTTTTCCTCGGTGTTTCCACTCCCATAGTTTATCCTTTGCTTATGAATGGTGTTTTTTTCTCCTGGATCCCTGCAAATTGTTCAGGGACATTACACCGCCACTAATGGAGAAGTCCATTACGTTCGATTATACCACAGTGTATTAGTCTCTGTGTACAGTGTTCTCCTGGTTCTGCTCCTCTCGCTCTGCATCACTTCCTGGAGGTTGTTCCAGTCTCCATGGAACTTCTCCACTTTATTATTCCTTTTAGCACAATAGTATTCCATCACCAACATATACCACAGTTTGTTCAGCCATTCCCCAATTGATGGGCATCCCCTCGTTTTCCAGTTTTGGGCCACCACAAAGAGCGCAGCTATGAATATTTTTGTACAAGTCTTTTTGTCCATTATCTCTTTGGGGTACAGACCCAGCAGTGCTATGGCTGGGTCAAAGGGTAGATATTCTTTTGTCGCCCTTTGGGCATAGCTCCAAATTGCCCTCCAGAATGGTTGGATCAATTCACAACTCCACCAACAATGAATTAATGTCCCTACTTTGCCACACCCCCTCCAGCATTCATTACTTTCCTTTGCTATCATGTTAGCCAATCTGCTAGGTGTGAGGTGATACCTCAGAGTTGTTTTGATTTGCATCTCTCTGATTATAAGAGATGTAGAGCACTTCTTCATGTGCTTGTTAATAGTTTTGATTTCTTTATCTGAGAACTGCCTATCCATTTCCCTTGCCCATTTATCAATTGGAGAATGGCTTGATTTTTTGTATAATTGATTTAGCTCATTATAAATATGAGTAATTAAACCTTTGTCAGAGGTTTCTATGAAGATTTTTTCCCAATTTGTTGTTTCCCTTCTGATTTTAGTTATATTGGTTTTGTTTGTACAAAAGCTTTTTAGTTTGATGTAGTCAAAATTATTTATTTTACATTTTGTGATTCTTTCTATATCTTGCTTGGTTTTAAAGCCTTTCCCCTCCCAAAGGTCTGACATGTATACTATTCTGTGTTTACCCAATTTACTTATGGTTTCCTTCTTTATGTTTAAGTCACTCACCCATTTTGAATTTATCTTGGTGTAGGGTGTGAGGTGTTGATCTATTCCTAGTCTCTCCCACACTGTCTTCCAATTTTCCCAGCAGTTTTTATCGAATAGTGGATTTTTGTCCCAAAAGCTGGGATCTTTGGGTTTATCGTATACTGTCTTGCTGAGGTCACTTTCCCCCAGTCTATTCCACTGATCTTCCTTTCTGTTTCTTAGCCAGTACCAAATTGTTTTGATGACTGCTGCTTTGTAATATAGTTTTAGGTCAGGGACTGCAAGGCCCCCATCGTATGTGTTTTTTTTCATTATTTCCCTGGATATCCTTGATCTTTTGTTCTTCCAAATGAACTTTGTTATGTTTTTTTCTAAATCAGTGAAGAAGTATTTTGGTAGTTCAATGGGTATGGCACTAAATAGATAAATAAGTTTGGGTAAGATGGTCATTTTTATTATATTGGCTCGTCCTATCCATGAGCAGTTAATGTTTTTCCATTTGTTCAGGTCTAGTTTTAGTTGTGTGGCGAGTGTTTTGTAGTTGTGTTCATATAGTTCCTGTGTTTGTCTTGGGAGATAGATTCCTAGGTATTTTATTTTGTCTAAGGTGATTTTGAATGGGATTTCTCTTTCTAGTTCTTGCTGCTGAGCTGTGTTGGAGATATATAGAAAAGCTGATGATTTATGTGGGTTTATTTTGTATCCTGCAACTTTGCTAAAGTTGTTGATTATTTCAATTAGCTTTTTGGTTGAATCTCTAGGATTCTTTAAGTAGACCATCATGTCATCCGCAAAGAGTGATAACTTGGTCTCCTCCTTGCCTATTCTGATGCCTTCAATTTCTTTATCTTCTCTAATTGCTACTGCTAGTGTTTCTAGTACAATGTCAAATAGTAGGGGTGATAATGGGCATCCTTGTTTCACTCCTGATCTTATTGGGAATGCATCTAGTTTATCCCCATTGCAGATGATATTAGCTGTTGGTTTTAGATATATACTGTTTATTATTTTTAGGAATGACCCTTCTATTCCTACTTAGTAGCAATTCTAAGAGAGAAGAAAAGGGCTTTTGAAAAAAGAGACATGAAGAGCAGGGTTTGATTCCCACCTGGGTGACCTACTGGTTATATGATCCTGGGCAAATCATTTCATAGTCCCCAGTAATGGTAGTGTGAGGCTATACGTTTCAGAGAAGATGCTGCTCTGTATTAGTCAAGACAAATCTGCCCCCTCCTCTGCTCCAGCTCCTGAAATCATGAAAATGGCAGGTCTGGCCTCCCACTTTTTTGACAATAAGCTAGAACTCTACAAGGAAATGGATGACTTTCCAGAGCATTCATGGTGCCTTCTCACTGCAGCTGTCTTTGGCATGCCTACGTTTGCTAGATCCTTCACAGTTACCTCCAATGTGTCCTTTCCCAGGCCCGTACAGAATGGGACAGCAACCGAATTCCTGTGTAGCCATTGGAAAACCCCCACCAACTCTATATTGGACAGAAAGAAGATTTACTGGGAGCTGAGCAATCAGACCCAAGGTATCACCAGGCTGGGTGCCTATACCCTGGACAATAAGAGCCTCTATATCGATGGTGAGTAACTGCCAGCTCTGACCAGGACATACGCAGCTCCTTGACCTCCCTCGCTTGCTTCCTTCCATTCCTGTTAAGCCCTCACCTATTGAAAAAACTTTCTATGCCTTTGAGGGTGCAGCTTTGCCTCTATGGTTTTACCTGGTCTGACAGAAAGTGTTTTCCTATGAGGTGTTTAGAGTGTGAGGGGGAGCCGGTATCAGACCCCAGAAATAGGACCCTCGGTGGGTGGATAGCCTCCTGACCTAGAAACTCCGGGAATCCCTTTCACATTGCAGTGGTTAGAGGCACAACATGCTGCGATCTGAAAAATCTGTGCAAAATTTTTTGGTCCTCCGTTTGTACCAGAGAAGATGACCGATTTCCCCTTTTTCTTTTATATGGTGTTTACGTGGCCTTACCTGTATTAATGAGTTATTAACTTTTAAAATATATCTCTACATTTTTAGCCTCTATGTTTCATCTACTGCCTTTCTCACACTTTTCACAAACTTTAACTTTAAATGTATTTTAACATTAAAATAGAAATTGTGTATATTGAAGGCATTAAAAGATAAAATATGTTGATATTATACAATATATATTTTATGTGTTTATGAGTTTCTTTACTTTTTCTGTGTCATCTGCTTGCCTTCTTGTGTTGCCTGCAGCTTCCACAATATTCCCCCAAATCCCCTTTTAATTTCTTATGCCAATCCCATAATATATTGGAACCACAATTGCAAAAATAAGGGATATCGGTACTTTTGTGAATCATCTCTCTTACCTGATGACCCATATTTTTTCAATGTCTTTGGCTTCAGATGATTGCTCTTATTTTTTTCCTTAATCCTTTCTTGAAATCCTAGTTCCTTACATCCAAGATTGTTCTCTCTCTCTGCAGGATGCAACTATCAGATGAATCTTTCCTCCTTCACAAGTGGTGAGTATTTGTATTCTGGGAACAAACAGGATTGATACCACTTGTCCATCCTGACCCTGTTCTCATAGCATCCTGGGAAGAAGAGGGTGATCCAGGGCTGTAAAAGAGAGAAGTAGAGAAGCACCATGTCCTCTGCTATAATTCAGTCTCCCCCAGTTGACTCAGTGCCTAAGCCAAATGGAATTGGTTTTGCCTGTGTTTACCCTGTCACATGGAGATTTGGTCCGTAATTGTTATTTATCCCTTTTCTCTTAAGCTCCAGTGCTAACAACTTTCACTCCAGTGCCACTACCAATTTCCACAGGTAAGGTTTGCTTCTGTCTTTGACTCATTCTTTGGAAAGTTTTGCTGCCCTTAGCCATGAGACTGAGAGATGAGATCTTCAGATCACAGATTTAGAGCTGGTAGGAAACGTTCCAATGATCTAGTCCAATTCCTGGCCTCATTTGACCTCATTTGACAGTTGAGGACACTGATGCCTAGAAAGGAACAGAACTCAAGGTCATATAGGTAGGAAGTGGGATGAGCTGGGATTGGAATCCAGATCTTCTTTCTCCAATTCCAATATTAATTTCTGTACATTGCATTGCAAGAGATATTCTTCTGATTTATGACTAGAGATTTCCTGAAGGATTCATTAGTGAATTTATTCTGCTCAGTTTTCTTCTGAAGAAGAAATAGGAAAGTTTCAGCTAGGTGTCCTTAATGATGGTGTTGATCATCATCATTATCATCATTGTCTATCTTTTATGTAGTACTTTAAGGTTCACAAAGCACTTTACAGATATCTCATTGGAATTACACATCTGAAGCTTAGGCATGGGAAATGTCTGTCCCTCCTATACACTAGTTTGTGTTTGGTCATGACACTGAGAGGCTAGAAAGGCTGAGCAAGTTCTGGAATGTTCCCCTTGGATGCATTAATTAGGGCCAAGATACTTAATTTTTTCCCCAAGGACAGCACATAAAAAGGTGGCCCTGAATGTGCAAATGACACATGGGCAGCATCTCAGACATGGAATTCTCTGTTTTGCAGTTGGAAGCCCCAACTTTGAGTATTTTACCCTGAATTTCACCATCACCAACCTGATGTTCACAGCAGACATGGGTGAAAAGGGTTCCAGAAAATTCAATTCTACTGAGGGAATCCTTCAGCGCCTGGTGAGAGACATGATCCCCTCCCATGCCCTTTACTTAGCTGCCTTCCTCAGCCCTGATGTAGTACTTGATCTACAAGTCTATCTTCTTTCACTTCTAGCTCAGTTCCTTGTTTGAAAAGAGCAGCCTTGGTTCTCAGTATTCTGGATGCAAACTGATCTTACTGAGGTGAGAGCCCTTGGAGTCACTTGGCTCCATCAACCATGTATACATTAGTGCCCTCTAGAAAGGAGATGACCACAGACTGCTATTGTGGTGGGCACTAGGGGCCTTCAGTATACCCCCAATTCCTAGAGACATCACAGGTCAAAAATTACATGAGGAATTCACCTTGTAGGGCTGGCAGTTGAACAAACAATAGAATTCTCCACCTCTAAGCTTTGGATGTATTGACATTAGCCTTAAAATAATTGTCTGAGAATGAGGGGATACCTCATGTTTATATCTCAAACACATTAGGTTCCTCCAGATCATTTACCCATTTTTATGATTCCTACATCTCAGATATTACTTATGACCCCAAAATGTCCCCAAGGTTTCTCAAGATGGGTAACATGATCAAGATGCCATAAAGGATGTGTACTTGTACTATGCCCCCAGACCCACCTGTATGATCAGGGTGTCATAAACAATATGTGCTTATGTTTAAGCCCCCAAATCCAAAGGCACCGATTCTGTTACTTATTCTCTGATTTCCCCCCTTGTTTTTTCTCATTGTTCATCCCCCTTCCTTTCCAAGTCACTTAGACCCCATCCCTTTACGATATAAAAATCCTGAACTTTTCTCTGTTCAGGGAGTCAGTTGGTCCTTCATGCTGCCTCTCGATGACCATTCAACCTAAATAAATCTCTCTATCTTAAAGGGTTTCCACCAGAGTCTGTCATTCTTGAGGGAGCACCCTCCCTGGACCAAGGGTTAATCTCCAGCCCCCCATAACACTCCGATATGAACCTAGGCAAATTTTCCAATCCTCAATGAATTTATTCACATCCCTTTATTCATAGAGTTTCAGAGAGGTGAATTCAGACTTGAAATGTCTGAATTTTTTTGGTAGATTTTGGTAGTTTCCCTCGAATTCTCTAAAGTAGACCCAATGAGACATATACTGTTGCCCCATTTTACCATCATCACCATTTCAGAGTTTTCTATAGGCTTCATGGGGATGGCTGTCCATATTTCAGGAGTTGTTATCAAGCCTCTCAGATTCCCTTTCGTGTTTCCAATGCCCTTTTTGCTTCCTTTCCCAGGTCTATGAAGGAAGGAACAGCAACTGGAGTTAATTTTGCTTGTGCCCGTCGGACAGATCCAGCCAACCCTGTCCTAGACAGAGAGAAGGTTTACTGGGAATTGAGCAGTCAGACTTGGAGCATCACCAGACTTGGTCCCTACACACTGGATAAGGATAGTCTCTACCTTAATGGTGAGCACAATGCTTTGCATGTAGTAATGGTTCCATAAATATTCATTCAGTGCAGCCCAGACCTGCACATACATTTGTTTCATTTCCTAATTTCAAGGACTTGTTCCATGTGCATCTAAACTCTCTCTCTCTCTCTCTCTCTCTCTCTCTCTCTCTCTCTCTCTCTCTCTCTCTCTCTGTCTCTCTGTCTCTCTGTCTCTCTCTCTCTCTCTGTCTCTCTGTCTCTCTCTGTCTCTGTCTCTGTCTCTGTCTCTGTCTCTCTCTCTCTCTCTCTGTCTCTGTCTCTCTCTCTGTCTCTGTCTCTCTCTCTCTCTCTGTTTTGAGACCACGATTTCTGTCCTTTGCTTACCTAGTTACCAAGGAGGTTTTGCTTCATAGTTTTGCTATATTTCTTCTTGGGAAAAAGTTGTCTGTTCTTTGAGATGTATTGTGCCTGTATATAGCTGGAAATGGAGGAGTCAAGGAGACCTTTGATGGGGAGGAAATTGGTGTTCTGCCTGAAGTACAATGGATCCCTGACCTGGACCATTTCCTCTTGATTCTAGCAGTAGCCCTAATACTTTCCTCCCCTATTTCCCAATCTCCATGGCCCTAGATGTTCTCTCCTTAAAATTTTGTCTTTCCTTACATGGTGAGTCTCTTTTTCTCTCTCTTCAGGATATAATCATCTGGCCTTGGCCCCCACCAAAATGCGTGAGTGTTCAGTACCCAATTTTCCCTGTTCCTCTGGGGCCCTTTTGGGAAGGAAATAGCTCATTCATTCTACCTTCATCCCCAAAATTGAATTGAGTCATGGATAGAGAGGAATAAAGGAGTACAGATCAGGGTGGTGGGCATATTGCTATCACATGAAAAATTTCCCATCTGTCAATAGCACCATCATTCTCCAAGTCCCATAAGATTCCACTTCAGGTCTTAGTTCTCCTTGGGCTGCCAAAGTTTAGGATTGAGTCAAGCCTCAAAAACTACAACTTAGTCAGTGAGCTGGGTAGGGATATCTTCCTCAGTATCTCAAAAGGCTCTAATGTCCCTTAAAAATACTCCTATAGTGATGTGCTATAGTGGAAAGACCATCCTAGAAGTGAAGTCAGGAGACTTGGGTTCAAATCCTGATTCCAACATTTATAAGTTTTGTGACCCTTCACAAATCATTTAACCTTTCTGAGGCTCAATTTCTTCACTTAAAAAATGGGAGTCATAATGGTTGCTTGTGAGGCAGAGATTTTGTATCCAGACTTCTTGTCCGTGATTATTATTATCATTATTGGACTTATTTGTAATATTCCCCCAGGGCCCATTCCTTGGCCCTTTATTCTTCTAATTCTAAAACTCCCTATCCACATACATCCACTAAGACCTTATACTGATAATGTGTGGATTTATCTTGGTGAAAAGAGAGCCCATGATAATATCACCTATCCTGGAAATTCTGAAGTGTGTGAGTCTTGGTTCTCTGACTAGATTGCAAGGTCCTTCATTCCAAGGAGACTGTGTCATCATTCATTATCTGTTTCATTGGAATGAGTATTCATAAGACCTAGGTTTAAATGTCAGCTTGTTTATTGCCTGTGCCTTAAAACACTATGCAAATGCACTCTTTAATAATAATAATAATAATATCAATAATGATATTATTTACTAGTGTAAATTCTATGAGGGCCGTGACCATGACTTATCTAAAGTATTTACACCAGTGTCCACATTAATGTCAAAGATTCAGAATGTATTCCATCTATAAGTTAGTCTTAGACATTTGCCCCAAAATCAGAGGGATCAAATGACTTGTCAGTGGTCACCCAGATGGTAATTGTCAGTGATGAAAACAGGTCTTCCCAACTCCAAGCCCAGATTTTGACCCAGTATATCTTGTTGCTTCTCTACTTCTCTAGTGCACAGAAGAGCACTAGACCAATGTGGGCTCAGATTGAAAATCTGGGCATCTTTCTCTCTTCCTCACTGTAGCCACAGAACCCAGTCTGGCATCTTTCACACTGAACTTCACCATCACCAACCTTCGCTATTCAGCAGACATGGGACGTCAGAACTCAGTCAAGTTCAATATCACAGACACTGTCATGCAGCATCTGGTGAGATTATCTGACTCCAGCATCCTGCCTGTTTGCTTTCACGTCTTGACTATCTCCCTACTAAACTCACTCTCTGTTTTTTTTTTTTACCAGCTTGGCTCCTTGTTCAAAAATAGCAGCATTGGCTCCCTGTACTCTGGATGCAAAGTGACTGAACTCAGGTGAGGCTGCCAAGATGGGGACTTATGGGTGACTCTTCTGGAAAGTTCCTCTTGATATAGACTCCAAACAAAGGTTTCTTCTCTATACATTGGTTCATAAATTTGGTTTCTGCTAATTTTGCATCACCCAAGTTCAAATGTATCCTTTTCCCCTTCTCTCTCAGACCTCCAGAAGACATGCTTTGGGGCTGTTGAGGGTCAGTTTTATTCTCAACATTCATTCATTGATTCAATCCGTACTTTTGGCACCAGCTATGTTCTGCATACAATTATAGGCCCTGGGCATAAAAAGCAAACAAGCAAAACTCCAAACTCCTGTCCTAAAGGAGCTTTTGGGGGAAAGTAAAGGAGTCATTGCTTTTTTTAATCTGAGAACAATTTTGGTGATGTCTGAGTACTTTCTTGGTTCTTTTGTCCTTAATAACATTGTACTTGGAATCAGAGGACCTGCGCTCAAAATCCATCCTTTATATATATATATATATATATATATATATATATATATATATATATATATATATATGTACATATACTTGTACACACATACACATTATCTGTATGACTTTGGGCAAGTGATTTGAACTTCCTTGTCTTATATTCCTCATCTGTAGAGCTGAGAAGAAAATACAACATTATAATAGAAAGCACTTTGAATTGTCATTAGAGAAATGAGTTTTCACTGCTGTTATCATTATTTAAATAATATTTGTAAAGGATTCTATCCCTTCTAGTACTTCCGAGTCTATCAATAGTATCTCCTTTCTTAGATCAGTGAAGAAGGGAGCACAGACAGGTGTGGATGCTGTCTGTACCTATCACAAGTTTCCGAGCAGCAGAGGTCTGGATGCCAAGAAGATTTTCCATGAGCTGAGCAACCAGACCAGTGGCATCCAGAAATTGGGTCCCTACTCCCTAGACAAGGACAGTCTCTATCTCAATGGTAAGCAGTCTCAGGGAGAGAAGGTTTAACCCTTATTCTTGCATCTTCATCTTCCTTTTCTCAACTGTTTTAGCCTGAAAATTAGCTTCTTTTCCCAGCATTCCTACTATCAGCAAGGTTCTAACTTTCTCCACAAATTCAGAACACAGAAAGACAAGTCACTAGCTTGTTACTTTAAGGAACCACTTTCTCAAAATCTCCTTTACTCTTACCTGGGGATTATTATAGAGATCTGTCCTTGGTCCTTTCTAGTTCAACCTTTTTTTTTTTTGTTTTAATCAGTGGCAATCAATATAAAGATACTATGAGTCTAGAAAGGAAAAAAAAAAGAGTTAATATGTTGGGTTGAGATAATGTGACAAATTTAAGAAGGTAAAACATAATGGGGATAAATGTAAAATTCCATAAGTATGGATAGATAACAATTCCTGGGCAGATATCTTGAGGGTCTTATTGAGCTATAAGCCAAAGTGTGATATGGCAACCAAAAAATGCCTGGTCCTGTGAATCTAGGTGATAAGAATTCTAGTGTTTAAGAGGAATGAAGTGACAATCCTTTTGTCCTTTGGACCAGTCCAACAATATTTGTAGGTCTGTGTCTTGAGCCATGTCCACTCTTCAGGAGGTATAGAAAATGGGAGCTCAGTCAAATTCAATAACATGGATGTTCATGCAGGATCTTGTGAGATGGTCTGAGTTCATGGTCTGAGTTCAGGGATCATCAAGTTAGGTTATATATAGAATGGTACAAACTGGATTGAAAAGTCACTTGAAGCTATGCCCCACTGAACTGAAGAAACTAGAAATGTTTAGCATGAAGAAGTGAGGATTGAAGGGGATTGTCCCTGAGTAGAGATCATGTATTTATTCTATTTAGCCCTATAACAAAAGAAAGAACTGGCTAGCCCTCAGAGCTGTCTAAAAGTGAATGGATATACTTTTGGATGTAGGGAATGAATTGTCCATATATCTAAAGGTCCCCAAAAAGAGGTTGAATGATCATGTCTTGGAGCTTATATAAAGGAAATTCTAATTCATGCTGAAGGTAGATTTGAGACTTTCCATGTTACTTCCATATCTGAGATTCTAGGAAGGGAATTCATGTAGGCTTCTGATGCCATCTTAGTTTTTGCTCTTGTTTTAGTTCCCCTCTGACTGATGAACTGTCATCAGGTGATCTCAATTCTCTTAGTGAAAGGAGCAGCTACATGGCTCAGTGGATAGAACTCCAGACTTGGAGTCAGGCAAACCTAGGTTCAAATCTGGCTTCATACACTTCTAGCTGTGTCACCTTGGGCAAGTCACTTAACCCCACTTTCCTAGCTTTCACTGCTCTTCTGTCTTAAAATGGATACTAAGACAGAAAATAAGAATTAAAAAAAAGACTGTATGGTACAATGGGAAATGTGCTTGTTGTGAGTCAGAGGATCTGGATTCAGAGCCTGTGTGACTAAAAGTTAGTTTTTCTTAATGGAAAAGGCCCTAGACTTGAACCCAAGAAGTCTAATTCAAATCCCATCTCAGACACTTATTAGCAGGGTAACTTCATCCAAGTCCTCATAATAATGATGATTTCCTAATGATAATAATAATAATATTTAAATAGCACTGAATACGTTATCTCAATTGATCCTTACAATAACCCTGGGAGGTAGATGCTATTAGGTTCCTAGTTTTTATATGAAGAAATAGACTGAGAGAAATTAAGTCCAGCTAGCAAGAACTTGAGGCAGAATTCAAACTTGGGTCTTCTCAGTTCCCAAGTCCAGCTCCTGGTTTACTCTGCTGCCCTTAGTGTTAAGCCATTTATCCTCTTCAAACCTCAGTTTCCTCATCTGGAGAAGGAAGGGATTGCATTAGATAGCCATTGAGGTCCTTTTCAGCTCTACATTTATGATTCTAAGCTTCCTATTAAGGTAGGAGGATATGGCGAGAGTCCAATTTGATCATCTCTATTTTCCTATACTACAGAGCAGAAAAAGAGTGGATTATTGCATGCACTTAGTGTCTCTGCCTCATTCTGATACCTCCCAAGCTGCAATCTTCCTATTCTCTCTATAGCATGTCAGAGAGGTTGGGGTCTCTTTCAAGGAACAGATGTCTTCCAAGTGATCAGATCTAACAAACAGGATCCTGTTTAATTGAATTATTTACTCTGAGCTCCTCCCCCCCTTTGAGTGTTAGGCTCACTCCTCCATATTGTCTACTTTTTGGATTCCAGGTTATAATGAACGTGGTCCAGTCCTACCTAGTGTTGGTAAGTATGTTGACACCCCAATCTCATATTCTTGAATCTTGGGCTATCTAGGAGCCCTGAATCCCATTCGCTCATTTGACACCTTGAATTAGTTCCCAATGTGACAGAATGAACCAGTCATGGCCCTTGTCCAAGCCCCTGAATATGATTACACCATTCATATGTTATGAAAAATGAATCCAAGAATTGCTTTAGTAGCTCTTGGGAAGTACCGAGGAAAGAAAATCTCTAGCACTGAAGGCCTTCAAATGGATGTTAAATGACCACTTGTCTGGGATATTGGGGTGGGGATATTCTACAACTACATGTGTTCTCAGCATTTTTCCAGCTTTGATATTATATAATTTGGTGATCCTGTGAAGAAAAGGCTCCAGTTAAGAGAAGGGGGGGGCTCTAAATCTTTCTAGACCCTCCTACCTCAGAGCCATGTCCTCATGTTCTAATATTTCTACTTCCTATGTTAGAATTTTGATGGATATATGACTAGTTAAACTGTCTCCACAGTCAGAAAATTACTCAACATTTGTTTACCTCCAACTATGTATCAGCCACTGTGCTAGGTTCGGGGGGTAGAGAGTAAAAAAAAATGAAGCAATCCTTTCTCTAAATGAGTTTTCGTTTTATTGGGAGGGATAATATCTATTTTGTGTGTGTGTGTGTGTGTGTGTGTATGTGTATGCACGTGATACACACACATATGTAGACCGAATTAAAAAATTAATTCAAGTTCTTTTGAAGAATGTTAGCAGTTGGCAGCAATCAGTAAGGGCTTCCTGTACAAGATGGTCCTTGAGCTGTGTCTTTAAGGAAGAGAGAGATTCTAAGGATGTGGCCAGAAGGGCATTCTAGGTTTGAGATAGGGCCAATAAAAAAGAGGAAGATGAGAAATTTAATACCCTGTGTGAGAAACAGAGAGAAAGTAGTTTGACTAGAACATAGACATTGGAAAGGAGAGTAGGCCATCATAAAGGAAGAAAAAAAGTAGATGAGGATCAGGTTTCTAAGGGTATAAAAATGGTTCTGGAGTCAGCAAATCTGTGATCAAATGCTGCCAATGATATCTACTTCCTTTGAAGCCTTAGGCATGTCATGATAACTTTGTAGGTCTCAGTTTCCTCTTCTATAAAATGAAGGGGATAGAGATCAAGAATATATTGACAGGTCACAAGTGAACCTCAGCTCTATGGGGCAAAGTAGAAGGAAGAGGATTCACAGAGTAGAACTGTATTTTTGACAGTTATATGTCAGGTATCTCGGTTGATGTCCTCATTATAGGCATCCTCAACAGGAATCTGGGCATCCAACAAAGACATTGGACCCCGACCTTGTACATTGTTAGGGGTAAATTTTAGGTTGTTGACTGAATATATTATATTAGTGGCCTCCAGAATTAAAATTCAATCCCAGTGAAATACTCAAGTCAGTATGGGATTATATGGTGGTTTATTTACACTAGAAGGAAGAAATTAAGAAGAAGGAGAAAGAGGGAAAGTGATAGGAATTAAAACTGCTCCAGCCTGGGCTGAGCCAAGCAGGAGTTCAGAGGCCAAGGGGCCTCTCCAGAAAGCCAAAGGAAAGGGGAGTCAGTCTTATCACTCACCATGTGACTGTCTAAAATGAGAGGAAGTACCAATGGTAGCTTAAGATTAGGGCAGCCCAGGGGGTCTGTCAGTTGTTTCTGATTTGTTGTCACTTGCTAGCACATGCCGGTCATAGGCCATCCTCCTCACAGTGAATCCTTAAGTAGGGGTGCATTCATTGCTGGTTGCTAGAATTCTAAAGACTAAGCAGGGTGGAGTAAATCTAAAATTCACAACATAGACACCCACAGCTGCCCTGACCTCTCTGCTTTTAGGCACTCAGAGTCTCTGTCCATCTCAAATAACTTTTCTTCATTCAGTTCCAGCTCCAGCCACAACAACTGCACCTGGCCCTCCCCTGTGGCCCAGTGGGCCTCAAGGCTCTACAGGTAAGGAAGAGGTTTATTCTGTGTCTTGGCAGTGGTGTTGCATGTTGATTAAAAAAACCCAGAGAATAACATTACCTCTGTTTTACTACTGTATTTTATGTATTTTGTTAGACATTTCCCAGTTACCTTTTATTCTTGTTCTGCCACATGCAGGAGTATAGGAACATCAATGTGGGCTATGAATGTGACAAGTCTGGGACCTAGTCTCACTGTTAAAGTAGGCAAAGAATATGCTGTGTGAAAGAGGAAGGAACCCCCCGGGCTTTTCAAAAGTTCCATCTTTCTAAGAAATAGGCATTTTCCAAACAAGAAAAGAGCAGAGTTGAAATATTATATCACCTAGAAGTCCTAGATCACAAAGACCAGAGATTTAAATTTTGAGAAATTAGTTTCTACAATTAAGCGATGTTCTCTGTGGGAACTTAGAATAAATCTCTGCATTCCTATTAAAGAATAAAGAAAGTACAGGTGGTCCAGGCAGGAAGCTGCTGGCCTAATGGGTTTTTGCCACAAGGATTCTTTACCAACATCCCTGTAACATCATGAGGGTGGAGGACTGACCCTTACCCCCCAGTGGCTTAGGATTTCCATTTAACTTTCACCATTACTATAGAGACTTTTGCTGTTATGACCCAGAGCTAGTCTGGTGAGGAACTCAAGGCCATATGACATGAAGGAGCTAGCTAGTGCTGACTAGTTTGAAGAAGGTACTTAAGGAAGACATGATAACTGTTTTCAAGTATTTGAAGGATCGACACAAGGAATAGATATTAAAATTGTTATGTTTGGTCCCAGAACAACAGATGTAAGTTGGAAAGATGTAAATTTAGACTCAAGATAAGAAAAAACTTCCTACCAGGAAGTGCTATCCCAAAGTGGAATGAGCTGCCTTAAGGAATAATGGTTGCTCATAAAGGCCATAAAGCATTGATTGAATAATCATTTGTTGAGGTGGTGGGAAAGGTTTTGACATTTCTTCCAATTCCAAGAATGGCCCAGCCAAGAGAGACCTTGCCTCCCTGTCTAATAATTTCCCATATTGTAACATTCATATGCATATGCTGTTAATGGTTCTTCTTTTCTTTGGTTTTCCAATAGCTGCTGTGCTAACCACATACCCTCCAGCCACCTCCCCTCCAGCTACATCTCCAGCTCTTTCACCTTTCTCAAGAACAACAGGTACAAAGACACTGAATCTCTGGTCCATATCCTGGAAATTGTGCCATGCTTTACTATGGGACTAGAGCTCAAGAGACACAGAGCAAGGGGGCCACTGGAAGCCTGGGCAAGGCTGCCTTATGGGATTCATCAGTGGGTCCAGGATGTTAAGTTTTCTTTCTGGGGTTGGAGGGGGGGGGGCGGGGAGAGGGAATGGAATGCTGAAAGAACAATCATATATAGGGTGTTAGTGGGTGTGCTGATTGTATATCCAAGATTCAGGTATGGATATTTCTTTCCCTTTATGGCCACAGCTGCCAGCTTAAGCTTACAGCCTTTCACACTAAACTTCACCATCACCAACCTGCTGTACACAGAAGATATGCTTCTTCCTGGATCTGGAAAATTCAAGTCCACTGAAAGAATTCTGAAGCACTTGGTGAGTTGACCCAATCCCTTCCTTTCTCATGCCTCCAAAATCTGATTGTCTTCTTTTAGCCCTTGCCTTAGCGCCTATCTGCCAGACACTCACACATCACCTCTTTCCTTTGCTAGTTGGACACTTTGTTCAGGAATAGCAGCATTGGTTCTTTCTACTCTGGATGCCATCTGATCTCCCTAAGGTGAGATTACAGACACTTAATATTGGGGCCTCAGAGGTACTTCCTAGGACTCTGGGTGACATATACTGGGCTCTAGGTGGCTTCACAACAAAGGGGGATGTTTCACACATTGTCCCTTAGCTCTATTCCCCACCCCCCCCATTTTCAAACTCCCAAGCAGCTTTTTCATGGCTCCTCTTATCCGTGGGTTCTTTGGAAAGTGGTCTCCCTTGTAAGTCATGCTTCAGAATGAATTTTTAGTAAAAAGAGAGCTTTTTTACAGACACTAAGAAACAGCTTGGCATAGTGAGCAAACAGCTATCAACCAGAGTACTGTGTGACTCTGGGCAAATTGCAGGGCAGGTGTAGAGAATTTTACTCACCAAATTTACTTATACAAATTACACGAGAGAAAGGATAAATGAGAAGGAAAGGGAGGGGGTGCAGAGAGAGACAGAGACACAGAGACAGACAAGGTGTGTGTGTGTGTGTGTGTGTGTGTGTGTGTGTGTGTGTGTGAGAGAGAGAGAGAGAGAGAGAGAGAGAGAGAGAGAGAGAGAGAGAGAATGAATAAACATTTTCTTCCTCAGATCTATGAAGAATGGCTCAGCTACTGGAGTGGATGTACTGTGCGCCTATCGGAGAGATCCCACCAGACCTGTCCTGGACAGAGAGAGAGTTTATCAGGAGCTGATCAGTCAGACTTTTGGCATTAGCAAGCTTGGACCCTACTTACTAGATAAGGACAGTCTCTACCTTGATGGTGAGCTGTCTCACTGAGACTCTGCCCTGCTTCCTCTCATTCTCTTTCTGTGCCTCCCCTCACTCCCTAGTCCCTTTCTTCTCATAAACCCCTTCTTGAGCTACCTGCCAGCATGGAGTATAGCAGCTTTAGTTGTGGAAGCATTCCTTTGCTGTTTTCACTCCATAAGTAACTAAAGAGCTCTGCCTTTGATCTAGTCTTTTCAGCATTTTTAACAGACTTTTCTTCCTCTGATGGGCTGATGAGCCTATGGGAATGGATAGCCAACCAGATGGTTTGCCCCTCTTTTTTCCATAGTCCAAAGCATAGAGTGTCCTGGTGGAATCATTTGGTTGCTTTATCTGGTTTTTCCTGCCTTACCAGGAATCCCTCCAAAGTGCAAGCTTCTTTTTTCTCTTTTCCTTCAGGGGAATGGAAATGAGAATTTTCTCCTCTCCTTTCTCAAAGATCAAATCCTTCAGGTGCCCATGTTGAGCAAACTGAATCCTTGGTTCCATTCCACCCCTCACTGGAGCTACTTGTGTTTCCTTCCTTTTCTTATTGGATCATGAAGAACTCCTTCCCTTCACTGTCCATTTTGTTTTCCAGGTTATAATGAACACAGTGCAGTCCAGAATACTACTAGTAAGTATGTTGACATCCAAATACTCTTGGGTTCTTAACCATCTATGTATTCTGAATTTTGTCTACCTTTTGATGCCTGGAGTTGGCTTCTAGTGTGATAGCGTTAACCAGTCATAGCCTTGGCTTCTTCACTTCATCCCACTCAGGTTTCATAGGCCCAAATTAAAGTCCTTCCTTAAGAACTTACTCCTGAGACAGCTAGGTAGCATAGTGGCCAGTATGCCATATATGAAGTTGGAAGTTTCTGGTTTGAAATCTGGTCTTAGGCATACCTAATTGTGTCTCTGGGCAAGTAGCTTAACCCCAATTGACTAGCCTTGTTGCCCTTCTATCTTAGAATTAATACTAAGACAAAAAGGAAGGGTTTTTATAAAACCTTGCTAGCTATGTGGGCAAATCATTTAACAACTATTTACCTCTGTTTCCCCATCTGTAAAGAAGACAATTGGATTCGGTCTTTCCTTTCCCTGTGGCACCTTGGGAGAGAATATGCTGTCTGAATGGAGGGAACCACACTAATTGTTTCTGAGTCACCATAATTCTAAGAAACTGTTACCTATCAAGTAGAGAATGGGGAACTGGGGACAAGAGGAAGGTTATGGCCCAAGGCATCCCAGGCAGGAAGCCCCTGACTTAACAAGTTTAGATAGTAGCAGGTTCTTCACACTAGTTGATGCCTGTTCCTGTCATGAATGAACATCATCCTAAGAGTCATGACTATGATTCCCCTCTAGTGACTCAGTGGCCAAGCTAACCAGAGCCCAATTGCCCCATATTTTGTAGTTCTTGCTTGCAACATTGGCTTGGTAATTCCATCAAAGTGTTCTTCCCTAGTTCCTGTGAGAACCACATTTATTCCAGCAACATCTCTGGTTCCATCCAGACCTCAGGTTCACACTTCCTATATCTGTTTTTCATTCTCTAAGAAAGGCTTATTGGGGCATGAGGTTAGGAGATGGGAGAAAAAGAGCAAGTGGGAGGAAGAAGAGTTGGAATGTGGGTGAAATTCCCTTATTGGGATCATTAGTGGGACCATGATACTGAGATTTCCTTTTCAGAAATAATTATACAAGACCTTCTAGGTATCTCTTTGCATTCTGACTGACATGCCCCAGGCTCAGATATAGGTGGGGGTGGGGCTTCTCTCTTTCTTCTCCTGCAGCCAGCAATCTTAGCCTAGAGACTTTCACTCTGAACTTTACAATCACAAACCTGCCCTACACAACAGACATGGGAAATCCAGGCTCCAGCAAATTCACCACCACAGAGAAGATCCTGCAGGCCTTGGTGAGATTCCTCAATTCCTGCTATATTTTCCATCTCAATTCCTTGACACAATTCCCTTTTCCTTTAGTTCCAGTCCCTGAATTTATTCTCTTTCTCTTTCCTTTTACAGCTTGGCCGCTTATTCCAGAAAAGTAGCATTGGTTTCTCCTACTCTGGATGCAAAGTTGTCTGCTTAAGGTGAGACTACAGAACCTTCAAGTTAGAGTTTCTGAGTATCTCCCTCCTCCCAGGGATACACTCTGGGACTGTTTGGACTCTAACCAAAGGTGATTTGTCTATGTTTTGTCCTTTTACTCTATCTGCTCTATTCTTAAATTCCTAATCTCCTTTATTGAGGTCTCTCCCTATTCTTGGGTTCTTAGGAAGTTCATTCTTTTTTTTAAGTATAGATTAGGATAAATTCTTTAAGATAAATATACAGTCCAGTGGGGATTTTTCCTTAACCTAAGCTCTCACAGAGATAATGGAAGCAATGCAATAATCCTTCAAGCAACCTAATTGCCTTTCTCAGTCTTAACAGGCTACTCAGTTTCTCTTTGTACACCCTTCTCAGTATGAGTTTCTATGTCACCATCAACATGTTCTTTTCTAGATCTATGAAAAATGGCTCAGCAACTGGAGTGGATGCTCTGTGCGCACATAGGAGAGACCCCACAAGCTCCTTCCTAGACCAAGAGAAGGTTTACTGGGAGCTGAGCAACCAGACAAAGCACATCACTAAACTGGGGCCCTACTCCCTTGAAAGGGACAGTCTCTACCTCAATGGTGAGGAACACAACAGAATCCCAGCCTTTTCCCTCTAACCCTATCCTAGTCTTATCTCGTCCTGTTAAGCTCCCACTTTGATTCTGACTTTAACCTCTCAAAGAATCATTATTTCTCAATAATCGTTTATTACACCAACTATAGAAGGCAAACCCTGCCTATATCCACTTTCCAGGGATTTGTTTCATTGGCACTTTCTGGGTTATTGTATCTTGGAAAGAGAGACATCTTTGTTCCCTGTTCTATTCAATGTTTTTGTTTATATTTTTAAAAATCCCTTTCTTTCTGACTTAAAATTGAAATTAAGTATCAATTCCAAAGCAGAAGAGCATAAGGGCTAGTCAGTTGGGGTTTTATGATTTGCCAAGAATCACACAGCTAGGAAGTGTCTGAGATCATACGTGAGCCCAAGATCTTCCATCTCCAGATCTAGCTCTCTATCCACTGAGTCACTTAGCTATTCATTTTCAATGTTTTAAAAATAATTTGCATGGAGACATAAATGGCTGCAAATATGTAGCCAAAAAAACTTCGAGAGATACATAATGTGTCAGACAAAATTAGGATCCAATAAGAAATTAACACATGAAAATAAAAGCTAAATGTAACAGGATGCTATTTAAGAAGGATAAATTGAAGTTCCCTTAGGTTAAAATGTAAACTTAATTATCAGAGAATAAACACTTGTTAAACATTTATGTGCCTGGCACTAGGCTAGTAGGAATGCAAACACAACACTGAGGCCTTGCCCTCATGGAATGTTACAATATGTTCACAGATAAGGATAGATACAAAGTAATGGCAGTGGGGCGATATTACCATTAGTAAAATCAGGAAAGGCCTTTTGGAGAAGGTAACATGAGTTTCTCCTTAAAGAGAACTAGGCATTCTTAGAAATGAAGGTGAACAGATCACAGCCCAGGAACTTAGGAATGTGATGTACAGGCAACAGGAATTTGGCCAGTTTTACTGGACTGTACAGAGCAAACTGAGAAGCTTTGATAGCTAGCGGGCAGGCAATTTGTATAGAAAAGACTTGGTTAGGCAGTAGTTCATGTATAAGACATTGAGTTTTTTAGTGGAGTGAAAGCTCCTTGAATCAATAGCGTGACTGGTACCCCAGAAAACTGATGGGATCATAGGCTGCATTGAGAGATCTAGGAGAGCACGGATAAGCTAGAGAGCATCCAAAGGACAGTCAGGTAGTCAATCAATAAACATATTTAACACTTACTATGTGTTAGACACTGTGGCAAGTGCTCGAGCCATAAAGAAAGGCAAAAACAAAATAGTACCTGCCCTCAAGGAACTCATGATCTAATGAGGAAGACAAGCCAACAAATATGTACAAACAAATCATATATGTAGGAAGCATAGGAAATCATTAGCAGAGGAGATGTTCTAGAATTAATAGAAGTTGGGAAAGGCTTCCTGCAGAAGTTGGGACTTCAAGGAAGCCAGGGAAATCAGAAGGTGGAAATGAGGAGGGAGAGCATTCCAAGTATGGGGGATAGCCTGCTTCAGAGGCAGGAAATGGAGTTTTTTGTTTGTAGAACAGACAAGCCAGTGTCACTGGATGAAAGAGAATATTCGGGGGCCAAGGAGTAAGATGTAAGGAAAGTGGAAGGATGGTGGAAGATTCTGAGTTCATGACATAGACAGATCAGTTGAGGGAAATGGGGATGTCTCACCTGGAGAAGGGAGGACTTAAGGGTGACACAATAGGCATCTTCAAGTATTTGAAGGGCTGTGATGTGAAGCCTTGCTCTCCTCTATATTTATACAGGCCAAGGCACAGTGAGAACCTTCTCTCTATTTGCCCCCACCCTGGATCCCACACCTCCAGCTTATAAGCTTCTTTGTTATTTGTCCTACTAGTACTGGGCTTCATATCAGAGACTCCTGGGGAAGTGTACAGGAGAATCCTGTTATCTTCTTTCTCAAGGAGCCAGGATCTCCAAAAGTCAGGAGACAGTGAAAGGAGTCACCAGATCCATTGTTTTTACCCTGATAATCTTGAATATTGCCTTCTCTCTCCAGGTCATGTACTCCATTGTCTGTCTTTGTTTTTCTAGGTTATAATGGACACAGATTAACCCAACATTCTACTAGTAAGTATTATGCCATTCAATTCCTTTTTGCATCCTTGGTCATATGTAAATCCTCCTGTAGTTGTCAACAAGCATTTATTACTCACTTAATATGTACCAGGTACCTCAGAATCAAACATAGTCTTCTCACAAAAAGATTTTGCATTAACACCTAGCATTGGGAACCAGTGTGAGAGCATGAACTGGCCATGGGCCATTGCCTAGCATCCCATTCAGGTGACATTAGAAAGAAATTCCAATAATGAAATTGACTACCCCGTGAGGTAGCAAGTTCCCCAAGCTGGGATAGAGAAAAAAGATGTCAAACGATCACTGGTCATGGATAATGTAGAAAGGATAAAGTAGAAAGGACCTTGCATCTCTGAGATCTTGTAGGAGGAGACCCTTGATAGGGAAAAGGGACCTTTAGGTCCTCCTGGTTTTTTATGTACAAGAGCCATTTCTTCAAAGTCTGGAATTCCCATGTTCTCTTTGCAAGGTTGCATGAGAATGATTACTTACCAAGCTTGTCTCCATGAGGCATTCAGAGAAATGAGCAAGTCACAGTGCAGCTCAACTCATTAAGAGAGGGGTGTTGGAGAGGGATTCACACCACCAGTCTCTTGTAGTTCTGAATGCTACTTCTGCTCATGTTGTCACTGGAAATGTATACTGGCAACTGCCAGGGATGTTTGACCACGGTCACTCAATCATGAAACATTTATGAAGCATTATTTCCACATAGAGCTCTTACCATAGTTTCACTAGACCCTTCTATGGGAAACCATGGTCTTTGCCATTCTCTGATAATACGCCTTTCTGCAGCTTCTCAGGCAGCAAGTGTATCAGCCTCTACAACTACCCTGTGGCCCTCAGTGCCTGGAACCTTACCAGGTGAGAATGTGGAAGCTTCAGGACTCTGGAGAGTACTCCTTTCTCCCTTACCTCCATCTCCCTCCATCTCTCTACTTACAGAGAATCTGTGTAACTGAGAGAAAATGTTATCTCTAAAAAAAGTGTGTGTTCAGTCACGTTTCCTCTGTGTCCTCATTTGGGGTCTTCTTGACAAAGATACTGGAGTGGTTTGCCATCTATGTCTCCAACTTATTTTATAGATGAGGAAACTGAGGTAAACAAAAATAAATGACTTGCTCAGGGTCATTTATCCAGTAAAGTATCTGAAACTGGATCTGAACTCAGGTCTTTTTGACTCTAGTCTGGTACTTTTTCCTTTTCACCATTTAGTTTCCCTCTAAAAGAAAGAACATACCTAAATGTTCTAAAGCCTCTTTAGTCTGAAACTTAGTTACCTGCTATTCAGGGGAAAACCAGGAAATATGACTTTAGTGTATTACCTTGGTAGCATCATATCCCAAAGGCCCAAAGATATTTAAGTTCTGGACAGCAAATTTAAAAATTAACAGAGAAATCCCTGTAGGAACCATGAATGAGTCTATCTGATCCCAGCAATAAATTCAAGAAAGTGAAGACCCAAGACGCTCTAGACAGTAATCTCTTGACCTGGCAAGGTGTGCCAATGGGACCTATAACCCAAATATACCTACTTACTCCTCATTTGGGGTGGGTTGTGGGTCTTCATACCAGGGATTCTGTGATTAAACCACGCTAAACTCCACCCCCCCCATAATTTGACTTGAGATTTTTCACATTGTGCCTTTATGTGTTTTTCATTCTTTATGACCTACCACCAGCTTCTGTGATAACCACTTTCCCTCCAGACACCTCTCTGGCTTCATCACCATTTTCCAGCACCACAGGTACAAAGGATATGTCTTTGTTTCATTCCCCAAAGTGTCTTATTATGCTTGTGAAGCTTCCCGATCCAGCGAGAAGCCTCAAGATAGGAAGATAGAGGAAGGATAGAAGTTCTGGATGCCGCAAGGGGGGTGGCGGAGTCAAGTTAGAGATTTGAGGTGGCAGGAATGAGTCAGAAATCCAGGCCTTATTGGTTACAAAGGAGCCACAGCAGAAACTTTGATCAGTGGACTACTCAGAAGGCTTATACCTGTCCAGTGATCCAAATTTAATACCACACAGGTCGGAGACATGATAGAGAAAAGAAAGTGTCTGGCCGAAGGCCAGGTCCCAGGTGGGAGAGGTAGATCAGGAAAGGAATCAAAGATGGAGCTTGTCCAGAGGCCAAGCTCCAGCAAGGACAGGCATCAGTGAGAGCTGAGATCCAAGTGAGAGAGAGGCGGAGCTTGCTGTGGCCCGTATTTAATCTCTTTGATATGCAAATATGCACAATACATAGGGATGATTATCATTGGTCAATGCCAAGGTATAGGTGTGGTTTCTCTTAGCCAGGTGAACACAAAGAAACCTGTTTTCCCACCTAACCTGGGGGAAGATGGGGTCAAGGGTCAGAGGCTTTCCTACCCATGCGCAAGACTGAGCATGCTCAAGACTGAGCATGCTCTCTTCTAAGCCACTCTGTACATACTAACTGTTTCCCTTGCCCATAGCTAAGGGTGGACTGCTACAGCTTGAGTAAGCTATAAGAAGATGGGAATGAAATGAAAAACCAGAGAGGCTCCCTAATGTGGGTGTCAGTAGGGTGATGGTGGTGAGTTTTCCTTCCAGGAAGAAATAGGTCAAAAGGGGTAAATTTGGATGAATATTTTTTTAACTGATGTGCTTAAGGTGCAGACATGAGTTTTTTGTTCTCTTCTGCCTTAGCTGGTGGCCACAGCCTGGAACTTTTCACCCTAAACTTCATAATTACTAACCTTTTCTACAAGGAAGACATGAGTCACCCTGGCTCTGGCATTTTCAGTTCCACAGAGAAAGTGCTACAACGCCTGGTAAGATACTATAGGCATTGCCACATCTCACTCCTGTATAGTAAACTTCTCTATTTTGGGGACTGAAAGGATGATTTCTCATTCTCCTCATTTCCTTGACAGCTGAGGTCCTTGTTCAAGCAAAGCAGCATTGGCTCCTCCTATGCTGGATGCAAGGTGATTGCCCTGAGGTGAGATCTGAGGATAAATCAGGAGCTCTGAGATAATCTTCCTTGATCCCCTAGGTTCATGACTAATGCTCAGGGTGGGCAAACATCAAAGACAGAGCCTCTATCTAGTGTCCATTTCTTCCATTTTCAAATTTTGAAAACTCTTTCATTCCCATATACCTCATTCATGGGTCCTTAGGAAAGTGATTCCCATTGAGTATCATGGTTTGGAGCAAATGATCTGTGGCTATTCATCTCTCCTACCCATATATATAATGGTAGTTTTTCAGTCATCATGGGGTCATTATCACTCTTTTGGATGCTATTTTATTTCAATTTAACTGTCCCCAAGCTCTCCCTTAAGTAAATCCCAATCCCTTCCTCCCACAGATCTGTGAAGGATGGCTCAGCAACTGGAGTGGATGCTATGTGCACTCATCGGCGGGGTCCAACCAATCCCAGTCTAGACCGAGAGAGAGTTTATTGGGAGCTGAGCAATCAAACTCATGACTTCACCAGACTGGGCCCCTATACTCTGGATAAGGACACTTTCTATCTTAATGGTGAGATTTGTCACTGGGGCAATAATTAACCTCTTTACTTAAGCTCTGTTATGTGACCATAGTCCCAATATGAGTCAATTTCCTTTCATTTCCACTCTGATTCAGGCCCTAATACACCCAGAAACTCTATATTTGCAATCTTGTCTTGTTGAGCTAACTGTACAAGATGGACCCTACCCAGGTCTACTTCCCTGGTTAGCCCATTCCTTTTCATTTTCTGAGTTGTTCTCTACTAGTTGCAGTAAGTTGGATAGAGATACAGATGGAAGAAAATGTACAAAGAACAGAAAACTAGGAGGGTTACATGACTAAAATAAAAATCCAAAACATAGAAAGTTACATTATGTAACACCATGATACTTAAAATGTATAGTAAAAGTGTAGATTCAGATTTAAAAAAGAAAATGCCTGATTACAGGATGATGGAGACATGACAAGGGAAAATTCATGTTTTCTATGAGGTTTTAGCAACCTGAAATCTCAATATGAAATAATAGTATGATGGAGAAGTCCAATTAGTCTCTATGGAGGCAAATGTAGTTCTAGTCCCTATTAGGAGGAAGATGGTAGTTCTTGTCCAATCAGGCCCTATTTGCAGTATTGTGTTCTGTTTTGAGTACACGAGCTTTAGGAAAAACACATACAGAGAGTGGCCATCATGGAAACTTGAAACTATGCCGTAAGAGGATAGTTTGAAGGAACTAGTAATGTTTAGTATGAATAAAAGAGGCTTCAAATGATTGACTTCAAATATTTGAAAGCTTCTCCTGTAGCAAAGCATCCTAAATCATTGTACTTGGTCTCTAAGAGCAGAATTATAAGTAATAGGTGAAAGTTATTTGGAAATGAATTTGGATTTAAATTAAGGGAAAATTGTCCATTAATTATAGTTATCCAAAAGTAGAATGTACTATCTCAGGAAGCAGTGGAGTTCCTTTCACTTACAGTACTCATGCAAAGTCTGAATGACATTTTGTTGAAAATGGTATAGTAAGCTTAGACTAAAATAAATAAAAATGCATTAAGTCATTATTATGTATAAGCTATTAGAGATTACCTGAGAGAGTCAGTAGATGGCTTTGCCTTTTGTTAAGTGTTTGACACAGCAAAAGTTTATTGAATTGGGGTAGCTAGGTGGCTCTGTGGGTAGAGAATCAGGCCTGGAGATGGGAGGTCTTGGGTTCAAATCTGTACTCATATATTTCTTAGTTGTGTGGCCTTGGGCAAGTTACTTAACCCAACTGCCAAGTCTTTACTAACTACTCTTCTGCCTTGGAATCAAAACATAGTACTGATTCCAAGACAGAAGATAAAAGTTTTAAAAATATATTGAATTAGAGCTCTCTTTGCTCTATTTAATCCTCAAAACTAAACATTCCCTTATTCTACCTTCATGGCAGAACTATATGTCAGAGAGTTAGAGAGTATCTAGAAGAATGCTACTTTACTCCCTCAAGGATGATGATGGAATTGAAACTGAGGCATCAGTTTAACTTGTTCACATCCCAGTATCTCTCAAATTTCTCTTCTTTACTTTCTAATCTCCCTCTCTTTATTGTATGTTATTTGATTTATAGGTTATAATGAACACCATCCCATTGAATCTGCAACTAGTAAGTGTTTTGATATTCAAAGCAACTTTAAGTTCCAGGTTATCAATGAGCCCTAAGCCCTTTTCTCCGTTAACTCCTAGGTATAAGCCCTATAATACCAATGTTCCTAACCCTTTAGTCTTCTCAGGAGTCTTTAGAAAGGAATTCCCTCCTTCCCAAAAGGTTCACTTTTGTTAATAGTGGTACTATTCTGGCACTTTAGCTAGTGTCCTTATGAAAAGCTGCTTCTGTGAGAACCCAGGCAGCTGCATCAACCAGAGGTTAAGTTTAGTCATATTCATCTCAGTCATTTGTCAAAAATTTATTAAGAATTCCCTACAGAGGGAACCCTGAATTAATGACTGCATAAATATTATGATGACCACAATTTCCCTGCACATGTGGGCAACTATGATCTATTTCAATCTTCAGTGTCACTTTTTTTTACAGCTTATGGACCACCCACTAAATCATCATTTACAACTCCCTTGGTGTCCTCAGGACCTGGAACCTCTTCAGGTAGAAATTTGGCCATTTAAGGACCCTGAAGAGTGCTTGAAGCTGGGGAAAGAATATGTTTTATTAAAAGGAAATTGTCTTAATCCTTCAAAAATAGCATCTTTCTGGGAAATAATCACCTTTCACACAAGGACAGATCATATGAGGACAGTATTTGGGATTTGGTGTGTCACTGTGGGTGGAGGAGAGGGTGACCTTGGTGTGTTTCATATCTCAGAGTCCTTCCCTTTACCATATACACACTAATAAAAAAGATGCTAATTCTGGCAATTGATTTATCTAACCAAAAATTATTCTGATCATTATTTAGAATGAGCCCATGTGTCCCATGCAAAACTCAAAGAACATGACAGTCTGGGATATTCTAGACAGGAAACACAGAGCCAGACAAGTTTTGTCAACAACAGCCTATTACACAAATGTCTGTTTCCTCCTGTGGTGGATGAGCATCATCCTACATTGCTCTCAGGGCTTTGAGTCCTCCCCCAGGGATTCTAAACTGACTAAATCAAGCTGACTAAATCACTTTTCTTTCCCCTCAAGTTCAATAGCTCTCTCCAATGTCAGTTTTTTTCACGCTATGGCTTTGTCAATGGTTTCCATTTTTCATGATTTATCCTCAGCTCCAGTGAGAACTTCTTTCCCTCCAGATACCTCTTCAGTTCCATCACAGTTCTCCAGCTCCCCAGGTACAAAGAATGCACCTCTTATACTTTTGCTTAACTAGGTGATGAGAAGAAGAAAAATGGGAGAGGAATAGGTGAGAAAGGTTTGGGAAATGAGAGTTTAGGAACACAGGGCATGGAAGTTATGGGGCCATGTAATATGAGTTTTCCTTCCAGAAAGGAATAGGACAATCTCAGATAGGTTTGAAGGGTGTATTTGTTTGTAGGGCCCAGGTTCAGGCATGTGTATTTTTCCCTTCTCATCCATAGCTGGTGGCCACACCCTGGAACCTTTCACACTAAACTTCACCATCATCAACTTAATCTACACAAAAGACATGGGGCGCCCTGGCTCTGTCATTTTTGATTCCACAGAAAGAGTCTTGCAGCAGCTGGTGAGATTTCCTAGTCCTTGCCTTGAACTTGGTATGTAGCATTCATTCTGGAGTGAGAGGATCTGGGTTCAAATCCTAAGTCTGATGCTTTTTGCCTGTGTGACCTTGGGCAAATGGTTGAACCTCCTTAGGCCTATTTTCCTCATTTATAAAGATAGGAAACTGGACTAGAAAGGAAGAAGGAATGAACATTCCCAACTTAAATGTTTACTATGGCTAGTCACTGTTGTAGGCACTGGGAATAAAAATAAAAATAAGCAAGATAATTCCTGTCCTCAAGGAGTTTACATTCCAGGAAGAGGAGGGATATCCAAGTCAGTACATAAAGAGGATTTGGAAAAGCAGTGCTCAAGGTGGGATGGTGCCATACTATTTGGGAACTATCATGGACCCATGGTTCTGGGCAAGATAAGGTGAAAGGTCACCTTTCAGAGTCTAGCATTCCTGGGCTGATGCATGGGTGTGGGTAGAGTCAAAATTCCTATTGGGGAGAGGTGGGAAGATGAAGATAATGACCAGAATGCCAGCAGCAAAATATTAATTGACTAATAATATGGCTGCTAAGGTCTTTTCCATCTCTGGATTTATGATCCAATTTACTCCCCTTCCAAACAGTCTTCTCCATTCCGTGGGCTCCATTCCTACAAGAACTGTGGGCTCCTACACCTTTTCTTTTCTTTTCTAGCTCAATACCTTATTCAGGAAAAGCAGCATTAGTTCCTTCTACTCTGGATGCAGGCTAACTTCACTAAGGTGAGACCTGGGAAGCTAAGACATGGGATTTTGAGGTTCTCTTCCTTGGGACCACAAGATCAAAAATAGGGTTTCTCCACAAAATGACTTTACCCCTATTTTTGAATTCCCTATACTCGGGTGCTTCATACTCATCTCTCTTGTCCATTGGCTATTCCATACTACTCTCTACATGAGTGGAATGGGTTTGTCAGTCTTCTTGAGATCACTCTCAATCTTTATCGTATCATCTCAGGCATCTCAATTTCACTGCCTTAATACCCAAGTCCTAGTCAGTTCAGTCAGCACCAATCTTGAGGACTGTATCAATGTTTCCTTTCCTAGACCAATGAAGGATGGCTTGGCAACCAGAGTGGATGCTGTATGTACTCATTGGCAAGATCCTGACATGCCTGCCCTGAACAGAGAGAAGGTTTACTGGGAGCTGAGCAAACAGACTTATGGCATCACCAGACTGGGCCCCTATATCTTGGACAAGGATAGCCTCTACCTTAATGGTGAGCTACCTCAGTGAAATAAGGTTCAGTATCTGTGCCTCTGCCGTATTCTCTTCTAACCTCAGCATTGTATCTTCTCCTTCTTATGATTTGGTTCCCCCAAACCTCAAATCTTCTTCTCATTTATTCCTTGTCCAGCCAGTTATCCAAAGGGATCTTATTTATATCTATTTCCCCAGAGAACCTATTCTTGGTTTTCTTAATTCTTTTCAATCAGTGGCAGTCAGCAAGTGTTATCCTTGATTTTTTCAGTTCAGCATATTTAACAATGACTTGGATTAAGGTATAGATAAGAGGAGGCAAATATACAGATATCATGCACCCCAAAAAGAAAAAAATACAAACTTTATTCACAGTAAAACAAAATCACTTCATCGAGAGATCATTAATAGCTTTGGGGGCAGGGGGCAGCTGCATATCCAGAAAGAACTTGTATGAGAGACAATATTTGAGCACACCATCGAGAGGATGAGAGGTCCTAAGCAGTGGAAATGAGAATGGAGAAGATTATAGTTATGGGTGGAGCCTTATGTTAGTCCAGGAGTTAGAGTATCATGTATGGGTAAAACATTACAACCAGAATACAAAGGTGTGAGAGGGAATTATGTGAAATCAGTCTATAAAGACCTTTTGGAGGGTTTTAAATGTCAAACAAGGGCATTTATATTTTATTCTCAAAGCAATCTTAAAGAAGGGAACATGCAAGTTATAGGCCAGCAAAATTTCTTGAGGAAGTGAGTGACATGACCAAACTTGTGCTTCAGGAACATTCATTTGAAGATGGGTTGGAGCATGGAGAGATTAGTCAGGAAGACCAGTTAGGAGATTGTCATGATAGCCAATGTTAGCTAATGGTAAGGAAAGCTTGAATTAAGGTAGACACCATGTGAACCAATAGGAATGTAGATGTAGAAATAGAATTGATGACACTTAGCTGCTTTTGCAAATTAGGGACAAGGGACAAGAAGAGCTAAGGATAAGTTCAAGGTTGAAGGTTAGGTAACAGTGAGTATGATAGTGCCATCAACAAAAATAGGTGAATAATGATGAGAAGTGGGTTTAAGAGGACACTGAGTCCCATTCTGGACATACTGAGTTTGAGACATTCATATGGAAATGTCTAGAGGTGATGTGAGACTGATGAGTCTAACTATGTAGACCCAGAATTCATTTGCTTAGAGTTGATAATTCAGCCAGTGGGAGCTGCTGAGGAGAGAACATCCAGGAGAAAAGGCTTAATCATTAATATATGCATGTTAGAAAGATCAAAGAGGATGAATCCTGAGAAAAAGCCATTGGATTTAGCAATGATGAAGATCCCTAGTAAACCCAGTTTAATTCAAATGTGTGGTCAGAAACTGGATTGCAAGATGATGAGGTTTTTTTCTGCATTGTCTATGAAACGGAGAATAAATATATAATAATAGCTTGAGGTAATGACAGGATCAAGTGAAAGTTTTTGGTGTTTTTGCTTTTTTAAGGTTGGAGTATATTTATAGTAGGAAAAGAACTAGTGCATTTGATAGATGTTCCCATATTAATCTCACAGATAAGATAGATAAATATTAGTTAGATGGTAGCAGAGTTAAGTAGTTTAAAATTGGCAGAATGGCTGGACTAAAAGAATAGTCATTAATAATTCAGTGCCTACTTGGAAGGAGGCAGTAAGTGGATCATCTTCTTTAGCTCGGTGCTATTTTTCAAATAAATAATTGGGAATATGGTGTAAATTGCATGCTTATGGACTGTTTAGCTAACCCAAAGCTTTAAGATGGAATTAATATATTCAATGACTGACAGACTCAGGATCTCAAAACATCTTAAATAGGCTAGAATGTTGGAATCAAATCTAATAAGATGAAATCTAATGGGAATAATAAAGTCTTATATCTGGACTCCCAAAACCAACTTTGTAAGTGCAAGATGGAGGAGTTTTGGCTAGATTTGTCTGAAAAAAATTGGGAAGTTTAATGGATTCAAGCTCACCATGATTCAACAATAGTACATAAAAAATGAAAAGTTAAGAAAAATCTTGGGCTACATTGAAGAAAGTATTCAACTGTCTTCAGGTAGTTAAGGGGCTGCTTGTTCTGCTTGGCTCCTAAAGGTCAGAAATGTCTGTAGTAATGTAGTAATGAATAAAGCTAGAAAGAGGCAATCTAGGTTTGGTATCAACAAAAATTCCCCATCAAGTGGTAATTTGCAAAACTAAATGGTCTACTTCAGAAATAGGTTTCCCTTCCCTGAAGAACTTCAAATGAAAACTATATCAATACTCGTTGGGGATGTTGTACAGGGGGTTGCTGCAGGTTCAGTTATGGGCTGGACTAGGTGGTCCCTGAGGTGTGTTGTATTTCTATTATTTTTATTCTTTGTGTTGTATTTCTTGGTCACAATCCAGGGCAACCATTCTCGGAGTTTGCTCTCATGTTTAGATAGGTCAGGGTAGATCACGGTTAGGTCTTTTGTTGTGTTTGTTATACCAGAGAGCTGGCAGGGACCCAGGAGAAATCTCTTCTGCTCTCTTTCAAAGAGCAGATCCTCTAGATACTAAGACATAGCAAGCTGAGTCACCAGACCTCCTATTATCAATCTGAGTTCTCTTGTACTCTTTCAAATGTTCTCTCTGCTCTCTTTTTATCTCCTTAGATATTTTTTCATTATCTGCCTTTTGTTTTTCAGGTTATAATGAACAGAATCTGATCCAACCCATGACAAGTAAGTGTCTTGTAATTTAAATATCCTTTGATTTTCAGGCTAGTGATGATCCTTGAAATTTCTTTGCACCTGAGACACAGAGCCTATGACTGTATGAAATAGTTATAATTTTCTCAAAAATCCCTGCCCTTGTAATTCACTTGAGTGTAATCAGAAAGGACTCCCTATAGCAGAATCAGCTGCCTCAGTATGGAGTGAGTTTCCTATTTCACTGTAACTCTTAAGACAGGTGCTGGGGATCCATCTTTCAATGATATTAGAGAGGGAATTTCTGCTTTATATGCCTTTTGAGAAGGCTTTCAGTGTTGAAATCCTATGTGGAAAAGGTCCCAGGTAGAGAACAAAGGACATCTAGGCCCTTCTAGCCCTTCAGGAACAGAGGTATTGCTTCTCTCTCTGGGATTCCCGTGTCCCCTATCTATGTGATAACTTGGGGATAATATATTAAATTGTCCTAAAAGGAAAGGCAGAGGAATTGAGTTTTCACAGGTGAACCTCAAATGTCAGAGTGTGCCAGGAGTAGGATTTACAGCTTGATATGCCTTATAGACTAAGGCCTATTTTTATTTCTCCTAGTAATATCTCTAACAGTGAAAGTAATCTTGGCCAGTGCTAAGGCAGCATAGAGGATAGACCGTACCTCTTCCTATAGTTACTCGAGCAGCTACCAAAGGAGTCTGACAACATTTCTTTTATTTATTTAGTTAAATATTATTTCCTCCCTCATAGAATGCAGAGATGGAGCTCAGATGATTAGTCAACCAATAATAATTTATTTATCTCTTATGTGCCAAGTAATGTGCTAAGGGCTGGAGTACAAAGGAAGGAAAAATCCAACCAGTCTCTGTGCTCAAGGTGGTCACAGACTAACTGTGCTCCCCTGTAGGTAATGGTCTCTGTTCAACCCTAATAATACTCCTTTTCTGCAGCTTCTGGGCTCCCCACTGGATCAACATTCACACCTTCCCTGGGATCCACAGGGCCTGGATACACAGGTAGGAATATGGTGACTTCAGTATTTTGGAAAGTGCTCACTGAGCTTTTCAAAGATTTTGAGAGAAGGAAAGAGGAAACAGTTTTCAAACTTTCTTATTCTAAGAATTAGAGATAGGGGAAAAAAAAGGAAATATGATTTCCCTCTAAATTCTTCTATGAAAAAGACCAGGCAAAATTTCAGCATCTGGCAATTATCCAGAGATATCTCTGAGGGTACTTGGCATAAATCTTTGCATCTCAATGAAAAGATGAGAAAAAATGAAAAACCCAGGGTACCCCTGGCAAGAAACCCCTAGTTCTGCTCAACATTAGCAAAAAAAATAATCCTTTTACCATAGTCTCTGACACCTCATGTGGTGACTCAGCTTTGTCTTATACTCTTCTAGAATATGGATCCCCATTTGATCTCTCCCATAAGACTGTAAGCTCTTTGTGAGTTCTAATAGCAGGACCATCTTTTGCCTCTTTTTTTATCCCTAGCACTTAGCACAGTGCATTGCACATCGTAGGTGCTTAATAAATGTAAATAAATATTGACTGATTGATCAAGTTTGACCAAGACAAGCACACCCTCTTCCCCATCCTAAAGTCTTCCCTTGGTTTTATGACTTTTTCATTGTGCTTTTATCAATGACTTTTATTTATCCTAATTTATTCTCAGCACCTACTAACATTTCCTAGGCCATTACTATTCTTTATCACCATAAGTGTGAACTGCTAAGATCTCTGAATCCTTCCCTGGAGTTTCTTCCTGGGCTTGGTCATGTGATTAGCAGTTAGGAAAAAAGCTGAATAAGGCAGAATTGGTTAAGTAGGAAAATTTTCATACCAGGGATCTCAATGGAACCAGGGTCATGAGTTTTCCTTCCAAATAGGAACAGAAGAGCCTCTGAGTGTCCTTGGGCCTTCTAGATCATATGACCAAGACTCAAACACAGGTTTTTCTCTTCCTCTCTTCAGTCAATAGCACTTCTAGTTTGGAATCTTTCATCCTAAACTTCACCATCACCAACTTACTCTACACAGAAGACATGGGAAACCCAGGCTCTGATAAATTCAACTCTACAGAGAAGATCCTTCAACGCTTGGTTAGTCCCTCCTCTGCCTACCTTATTCCCCAGCTGCACAGATGCCTTCCCCTTTCCTTGGTTAGAACCCATTTTTTCCTATCCTCAAGTACACTTAATTCTCTCTTTCCTTTGTCAGCTTAGTCTCGTGTTCTGGAAAAGTAGCATTGGTCCCCTCTACTCTGGATGCAAGGTGACTTCTTTGAGGTAAGAACTTGAACATTTTCCCCATACCTTTGGGGATAGACCCAAGATAGTGTGGGAATTAAACAGCTTGTTCATATACTTGCCTTTAGTCCCATTCTCTCCACTTTCAAATTCCCAAATTACTTTATCCCCAGTCTTTCTCATCCATAGGTTCTCAGGAAAATTGATTTCCCTCATAACTGATGATTTAGAACAAATTGTCAAATGTTAGGAATATTCTCTCCAATTGCCATCCTCTGCCTGCTCAATACTTCTATCCACATAAGTAATGCTAATTCATCAACTATACAAAGGCCACTATAGCTAGAATCCCAATCAGACTTCTCAGCACCAGTTTCACGGGGTTTACATGTAACCCTTCTTATTTTCTTACCCAGACCTATGAAGAATGGATCCGCAACTAGAGTTGATGCCCTGTGTTCTCATCACACTGACCCTGCCAATGCTGTCCTGGACAGAGAGAGGGTTTACCAAGACTTGAGCAGGGAGACACATGGCATCAGCAGGCTGGGTCCCTACACCCTGGAGGAGGACAGTCTTTATCTTGATGGTGAGCTACTCAAGTGGGCCAAATAAAATCTTGGCCATTATCCCCTTCAGTCTTCTGTTATACCCTCAGTATTACTATACTTGTATCTAGGTCTTAACTCCATCCATCACCTGGAATCCTTTCTTCCACTTTTTCCCTTGTTCAGTCAATTGCCAAAGATAGACCTTACTCATAGCTGAGTTCTTAGATTGCCCAATACATAGTGCTCTCCGAGGTGTCATCTCTTATAAGTATAGATATTTGTCCCTGATCTTGTTTTTGTTGTTATTTCCAATTTGGCCTTTTAAAGAATTACTTAGTAGGGGACTCAGAAGGCAGTAAATCAAAGTACAGAAAATAGGAAGTTAGGAAAGATAGATATCTAAGAGGGTGGATGGATTCAGGAGCTTAAAAGGTTTTGGTACATTGAAATGATGGTTCAGTTCCAATAAGAGAGAATTTAATAAGAATCATTTTCTGTATTGCAATGGAAGGAAGTAGATTTGGAGACAGAGGATCTGAGTTTAAATTCTAGCTCTGTTATTCCTCCCTGTTTGACTTTTTTATTTTTTAATTTTTTTTATAAAAACCCCTACCTTCCGTCTTGGAGTCATACTCTGTTTTGGCTCTAAGGCAGAAGAGTGGTAAGGGTTAGGCAATGGGGGTCAAGTGACTTGCCCAGGGTCACACAGCTGGGAAGTGTCTGAGGCCAGAGTTGAACCTAGGACCTCCCGTCTCTAGGGCTAGCTCTCAATCCACTGAGCTACCCAGCTGCTCCCCACCCCCTGTTTGACTTCTGACTAGTCACGTAACCCATATAGGCCTCATTTCTGTCTTGTGAAAAATAAAGGTGTTGGCCAAGATGTAGTCACTGATGACTCTAAATTTATTAACTCATTAAGTTGTCTGTTTTAAATGTATAGGGTGGGAGAGATGGGACTCTCTAGCAGTTTATTTGGAACTTATCTTAGGGATTTTGTTGCCAATAAGCTCAGTAGAAGCCTTCACAGTAACATAGCAGGCAAGAAAACCCCTCATGTATTACTATGTCAAAGCATCATCCTTGGGTGTCAAAATTCCCTTCCACGAGGCAGATTGCAACCTGTCTAGAACCTGCCATCTTAGAGAGTTATACGAACCTGAGACATTAAGTGATTTGTAGGGTCATACAGCTCATTCAGTATAACAGTTGGGTTCCAAGTCCAGACCTTCTTGATGCTGAATTCCCAGCTCAAACCACTCTGTTGCCCTGTCTCTGGTCATCAATGATTAGTCTAAATAATAGAAGTCTAATGGCCTGAAAGGAGGGAAGTGATAATCCACGGCCCTCTGCCCTGATCAGGTCATCTGGAGAACTGAGGCCAGTCCTGGGGCAACATTTGCAAAAGGATATTGGCAAGCTGAAGCAAGTCCAGTGGAATTGCCTCTAATATGGAGAGGCAGCTGGAAACTATGGGGAAACTATTGAATCCTGATCTTAAAGTTCAAACCCTGCCTAACAAAGTCATTGGCCAGAGTTAGAGTTCAAGTCTTGCCTAACAAAATCATTGACATGCTATAATTAAAATAGTTGAGGTCATAAATTGTAGTGATTAAAATAGTGGAAGACTTAAATTGTAGAGATAAAAGAGTGGATGAGTAAATTGTGACCGCAGAAAATATGGTTTCAAGACAGTGTCTTGTTTTAAATCAAATATAAGGTGGTTGCCAGGGAAATATTCCCAATTATGAAATATACCCAAGTCAACTGGGTTTTGTAGGGATTTTAATTAATACAAATGAGGAATTAAGAGAGAGAGAGAAAAAAAGGAAATAATGAGAAAAGGGGCTATAGCAGCCTAGGCCGGCATGAGCCAGCCTAGGAAGAGAGGGATCAGTCAGTCTTTTATCACTCACCACAGGATCTGTCCAAGCAAGGATTCAGAGGGACAGTCTCCTCAGAGGGAGTTCCAGTCAGAGTCAGCCTCCCTCAGACTGTCTTCAAGAGACTGTCCCAAGAGCCTCCTTTAGGAGACTGTGTCTTGCTCTCAGATTTTCATCTCCTTTTAAAGAGAATTTTCTCCTATGTCACCTCCCCTAAGTTCTCTCATCTACCAATCACAGTAGACGTTTTTCAAAGGACAGACCATTCTTAGTTCACACCTGAGTAGACTAATCTTTTGAGTAATTCACACCTGAGTAGACTAGAATCTCTGAGTAAGTTTTCACCTCTTTGCTCCTTGTAAGTTCACAAGTTGCCTGACCTTTATAGGTACTTAGCACCCTTTTGTATTATATCCAAAAATAGGCACAGCTTAAGAACATTTTGTCTTACTATAAGTATGGGTTTAAGAACTTTCATTGTTCAGCAAAGAGTTTACAACTTTATCTTCCCCTAAAGTATGCTTAAGTATGGTGAAGTAGTTCTCACATTCCTGATCAAGTACCTTCACTGCCCAAATGGGGAATGGTCTTAACCAAATCTTATGAAGTAGGGTCTGGGTATTTTTTAAGGTTCACAGACAGCATAACCTGGGCAAGTCACTTAAGTTAACCTCTCTGATCCTCAATTTCCTCATCTGTAAAGTGGGGGTAATAATAACACCATCTTTATTCGTTGTGAGGAAAAAATGAGGTAATATGGCTAAAGTGTTTTGCAAGTCTTGAAATACTATACACATTCTAGTGAGGATGATTATGGTGGTGAAAATTATGATAATAATAACAGCTAGAAGGAACTGTTCATATTTAGCCTGCAGACATCATGCTCATATTCTCCAGTTATCTAGAAGGCTGACAGGAGGAAGACAGTTTGGATTTGCTGGCTCCCAGAAGGCAGAATTAGGAGTAATGATTCCTTAGGTCAGAAAAGAGATAGGGTTGCCTGTGGCGAGTCTGCCTTTGCCTCCGTGGTAAATCACTTCCAGCTACAACTACTCTTGTCTCTCTACCTTCCTGGTTGTGTCTCAGACAAAAAGAATTAGGCAGTAGACAGCAGCATTTTTTCTTTGTCCACAAGATGCAAATCCCTTGACTGCCCAGGGATGGAAAACTAAGCCATTCTTTCAGCGGAGCCTCTAAGCTGTTCTCTTCTTCCCTCCTAGAACTGAGTGCTGCCTCTCTTCACTGTCCATTCTTTTGTTTTCTAGGTTATAATGAAAACACACTGGTCAAACCTGTCACCAGTAAGTATTTTATTATACGAACTCCCTGAGCCATTGGTGAGTCTCTGGGACTCATTTCCATCCTGACCTCAGAGGTGGTCCCCAGTGTGACAATCTCAACCAATCAGGGCCTGTGCTAAAGGATATGCCCCCAGAAGCCCTTTCAGGTGTGGTCAGGAAGCAATTGAAAGCATGGAATAGACTGCCATGTGTGCTTTCCATCACCAGAGGTCTTCAGAGGGAAGCTGTGGTGGCAGTGCCCAAGGTCACAAGTAGTAAGTGGCAGAAGTGGGATTAGAACCCAGATCTTATGACCCTAAAGCTAACACTCTTTCTAACTCATGACATAAGAGTGAGAACAAGAACTGGAGGTTCTTAAAGCCCTTCATTAACCTATGGCACGCAGAGACTTCTCTTAAAGAGTTAGTTACTAGAAAGGCAGAGGGACTATCGTGGAGCTGCTCCCTTCTTCTTCTCAACCATGCTTCCCCACCTGTCTGCCCTTACTCCCTCCCCTGAGCGAAACACTAGGCCACTTCCCTACCTTTGGAGAACTCCCTCCCATCTCTGGGAAGAAGCAGTGGGGGGAGGGTGCGGGTTGGGTCACTGCACACAGTCTGGGGGTGTGGGGCACTGCACGTAGTCTCTAAAAGGTTGACCATCAATGATCTAGAGCCTTTACCTCAGGACTCCCAGTTCTTTCAGAGTTTGGATGGTAATGATTTGCCTAACTGTCTCCAAAGCAGGTGAGGGGGATTGACGAGTCACAGTTGATCCTAAGTTCTGTGGCATAGAATTGGGGGGGGTGAGGATGAACTGACATATCAGCCCTTTGGGGAATTCTGATTTCACCTTTCTTCATTAATGGAGTCACCAGCAGAGACCTCAGCTGGCATGCTGATGAAAGGTTCTGAAGTTCCACCCAGGACAAGGCTATTTTGTCAGCTGCTCACTGAACAAACTCCTCTTGAATGGAGATCTCTGGGCTGGTGTCTAAGGACCCTAGCTCACTTATCCCTTTCCTGAGGGCAACTGCGGCTGGCATCCTTATCTAATACATTCTGGAGATGCAGTGGAGGAAGTTCCTGGTCAAACACAGGTTGAATCCACTGGCCTCTGAGGGCTCTTACAACTCTGACTCCATCCATGCTTTTGCGATTGTGCTCTTTTTCTAGCTTTCACATTGGCTACCACATCATCAGTGTCTTCTCCCCTAGGGAGGACCACGGGGTGTGGCAGTTGGACAAATAGGTTCCCATCCCAGGGCTATCAATGAACAGCCTTTGTGCTTAAGGAGCTGCTTCTATCTATTGCAGCCCAAACTATTTGGGGAGATACTTGCCGATCAGAAGTGGGAGCAATCTTAGACCTTCCATTCTATAATAACGTTATCTCCCAGATAGAGAAAGTAGACATTGGGATGTGGGACTTGGTATGTCACCACAGAATTACACATAACAAAGACCAGAGATAAGGGATAGAAAAGAAACCTTGGTTCATTGATAATAGGAAACTCCAGGATGAAGGAGCTGCCTTTGAAAATTAGAGCATTCTCTATGACTTACAATCTTAGAACATTGCCTAGAGTAAGGAGAAGGTAAATGACCTGGCCAGGATCACATAACCAGCATCATGTCAGAGAAATGATGTGAATCGAGGTCTTCCTGGTGCTGAAGTCCACGGATAAATCTGCTATACCAAATTGTCTCTCTGTGAAGACAGAATTGAATTGCCTAATTCTTTTAACAATTAGCTAGAGCAATCTCCAATGAAACTGGAAACAAGAGACTTCTGAGTGTTCCCCTCAAAAGAATGGTCCAAGGCAACACAGGTCTGATAGGCTTTGTCAATAGTCAAGCAAGAAATCCACGAATAAGTATTTATTCAGCATCTGCTATATGACCAGCTCTGTTCCAAGTCCTGGGGATAAAATTATAAAGAATATAGTAGCAATGCTTACTTAAATGGAGCTTGCTTCAATGGAGCTTACTACCTCCAAATCTCTTTATCCTCTGGTGATTGAACCCCAGACCCTATAGCTTGCAATTGAGAGATCCTACAATAAGTCAAGAATAGTCCTTTCCCCCTCATCTCATGTTCATGACAGTGATATGTGAAGTTGTCAGTGGTTTTCATTCATAGTGTTCTTTTCTTAGGTTCAATGCCACATTCATTCCAGCAACATCTCTGGCACCTTCGCCATTCTCTAGCCCCATAGATTAAAAGACATTAATTTTGATGGTAGTTTTCTGGGCAGTACTATATGTGAGGCTAGATACTGGGAGATAAAAAACAGGATAGCATTTAAAAGCCAGAGAAACCCCATAAAATGGCCCTCAGTAGGGCCCAGAACCCAAATTTCTCTTCCAGGAAGGAGCAGAACACTAGTAGCTAGGTGTTTTCAGGTATCTTGACCAATGTGCCTGACTTTCAAGTATGAGAACTTCTTTCCTTCTCCTATAGCCAGTGGACATACCTTGGAAGCATTTACCTTGAACTTCACCATCACTAACTTGCTCTACACAGCAGAGATGGAGCATCCAGGCTCTCGAAAATTCAATTCCACTGAGAGGATACTGCAACGTCTGGTAAGATTACTCTATCACCTGCATGATTCCTTGGCTGTGCCATTGTGTTGTACATACCTTCTGATTCTAGCAACTGTCTGATCAGGAACTGATTCATCTTCCCCTTCCTTTGCCAGCTTGGTTCCTTATTCCGGAACACCAGCATTGGCTCCTCCTACGCTGGTTGCAAGTTGATGTCCTTGAGGTGAGAACCAGGAAAGTTGAGAATTGAAGAACTTATTGAGTATATTCTCCTGGCCTCCATTGTCAGAGATTTAGTAATGGGGTGTTTCTGAATTGGAAATCATGGGATACAAGCATAAAAGTAGCTCTCCACATACTATCCTTTTGCTGCACTTTATCCATATAAAGTCCTAAACTGCTTTATCTCCATCTGGTCCACGGGTTCTTGAGAAACTCATTTCTTCAGAAAAGTCAAGATTTAGGACAAACTCTTGTATATCAAGATAGTCCTCCTCATTGGGGATCTTTGGTTGTTCAACAATCTTATACCAGCAGGGAAGCAGTATCCATCAGACACCCTGGAGGGTCTTGGTCAGTTTTGTCATGTCATGTCACATATAGCTCTCATATCACTTTTATTGTCCCTTTATATGAGTGCTCCCTCATTCTGATCTCTCAGTACCAGTCTCTGGAGCTTCTATCCATGTTTCCTTTTCCAGATCTATGAAAGATGGATTAGTAACTGGAGTGGATGCACTGTGCACCTATCAGAAAGACCCTAACAACCCTGTCTTGGATAGAGAAAAGATTTATTGGGAGCTGAGTAACCAGACATATGGCATCTCCATGCTGGGCCCCTACTCCCTTGCTAAGGAGAGTCTCTATCTCAATGGTAAGCAACCCCACAGAGGTCACTGCACCTCTGCTAACTTCCTCTTATGTTATAACCTCAGTATTAGCCTCTTTCCCTTTCTTTTTAATTTTAATTTCTTCCATAACCTACCCTAGAACTATTTCTTCTCCATCCTTTTTTGAGATACCCACACAAGACAAACTCTACCCACAGCAGAAATGATTTCACATAACTCCTTATTTGCTGTTACTTGGTGATGGCCTCACAGTCCTATCCAATACTTCTTTTTTAAAATATAAAATTACATTATTGTATTTGGTTTTCACATCAACTATATTTCTCAATAGAGGTTCCCCTTCCAGAAAGCCATTTCTAATAACAAAGAATAGGGGGAAAAGGGGAGAAGGGAGAAGAGGTTAGCAAAACTAGTCAAAATATCCAAAAGTCTGATATTAATCACAGTTTTCCACATCCATAGCCCCCCATTTCTAGAATTCTTTGGGTTCAAGCTTAGCCATTATAATTTGTATCATTAAGTTTCAATTATTTTCTCATATTTAGTGGCTTTAGCCCTGACTTTGATGAAGATATAGCTTCTTCGAAGAGTCTCAATTTGTGTTTTCATCTATATGGAGGAACTTCTGGTGTGTAAACTCCTTCCAGTGCAGATAGGCAATTCTTCTGTAACCTAAGGTTTTATAGAATGGTCTTAAACATTGAAAGGTTGACACCCAGAGGTATATATCTAATGTGTGTCTGAGTTCTGGACTTGAACTTAGGTCTTCTTTTCTCCAAGTCTGACCCATTATAATACCATGCTATCTCTCATAGCCAGAGACAGTTTCAAATGTATAAATGAATGAAGTTGGGAAGGATAGTTAGTCAATATATTAGTCAGAATCAGTGTCCAATAAAAGCTCAGTACATTGAAATGATTGTCAAAGACTAGCAAGGTAAAAATATATTAAGGATGAAGGCAAAAATCTGCAGTTTAACTTAACATATCTGATTGTATGAATGTAGGATGGAGTAGACATGACTAGACAAATATTTCAATCATAGATGATCTGGGGGTCTTGGTGGGTTATCAGTTCAATTAGAGAAAGTCCTAAAATCATGTGAAATGTTAGTCTCTATGAAGATATTTTATATCTGGAAAGAGACATGTAATAGTTTGACTTTCCCCTAACCAAGCCAAGCCTTATCTGATACATCATGTCCAGTTTCAAGGCCACATTTTAGAGGGAGCATTGACAGGGTGAAGCATGCCCAAAAGGGGTGAATAAGATGAAGAGGGTAAACTTGGAACTATGTACTAGGAAGATTGAGAAAGCAGATATGAAGAAAGGATATTTATAGTCTTTATGTAACATTTTAAAATTTGCCAAGCAGAATACAAATGTCTCATTTGATCCTCAAAACCTTGTAGGAAGTAGAAGTTATTATTAGCTCCATTTTATATATGAAGAAGCTGTTATTCCCTGGTGGGAGGGAAGAGACTGGGAGAAAGAGAAGAGGCATCTTTCCAAGTTTTCCTTGTTCTTATTGTGCTGAATATTTCTATAAACTGGAAGAATGAGGTGGGGGGGGGACCTAGAGATAGACCAGAATGACCAAGAAGAGTTTGCTCTCTCCTATGTTTCCAAAGACCAAGGCACAGTAAGAGGACATTCATTCAAGTCATAGGTTCAGTTTCCTCCACCCCAAATCCCTGCCTTCCCAAGCTATAAGTTTCCTTTTTCTATTCCCCTCAAGTCTGGTCTTCATGTCAAAGAGTGGAGGGGAGAATAGGAAAATTATCATCTTTTCCCTTTCAAGCTGCCTATTCTTCAAGTGGTATGAGATCTCAGATTGAGTTATTTGAACTCGGCTGTTCTTTTCACTCTCAACTCAGGTATTCTCTCTTCCTTCTCTCTTAGGATAGTGAGCTCTTTCCATTCATTGTTCATTTTTTTTTGTTTTGTAGGTTATAATGAACACATTCCAGTTCAACCTACTACCAGTAAGTATTGGAACATCCAAATTCCCTTTGAGTTCTAGATTGTCTTGTAATATTGAGCCTGAATCCCTGGGATAAGGACTCCAAAGTGACTCTGTGATATGATTGTGATATTTACTACTTGACCCCATCCCCATGGCACACTAGGGCACAATGAGAAAGATATATCTGCCCCAGAAGAGTAAGTACCCTATCACTTGGAGATCATCAAATAGATCACTGTGACCTCTTGTCTGGGATGCTGTACAGGGTTTCTGTAGACTAGGTGCCCACTGAGAGCCCTTTTAAATCTGAAATCCTATGACTTTGGAAGGGAAAAGTCCTGAAAGACCTATGACCTCCTACTCCAGAATTTCTTGCTCATTTATTAGATACTGATTACTAGTCAAGCTTTCCAAATAAGGAGGTCAAGAAGACTAGCAGGTTTCAAATCTGTGAAAGTGAATATGGGTCTCAAATCATGGGTTATGCCATGGAGTCCTGAATTTTCTCTTCCTTCTCCTGACATATACATAAAATATTCACTGATAATACACTTTACCTGGTAATCATGTGATAGGATCCTATTTGAGGGCAGCCACCAGAGAAATTTAATTATATACTTTCAGTCATCTGCTGAGTAAAGATTTATTAGGCATCAACTAGGTACAAAGCCCTGAATTCATTCACATGTGGCCACAGCCCATATTCACATTTATTATTCTTTCCTGTGGTTTATCATGTTTTTTTTTTTTATGACATTCCTTTCTGCAGCTCTAACATCAGTGACTGCCTCCTCATCTGCAACCCCACTGGGGCCCACTGAGCCTGGAAGCACCACAGGTAGGAACAGAGCCATTGAAGTACCTTGGAGAGCTCCCATGGACCATAACCAGTGACTTGGGAAAGAATGTCTTACCTAGAAGAGAGGAAAGTTTAGGGGGCAGGCAGGAGGTTTAGTGGATAGAGAGCCAAGCCTAGAGTCAAACAATTCTGGGTTCAAATATGGCCTCAGCACTTCCTAGCTATGAGACCCTGGGCAAGTCACTTAAGCCCCACTGCCTATTCCTTACTTCTCTTCTGTCTTGGAACCAGTACATTGTATTGGTTCTAAGACATAAGGTAAGACTTTTTTTTTTTTAAAAGAGAGGAAAGTCTTAGATTTCTCAAAACTTCATTATATGAAATTGTCATAAAAAACAAAAAGAAAACCAAAACCAACAAACTATTTACAAAGGGAAGGGAAATCAGGGTGTTTGGTTTGGGATGTATAAACTTTAGTATCAGCATGCTCCAGTGGTCAGACAGGATTTTAATCTCTGGCAGTTTAACCATGAAAATTCCTGTGAATGAGGAATGAGTCTATTTGTCCTCCCTAAAATCTGAGAAGAGTGAAGGACCAGAATGTCCCACATAGGAAAAACCTAAGGTGACGAGCTTCCTCAATAGATGCGCAGAACCCAGATTATCATTCTCTTCTACTGTGACTGAAACTCTTCTCTCAGAGCTCAGAATCTCTCTGGATAGGGTCAAGTTTCAAGCTAAGCTAATTGAGTCATTTCCCCCTTTTGAAGATCAAAGTCCATTCCCCTCATCATGGCATAGTGATATTCTCAATGCTTTTCCATGCCAATAACTTTTCAGCTCCTGTGTCAACTGCATTCACCCCAGAACCAGCTCTGGTTCCTTCACTGATGTCCATCACCACAGGTACTAATAATCTGCATTTATCATCCATTCCCAGGGAAGTCTAATTGGGAATGATATTTGAAAATGGGAGATATAGAGCAAGGGGAAAGTCAGGTATGGGAAATGTTCCTTCATGGAAACACTGGTGAGACCAGGATGTTGAGCTTTCCTTCCAGAAAGAGGACCACAACAGCTGGGTGCTCCTAGGTTTGCTGATGCATGCAAGTTTCATAAATGAAGAATTCTCTCTTTCTTCTACTACAGCCAGTGGCCATAGCCTGGAGGCTTTCACACTGAACTTCACCATCACCAACCTGCTGTACACAGCAGATATGGGAAACACTGGTTCCAGTAAATTCAACACAACAGAGAAAATCCTGCAGCACCTGGTAAGATGCAACCTACTACATATACATTTCTCCTTTATTCCCTACTTGCAAGGTTTCTTTCTGCATATCTTAGACTCAAGGCCCTGCTTGTTTCATAATATGTAATATATAGGTGGTTTAATGGAAAATAGCTATACTAACTCGCTTTTATATAGCACTTTAAACTTTTCAAGGCATTGTGTATGTGTATTTGATTTTCGTTATAACCCTTGGAGATAAATGCTATTATTATCTCTATTTTGCAGATGAGGTAGTTGAGGTAGACAGATGGAAAATAACTTGTCTATGACCATACAGTTAGTAAGTTTCTGAAGTTGCATTTGAATTCAGGTCTTCTCACTGACACCAGGTTCTATCCTGTCTCCACTGAAACTACCAAATTGTTTCAGTCTGAATAGACTGTTGGACTTTGAATCAGGAAGAATCAAGTTAAAATCTCACTTTAAATACTTATTAGATGTGTGACCCTGGTTAAGTCCTTTAGCTTTTCTCAGATAGCATTTACTTCATAGGGTTGTTCTGAGTAGTGAATGAGATAATATACACTGTTTTTCTACCTTTAAGTATTGGCTTTAATTGTTATTCCCCTTTCCTTCCTTTATCAGCTTGATCCCATGTTCAGAAACAGCAGCATTGGCAGCCTTTATTCTGGATGCAGAGTGATATATTTTAGGTGAGATCCTACAAACTGAGAGTTGTTTGGATGAGGGTTTATATTCTTGGCTCTCAGTCACACTGTGAGGTCTAAAGTTGACCAAGCCACAAAGATTACTTGCCCATATACTTCTTCCATGTTCAAATTCTCCAAATCTCTCCATCTCTACCACTCTGGTTTAGGTTCTTTGGATAGCAATTCCCTTTCTAAATTATTATTTAGAACAAATTCTCTAATTCCAGATTCTCTTTAATAAATATCTGTGGTTGGGGGCAGCTGGGTAGCTCAGTGGATTGAGAGCCAGGCCTAGAGACGGAGGTCCTAGGTTCAAATGTGGCCTCAGACACTTCCCAGCTGTGTGACCCTGGGCAAGTCACTTGACCCCCATTGCCTAACCCTTACCGCTCTTCTGCCTTGGAGCTCCAAGACAGAAGGTAAGGGTTTATAAAAAAAATAAAAAAAATATCTGTGGTTGCTCAATGCTCCTACCCACACTATAAATTTAGCAGTTCATCAATATTCCCAGGGTCACTTTCACCTTTTCCCATGGTGCCTCAGTCATGTCAATTTCATTATCCCCTTACCTGTGATATTATCTAGATGTTTCTGCAGCTATTCCAGGAATCTCTATCAACATTTCTTTTCTCAGCTCTAGGAAAGAAGGGTCAGCAACAGGAGTGGATGCTGTATGCCTCCACTGGAGACAACCCAATGTCCCCTTTCTGGACAGAAAAAGGGTTTACTGGGAGCTGAGCAAGCTGACAAATGGAATCACCAGACTTGGCCCCTATACCTTGGACAAGAATAGTCTCTTCCTCAATGGTGAGCAGCCCTGCTGTGGAGGTGAATTATAATTGACTTTCTGCCAACCCAACTTTGTACAATCCTGGTACTGACCTCCTCTCCTGTTGTCCTCACTCTATTTAGGCCCTAATCTCAACCAAAATCTTCTCATTCTTCCTTTGTTTAGCCAACTGAGTAAGACAGGCCCTACTCATACCTGTTTCCCTAAGGTGCCATCCCTTCTTGGTTGATACTACCTAGTGGCAGCTACAGAGCTTATCAGAAATGGGATTTCCTATTTCATATACACCTTACCGAAATATAAATAGGTTTTTCTTGATGGGATTTAGCTGCTCAATACTCCTACACAAATAATCAGTATATCATTGTTACTCAATCATCAACCTTTCCCACAAAACTCAGCCATCTCAATTTCATCTTCCCTGCATTTGGAGGTTCCTGTGTCAGGCTCTTTGGCATTCAATCCAGTACCACACATAGAATGTCAGAGGCAGGTCTTATATTAATATGCATATGCATATCTATATACTTGTATATGGTTATATGTACATATATGCATGTGGACATATAGGATGTTAAAGGTGGGTCTTATATATACATACATGCTTTTGTATGTATAAGTATATAACTGTTCATATGTATATAGACATAGTATGTTAAAGCTAGGTCTTAAATATTCACATATGTATGTATATATACCCACATACATGTATACATATCAACATGTCTATGCATATTCATATATACTATATGTGTGTACATACAAATATACCCACAAAAATAAATATAAACTGATGTAAGGAGGGGACTAGCAGCTGGAAGGGGGATGGTGCAGCTCAGGACAGATTTCATGCAGAAGAGGACATTTGATTTAAGTGCTGAAAGAGATTAAGGATTCTAAAAGGCAGACATAGGTAGGAGTAAATTCCAGAGAAGAGGCTAAATGCCCTTTTGTTGGTAATACTATAAGATATGAATTGCACTAGCGATATACTAGGTTCTCCTAGCCCTAAATTTCTAGGGAGAGAAATTGTGGAGACCCCTCATTCAGTTTCAGTCTATTTCTATTCCCAGCATCCTGAAGCTTTTCCAGCAAACGAAGGGACTGGGAAAAGGACTTGGGGATAAGTCAGAACAGGAAATCAGGTTTTCTCCTCAGGTTCCAAAAACCAGAGAAGATCAAAGATGGATTGATTTGGGCATGAATCTCTCTATGTCCCCATTGTTTTCCCCCAAATCACAGATTTATTTATTTTCTCTACTCTTCACGTAGGACACGCTGAGAGTAGATAGAAGAATTCCAATTTTTCCTTCCTCAAAGAGCAGGTCCCCCAGAAGCCTGGGGTGAGCAAATGGTCCTCAGCTTGCTTGTGCCTCTCACATTGAGTTCCTGTTCTTTTCCTGTCTTCCAGAGTCTTGGAATCCCACCCTTACTTATCTGTCCTTTGGTTTCTAGGTTATAATGAGCATGATTCAGCCCTGTCCACTGTCAGTAAGTGTTTTGGCATTTAAATCTCTTTTGTGTTTAGCCTTATTTACCCAAAGACAATGGGAGTTTGGATCTGGTTTAATAATAAGAATCAGTTGTGGTTTTTCCAGTCCCCTACCCTCAAGCCCATTCAGATATCTTGAGGGGGGGGGAAGTCCTAAAGATACCGAGGGTTACATCAAAAAGGGAATGAATTTGCATCCCTGAAGGTCTTTGAGCCCAGGTTTAATGGCCACATGTCAGGAACATTACAGAGTGAATTTCTCAGTGAGATGGCCTCCAAGGGTCATTTAAGTTCTGAGACTCTATGAGGAGAAGGTCTCTCCTTACAGAGGAGGAAAGGCATCTGGGGAAGAGTGTCATCCAAAATCCACGATTATTCCAACCTTTCCTGATTTGGAGCTAGGTCCCCATTCCATGAGAGTCTATGTTTTCTTTGTCAGAATGTGAGTGATGGTGACTTGGGGAGCTGTCCAAATAAGGACGTTGGGGGAGATTCATAAGTCACAGGTGAACCTCAGGTCTGTGAGAAAGTGGTGAGAGGGAGGCTCACAGGACTATATCTTGTGTAGCCTTCATTTCTACTTAAAGATCCCTAAGCTAGATGCTAGTGTAGCAAAAATGGCAAATTCACTCATTCCTTGAACAAGTATTTAAACCCCTTTTCCCATCTCCCTGAATGGAGCCTGGGGAATTCTATGCTGGTCTGATGACCCTATTTTCGATGAGCTCTCCACCAGTGAGGAACCACTGGTCATTTCTAATAACTCTTCTTTCTGCAGGTTCTGGGATAGACAAAGCATCAACATCTGTAACTCCCTTAGGCTCCACAGGGATGGGAACCTCCATAGGTAGGAATGTGGCACCTTTAATACCTTGGAAAGTGATCACTACAACCCCTCCCCTGAGGAGCACCCTGCCCCAAAAGATGGGGAGAGAAAATGCTTTCTAAAAGCAGAAATAACTGCTAGGTCTTCTAAAACTTCCAATTGTTCAGAATACTGTTCACCCACCAAACCATTGGCAAGGAAACCCGAGGCCATGTGACTTGTCCTGTTGTAGTCCTATGTCACAGAGAATAAGGAAAATTTTATTCTCTGTCAATTAATTCAGTTCAATCAAGCAAGCATTTATTCATTACTTCCTATGTGCCAGACACTGTTCTGAGCACTCAGGATTTAAAGCCATAAAGAAAAAATTCTTGTCATCCAGAAACTCATGTTCTATTTTTAATGAAATCAAAGTAACTTCAAGAGAGAACAAACTAGGGAATATCAGGGAAGAGCTCAGGGCTTTGCTTTGAAAAAGGCAAAATTATATGAAGCTAAAGGAAAGATTTGAGAGAATGCCTGATCAGAATAATAGCTTTGGGAACTTGTCAAAACTCCTTTTATCTTTCTCTAAAGATGAAGAAAACAACAGCCCAGAGCACCCCTGGCAGGAAGGTCCCAGACTTGACAAACTTTAGTAAAAAGGATCTTTCACCCTACACCCTGCTCCCTACTAAGGTGGCTGACTCTCACCCTCCACTTCTCCAGAATAAGTAACCAGCCAGTGACACTGACTTTCTCCCTATTGTTAGGCATTCTATCTGTGTCAATCACATTCTGATCTGGTTTTAATTCATCATGATTGTTTTTTTTACCAGTTCCTGGGCAGAGCACATATTCCCCATCAACTTCTCCAGCTCCACCATCATTCTCCAGCACCACAGGTATGGAGTACCAGCATCTCTGATTTATTCCCTAGAGCTGTGATGGTGAACATATGGCACCCATGCCAAAGGTGGCATACACAGACCTCTCTATGGGCACATGCACCATCCCTGGCAGAGGTAGTTACTGGAAAGGCAGAGGGACTCTGGGGGAGCTATTCTCTTTCCCTTCTCCATGAGCACAGCACTCAGACCACTCCTCTCCTTTTTTTCCTCCTCTGTCTGGGATTAGGGGCTCCAGGGAGGTGAGAGGAGGGTGTCTCCTTTCCCTGCACTGGGCCCATCCCTACCATCTAAAAGATCTTTACTTTGATTCTTCCTTCCCCGCCACCACCAGTCTGGGGTGGGGTGACCCCATTCCCCCCAAAGGCTAACTGCACTCTCTCCAACCCCTGCACCTCCACTTGACTTGCAACTCAAAAGGCAGTGCCACTCTATGCATTATCTCCCATGTACTAGACACTCTTCTGGGCACTCAGGATTCAAATCCAAAAAGAAAAGATTCTCGTTCTCCAGGAACTCATGCTCTACATGGATAAAACAACATGTAGACAGAATAACTGTGAATGAAATATATACAGAATGAAAACAAAGTAACATTGAGGGGCTAGAAATGGGGAGAGAACAAACTGGGAGATAGAGAAGAGCTCAGGGCTGTGCTCAAGGCTGGTGACACTGCCTTTTGCTCTTTTGTCAGGGACCCTTCCTGTGCCAATCACATTCTGGTGTTGTCAGTGGTTTTACTTTATCATAATTGTTTTTTTTACTAGCTCCTGGGCAGAGCACATATTCCCCATCAACTTCTTCAGCTCCACCATCATTCTCTAGCACCACAGGTATGGAGTACCAGCATCTCTGATTTATTCCCTAGAGCTGTGATGGTGAACATATGGCACCCATGCCAAAGGGGGCATACACAGACCTCTCTATGGGCACATGCACCATCCCTGGCAGAGGTAGTTACTGGAAAGGCAGAGGGACTCTGGGGGAGCTATTCTCTTTCCCTTCTCCATGAGCACAGCACTCAGACCACTCATCTCCTTTTTTTCCTCTATCTGGGACTATGGGCTCCAGGGAGGTGAGAGGAAGGGGGGGCCCTTTTCCCACACTGGGCCCAGTCCCACCATCTAAAAGATCTTTACTTTGGTTTTTCCTTCCCTGCCAGCCACTAGTCTGGGGGGGCTAACTGTACTCCCTCCAACCCCTGCACCTCCACTTGACTTGCAACTCAAAAGGCAGTGCTACTCTATGCATCATCTCCCATGTACTAGACACTCTTCTGAGCACTCAGGATTCAAATCCAAAAAGAAAAGATTCTCGTTCTCCAGGAACTCATGTTCAACATGGATAAAACAACATGTAGACAGAATAACTGTGAATGAAATATATACAGAATGAAAACAAAGTAACATTGAGGGGCTAGAAATGGGGAGAGAACAAACTGGGAGATAGAGAAGAGCTCAGGGCTGTGCTTTAAAAGAGGTGAAGGATTCTATGAAGCTAAAGGAAAGAACTTAGAGAATGCCTGTTAGAGAATGACAAGGTCTTTGGGATATTGTCATGAGTCTTTGTATCCCTCTCTGAGGATGAAGAGAGTAACAGCCCAGAGCATCCCTGGCAGGAAGCCCCAGACTTGGCAAACTTTAGTAGTGAAGACCCTTCACCCTCCTAAGGTGACTCTTACCTTCCACTGCTTCAGGTTGAGTCCTCAGCTGGTGACACTGCCTTTTGCTCTTTTGTCAGGGACCCTTCCTGTGCCAATCACATTCTGGTGTTGTCAGTGGTTTTAATTCATCATAATTGTTTTTTTTTTTACCAGTTCCTGGGCAGAGCACATATTCCCCATCAACTTCTCAAGCTCCCGTGTCATTCTCTAGCACCACAGGTATAGACCATCAGCATCTCTGATTCATTCTCTGGAGTTTCTTTTTCTCTTTGGAGAAGAGATTAGTGGCTGCAGAGCCCGGAAAGGGAGGGAGAGTTAGGGAAGGGAAGAGGTTCCTTAACAAAGAGCATCAGTGGGGCCATGGTGCGATACTTTCATAGGAAATTCATAGGCTGTCCTTGGGTGTGCCTACTGATGTTCCACAGGCTCCAATGTGGAATTTCTCTCCCTTTATTATTATAGCTAGTGCCCAGAGCCTGGAGTCATTCACACTGAACTTCACCATCACCAACCTAATTTACACAGAAAACCTGGGTAAACCGGGATCCCGCAAATTCAACAACACAGAAAAGGTCCTGCGCCGCCTGGTGAGTCTCCCCAATTCCTGTCCAAATTCCCACCTTCACAGCTGCCCTCTGATTTCCTCAGGCTCTTTGTCCAGACCTGAACATATTCTCCCCCTCCTTTCTTTGCCAGCTTATTCCCTTGTTCAAGAAAAGCAGCATTGGCAACTTCTACTCCGGGTGCAAAGTGACTGCCCTGAGGTGAGACTTCAGAGATTATAGGATGGGCACTGGAGTGTATCCCCATGACCATCCCTCAAGAGCAACTGCCCCCAAATCTCAATAAAGGTAGCTTCTTCCCATTTAAGTGTCTTGGCTACATTCCAAAATTCCCAGAGAGCTTTATCCCTGTCCCTTTTTGGGTGTGGATTATTGAGTCTTCTACTCATTTTACAGTTGAAATGTGATTTCCCTTAATATTACTCCTTGGAATAAGTTCTCTCATAAATACATTTTTAGGGGCAGGTAGGCTCATGGGGATAGAAAGTTAGGCCTAGAGATGGGAGGACTTGGGTTCAGATCTAGCTTGAAACACTTCCTCTCTGCATGATGTGGAATAAGTCATGTGATCCCCTAGTACATAGCCCTCACTGCTCTTCTGTCTTAGAACCAATACTTAGTATAGATTCTAAGATGGAAGCTGAGGGTTTAAAATAAATAAATCAATAGGTTTTTATTTTGTGAGATGATTAGTTGCTTGTACCATACAATCATGGAAGCACTGTCACGTAATCAACCATTTTTACCAAAACTCAGGTATCTCAATTACATCCTCCGTGTACTAGATGATCTTCCCTGTCAGGCTCTCTGCATCCAACCTTGTACTAAAATTCTTATTAATGCATCTTTTCCAGACAAAAGAAGGATGGTTTAGCAACGGGAGTGGATGCAACATGCACTTACTGGAGAGGTCCCACTGACTCCATCCTGGACAGAGAGAAAATTTACTGGGAACTGAGCAACCAGACACAAGGCATCAGCAGGCTGGGACCCTACACCTTGGATAAGGACAGTCTCTACCTCAATGGTGAGCAATAAATCAATAAACAGGTACTCATTAGGTAACTGTTATTTGCCAGGCATAGGGCTAGGCCCTTTGGGGTCACAAACATAAAAAGGGAAATAATTATTAACTTACAAGAAGCTTCCATTTCAGTGAAGGTGACAACAGGGATATATAAAGATAGAACACAAATATAAAGTTCATAAATATAAATATATTGAAAGCATTTAAATATAAGATAGTTTGGGAAGGAAAGCTGTTTCAGTGGGGCCCGGGAAAGGCTTTGTGCATAAAATTATGTTTGAGTTGGGTCTTTAATGAAAAGAGGGACTCTGAAATTGGGAACACATTACAGGTTGGAGTATGTCTACAGCAAAGGCATGGAGGTGGGAGATGAAATGTTGTATGAGGAAAAGAGAAGGTTAGTTTGACTAAAGTTCAGGCTGCAAGAGTGAGGTGGAAGGAGAACTTTCTGAAAGAGAGTATAAATGGTTTTAAATGGTAAATAGATTTTGATGTTTCATTCTAGAGGATAAAGTAGGCGGTTGGGAGTAGGGGAATTTCATGGACATATCTGGGTTTAAGGACAATGTCTGGGGCAGCTAGATGGCATGGTGGATAGAGCCCCAGACCTGGAGTTTGGGTTCAAATCTCACCTCAGACTTTTCCTAGCTGTGTGACCTTGAGAAAGTCACTTAATTTCATTTGCCTTTCTCTTGCCTTTCTGTTTTAGAGTTGCAACTAAGACATAGTGTGTGTGTGTGTGTGTGTGTGTGTGTGTGTGTGTGTGTGTGTGTGTGTGTGTGTGTATGTGTGGGTTTTAAGAAATGAAAATTACTTTAGCAGTAGCAAATCCAATGGATTGGAGTGGGGAGGAGCTCAATGTGTTGTGAGACCAGTTAGAAGACTTCGTAATCATAATCTAAATGAGAGGACAGAGATTATTGTAGAAGTTGTGTGAGTAGAGAGAGGAGGTTATTTGAATATTGAAAAGGTAGAAAGGGTCAGACTTACCAACTGATTGGATATATATGTGGGGCAAGGGAAAATGAGGAGTCCAGGATAATGCTTATGCTACCAAACCAGGAGCCTGGAAAGATGTTGGTGCCTTTGATGATTTGGAACATTAGGGAACAGTATTCATTTTTTATCTTCTCTCCTGTCACAATGAGCATTTTTCTCTTGTCTTTCCTATTCATCTTCATGCAACTGACCTCACCCAGATGCCTTTCTTATTGTTTATCCCTTGTTGATCTAAGTACATAGCAGACTTTATCCATACCTACTTCACTAGGGACTATCCTTTCTAGGCAGTAGTTTACTTCCATCTAGTGGCCACCACAAATTTCTGCCCTTGGTCCTGCCCTGATCAACATGTTTAGCAATGATTCAGTGAAAGACATCAAAAACAGCAAAAGACTAGATGACATCAGTTGGAAGGAATTTATAGCTGATATATTGGACAGAATACAGATCCAGAAATCAATCAGCCCACCAAAGTGATGGTGTCTGAAAGGAAAGGAGAATGGGAAGAACCATTTATTAAGGACCTACTATGTGCTGAATGCTGTGCTCAGCTCTTTACAAATATCTCATTTGATTCTCACAACAACCCTATAGGGTAAGTTACTATCTTCATTTTACAGTTGAAGAAATTGAGGCAGACATAGGTTTGAGTGACTTGTCCAGGGTCAAACAGCTGACAAATATTTGAGGACAGATTTGAAATCATATCTTCTAGAATTGAGGATCCAGTGCTCTTTACAGAGAAAACCTCCCTGTTGCAAATTACTCTAGGCAGTATTTTTACAGGGCTCTACCATGATTAGTTGAAAGAATTTGGGCATGTTTAGCTTAAAATAGACTTTCATTTTTCAATTTTCACAATTTTTAATTTTTCCCCATTTTTTATTATCATTCAAGACACTTCCATGTTGGTCATTGTTGTAAGAGCACACTCATACATGACCAAAACACCAAAATAAAACCAAAGATACACTGATGTGAAAGACAACTCCAACAATTTTTTCTTTGGAGGCGTGGATAGTATTCCCTGTCATGTTTTAGAGGATTGTCCCAGATCACTGCATTGCTGAGCCAAGTTTGCACACATAATCATTGTACAATGTTGCTGTAATTGTGTACAATGTTTTCCAAGTTCTGCTTATTCTGTTCTGCATTAGTTCCCACAGATCTTTCCAGCTTTTTCTGAAATTCTCTTGCTTATCATTTTTTTATAGCACAATAGTATTCCATTACCAACATTTACCACAATTTGTTCAGCCATTCCCCAATTGATGGATGTCTCCTCAATTTCCAATTATTTGCCACCACGAAAAGAGCAGCTACAAATATTTTTGTACAAGTAGGTTCTTTACTCTTTTTTATTATTTTGTTGGAATAGAGACCCAATAGTGGCATTACTGGATCAAAGGATATTCATAGGTTTATAGCCTTTTGACCATAGTTGCAAATTGTCTTCCAGAATGGTTGAATCAGTTCTCAACTCCACCAACAAAACACTAGTGCCCCAGTTTTGCCACATCCCCTCTAACATTTACCACTTTCCTTTATTGTCATATTGGCCATCTGATAGGTGTGAGGTGGTACCTCAGTGTTGTTTTAATTTGCATTTCTCTAATCAAGAGTGATTTAAAACATTTTTTTCAGATGATTATTGATGCCTTTGATTTCCTCATCTGAAAATTTCTCGTTCATATCCTTTGACCATTTGTCAACTGGGGAATGGCTTGTATTCTTGTAACTTGACTTAGTTTTTAATAAATTTGAGAAATTTTATCTTCATCAGAGACAATTGTTAGCAAATTTCCCCCCAGTTTGTTGTGTCCCTTCTAATCTTGGTTAGATTCGTTTTGTTTTTATTAAAGCTTTTTAATTTAATATAATCAAAATTATTCATTTTATATCTTATAATACTCTCTATCTCTTGGATGGTCATAAATTCTTCTCTTCTCCAATTATCTGCCAGGTTCTGTTTTGCCCTAATTTAGTTATGGTATCACTCTTTATATTTAAATCATATATCCATTTTGACCTTATCTTGGTATAGAGTGTGAGATATTGATCGATACCTAGCTTCTGCCATACTGTTTTCCAATTTTCCCAACGGTTTTTGTTAAAGAGTGAGTTCTTATTCAAAAGCTGGGATCTCTGGGTTTATCAAACACTAGGTTGCTAAGGACATTTACCCCTGTCTGATCTGCTCCATTGATCTACCATTCCAATCCTTAGCGAGTACCAGATTGTTTTGATGATTGTTGTTTTATAGTACAGTTTGAGATCTCATACTCATAGGACTTTTTTTTCACATTTTTTCATTAGTTCCACTGATATTCTTAAACTTTTGTTCTTCCAGATGAATTTTGTTATTATTTTTTTAATTCTATAAATGATTATTTGCAGTTTTATTGGTATGGCATTGAATAAATAAATTACTTTAGGTAGTATTATAATTTTTATTATATTAGTTCAATCTAGCCATGAGCAATTAATATTTTATTCCATTTGCTTAGATCTGACTTTATTTGTGTGAAATGTGATTTGTAATTGTATTCATATAGTTCCTGTTTGCCTTGGCAAGTAGATTCCCAGGTATTTTATATTGTTTAGAGTGATTTTAAATGGAATTTCTCCTTTTAACTGTTTCTGCTGGACTTTGTTGTTAATGTATAGAAATTAATCTAAGTTTTTATTCCATAATACATGATCAGTTTTTGTATAGGAGCCATGTACTGATGAAGAGAAGGTATATTCCTTTCTATTGCCATTCAGTTCTCTCCAGAGATCTATTAGGTCTAATTTTTCTAAAACTTCATTGACTTTCTTTACTTCTTTCTTATTTATTTTTTGGCTTGATTTATCTAGATCTGAAAGGGGCATGTTGAAGTCCCCTACTAGTATAGTTTTTTACTGTCTATTTCTTCCTGAAGTTTAATTTCTCCTTTACAAATTTAGAGGCTACACCTTTGGTGTATATATATTGGGTATTGATATTATTTCATTGTTTATAGTGCCTTTTTAGCAAGATGTAATTACCTTCCTTACCTCTTTTCATCAGATCTATTTTTGCTTTAGCTTTTTCTGAGATCATGAGAGCATGACTGCTACTCCTGCTCTTTTTACTTTAGATTATGCATAATAAATTCTGCTCCATCCCCTTACCTTTACTCAGTGTGTGTCACCTTGCATTAAATGTGCTTCTTGAAAACAACATACTGTAGGATTCTGGTTTTTAATCTACTTTGCTCTCTGCTTCCATTTTATGAGTGAGTTTATTCCATTCACATTTACAGTTTTGATTACTTACTGTGTATTCTTCTGCATCATTTTTTCCTCCTTTTGATTCTGCTCTTTTCCCTTTCACTCTGTTCCTCCTTACCAGTGCTTTGCTTTTTGTCTCCTCCCCCATTTCCCCTAACTCCTATTGTCTTATTCCCCTCCTACTTCTCGGTAGTGTAAGATAAGATTCTACACCCCAATAAGTATGGTTGTTATTCCCTCTCTGAGTCAGCTACAATGAGAGTAAAGCTTAAGCATTGCCTGTCATCACCTTCATCCTTTCTTTCCCTGTAATAGTTTTTCTTGACTCTTTAGGTTAGATAATTTACCCTGTTCCATCTCTCCCTTCCCGTTTCTCTCAGGGCAATGCTCTTTTTCACCCCCTGATTTTATTTTATTTTTTGCATATCATATCATCCCAATCAGCTTATTTTCCTACCTATATTCTTTTTCTAACTGTTCTATTACTAATAAGAATTTTAAAGAATTGCAAGTATCTTCTTTCCATGTAGTAATATATACAGTTTAACCTTATTGAATCCCTTAAATTTTCTCTTTCTTATTTACCCTTTTAGACTTCTCTTGGGTCTTGTGCCTGGACTTCAAAATTTCTGTTTAGGTCTGGTATTTTCCTCAGGAATGCTTGGAAATCTTCTATATTATTGAATGTCTGAAAGAATATACTCGGTTTTGCTGGATAGGTGACTCTGGGTTGTAAACCTAGATCTTTTACCTTTTGAAATGCCATATTTCATGCTTTCTGATCCTTGAATGTGGAAGCTGCTAAGTTCTATGTGATCCTGATTGTATCTCCGTGGTTTTTGATTGTTTCCTTCTGGCTGCTTATAGTATTTTTTCCTTAACCTGAGAGGACTTGAACTTATGGCTATAACATTCCTTGGAGTTGTCATTCAGGGATTTATTGCAGGAAGTGATTTGTGAATTCTTTCAATTTCAATTTTACCTTCTTATTCAAGAATATCAAGTCAGTTTTCTTGGATAATTTCTTGTAATATTATTTTTAAACTTTTGATTTTTGGTTATGACTTCAGGTAGTCTAATAACTTATATATATATAATATATATATATAATAACTAATAACTTAAATTGTATCTCCTGGATTTATTTTGAGGTCAGTTGCTTTTTCAATGAGATATTTCATATTTTCTTCTATTTTTTCATTCTTTTGATCTTGTTTTATTGTTTCTTGATGTCTTATGAAGTCATTAGCTTCTATTTGTCCAATTCTAATTTTTAAAGACTGAATAACTTTTCAATTTCTCCTTCAATTTTTATGATTTCCAATTTAGTCATTAATTGGGGATTTTAAATTTGACCTTTTTCTAGTTTTTTTAGTCGTATACCCAATTCATTACTTTTTCTCTATTTTATTGATGTAAGCATTCAGAGTTATAATTTTTCTCCTACAAACTGCTTTGGCTGTATCACATAAATTGAGATATACTGTCTCCTTATTGCAATCCTCATTAGTGAAATTATTGATTATTTCTATAGTTGGTTCTTTTTTAGCATTGGATTACCCAATTTCTAATTAATTTTTTGATTCTTCATGAACCCTCATTGATTATAATTTTTATTGCATTATGATCTAAAAGGATGCATTTATTATTTCTGCTTTTTCAGCATTTGTCTATGAAGTTTTTAATGCTCTGACACATAGTCAATTTTTGTGAAGTGGCCATGCACTATTTTTTCCTCCATGAATTTTTTTTCCCTTTAGAATATTTTTTCATGGTTACATGATTCCCACTCCCTTCCCTACCCCTCCCAGAGCTGACAAGCAATTCCACTGGGTTATACATGTTTAATTGTTTAAAACCAATTGTCATGTTATTCATATTTGCAGTAGAGTGATCTTTTAACATGGAAACTCTAATCATATCCCCATCAAACTACATGATCAATCATAAGTTTTTCTTCTGCATTTCTGTTTCCACAGTTCTTTCTCTGGATGTGGATAGCATTCTTTCTCATAAGTTCCTCTGGATTCTCCTGGGTCATTGCATTGCTCCTAGTAGAAAAGTCCATTACATTTGATTGTGCAATAATGTATCAGTCTCTGTGTACAATGCTCTCCTGTTTCTACTCCTTTTGCTCTGCATCAGTTCCTTGAGGTCTTTCCAGTTCACATGGAATTCCTCCAGTTCATTATTCTTTTCAGCACAATAATATTCCATCACCATCAGATATCACAATTTGTTCAGCCATTCCTCAATCAATGGACACCCCCTCATTTTACAGTTTTTTGCCACCATAAAGAGTGTGGCTATAAATACTTGTACAAGTCTTTTTCCTTATTATCTCTTTAGGGTACATACCCAGCAGTGGTATGGCTGGATTAAAGGGTAGGCATTCTTTTAAAGCCCTTTGCATATAGTTCCAAATTGCCCTCCAGAATGGTCGGACCAATTCACAACTCCACCAGCAGTGCCCCAATTTTGCCATGTCCCCTCTAACATTTATCATTTTCCTTTACTGACATACTGACCAGTCTGCTAGATATAAGGCGGTACCTTAGAGGGTTTTTTTTTTTTGCATTTTAATTTGCATTTCTCTAATCAGGAGGGATTTAGAATACTTTTTCATGTTATTGATAGTTTTGATTTCATCCTGTGAAAACTGCCTATTCATTTCCCTTGACCTTTTTGTCCATTGGGGAATGGCTTGATTATTTTGTAGATTTGACTTAGTTCCCTATATATTTGGGAAATTAAACCTTTGTCAGAGTTTTGTTATAACAATATTCTCCCAATTTGTTGATTTTCTTCTAATTTTGGTTGCATTGGTTTTGTTTGTATAAAACATTTTTAATTTGATATAATTAAAGTCATTCATTTTATATTTTGCAATGTTCTCTATATCTTCCTTGGTCTTAAAGTCCTTCCTTTCCCATAGATCTGACAGGTATACTATTTTCTATGTTCACATAATTTATTTATGATTTCACTCTTTATATTTAAGTCATTTACCCATTTTGAATTTATCTTGGTATAGGGTGTGAGATATTGATCTAAACCTAATTTTTCCTATGCTATTGTCCAATTTTCCCAGAAGTTTTTTGTCAACTAGTGAGTTCTTGTCCCCAAATCTGGAATCTTTGGGTTTATTAAACACTAGCCTGCTGAGGTCATTTACCTCTAGGCTATTCCATTGATCCACCCTTCTATCTCTTAGCCAGTATCATATTGACTGCTTTATTGTATAGTCTAAGATCTGCTACTGCTAGACCCCCAAACATCACATTTTATTTTTAATTATTTCCCTTGACATTCTTGGTCTTTTGTTCTTCCAGATGAACTTTGTTATAATTTTTTCCAATTCTATAAAAAGTTTTTTGGTAGTTTTATAGGTATGGCACTGAATAAGTAAAATAATTTAGGTAGGATTGTCATTTTTACTATATTAGATTATCTTACCCATGAACAATTAATGTTTTTCCAATTGTCTAGATTTAGTTTTATTTGTGTGAAAAGTATTTTGTAGTTGTGTTCATACAATTCCTGAGTTTGTCTTGGCAGATTCTCAAATTGTCTTAAATGATTTAAAATAGTTTTTCTCTTTCTAATTCTTGCTGCTGATTTTTGTTGGAAGTATATAGAAATGCTGATGATTTATGTGCGTTTATTTTGTATCCTACTGCTTTCCTAATATTATTTATTATTTCGACTAGCTTTTTAGTTGATTTTCTAGGATTCTCTAAATATACCATCATATCATCTGCAAAGAGTGATAGTTTAGTTTCCTCATTGCCTACTTTAACCACTTCAATTTCTTTTTCTTTAATTGCTATTGCTAGTATTTCTAATACATTATTAAATAATAGTGGTGATAATGGGCATCCTTGCTTCACTCCTGATCTCATTGGGAAGGCTTCTAACTTATCCCCATTGTAGATGATACTTGCTAATGGTTCTAAATAAATAATCTTTATTATTTTGATGAAAGGCCCTTCTATTCCTATACTTTCTGGTGTTTTTAATAGGAATTGGTGTTGTATTTTGTCAAAGACTTTTTCTGTATCTATTGAGATAATGATGTGATTTTTGTTAGTTTGGTTATTGCTATGGTCAATTATGTGGATGGTTTTCTTAACAGTAAACCAGCCTTGTATTTCTGGGATAAATCCCACCTGGTCATAGTGGAAAATCCTTGTGATGACATGCTGTAGTCTTTTTGCTAGTATTTTATTGAAGACTTTTGCATCTATGTTAATTAAGGAGATTGGTCTGTAGTTTTCTTTCTCTGTTTTTGTTTTGGAATCAGTAACATATTTGCATCATGAAATGAATTTGGTAAGACTCCTTCTTTGCTTATTTTCTCAAATAGTTTGTGTAGTATTGGGATTAGTTGGAACATTTAGCCATGACAAAAGGAATGAACATCATAAATTCTTTGCAGGTTACTATAAAATCCTTCTTCCTCTCTATTGTTTTTGGAAGCAAAATCTTTGGTCCTATGCCATTCATGCTTGCTGCTGTTGTTCACTTGTTGGAGTCTGGGGATTATTGTTCTAGGTACTGATTGGATTAGAAAACTCTGAGACCCTTGGCATTTCAGAAAGTTAAAGAAGGGAAGCTAGGAAGGATTCTTGAACTCAGTCATCTTAGCTTTCTTCTTGGTGTATTTATCCCTTTTATAAGCAAGGAGGCTTCTAGAATAGATATTGAATGGATTTGCCTTCCTATGATTCCATTGGCAAGAGTGGTTGATTTAGCTACCCCATTTCTATTTTTCCTACCCTGAATTCCCACAAGCCAGAAATTTACTTCTTTCTCTAACAGAACTGCTCAAGTTAGAGCCTTAGGGGGTAGACAGGAGACTTTTCCTCAATGTATAGCCCTACCCAGGCTACAGGTTTTTAGACAGAACAAACTGACTTCTCATTCCAATTGTCCTCTTGAACTCGTTAAGTAGTCCTTGCCTTTTTCCTATTAAGATATAAGTTCCTGGATCAATACCTCACACCCTACACCAAGATAAATTCAGAATGGGTGAATGACTTGAACATAAAGAAGAAAACTATAAGTAAATTAGGCAAACACAGAATAGTATACATGTTAGACCTTTGGGAAGGGAAAGATTTTAAAACCAAGCAAGACTTAGAAAGAGTCACAAAATGTAAAATCAATAATTTTGACTACATCAAATTAAAAAGTTTTTGTACAAACAAAACCAATGTAACTAAAATCACAAGGGAAGCAACAAATTGGGAAACAATCTTCATAAAAACCTCTGACAAAGGTTTAATTACTCAATATTTACAAAGAGCTAAATCAACAAAAAATGAAGCCATCCTCCAATTGATAAATGGGCAAGGGACATGAATAGGCAGTTTTCAGATAAAGAAATCAACTATTAATAAGCACATGAAAAATGTTCTAAATCTCTTATAATCAGAGAGATGCAAATCAAAACAACTCTGAGGTATCACCTCACACTTAGCAGCAGATTGGCTAACATGACAGCAAAGGAAAGTAATGAATGCTGGAGGGGATGTGGCAAAGTTGGGACATTAATGCATTGCTGGTGGGGTTGTTAATTGATCCAACCATTCTGGAGGGCAATTTGGAACTATGCCCAAAGGGTGATAAAAGACTATCTGCCCTTTGATCCAGCCATAGCACTGCTGGGTTTGTACCCCAAAGAGATAATAAGGAAAAAGACTTGTGCAAGAATATTCATAGCTGCGCTCTTTGTGGTGGCAAATTTGGAAAATGAGGGGATGCCTTTCAATTGGGGAATGGCTGAACAAATTGTGGTATATGTTGGTGATGGAATACTATTGTGCTAAAAGGAATAATAAAGTGGAGGAATTCCATGGAGACTGGAACAACCTCCAGGAAGTGATGCAGAGTGAGAGGAGCAGAATCAGGAAAACATTGTACACAGAGACTGAAACACTGTGGTACAATCAAACGTAATGGACTTCTCCATTAGTGTCAATACAACATCCCTGAACATTCTGCAGGGATCTAGGAGAAAAAACACTAGCCACAAGCAAAGGACAAACTGTGGGAGTAAAAACACCAAGGAAAAGAAACTGCTTGACTACAGGGGTTGAGGAGATATGATTGAGGAGAGACTCTAAATGAACACCCTAATGCAAATACCAATAACATGGAAATGGGTTCGAATCAAGGACACATGTGATACCCAGTGGAATTGTGTGTCAGCTATGGGAGGGGGGGAGGAAAAGAAAATGATCTTTGTTTCCAATGAACAATGTTTGAAAATGACCAAATAAAATAATTTTTAAAAGGAAAAAAAAGATATAAGTTCCTGAAGGAGAGAAACATTTAAATTTTATTATTGTATCTTTAGTACATAGCCCAATGCAGTGTATAGTAGCCATTTGTTGAACTGAATCAAATTCTCTTCCCTTATCCTCTGCTTCTTTGTTTCATTATTTATTTTTGGTTTCCAGGGTACAATGAAAGAAATCTGCCCCAAACAGGCACCAGTAAGTATTCTGGTTAACCAAATTCCCTTTGGGTCCTAAGCCATCTGGAAGACCTTTACCACATTCACCTATTGATATGTAGCCTTTGGCCCCAGGGATACAGTATGTGCAGCAGTGGTTATTGTTCAAAATCTCTGCAACCCACTCATGTGTCATAAGAGGTGTCCCTAAATAGGATCAGGCTGCCTCAGTGGGTAATCAGTTCCTATTCCCTGGATTTCATCAAAGTTGCAGGATGACTTCTTTTGTCCTCATTTCCAATTCCCTTAAGAAATGAATGACTAAGAATATACCTCAGCTGATAATCTTCAACTAACTCACACACATACACCACATTTATTCAGTATTCCATTAAGCCACCATCTATTGGTGGCATCCTGTGCCATTGCCCAAATGACCTCAGTTTAACTCCACTCTCTTCTCTAACTATGGTCTTAATCTATATCTACTGACTTTCCTTTCTACAGCTTCTGGCCTAAACACCATACCACCACCTGCAACCCCTCTGGGACCCACAGGGCCAGGACAGGGGACAGGTAAGAAAGTGGCAGCAGCTCAGCACCCTGGAGAGTACCCATGTGAACCCAGCTCTAAGCTAAGGATAGAATGTGCTGTCTCAAAAAGAGAACACCAGCATTTCTTTCCAAACCTCCAGCATTGACCTGCAAAACCAGGGCAGAATAGAGAACTTACTATATTACACCAGAGACCCAGGAAAAGATTGAATTTCCAGGCAGTTGATCTTATGTCTCAACCAAAACCATCTAATGGAAACTTGCTGTTTTGTGCTTCACTCAAAAGGCAAAGAAAATGAAAGCCAATAGTACCCTGGGAAGAAGGTTCTGGCCACACAAACTCTGGTGAATGAAGGCCAGGGATAGAATCATCTTTATCCCCTCTCAGGTTCCTCATTCTTCCAAAGCTCAGATAGAGTAATATCCCTCTCTGTCCTCCTACAGCCAGTGACCCCAGACTGCAACCGTTTACTCTGAACTTCACCATCACTAATCTACCCTATACTGCAGACATGGGAAACCCAGGTTCTATTCAATTTAATAACACAGAAGAGGCCCTCCAACGACTGGTGAGGCTTTTCTCTTCCCATTTTATACCTTTATTCCTTACCCATCACATACTTGTCTGAGCTTTCCCTAATCATCATCTTCCTTTGTCAGCTGGGCCCCTTGTTCAGGAATAGCAGCATTGGATCATACTACACTGGATGTGGGTTGATTTCCCTGAGGTAAGGTCCCAGAGGTTGATAATTGGGGATTTGGGAGACTTCTCCCCTATGACCACCAGGAGATGCTAGGACTTCCAATTTTCTTCCCTCCATGCTTCTCTTTGGGCTCCAGTACCTCCATTGCTTAATTCCCAAAGTGCTTTAATCCCCATCCTCTTGTCCAACGTTTTCAGGAACATGATTTCCCTGTGTAGGTCCCTATGTAGAATGAGATCCCTCCTTCCAAGACAGTTCTCTGCATTGGGAACTTGTGGCAACTTAACACCCTACACATTCCAAGTTGCCTCAGGCACACCATCGATCTTCTCTAGTCTTTGTGACATGGCACCCCAGGGAAACATACGAGTCATGTACTGCAGTTTCCCTTTCTTTGGAAGGTAGGATTCCTGCCAGCTTTCTCCACACAATCTCAGTCACCATCAATGTGCTTTTTCATAGACCTGTGAAGGACATGTCAGCAACTAGAGTGGATACTATATGCGTCCAGAGGAGAGGCCCTATCAGCCCAGTCTTCGACAGAGAGAAGATTTATAAGGAATTGAGCAATCAGACTCATGGCCTCACTAGGCTTGGACCTTATACTTTGGACCAAGAGAGCCTCTGCCTCAATGGTAAGCAGTCATTCATTTCAATGACCAAGTCATTTTTACTCAGTACTCAGATCTTTATTGTTGTCACTCTGGGGTTTTCTTTCCTTTCGCCCAATTCTCCATGGTCCCTTGCTATGGAGACATCATGACAGTATTATTGTTACAGGTGGACCTAGGACTGAATAAGTAGGAGATTTTCTGAGACTATCAGCTGGACCATGAGTTAACAAGCTGCTGTTCCTCTCTTCTAAAGAGAATCTTAGCTCTGATTAGATGACACCCTCAGGCAACATCTTTAATCCCCACTACCTCCATTGAAATCTTAAAATCAAAATTAATATATATTTGGTTAAATGTTCTAAAACGAATCTTTGCTGGACAGATATTTGGGAATGAAAGTCTTTCTTAAACAAAAGTGTCGTCACTTCCCCAAAAGCAGGGGAGAATCGTTGCTCCAAGATTGACTGGGGTTGCTACTTCCCTAGGCTTGTATTTCTCCCCTCTCCCCCCCAAAACCAAGAAACACATTCCTTACACATGTCATGCACTCTCATCTCTTGGAATCTACTGAAACATACTTCCTGGTAAGATGGTTCTGCAAGTAGGAAATGATCAGTGTGAAGAATTCAGAGACATATGGGAAGATGTACATAACATACAGTGAAGTAAGCTAAATTGGGAAAATATAAACAATAGCTGCAGCCTTGTAAATGGATAAATCAAAAAAGATTGACTGCCATGAAATAATAAATCCTTATTATTACAAAAATATTATTATAAAAAATAAATCCTTATAAAGGAGACATATAGATTCAGAAATGAATGTAATATAAAAACAAAAAGGCATCCAGAAATTTTGACCAAAATCTTAAAGCTAAACAATAAAAAATGAGTAGGCCAGGAGAGCAGACTCTCATCTCTAGCTCTTCATCTCCAATATCTTGGCTTCTGAAGAGACTGGTTTAGTATCCATTCTTCAATCTCAGATTGCAAGTGGTGGGTCTCTATCTTTGGCCACAATTTCCTGAAGAAAGCATGTTGAAAGGCAGTGTGCTAGATTTCAAATCAGAGGACTTCAGTTCAGATCCTGGTTCTGTCTTTAGTGGCATGATCTGGGGAAGCACCCTTCCTCCATTGGCCTCAGTTTCTTCATCTGTAAAATGAAAAGGTTTGACTGGGTGATTTCTAAAGCCCATTCTTGCTCTGAGTCTGATGATCCTGTGAACTATTCTTCCTTCCACCCAACCTCTAGGCTATTCATCCCAGAGTACCCCTGGGCAAGGGGAATACCAACTTGACTTCAAGATCATCAACCACAACCTTAGCAACCCTGACCCAACATCTGCAGAGTACCAAGCCCTGCAGAGAGACATTCAGGACAAGGTAGGTTGCTATGACTACCCCCAATTCATCTAAATTTCTGACTGCCTAATCTTTAATTCTCATAACATAAACAGAAAGAAAAGGAAGGGATGTAGGTACATAATAGTTAGGAAATAGGACATAGATGTATGTGAATAGAATCATTATGGACAGGTTTAGTTATATTTCTTCTCTGCTTAAACTGTTTCCTAATGAGTAAAGCTCAAATGTTCTACGGCATTCAAGGCCTTTCACAATCTAGCCCCACTCAACATTTTCAGTCTTCTCTATTCTTCCCCTGCAGCCCCCCCCTACACTCCAGCCAAACTGGACTGCTCTCTGATCCACCTGAACATATGTTCTCTTCCACCTCCTTACTTTTGTCCATGCTGATCCCTTCTTCACATGCTGAATTCCTACCCAGCCTTTAAACTCTGCCTCAAATATCACATCCTCCAGGAATAGCCCCAGATCATAATAACTTTCCCCTTGGGCCTTCACATAGCACTTTGTCTGGCACTGCTGCTATCATGTAATAAACTATTAAGAGTCCTCTGTGTCTCTGACTTATTCTCTTCCATGACTGTGAGAGCAATGGACTTTGTGTCTTACCTAAACGTTGTATTTCTCTCAGTCCAAGAACAGAACAACTCTCCACAAGCTAGAGACAATTAACACTAGTTGAATGGATGACATAAAGAAGGTGTGTGGCCAAGAAAATGATACCCGATGTCCCTACTTCCTTTATCTGGAAGAATGTCTTTTCATCCTTTGCCCAAAACTTTTAGAAGCCATTACGAACCTGAAAGTCTTACTTGAGGCCATAGCTCCAGTGCCATTGGACTTTCTTTTATGGCTAAATGCATTTTATCCTCTCTCCTGATGTAAACACAAGCAGTTTGGGGGCAGGTGAGGGAGGCAAGGGACAGAGAATCAGTCTCAGGAAGCCTCAGAAAAACCTGGACTCAAATCCTGCCTCTGATACATACTGGCTATGAGACTATGACATTTAACCTGTAGGGGCCCTAGGTAGATCTCTAAGACTGTTAGGTCCTACCTAGGCTATCCTCAGAGCAACTTTTCTGGCTCTCAGGATGGATTCCCCAGAGCTTTCCCAAATGTAGTTGGTTTGCTTCTCCTTGGATGCCTGGGGAGGGAAAAAGGAAGGGCCACACTCTAGTCTACTATCCTGCTCTCTCTTTCAGATGACACAATTGTACTCAAGCAGCCAGCTCCAGGACCGATTCCGCTACTGCCTCATCACAGGCCTCAGGTAGGTGTGGCTCTGGCCAGAAACAGCATCCCTCCAGTCCATCCCTCCTTCTGTACACTGCCCACCACACTAGTGCCTCACTTCATGGATAATTGGTTGCTTTTCCCTGACCCCTGCCAACTGACCCCAGTTTCATCTGGGACAGCTTGACTGCTGCCTATTGATCTATCATCCAAGTTCCCCAGAGATGCTCTGGTCAGGTCCAATTTACCTACAATGTCCTTGTGAAGAGAGAAGAAAAGGCATTGGACCCTGCCAAACCTGCCTAGGGCCTCCTCTCTACATAATGAGGCCCAGACAGGGTCCCAACTGACCTTGGAATCAAATATTGGGATGAACTGCAGAGGATGACTGGTCAAACTCAGACCTGAATCAGAGTCCCTAATGCTGTATAGCTAAGAAGTAGTCATCTACCTTTTGTCTAAAGACCTCAAACAAGAGAGAATCCATCTCTTCCCAAGGCCGCTCCTTCCACTTTGGAGCAGCTCTATTTTTCTTTTCATCAAAATAAATTTGTCTCTTGGCAAAAAACAACCCTGGGTAGATGGATGCCTGGGGTCCCACTTCCTCACAGCCCTCCCTTTAACCTTTCCCTAGTGACATCAATATGCCCTGCCAGCTTCCTTCCTCCAAGTCTCCCTGGATATGCATCTCCTCTGGACTTTGTCCCTTGCCTCCTCTCCCTCTCCATTCCTTTCCCCCCATTGTCCATGCTTTATATCCCCACTTATCAGAGCTCTCTTCTGCTTTTCCAATTAAGCTCATAAACAATTGTGGGCTCATTCACAGCTACTAATTCCTGGCGCCCCTACTCTTGAATAATCCAGTCCCACCTTTTATAAAACCCCCTCATTTCTACCCCTTACATTACATAACATCGTGAAAAAATGCTTCAAATACCCACAGAGGACATAGATATTTTGTCCCTCAGCTTCTCAGTGTACAAATGCCTTCAGATCATGATTAGAGGACAAAGGTTTGAATCACAATCACAAGAGGAAAGGGAGAGCATTCTCTTATGCCATCATGAGACTAGATAATTAAGGAGGTCCTGTTCAATGCTAAATCCATGCTCCTACAATCCTAAATGATTCTGATCATTAGAATTTCAGACTGGTTTGGTGGAAAGGAGACCTTGTTTGTATCAGTATTCAGATTCTAGGCCAGACCTGGTGCCTGTCCTGGCTGTGATCATTTCCTCTTAAGTGGATCTGCCCACTCTTTCCATCTTCTCTGTGCTTCTGGGTTGTCTTAGGGCAGTGATGGCAAACCTTTTAGAGATGGAGTGCTGCCCCCCCACCCCGTGTGCCGAGTTCCTCCCTCATTACATGCTGGTTATGCCTGCCCCCCCCTACCCCCAACACACACACAGGGGAAGGAGAAAGCACTCCCATTAGGCTTCTGGAAGGAGGTCTGGGTGAAGTGAGGAATATCCTCCATGAGAGTAGAGAGGGAAAGGGGAATGGCCCAAGCACTTTGCTTCCCTCTAGCTCTGCTACCTGTGTGCTCCCATTAGGCTGCTAGTCAGAGGGGGAGGGGATGTGAAAAAATGTTATCAGGCACAGTAGAGAAGGGGAGGGGAGCAGCTCTGCTCCAGTCCTTCTGTCTTTCTAGTATTGAACTGGGGGGTGTGGAGGGAGGGTGGCCAAGTGCCCACAGAGAGTGCTCTTTGGCATCCACGGCATAGGTTTGCCATCACTACTAGGGAAAAGAGAGCAGTCAGGATATCTAACACCACTTTAAGTTCTTATGAATAGAAACTTAGTTCCTCAAACAAGGGAGATGGAAGTCTCTGCCTCAGTTGGACTCTGCCTCAATTGGAACCTATATGGAAGGCTGGGGCCAGGTCTGGTCACTGCATTTTAGGATAGTCAGAGGAAGGTGACTAGGATGGAGAAGAGGACACTAAACATTGTTGGTATTAGGATAAGTTGGAGCAAGTCAATGGGTAGTTTCCCTTGTTGAGTAACAGGTACATTGTTGGTCTTTAGAAAAGGGCCAGATGACTCTTTTTTAGGGATGTTGTGGAAGGCAATAGGTCACTGAGTTCTCTGCCAATCCTTAGATTCTGTGATTCTGTAGCTTCAGGATATAGGAGAAAAACCACCCAGTGCTGAAATGTCTTCATGGGGCAAAGCAAACAGTTTTGAACTAGGTGATTCCAGTGGAGAAAACTAGGATGAATGCAGAGTAGTTGTATATTTCCACTTAATATCAGAACTGTTGGTGGTTAAGCAGAAGAGATGAACAACTATCATGGATACTATAGGAGAGTTCTTTACCTGCTAGAGAGATTAGATTAGGTGTACATGCATCCCCAGTGCCTAGCAGAGTACCTGGCGCGTAGTAGGTATCAATGAATGCTAACTGATTTTGACCAATTGATCTCTGAGGTTTTATGGAATGCTCTCACTCTGCTTTCCTGGGATACAGGTCAGAACATTTCCCAAATTCACACTGGGGCTAACTTTGTAGACCAAGGCCACAGTTGGGCAATTGGATCCCTGTCTGTGTCAGGATCCTGGGCAAACATCTTATGCTCTTGGTTCATAGGGTAGGTTCTGTGTTGGTCACCTGCAACTGCAGCTTCTCCTCCAACCTGGATCCGGACACCGTCAAGCAAGTTTTTCTGGACAGGACCCAGAAAGCCACAGATCATTGGCTCGGGGATTCCTACAAGCTGGATGATGATCTCCAAGTGATGAGTAAGGGAGGATACCAAGGACAAGTGGTTTGGTGGGAGGGGAAAGGGATACTGCAGGAAGGATAAGGGAAGTTTGGAAGGGGGCTCATGGTGAGCAGAAGCAGAAGGAAACACTTGGAAGGCTTGTACCTCAGGAAGTTGGGGTGAAATTAATAAATAGGAAATTTATTAGAATATAGGGCACAACACAGTTGAAATAGGAAACCTTTAGAATAGAGAATGTCAGAGCTGGGGGGAGTGGGAGGCATCCTATTGAACACAGAATATCAGAGGTTGTAAGTCTCTTAGAAATGTCAGAGCTGAGAGAGGGCCCTTCATGAACAGAATATCAGAGCTAAGCAGGCTTTTAACACACAGGATGTCCAATCTCAATTAGTATTAGCACAGAGAATATAGAATGCTAGAGCTGGGAAGGGCCTCAGAGACTAGTCTCCAACTCTCTCATTTTGCAGTTGAGCAAACTGAGATTGAGCAAGAGATGGAATTGCACAAAGTCACATTGTCAGAGCTGGAAAGAATTAGACTTCCAGACCATCCTACACAGCTTTCCCAGCCCCTAACAAGGAACTGACTAGGGGCTCTGTTCAGAGCAAAAGCTTATCACTTTTCCACATACCCTCTGAGAATGAGTTTCAGCGATGAAGGCACCCCTGAAGACAAAGGGACATAAATCAAACATACCTAGGGACCACTACCCCTTCAGGCTTGCCCCCCCCAAGTCTATCTGTTCTTTTGTTGATGTCCACACTTCTTTCAGTTAGAAAACATTTATTAAGTATCTCTCCTCTCTTCCCCTCCCCTCCCCTCCCCTCCCCTCCCCTCTCCTCTCCTCTCCTCTTCTCTCTCCTCTCCTCTCCTCTCCCCTCTCCTCTCCTCTCCTCTCCTCTCCTCTCCTCTCCTCTCCTCTCCTCTCCTCTCCTCTCCTCTCCTCTCCTCTCCTCTCCTCTCCTCTCCTCTCCTCTCCTCTCCTCTCCTCTCCTCTCCTCTCCTCTCCTCTCCTCTCCTCTCCTCTCCTCTCCTCTCCTCTCCTCTCCTCTCCTCCCCTCCCCTCCCCTCCCCTCCCCTCCCCTCTCCTCTCCTCTCCTCTCCTCTCCTCTCCTCTCCTCTCCTCTCCTCTCCTCTCCTCTCCTCTCCTCTTCCTCTCCTCTCCTCTCCTCTCATCACCAGATTTTTCCTGGGGAGTGGTTGTGTACTTCTTGGCCTCCTGGAATGGAAACTGATGCCATGTATCTTAGAAGGTCAGGGGGACAAGACAGAGTTTGGGCCTTAGTCATCATCATCTTTTTCCTTTGTTTTTCCCCCTAGAACTGGAATCAGCCTTCCCATTATCTACAGCCAAGCCATTAACTGACCTCAGGCCCCAACACTTCCAGTTGAACTTCACCATCACCAACCTGTTCTTTTCTGAGGACTTGAAACACCCTGCCTCAGCCAAGTATCAGGAGAGCAAAGATGGCATTGAGGATGTGGTGAGATTCTAGACCCTTCCACTGGATTTCTTAGGAGAGTCATGGCCATCACCCAAGCAGGCCCTTCACTATCCTTTCCTCTGGAGTGTGGGCCATATCAGAGCATTAGCAGAATCTTGGACAACCTCTATCCATATGTTCCTCACAGAATAAATGGGAAAGGTTTCTGCCTAAAGACTCTCGTAAGAGGATGGGATCAGGAGGACAACTGAAAAAGCCTGTGTGGGGAGGAAGTGGGGAGAATTTCAAAACTGGGTTTATTTATTTTCACTGGCCCTATGATTTCATTGGCATAGAACTATCCCAGCAGATCAACACTAAACTTATAGGGACTTGCCTGTTAAGTGAAGCAGCTATGTGACCATAGTCAGGAAGCCCTGAGTTCAAAAGCTGTCCAAGACACTTGCTAACTCTGTGATCCCCAGCAAGCCATATAACTCCCCAGCTTCAATTTATTCATCTGTAAAATGAGGGAGTTGGATTTTGATGTCCTTGGGAGTCCATTCTAGCTCTTAATTTAGGATACTATGACTTGCCTAGCATCTCTTAACCAGCATGGAATCATAGAGGGGATTCAAACCCAGATCTTCCTGGAACTCAGGTATGCCATACCCCCTCAAAGGGGGCTACCTAAGCAGAAGAAAAAAGAGCAGAGAGGGGACTCAAGGTAGGATATCAATATATATAGGACAAGATGAAGACCTAGAAATAATTTGAAGACCCTATTGAGACCAACCCATCTATATGACAGAAGGAGGCACTGAGCCTCAAAGGGATTCAGTGATTTGCCCAAGATCACTCTAGGTGAGAAGAAAACAAAAGGGTGGTTGGATTCTGAAATGAAAGACCCTTCTAGGAAATTTTTAAACACTGGAGGGAGCCTCTCTATTCCACTTAGGATGGTCTCTAGTACCCAGGAAGGTGAGCTCAGCCCCCATCTGTTCCATTCATCTGGTGTGTCTGTTACTCAGTCTACCTAAGCTTGTATCTGCCAGAGAAGAAAGCTCAATGGCATGACTTGATTTTTTTTTGAAGATTGAAAAAAAAATATTTTTTACATTTAAGTATCAGGTCCCAGGAAATGCTCCTTTTTTCTTACAGCTAAACCAGCTCTTCAGAAACAGCAGCATCAAGAGTTATTTTTCCAACTGTCACATACAGACCTTTAGGTAAGATTTCTCTTCAGGTTCAGTTACTTTTAGGACTCTTCTTCACTTCTATCTAGTTTCTCACTCCCACAATTCCAGGAGTCCCTCTTGGAGGAGACCAGGTCCTAAAAGAGACCATGTTCAGGCCAGAGGACCCTTTTTTCAAGCTCTTTCTTAGATGTGCTAGAGAAACTTAGTGTTGTTTCCCTCTTCTCTTTCCTTTCTTCCCTCCCTTTTTCCTTTTTGAAAGCTCTAATGAAGGCTCCAGGAGAAACAGAACAGCAGGCTTATATTGCTCCCAGACTGCGTGGGAGACCAAGCAATCAATTGACAAGCATTTATAGACCTCCTACTATGCCCTATGCAGTGGGACAAGAGCTAGCAAGAATAAGTAGAAGATACAAAAATGAAGAGTCTCCCTCTTCGAGGAGGCTACCGTCTAGAGAGACAACATGGACATGTATAAATGCATAAATCAATCAGCCAGTCAGTATGCTTTTAAGCAGCATATTCTATGAATCTAGAAAACATAGAGACAAAGAATAAACTAGCCCTTTCCCTCAAAGAGTTTATAGTCTAGAGATATATATAAGTATTGACCAAAAACTGAAAAAATAAATATCATTTTATGGAGAGGCTCTACCAGCTACATGGTACAAACCATGAAGAGGCTCCCCCATTCAGAATGTTTTCCTGCCAGGGCCAGCGGCCTGGTCAGTCCAGCCCAGTTTCCCTGTGGCCATTGCTTATGGTCTTCTCCATCCCATCTGCCTTCTTCTCTTGCTCCCTGACACCATTCTCTTTCCTAGGCTTGTCCGTCCCAGAGGCCACACAGGGGTGGACTCTTTGTGTGACTTCACAACAGCTGCTCGGGTCCAGAGCTTTGATAGGGCTGCGATATATGAAGAGTTCCTCAGACTGACAAACAATGGCACCCAGCTACAGAACTTTACTCTGGATAGGAACAGTGTCCTGGTGGATGGTAAGGAATGGAGCAGGAGGCTTGCCCTCTAACCTGGTCTCTCTGTCCTTTTAGGGAGTTCTTGGGGAACAAACACTGATGGGTTGTGGGAGAGATGAGGAATTCCTAGGATGCTCCACTCCTGACTTCTCAAGCCCCAAAGACCTTCCCTCAATATTCCCCAGTGCCTTGATTTCTTCTTCCTTCCTGGATGTCCCCTGAAATCCTCTGTCTCCATGATCTCCACATATTTTCTTCCTTCCTTGATCCCTGTCCCCTAAGATCACTCCATTCCAAATCTTCTACCTCACCCAATTGAGCTCTGGAGGTTGAGAATCATCGATTTCCAACTCTTACTCCATATTCCTCTGTCTCCAGGGTATTCTACCAACAGAATAAATGGAACAACTAAGAAAGCAGGTGAGCATTAGCCCTGCCCCATCCCAATTCCTTTTAGGAGAGAGCTGAGACTAATCCCTGAAGAGTAGAATAGGGGGAGGCAAGAGCTGAGCCTCTGGGATGACTTTTGTCTCTTTGCCAGCATGCAATGCTGAGCGTTCAAGAACAGTCTTGGACTGAGTTCATCAGACAAATGAACAGTAGTCATCCCTACTAAATGTCAGATCCCGAAGCGCCTCCAATTCCCAAGCACCCTATGTGGGGTGGGCCTGGGGAGTGTTCTGTGTCACTGCACCATAGACATTCTCCCGTCATTGCTATGACTCGGCATCTCTATCACCTTCTCCTCTTCCAAGGCCTGACATTTATTCCCTCCCTCACCCCGAGGCATGACACTGGGGACTTGAACTATGTTTTTCTACCCCCCGAATCACCTTCTCTCAGTTTGTCTAAATCTTTTCCTCCTATGCCCTGAGCTCTAAATTTACTCCTTCCACCTTAAGAACCAAGGTCTGGTGGCGCAGGGGTGGGAGGGCAGGGATGTTCTACATTGGATTCTTCAAACGGAAACCCTCATCCTTCAAATTTCCCATGGATTGCCCGTTGTCTCGCTTCATTCCCATAGGGGTGGGAATTGCAAAGTGTACGCCCCACTTTGTGCCATCCACTCTCCCCCAGTGATGACCCCTCAGCCTCACTTCTTCTCTCCTCAGACCTGCCCTACTGGGCCATCATCCTCATTTGCCTGGCTATGCTCCTGGGGCTCATTGTTAGCCTGATATGCTGCTTTGTGGTAAGAGAACCCTTGGGGAGCCCCCAAGGACAGTGTGTACATGTGTGTGTCCCTACGAGAGGAGGCCCTTGTGATGGTACAGTGGAAAGATCACTGTATTTGGAGCCTGAGGAGCTGGGTTCAAGTCTTGTTATATACATGAGCATTGTCAAGCCATCTCTGTGGGCCCTTGGTTTCCTCATGTATAAAATGAAGGAAACTAGACCAGATGATCTCGAAGGTCCATCTCAGCTCTAAACCTATTGTCCAATGACTTCTCTAGGCCTCTGTTATACTCATCTGTAAAGTGAAGAGATTTTATGCCTTCCCATATCTCAGCTCTCCATCTAGTATCTTATGATCCAATATGCTGGTCGGAGAATAAGTGTGTGTGTGAATGTAGGAGTGATTATGGATACTTATGTGTGTCTGATTATTGGAGAGAAGTAGTCAATATGGGTGGGAATATGAAATTAGGAAATGTGAAGCACTAGATTGTGTGTCTGCTCATCTGTGACTGAGTGTGCAAGTCTGTGGGAGAATTTGGCAGAGAATTTCTGTGTGTCAGGGAGAGACATAGATAGAAATTGTGAGAAATTTCACAGTGAAGGTCTGGCACATAATAGATACTTAATTTAAGGGGTAGCTAGGAGGCTCAGAGGATTGAGAGTCAGACCTGGAGACCAGAGGTCCTGGGTTCAAATCTGGCCTCAGACACTTCCTAGCTGTGTGATCCTGTGCCAGTCTCTTACCCTAATTACATAAACTTTACTATTCTTCTGTCTTGAAACTCTTAATATTGATTCTAAGACTGAAGGTAAAGGTTTAAAATAGATACACATCTATATATAAAATATATAAAATTAATATTCACATGTATATATAAATCTTTATTAAGTTGAATGGACAATTAAGGGATAGACAGAGATAGAGAGACAGAAAATCAGACAGAGATAGAGAGCAAGATAGATTGAAATTGAGAGAGACTGAGAGGACAGAGATGAAGAGGTAGAAATTGGGGCAAAAACAGAACTAGAAAAAGAGAGAAACATAGAAAGAATGCATCTTCTTAGGAGAAAATCCCAGGTAGTCTTCCTTCAGACTCTCTCACTGTTGCCTCTCTCTCAATAAGGCTCATAAACACGCTGTCGGGTGCCTTCCCCCTGAGCCTGGTCTTAGGGAGGTGGAGGGGCTGCACAGAAATATACAAAGCTAGCAGGTGACTAACTCAGCGCCTCACACCAGGGCCGTCTTCATGCCCTCTCTGGGGAGCAAAGCTGGGTCTGCAGCTATTCATGAGTGGCTCTCAGCAGGGGTCATGCTGCCATAACAATCTCCTCACCTTCCCCCCATCCTTCAACCCTGTACAGGTCACCATGTGCCTGCGGAAAAAGGAAGGAGATTATGAGGTCCAAAGGCGAACCATCACCTCTTACCTCTCCCACTTGGACCCAAGAAAAATTCATTAATATTGAATTGTGCTGAAGATGTAGCAGAGTAAACCCAGGCACCTTGGCCCCTGGACCTGGCCATGGCCCTGGAGTGGGCTGAGATTGAGCGAAAATAAATCCTGGGCCTCATGAGAGCTCCTTCTGGATTGGCCAGAACATCGACTCTGCCTCTTTCTTAACATTTCCCTGGGGTGGGTAACCCTCAGGAGGACCCACAAGAGCTGAGGAGGGAAAAGTCTCTTTCCCGGGACCTGAGACCAACTAATCCAGGGGCTCTGTCACATCCTCTCTGGCAATCAACCAGGTTCTCAATCTGTAGCACCCCAGAAATGAAGCTGGACTTGGAGGATAAAGTTTAAGCCCTGCACCTACATTGGATCTGAACACTAAGGATAGGGCTAGCTGACCAGATATGCACTATCTTCTTAGCGACCAATTGGCTCCCCCTGGGGTTTCGGAGATGAGAGGTACATCATGTACACTGGGGCCGGGACCCTTCCAAATCTGTGACTCCCCAACTCCTGGCTTCATATCCACCTTCAATTCAACACTTGTCTCCCTTTCCCACTGTGACCTACCACTGGGACATGAACATCCCCATCTTCTAAAGGCTCTGGCTTGCCCCCCAAACTCTCGCTGACTTTCCCAAATTCCTAGCCACCTATTCCTCAGCAGCTTCCCATCTTGCCTCTCTCATCCACCCTCCTATTTAGACCTCCCAGCTGATTTCCATCTTGTCCTGCTGTTAACTGTGACCACCTCATCAGGTTCCCACCGAGACCTCCAAAACAACTTCCCACCAGCCGTACCCTCTTTTTTTTTGGAGTTCTTTTTTTTTTTAATTTTATAGTATTTTATTTGATCATTTCCATGCATTTTTCATTAAAGACAAAGATCATTTTCTTTTCCTCCCTCCCACCCCCCCGTGGCCGACGCGTGATTCCACTGGGTATCACATGTGTTCTTGACTTGAACCCATTGCCATGTTGTTAGTATTTGCATCAGAGTGTTCGCTCAGAGTCTTTCCTCTGTCATGTCCCCTCAGCCATTGTAGTCAGGCAGTTGCTTTTCCTTGGTGTTTCTACTCCCTCAGTTTGTCCTCTGCTTTTGGATAGTGTTTTTTTTCTCCTTGATCCCTGCAGATTGTGCAGGGACATTACACCGCCACTAATGGAGAAGTCCATTACGTTCGATTATACCACAGTGTGTTTGTCTCTGTGTACAACGTTCTCCTGGTTCTGCTCCTCTCGCTCTGCATCACTTCCTGGAGGTTGTTCCAGTCTTCATGGAATTCCTCCACTTTATTATTCCTTTTAGCACAATAGTATTCCATCACCAACAGATACCACAATTTGTTCAGCCATTCCCCAATTGATGGGCATCCCCTCATTTTCCAATTTTTGGCCACCACAAAGAGCGCAGCTATGAATATTTTTGTACAAGTCTTTTTGTCCATTATCTCTTCAGCCGTACCCTCTTAACTACTTGTCTACCAGGAGCACAAGGCCTTAACTCCCAGCCACCTCTTGGGGCCTTCCCCCAAGCCTCACACTACCCTTTATCCAGGGCTACCCCATGTTCTGATCTCAAAACCATTATCATCCTTTCACCTTCTCTGAAGTTCTAGCTTTATCACTTCCTGAAGTTGTATGACCTTAGACGAGTTGCCTGCTTTCTCTGGACCTTAGGCTCACCTTTAGTCAAATGAAAGAATTGGGTGCTACAGTCTTTAAAGATCCTTCCGAGTCCTGACACTGAGCCTATGAGGAGATTCCCCTTCACTGCCTCCCTTCCTTGACATCCTCCTCCATTCTTGAGTTCTTTGCTCCCAAAGACCTCAACTCTATTCCAGCTGATTATTTTCCTTTGTAATTTTTGAAAATAAAGATCTTAGACTCTTCAACTGGGGAAGGAAACTTAGAGGTGTTCTAATTTTACAGAGGAGAAAACAGAAGCCCAGAATTGCCCATAATCATACGAGTAATATCCGTTTCAGGATTTGAATTCAGGTCTGATTATTCCAGGGAAGCATGGTGAACTGTGGATAAAGTGCCAGGACCAAAATCAGGAAGACCTGAATTCAAATCTGGCCTTAGACACATTCTAGCTGTGTGATCCTGGGCAAATCACTTGATGTTCTTTGCCTCAGTTTCCTCATCTATAAAAGGAGCTGGAGAAGAAAATGTCAAACCATTTCCAGTATCTTTGCCAAGAAAACTCCAGAATGGAGCCTCAGTCAGACACAACTGAAAAACACCCCATTACTCCAAAATCTAGTGTTCTTCCCAGAACAAGGCCCTCCAAGTTAATTTCAGTACACGAATTCCTTTCTTTTATGCGCTTCCTGACAGGAACTCACAAGGATCATATTCACCAGGAATTCTACAGGGTGGGAAGTAGAACTAGAGGAACCCAACTCTGGAAGGGAAAAAGAGGGGGAAAAGAGCCCAGTAAGACAGTCCCACCTCACAGTCAGAACAATACTGAGGGCAGGGTTTATGGAGAAGAGAGAGGCTTCATTCCCATTTTGATTCTCCATGGTCTGGTTGGAGAGGAAGAGGCCTGCTTCCCAATGGGTTGCTAGCAGGAGAATGATCAGGCACAGACATGGGGTCCACTGGAGAGGCATTGCCCCCTTCAGATAAGGCTCCCTACTGATCAGTCTTCAAGGGGAAGAGAAACCAATTTGAGTATATGAGCAAGAGCAGTTATGGCATAGGTGAAGTTAGTAAGCAACAACATGCTCTTTTCCTGAAACTGGGAGTGACATGAAAAGAATTGGTCCTCTTTGATTCCATGGTTTCATAGATACCTGGCTCCCCCCAAAAGGTACAGTCCCAACGAGAGCCTGCCTTCCAACCTCCAGCTTCCTGATTCTTCTCCTCATTAATAGTATTCTCCTCCTCACGTAGCCAGAGGGAGCCATAGCTTCTCAGGCCAGGATCCAGTGGCAAAGTTGGGGCTCAGACTCTCACTTCTCCAAGGAGAGAATTTAATTCTCTTTTAAAATATGGTTAACAAGCATTTAGTTTTCTCAACCACCAATGCACCTCCCCCAAACTGAAAAACTAAAACAACAAAAAAATCCTTGTAAGAGATATGCAGAGTTAAGTTAGACAACTTTACACACTGACCATGTTCAAAATATTCAAAATATTTCAACGTGTTCCCTTGAGTCTATATCACCTCTATGAGAAGATGGATAGCACACTTCATTTGGGAACCCAGAGTTCTTCAAGTCTTTCCAAGCTGTTTCTCTTTACAATGTGGTTGTATATGGTCAAAATATTTCTGGTTCTGTTCACTTTACCCTGGATTTATTCTTACAGGTATAAATAGTTTTCTCTGACCTTTTTTTTTTGCCATTTCTTCTGGCACAATCATATTCCAAGACATTCAGCGACTATAATTTGTTCTGCCATTCCCTCCACTCAGTCAGAAGGCACATGGTGCCAGCCCCAAAATAGCCCAGGGTACAAATGGGATGCCAACAAGTGGTTGCCTGGCTTTTCTCCTTCTGTGGATAGGGGTGGTGGTGCTTCTGGACAAGGTTTGCTATTCTCCATCTAGCCATCCTTTAAATTGGTTTACTTTTGTACCAGAATTCCTAGTTTTGGGGGCTGTCAATAAAATAAAAATAGCCTGGTGATTGAGCCAAAATCAGCTAGTTAACTCTAAAATAGAAATTTCATGCTGTGGAAATCTCAACATAGGTTTTATGTATTTTGTATGTAGCAATGATTTTATTTTGCAAAACCCATTTTGACTACATAGGAATCCCCCAGTACATACTTTCCTATGGAATTTGTCCCAGATGTTAGAATTCCCACTTATAACTCTATACACACATACACACACACAACCAGAGGGAGACACCCAACACTTATGAGCATTTATGAGTTTATAACCATAAGAACAACGACATTTACCTGGTACTTCGAGTATTGATGAAGTATATGTGTAGGAAGCAGAGTAGAGCAAGATTATAAATCTGGATGAGTGTAGATGATTGGGGAAAGGATATGACCAAAAGGTAGGATTGGGTGACTCCTAAGTATTTTCCCCTTTGTGAAAGGGCTCCCTCCATCCAGCATAGTATTATCAATTTGAAGAATTGCATATGAATACCTGGAGATAATGGAAATCACCAGTGAGGAGGGTTACTTGGTTTTAGCTAAGCTGAGTCCTTTCTGTGAGAGTGGCTACCAAGAGTACTCTTATAAGACTGGAATACATACAAGTCTCTAGCAAGGGTAGAAATTGAGGAGATGTAGATTCCTTGATGGTTTATGGATTTAGTTCTTTGCAACCTTTTTTTTTTGCAATTAAAAAAAATCTTGTGCTATATCCAACACCATGTTAGCCCAAGTGTTTACACTGGAGTTGAAAGCCCTTCTTGATGGAAACTCATTATGAATCACATCCCCGGGTTCCTAGAAAGAAAATACTAAGTGGTAGCATAAGAAGCCACATGCTAATGTGAGAAATTCTGGACTACACTAGTGACAGAGAAGAGGACCTATTATAGAGATGTTGCAAAGGTGAGAGTGACAGGCTTCGACACTACCTTGGATGTGTAGGTGGCAAATATTGAGGAACCCAAGATGACTCCTAGGTTGTATTATGATTAAAATTATTTCAGAGATTGATTTTTGGGTGAGAATGTTTGTTGATTATATCAGCTTTATTGGTTAGGTCAGCATCATAACCAATAACTTGACATGGGTCTCCATGGCACTCTCGGTACTACAGGACAACCTGAGCTGCCTCACTCTAATAGATTTTTAGGAGCTCATTATTCAACCCCTCCACTGACCATCCCAAGATATCTTTAATCAGTGATAACTAATCAAGAGGTGGTCCATCAACTATATACTACTCCCCATCTCCACAGGTGCCAACATCATTTAGGTTGGAAAAGAATTTGTCTCTTTCATTTATTAACCAAATTCTGTTCAAAATGAATATATCCTTTGGGATTCTGAAGGACAAAGAAAATGCAAAAAGTAGCAGACTAGATGGCATCCCAGAGAGAGGAATATACATTAATTCTCCATAATATGTAGGAATGTATACAGTATATGAATAATAAATTCTCAAAATTACCCATTTCTTGGGAAAACTGGGCCTCATTTTCCCCAACAAAGCACCTAGAATATGATGCCTGCACATCATGTGGAGGTCCTAACTATGTTTCAACATATTAATAATGATTGATACATTCATTGACAGGGAGCCATTTGTGGGCACTTGCATTCTGGCACAAGGGCCTTTCAAACAAAAAAAAAATATGGTCCATGGGAGAGACATGAAAGGGATAGGTGCCTCAGGCCCCATTGTCAAATTCATTCTCTTCAAGGACAAATAGTCTCATGATGCAGCAGTTTGATCTCTGGGGCCCTCGTTTTCAACTCTCTGGAGTCATACTGACCCTCAGCTATTCCTTTGACAGATCTACTTTCTCCTGGGTCAGGGTCAGCAATAACATCTTTTCCTAAAATTGCTTGAAAACCAAACCAGATTTTAATAAAGTTTAATTCCAATCACTCAAATTTTGCACTGCCAAAAGTTAGTTCAGATGGTAAGATCAAAGCTTAGGATTCTATTTTTATGAATATAAAAGTTATCCAGTTATAAACATCTATAATAAAGAATTCACATTTCTTATACTTTTTGCTTTTTTTTTTTACTTCTGTTTGAACTAAATACCTGTTTTGGAAAAACTGCCAATAGGTAACAACTTGAAAGGAATAAAGTTAAATTATTCACATTTTCAAAAATTGGCACAAGAACATGGTCCAATACCTTAGAAATTCCCTTTAGAAACACATTTGATACATTTCTCATTGTCTCTCTCTCTTTCTCTCTCTCTGCATCTGATCTGTTATACTTTCTTCAAAAACTTTCACTTCTGTTATGATTTAATTTCCATTATGCTATTATGTCATTATCTATAATGTATTATTGTTTGTTATTATTTATTTGAATCTTCTCCAGTTTTAATTCTCAGTTCCTCTCAATCATCCTTCAAGATGAGATTCCGCAAAGAACCTTATATTTCTCCAAGATCCTTAGATGAAAACTCTTTGTAAATATGTGGCATACACGAATTCCCCAACCCCCTCCATAGTCTTACCCTTCTATTATAACAATCGACTTGTTATGGTGTCTGTAAAAAGCTAGGCAAGTTATGTTCCATGGTATCAAACAAATTCTTTATATTCAAACAGAAACAGTTTCTAACCATGGTCAAGCAAAGTACATTTACACTTAGATTACCCTTAAAGAGAATGTTTTTAGATCTTCTCCAGACCCTTATGTAAAATACTTGTATTACCAATTATATCCCATACACAACCATTAGTGTTACAACAAATAATGGGTCAAGATATCACTTAGAAACATCCAAATAGAACACAATTTTTTTCTCAAAGATAAATAATTGCCCCCAAATATTCTAACTATAAACAAACAAAAATGCTGATGTTTCCACATGAAAACAATGGACTTATAGCCAGGTTTAGATGTTCCCACACCATTGTCTAATTATACCACTCAGAGATAGTGGAAGGATTTTAAATAAGTAATGACATAATAAGGCTAAATACTTATCTATTTGATTGTGTTCAGGGGAATAAAAAGAATTACAATTTCATGTTGGATAACTTTGATCTTGCAAACTAATAGTTTAGGTATTTTTCAGCTTTAAACTGATAAAGATTTAACCTTGAGTTCAAATAATTCTCTGATACAATGCCCTGATTAAGAATGATTTGCTAGAAGAGGAAAAGGCAGGGACAAAATGCACATAGCAAAGATCCCAAACATGTAATTTCAACATAGAATGCTCAGGCCTCAGGTAAGTCATAGAAAAGTTCCACACAAAGTCTTACTCCTATTTTTAAGGTCCCTAAGCCAGACAGGATTTAAACATCCCTGTTTACAATAAGAAAAATTGTGTCAAGGAGATCCCACCATGACCTTTGAAAGTGACATCCTCAGACTGCAAGAGCCCTGGCAATACCCTTTAGGGAAGGAGTGAGAGGAATTGACAGAAGGTTGGACTTTAAAATCGAAAAGACTGAAAACAGAAGATTAAAAGTCCCAAAGCTTTACCTCCAGTGCAAAATCATCATTTGTAGCTTTGGGCTGACTTTCTTTTCATCAGGTATTATAAAGTTTACCAGATCTTAAAATTTTACTTATATCCTCTTCTAGAGACTAAACTTATCCTGATTGCATTCTGGAATCCTATGTAAATAAGGAATATATGATATTTCTCTCAAAATTCTAGAAAAAATGGCCAATTGCTGTAAATCTGCAAACAATATATAGATATCAGTATAAATAGAGATATATCCAGACTATAACTCTACTATATAAACATCTCCATGAGGTACAATTAAACAGGTTGATAAAAATAATTAAATTCTTGATCAGCTTCCCCTCTGATACTCTAGTTAAGGAGTAGTTATAATGGAAAACAGGGGATAAGAATTTCAAGAATCTCAACAATAATGCTATCTATGTATTTTAAGCAAACAAGGACATTTAAGCAGGTCACTTCAATTTTCTCCTTTAAAAAATTCAATTGATACATTAACTTTAGCAAATTAATTTATCATTACTATAAATAGCCATGAAGAGTCACATAATTTTAGAATAAATCTTAATGTTTCAAAATTAGAATTCGAAATAAAAATTAGAATTAACATTCAGAACAATGCATTAGAATATAACATCACAACTTTTCAAACTATATATTTGATTATATATTTATATTAAATATATATATGATTCCTTTCAAGAGTTTAGTTCATAATTTTAAAATGTCCAAACTAAAGCAAAATAATTTCGATGTTATATCTTTATAACAATTTACCCATTTTCTGCTGGGATCCATCAGACGACGATGCCTTGACAGAGTCATGCGTGGTAGCTGGGGAGACCACAGAGTGGTCCTAGGCGAGATGTGATTGCCCACCCAACCCCCTTTTACATGACTTTTTTCATCAATGCCCTTTACCTGTGAATTGACATGATTATTATTCCCCCAGTCTCAAAAGAAATAATGCAACAGCAAAACACCTGTATCCTAATTCTCCAGAACATCACCAAAAGACCAGACCCTTAAACCCAATTCCAAAAAGACTATCATGGGTTAACTTTTACTTAGGTACATTAATTCCCAGAAAAACCACAGCTACAGGCCAAGCCAAAAACTTTCCCACATACAGAAGCCTATTCTCATGAAGTCAGCACACAAATCAATCATAGAGGCCCAAGCGATAAGTATAAGTACATCAAGCTTCAGTATGCCTCAGTGATTGGATCACACAAATCAGTAACTCCCTAGAAGCCACCAGTCTAAATTTGAATTGTGTTCCCAGACCCCTCAGCCTCCATGCTATGATTGTTGAATTGTCTTCTAAGAACTGCTGATTAATCATTCTATTTTATTAAAAGCAATACGTAATTTTCCTTAATTGTTTGTAAGCTCCAAACTTCTCACAGGGTAATGAGAAAATTAAGCCACCTGTGACAAAAATCATTTATCTTGTGTGCAATCTTTATTCTGTCTGTAATCACAATGCAAAATATAGAATGTTAATCAAGTGATTTGTTAAAAGTTGATGTATCACTTTTCCAATTATCTCTTTGATTTTGGGTATCTGCATGCCAAGAGAATGGATATAAACATAAAGATCAGACATCAGGAAAGTGGAGCAGCTGCCAGATGCAAAGCAATCCCATGGCTGTTATGATTAAGCTGTCTTCCATTTGTTATTTTTGTTGACTGATCATTCACCACCAATCGGGATACCCTGGAGTCTTGGGCAAGGGTGGACTTTGCCCGTGGAAATTTTCATCTTATAAATAATATTTAAGAATTAAAAATGGGAAACAGAATTACCAGATTTTTAAGTGATCATACCCAAAATTGCTTTATATTTAAAACCTTATATAAAATTATCTCACCTTAAAAAATGAAATCCCATGAAAAATAGATTTTAAGAAATGATATAAGCAGAATAACTATCATTATTATTTTCATTGAATTCTGATTTAATACAATTATATATAACACCCCATAAGAAAACACACTTTCATCAAGCTGCAGGCTGGTCAAGTATGACCCACATGAAATATTTGGGAGAAGGTAAGATAAGGGTCTCAGAGCAGATGTGAGGAAAGGCCACCAAAAAGAATTGTACATCTCTTTGTCAATCAAAAAGTTGCTTTATGAAAGGGAAGATAATGATACAAATTAAGAGGAACATTTTACATCAGCTGGAATTTTGATTCCACAGGGACACACAGACCAATTTCTCTGCATCCCTTTCTAATCACTACTCAGCTCCACTTACTAGATTACCTTCACTTTGATGCTGGATATCTTGGTTGAGGGTTTTTTTCCAATGGAGAGGTTAAGACTGTGGCTGATTTCAAGTCCTATTTTATTTTTCCTGAAACTGTCATTGCCATATTTCCCAATACCATGCATACTAATACATTCATATTAGACTAGCAAGTTTGGAAACTGAGTCATTTTAACCCAATATCCTGCTTTGAATTTTAAATAACCGGAGTTTGCCTTAATCCCAATTCAATCTAGAACAGATATTACCCAAATAAAATCTAGCTTTTGTTACTACTAACTTAACTTTTACTTCTATTTAGGTTGGAGTCACTTAATCAAAGTTCTCACATCATAACTTAGAAATTTTTTGACTACCTATTTGAACTCTTAATTAGTTTATATCCTCTGTAATCCTCAGATATTGGCCATTATCTAGAAATACACAAGTGAAAAAGAAAAATAATTTGCTTATTACCGAATAAAAATACAAAATTTTTGATATTTTACAAAAAAAATATTAAAACAGACACAGACAGAACAACAAAATAAACTATAGTTTCACAATGATGGTAAAAGCTGTGAAGATTGAATTTAGCTATCTCTTATTGTAACAGTGGATATACTTAGCTCTTTATTGTGAAGATAAAATTGTAATCTGATTGTAACAATAAAGGTACTTTGCTTTTACTTTATAGTGAAGCTAGAATTTTAAGTTACAATCTATTTTTAGATTTGAACAACAAAAAGGTGTTAAGTAACTACAAAAGGTGAATTAGCCACAAAAAGGTGTTAAGTAACTATAAAAGGTGAACGTAGCAAAAGAAGTGTTTAGTAACCCAAAAAGATATAATCTAACCAAAGAAGGTGAGAACTAAAGAATGGGCAGCCCTGGAGAAAAGTGTCTGCTGTGATTGGTAGACGTGAAAATTTAGAGGAGGTGACACAAGAGAAAAAGGTCTTTAAATACAGGGAAAAAAAGACTGAAGAGGGATTCAGATTCAGACATTTGGATGACTTTGGAGATAGTCAGTCACCCCGGACTTGGAGTGAAGAATCAGTCACTCGGAGCTGAAGGGAAGATGGACATTCAGAGAGTCAGTCACATGGGCTTGGAGTGAAGGACGGAGGAGCGACTGGAAGATCGACACCCATACTTCTTAAAGACTGTCACTGTTGGTGAGTGAAAAGCTGACTTGGTGACCTCGCCTTTCTGGAGCCATGAAGCCTCCAGGAAAGGCCCAACTTCTTGAGACTCTCTTCCCCTGGTTGGGGCTTAGAAATTCTAACTGGTATCAGAAGAAGCCTGAGTGTTCTCTTCTCTCTCTCTCTCTCTCTCTCTCTCTCTCTCTCTCTCTCTCTCTCTCTCTCTCTCTCTCTCTCTCTCTCTCTCTCTCTCTGCTCTCTCTCCTTAATATCTTCCTTCTATTGTAAATATTGTAAATAAGCTACCATAAACTATCATAAATTCCATTTACTTTAGTAATTAATTTTGGGATTTAGAATGAAACCCCTGGGGACTATCTAATTAATATATTTCAGAGTTCAACCACAATTAATTTTAACAATGCCAAATTAACAAAATATTAAATATAACTAGCTCAAAATTTGATCTATTTCAATAATAAAGTGGGAACAAATCTTAGCTGAAGTTATTACAGATTTTATATCAGATGTTACAATACGATACTAGATGTTACATAAAACAATAGAATCTTGCTTGCCTAGATTGAAATCAAAACTTTTAAAAATTTCGATTGAAGTCTTTCATTCTAGCCACATAAGAAGTTGGCTGTAGTAAAGGCAGAAGAGAAAAACCTCTATCCGTTTTCTCTTCCCAGCTGCCCTGGCTGCATGAAACTTTAGAAATCCATATACATGCACACACACAAAGAGACACTCAGTAATAAACAAATAAGTCACAAGTTGCACAAAATTGTGGCAAATTAACTAATTAAGGAATCCCTTACTTCTGAAGGCTTCTTGAAAACTCACAGAAGAGATTTCTGTGTGACCATACTCACTACACCATGGGGTTCAGGGAACTTAGGTCACTTCCAGTTTCTGGATAACCTTTCCACTTGTCAAGAAACTATTTTTCTTGAAAAAAAAAACTAAGTCTTACACAAAAACTTGAACAAATCCCAGTTTAATACCCATCACCACACACAACAATTTACTCAAGTAAACTTCTCCATCCATTCTTCTCATTCTAGGTTAATCCTGGGATTCTCAATGAATCAACCCTGGCATTCTAAATGATTGCAAAGTTATACATTTAATAAACACTCACCTGTCATAAAAGACATAGACATTACAAAAAGATACATTTATCATGTGCACACAAAAAAATTTAACATACACACAAAAGAAATATATAACCAAAAAAGACCTCATTATCAGGAATAGGAATGTATTTGCTCTACCTTTTACTCATTAGAAAAGGAATCACTCTGTGGAAGAAAAGCTCACATATAGGCCCAGTGTTTGAAATTTCCTAGTAAGCAAAAGGAGTATTCAGTAGCCACCAAAACTGTTCTGATTAAAATTCTTTCAGAGACTGATTTTGGGGAAAGAATTCTGTTAATTTTCTTTGTTAGGTCAGCATCATAACCAATAAATAATGTCTCCATGACTCTTACTATCACAGGATGACTGGAGTTGCCTCAGACAATCTAATAGGTTTTTAGGAGCTCATTCTCAGTCCCTCTACTGACCATCCTAAGACATCTTTAATTGACGAGAGTCAATTAAGTGGCACATTAATCTATCCATCACTTCTCATCCCTACAAGTGATAGTCAAAAAACTCTTGCCTCCTTCATTAACCAAATTCTGTTCAAAAGGAATATATTCTTTTGGATTCCCAAGGACAAAGAAAATACAAAAAGTAGCAGACTAGATGGCATCTTTGACTCAGATCCCAGAGGAATAAGTAATTCTCCTAATAGGAATTAATACAGTATGAGAAAAATAAATTCTCACAATTATGAGCCTGAGGGACTAGGAAGTTATTTCTTCCTAAAATAACAGGGAAATTAGAAGAGCATTGGTTAGGGGAAATGTTTGGCTTTGAATATGTGGAATTTAAAATAAGAAAACCAAGGCATATAGAACTAAAGAGAATTGTCCAGGTTCATGATGCATACAAGTATGGCAGGCTTCCTTTGAAAAGATGTTACCTTTTTTGGCTATTTTTAAAAAAGATATTTTACTAATTACATGTAAAAACACATTTCCACAAACATTTTCCAAAATAAGATCCAAATGATCTTTCTTCCCTCCCACTTCCTGGAGATGGAGCAACTTGATCTGTGTTATATTATCATGCAAAATCCATTTTCATGTTAATTGTTGTAAGAGAATATTCATATATCAAAATCCCAAAATAAAAACCCAAATAAACGAAAGTGAAGGATATATTTTAATCTTCGTTCTGACACAAACAGTTCTGTAGAGGTTGATAGCATTAGTTGTCACAAGTCCTTTGGAATTGTCCTGGATCATTGTATTGTTGGGTAGCCACATTTTTCATTGATCATCCCACACTATTGCTCTGTGTGTGTGTGTGTGTGTGTGTGTGTGTGTGTGAGAGAGAGAGAGAGAGAGAGAGAGTGTGTGTACAATGTGTCTTTGCATCAGATCTTGTAGGTCTTTCCAGCTCTAACATCATCCTTATTTCTTACAGCATATTAGTATTACATCATTATCAATTATATATCACAATTTGTTCAGCTATTACTCAATTGACGGACACCTTAATTTCTAATTTTTTTTGCACAAAAAGGACTGGTATATTTTTGTAAAAAAAAAAGTCCTTCTTCCCCCTGCCTCTGGATTTTTAAAATCTCTTTGTGAGAGACCTAGGAGTGATATTACTGGATCAAAATGTATGCACAGTTTTATAGTGCCTCAATTTTGCAACATACCTTTTCCCTTTACTGTCATATTGGACAATCTTGAACTGTGAGATGGCACCATCAGGGTTATTTATATTTAAATGCTTTATAAAATTTTATATAAATTTCCCCATCCCATTTTATTGTTTCCCTTCTGGTCTTGGTTATATTGGATATATACAAAAAATTTTAATGAAATCAAAATGTCATTTTCCATTTTGTAATATTTTCTATCTCCTATTAAGTCATAAATTATTTCCTTTTGCATAGACCTGACAAGAAACTGTTCCTATGTTCCCCTAATTTATTATGGCATCAGTCTATTTCTAAACCATATACCCATTTTGAGTTTTTCTTGGCATAGGGTGTGAGATATTGGTCTCTACCTTATTTCTGCCACATTGTGAATTGGGGAATGGCTTGTATTCTTATAAATTTGACTTAGTTCTTTATAAATTTTAGAAATGAGACCTTTATTAGAGGAATTTGTTATAAAATTTCCCCCCATATTGTTCACCTTCTAGTTTTGGTTACATTGGATTTATAAAAAATCTTTTAAATAAAATCAGTATTATTCATTTCTTGGTTTGTAATGTTTTCTATCTCCTGTTTGGTCAAAATTTCCTTCTGCATAGACCTGACAAGAAACTATTCCATTTCTAAATCATATACCCATTTTGATTTTATATTGGTATAGGGTGTGAGATATTGGTCTCTATCTAGTTTCTGACATTGTTTTCCAATTTTATTAAACAGCAAGTTCCTATCCCCCAAACTTGGATCTTTTTATTTTTTTAGCCAGGACCAGATTTTGATTATAGCTTTATAGGTCAATTTGAGATCTGGTACTGCTAGGCCATATTCCTTCATATTCTTAATCTTTTGTTCTTCCAGATGAATTTTGATATTTTTCTAGTTCTAGAAAATATATCTGTGGATTGGTGTATCATTGAATAAGTAAACTAATTTAGATAAAATTGTCATTTTTGTAATATTTATATTATCCCCAGTCAACCCAGGAGCAAATTTGATGGGCCTAGATGAGCTAGTTGCACTGTGAACTCTTTTGCACTGGGGCTTGGAACCTCATTGCACTCTGGGTCTATATAAGGCATGTCCTTTGTGGTCTACCTTACACTGGGGTGTGGGGCCTCACTGCAGCCTTTGCCAAGAGTTCTAACCTCCTCTTAGACTTGCACTGGCCAGCAACTCCATGGATTGCTTTGCATTAGGGTATGGGGCCTCATTGCAGGCTTGAGCTAGGGCTTGGAATTTCATGGTTTAGGCAAGGGGTGTACTGTTAATTGGCTTAGGCAGGGACTCAGGGTACCAAAATTGACTATGACTAGACCTAAAGCAGTAGGTGAGTAGTTGGCAAGGGTTGCTATTGCCTTGTGCCTTTACTCTTTGGTACAGCTTTGCTGCCAGCTGCACTCTCCTTTCACCACTTTGAAAGAGATCCTCTGTCTACCTTCCAAGTTATTTTCTGCAGGAAAGTTACTGCACTCTGTGCCTGTGTTGGTTCAATCACTCCAAAATTCATTTTGAAATGTTATTTTAGAGTGGTTGGAGAGGATTCTCAGAGCAATTGGAGCTTTCCCTGCTTGTATTCCATCTTAGCTCTACCTCAAATCATCTCTTTTAGGCACAGGATTCTACAGCAAGAGCTCAAAGACAGCAGTTCCCAGGGGTCTATCCCTGGCCAGCAGAGAGGACATGGCCAACCAGTCTTTCTGAGTTTGGGTACACAGATCTGGAAACTCCCAGTTTAAAGACACTAGGAGGGATCCTTTCCACAGAAACCTATTGTGGCCCAGGCTCTGGTCAGTCCTCCCTGTGAATTCTGCTGCTGGGAAACAATGTCTAGAGACAAATCAGACAACCATTTCTTCTCTGGAAGGACCCTCCCTCCTACTCCAACTGAAGCTTCTTCAAGAGTATCTATGGGCACTAGCTCTCTCCCACATGGTTCTACAACAGTTGAGTCCAAGGGCATGCTAGACTCTAATCCTTCCTTAGACACCCGCCCCAAAGAAACCTTTACCCCCTTTTCCCACATGGCTGCCACTAGAGAAGCCACAACAACAGGGTGGGAATCTAATACTACTAGACATCCTGAAATAAGTTCAGGTGAGACTTTTCACACTAGAATATTTACTTCAGAGGAAGTCATCAGTCCAACATTTGCTGTCTTCATCTGACTCAATCTCTACTAGCAAAGTTCCTATTTCCATGACAACACACATAGTGGTTTCTGTCATTACAATGAAGGCTCATATAAGAGAAATGAACCTATCTCAGCTGGGCTATTTTGAAATAAGGTCCGATTTTCCCATAGCCCTCTTCTTCTCCTTTGTTCCCCCATCATGGAGGCAAAGTATACCCATCATTATAAAAAAGGAAAAAAAACCAGGTACTGTTTTTAGTTCAGTCCATGGTCCTTCATGAACTCTTTTTCTTCTCTGGAAGATCAGAGTCATGTTTGAGTCAGGGAGGTTGATTCATTTCTGCTTTAAGATGGGAAGGAATCATATGTATTTAACATGAAGACATTCCATTCTCTAGCAATTGCCCCTCATGGCCTCTGTTTCTGTCTTCTGGAGACTCTGATTTTCATAGTCACTTTAGTTTCCCACAATCTTCTTGAGAGTTGTCTTGTCATCCTTGGGACTGAAATGACCCTTCCTTTCCTCACTGTGGTCACATGCTTTAGGAATGCAGTAACATTGGACAGCGGCAAGTGGAAACCTTCCAGGCAGTTAAAAAAGGGAAGGGAATACTAAAGATGAACTTCTGGGAGACCTTACATCTTTACATGTTGCTTCTTATCTGAAATGATTCTCTGCCTGGTGTGCAATAAGTGCTCAATAAATGCATGCTGAATAAGAGATTGACTGACTTTCCTTTTTGAGAGGCATCAGCAGGAACCTGAGTCTCAGCACCACCACTGTACACCTATCCTGGCATGATGGAACTATATCTCCAGGAGGGAGCCCCTCCTGCCCTCTACCAGTGGTAGTGCTTCTGGTCTGTAAGAATCTCCCCTCTGCTTCCTCTCCTGGACAAACCTACATGTGCACTCACTCCCTGTTTACTTTTTCTAGGAGTTCTTCATCTCATGAATATTTGTGGTATTATTCATGGGTTTTGGCAACTTTATTCTTATCTCTTCTCTTTTACCCATCACTTCTTTTTGGCTCATATTGATTACACAGGTACTCCTGTCAAGCTCCATGGACTGTCAAACCACAGCCTAGACTCTATGCCTGGGTTCACTCATTCCACATCCTGGACCAACATATTTTTCCCTGGGATGGCCCCATTCTCTGCATCTCCACCAATGTTATCTATCACCACTGAGTCAGAGAAGAACATGCAAGAATAAGGATATTCATGCCATCTTCAATTATCATAGAAAAAGACATCTGCCTTTCCCCCTCACTGTTCGCATTTACAAGAGACATTCCTTCCCCATCAGGTAAAGTCTTTGGTTCAGGTCCTGGTCTTTCCACTTGAGCCCTGCTCACAAGTAAGTGAGAACTCTTTCTTCCTCTCTGGAGGGTTATCTTTGAGTGGAGGGCGTCAAGCATTAAGGTTTGTAAAACTCAAATATCTTCAACAGGAAGGCATTCCCTGCCAAGATAGTTGCCCTTCAGGGCCTCTATTTCTGTACACTGGAGAGCCTTGAGTTCTGGTGGTCCCTTTCATATCCCACATTGTCGTTGCTGACAGTCTTGTCATCCTTGGAGATGAAATGGCCCTTCCAGTACTCTTTGCATGTCCACATTCTGGTCAAATGCTTTAGATGTGTTGCAGACTTGGGTTATGGCAAATGGGAACTCTGGAGGCTGGGTAGGGAAGGCATGGAGTGACAAAAGACACACAGATTATTTGTATGAAGTTCAAGGAGAACCTAATCTTTGTTTTAGTCTGTTCATGCTTAGTCTTTTCATACTTGTTCGTCTCTGAGAAGACTCTCTGCCTGGTGTGCAGTAAAGCCTCAATCCATGAGAGATTGCCTGGACTTTCCTTTTTCACAGGCATTAGCAAGAGCCCAAGTGCCAGCACTCCTATTGCAGACCTCACTTCACATGAAGGCACCACATCTCCAGCCAGCAAATCCCTAGTGGCAACCATCACTGTCAGCACTTCAGGTAAATAAGAGTCTTCCCCTCAACTTCTTCTTCTGTAGAAGTATTCAACTATGTTTGTTTTCAATTTCCTACTTTGGGGAACTCTACATATGGTGCATGTTTGACATGGTATTCTTGGGTTTGGGGGACTTCCCATATATTTTTCCATTGTTGTAAACATTTAAATTCTGTCTTCCTTGTTTTCTCTCTTTAAAGTCTTTCCCTCAGGTTCTGTTTCTTTGGGATTTAAAATACAGACTCATATGGGAAACAAAGATTTCCCCATGGCTTGTCTAGGAGTCTATTTTAGTAGAGTTCACACATTCAAGTAGGTATTATCTGCCAGCTTGCTGAGAATCTTTGAGAGAAATTGTGGATTTGAGGTGTTAACTGTGGAGGTGAGAAATGCCTGAGATCATACTGAAGAGGGGTCAAAGACAAACCTATTGATAGATTCTCAATCTCTCCCCTCTCCACAGTAGTATATTTCAGCATGCAAAGTGAGGTCTGACTCATATTCTGGGGCAGGCTGCTTTGAGGGATGAAAGGGTTTGCTCTGGATTTGGTGTCCTTCTTTCCCCCCAATGCCACCCTCAGTGTAGCCAACAGAGCAGGTTGGGACCTTGACATAGTCAGGCATAAGTGAGTACTTCGGGTGACTTGTTCCACCCCCCTGGAGTCCTCCAGATTCCAGTTGCCAGACCAGGGCTGTGGGTTATCAGCTGTTAACAAAACTAGAGCCATGTGGTCACTACCTGGGGAAAAGCAGAAGTTCAGAAATAGTCACCCTGACCAATAGTATGATGTTATTGCTTCAGCCCAGGCTGGATGACTCTGTCTACCACCTCAGGTGTGACTGTCACTGTTCCATCAAGAAGATGGTGATATTTAGACCAGAAAAGTACCCATTCCCTAGTGCTAAGCCAGGACATGGGCACAGGAAGCTTTCCAAAGTTGTGTCCAATTTGGGGTTCTCCCAGGAGGCTGAAAGTACCTGAGATTAGTTTTCGACAAGTACCTGAGAGACTCCTCCCTGCCCTTTCAGGTGGAGCTCCTGTACTGGGAAGTCCTGCAGGTAGAGCTACTTCTTGAGGACTACTGGCTACCATGTCCCAGAATGGAGGGTGCCAGCCTTGCTGGGACATGATTATCCACAGCTGTGCCAATGAAGAGGCTGCCCAGGAGACCCTCTTCCATCCTGTGGATGAGGACTTCTGGCTTTTTCTTCACCACTTGACAAGATTCTTAATGAAACATTTGCCTTCAGGAGGGGCCACGTGATGCTAGAGGAGGTGCATCATGGTGGTACTCTGGACAGCTTCACTCAGACACTCTGGGGAGAAGCTGTATCCCAGGAAAGCAACAAGTAAGACAGCGTCACCATGTCCCGCAGAGTTCGGACAGTCTCAGCAGAAGCCATTTGTCTACCCACCGCTGAAAGATCCTGAAGGCATCTGCTGTGTATCCCTGCGAGCTGAGTGAGCGCAAATTTCTAAGTATTAAAGAAAAAAAGGGGAAGTGAAGGGATTGGAGAGAACAGCGGTCAGCTGCAGCCATGCTGGGGAACCACCTGTACATCTGAGGCGCTGAAGAGTCCCAGCCTCCCGGGCTGTTCATGCTCCGGCCAGAGCTGGACAGCAATGGCGATGATAACGACGACAATGACGAGGCAGAGGGGACGGCAGGGGACCCGGATACCCAGCACGCTGTTGAGCCGATTCAACGGCTCAGCCCACTGGAAGCCTTCTTACCGGCGGCGAATTGTAGAGCGCGAGCCCGAATCACCAGCAGCCAAGATGGCTGGAGTGAGCGAGGCAGCAGGCGGTCCTGCTACCTTCCCGCCAGGCTCCTGCAGGACACTGATGCTGGAGGCACCAAGCTGCTGTGGGAGCTGACAGAGGCCAGTGCTTGAGACGTACGTGCTTTAGGCCAGTAAGAGTCATCTTTGCTTGTTCTGCAGGACCAACCTTCATGCCTCCTCCGGTTCTGTGTGCTGCTTTTCGGAGCTCTCCTTCTCCTAGGTATTTGCAGTGTGATCCTTGCGTCTGGGCCACTTCCCACAGGGCTTCCCATGTGGGCAACATTTTCACTTTGCCTTCATTGATTTCTCTTTGCAAGTCTTTCCCTCAGTTTCTAGATGATCAAAAACAAGCTCATTTCTTTTGGATGGGGTAAGGCCCACCAGGACTTGTATACTGGTTGTGTGGGGGTCTGTTATAAGCCCATCCACACTTCTGAGCAGATGACATCTCCAGGTCCACCAGGGGGTCCTCCAGAGGAAGCGAATCTGAGGAAATGGTCTGTGGGGTTGAAAAGTGACCGAGAGCATATTGAGGAGGGCTCAGAGGTAGGAGCCTCTTCGATAGACTCCCAGGCTAACCCCTCTCTCACAGCACTGTCTTTCAGCATCAGAGGTGAACTCTGGCTCCTAGTTTGTGACAGGGAACTTTGAGTGACAAAAGTGCTAGCTGCTCAGTTGGAACCTTTGACTACAGTGGGTTCTCCATCATTGCCTTTAGCCATCTGACAAGAATGATCCCAACACCCCTCCCTCTCCTTCATTCTGGTACCCACCAAGAATATTCCTGCTCCTGCATCACCTGTAGGAACCCCAACACCCACAGAGAGTTGATGGCCACTATCAGTACTGGAGGCAAGCAGAAACTCCCTTTCCCCCTTCTCAGCTGAATGGGTATTCGGCCTGCCTGAAACTTTTCTTCCTCTTTTCTAGGGCAAAAGCCATTTTTCAAAATTCTGGAAGATTGTCTCTTCAGTTACACATTTCTTACACCATAATTTCTAACACCTAAATTCTCACTTCTTGGACTGTTCTTTTTTACTTCTTGCCCATAGTTTCTATTCACTTGTGTTCTATCCTGCTTAAATGTAGCCTCCTTGATGTTAGGCACTGTCTTTTTGGCTTTATATCTCCAGTGCCTGGTATAGTGACTACTACATGGTAGTCGTCTCTCGGTAACCGAGGATGACGATTGTCTTTGTGCGTTTTCATCTATGGTGTATAGATGAGTGTGCACAAAGACACTTGTGTGTGAAGGAGATTTAAGTGGAAAAGTCGATGCACAGAGACAGTCCCACTCTCTCGGCATTAGAAGCCTGGGTCCATTGGCATGAAAAATCATTACACCTGAAGACTTCCTCAGCTGCATTGGATGGCCGTGTTGTCCTTTGTGCTCCAACAAGCCCTAAACACTCTACAGCGCTTTGCTGCGTCGCCATCTCAGCTGTTGAACCTTCTTATTGGTTTCTTCCATCTGTTCAGCTGAAGCAGTCTTCACTTGCTGGGTGAGCAAAGCCTTAGTTCACCAGGGGTCAATGACCCGATGGCTACCCTCACACGTTTTAGCTGGCCTGTGGAAGCCATTGTCCGGGGTGTGGCCTCTGCCACATGCTAGCACCTACTAGGAGCCACAAGTGAGAGCTGGGTGTCAGGTGAGGGTCAGAGGCTGGAGAGCTGCCCTAGGAGGACACAAGAAGCCCTCCATACCAGAGATACTACCCCTCCCTGAGCACCCCATACACCCCACTAAATAGTACTGCTACATAGTACTTAATAAATGTTAACCAATAGCCTATTTTTTTTCCCTCTGTGAAGATGTGCTTTGTCTATTGATTAGGTATGGGCCCTGGACTTTGGGAGCATCCCAGGACCCCTCCTAAGATAGTTGGCAGCCTCTTTTATATCAGTATCTTTGGAAGTAATTCCTTCTGTTTAATCATGAAGGACAAGCAATTTGGACATGTTCTACCCAACTGACACCCAAAGCCCACCCATGAGGAGATATGGGAGAGGGATGAGGTAGAAGCAATCCTTCTGGGAGTGGTCAGGGTTGTTGACCATTTCTAGCTCTGGCAAGGAGGGAGAACAGATGACTCTGTGGAGGGACAGAGGTTCAGGAGGAAAGAAATATGACAGAAATCCACTGATACTGATTCCCAAGGCAATACCCTGTCACTGTTCTGAATCAAAAGATTGAGTATGGTGTACCTCTGACTTGTTGCCCTCTTTCTGCTTCTGATATGACTGAGACACAGGTCTATCTTTTAACCTTCTTTTCAGGCATTGATGCTAGTGTGGTGACTATCACCCACAATCTAGACCAGGTGGCATTAGAAGCTTCTGGGTATCTACAAGTAAGCACTATGGAGAAGCAGGAGCCTTCTTTATGATCATTCTCCTAGGTGGTTTGGAGATGTCTAGCTTATATAGGGCACACCAAAAATCTTATTGTACTAGGAAGTTAAATTAGGTTAAGAGACTCACCCAGCACGAACCTGGGAGAGATTTTTTTTATTTTTTTAACTTTTAAACATTATTTTATTTGGTGATTTTCATACATTATTCATAGGAAACAGAAATAATTGTCTTTTCGTCCCCCAACCCCGCCACCCCTCCCCTAGCCGAAACGCGATTCCACTGGGTATCATGTGTCCTTGCTCTGAACCCATTTCCATGTTGTTGGTATTTGCATTAGAGTGTTCATTTAGAGTCTCTCCTCAATCATATTCCCTCCACTCCTGTAGTCAAGTAGTTGCTTTTCCTCTGTGTTTTTACTCCCACAGTTTGTCCTCTGCTTGAGAATAGTGTTTTTTTTTTTCTCATAGATCCCTGCAGATTGTTCAGGGACATTGCATTGCCATTAATGGAGAAGTCCATTACGTTCGATTGTATCACAGTGCCTCAGTCTCTGTGTACAATGTTCTCCTGGTCTGCTCCTTTCATTCTGCATCACTTCCTGGAGGTTGTTCTAGTCTCCATGGAATTCCTCCACTTTATTATTCCATTTAGCACAATAGTATTCTAGCACCAATATTTACCATAATTTGTTCAGCCATTCCCCAATTGAAGGGAATCCCCTCATTTTCCAATTTTTGACCACCACAAGGAGCGCAGCTATGAATATTCTTGACCTGTCTTTTTCCTTATTATCTCTTTGGGGTACAGACCCAGCAGTGCTATGGCTGGATCAAAGGGCAGACAGTCTTTTATTACAATTTGAGTATAATTCCAGATTGCCCTCCAGAATGTTTGGATCAATTCACAACTCCACCAGCAATGAATTAGTGTCTCCACTTTGCCACATCCCCTCCAGCATTCATTACTTTCCTTTGCTGTCATGTTAGCCAATCTGCTAGGGTGAGGTCATACCTCAGAGTTGTTTTGATTTGCATCTCTCTGATTATAAGAGATTTAGAAGACTTTTTCATGTGCTTATTAATAGTTTTGATTTCTTTATCTGAAAACTGCCTATTCATGTCCCTTGCCTATTTTTCAATTGGGGAATGGCTTGATTTTTTGTACAAATGGTTTAGCTCTTTATAAATTTGAGTAATTAGACCTTTGTTAGAGGTTTCTGTTATGAAGATTGTATCCCAATTTGTTGCTTCCCTTCTAATTTTAGTTACATTGGTTTTGTTTGTAGAAAACCTTTTTAATTTGATATATATAAAGATTAAAAATTTGGGGAATCTGAGGCAGGGTAGAAATTAGTTTCTCTCTGCAAGGAGTATTATTTTTATAAGGTTTATTAAAGGTCAAGGGTTAAAGAAAATACAAGCAAGAGAAGCACATGCTAGGTTTGCCATGAGGCCCATCCAAATTTCACTCACATCATGAGACGTGTCTCTTTGACAGTGGGTGCCAGGAAGAGAAGAGACCCTTTAAATAATGATTTTGCTGTCAGCCCAGGTGAGAATTCAGTGAGATTACAAAGCATTCTGGGGAAGTGGATCAAGGACTTCTGGGGATTGAAGTCCTGGATTCAAGTCTATTTTTACATACCCTCGTTTGATCCTCTTCGGAAGAAGGACTTCCCCAAAGGATCATAAAAACATAGTCAATTTAAAAATTAGAACAATTTGAGGATGAGGGGAAAAAAACACCCAAACCAATAATTGACAAAAATCCAGTTAGGGGGCAATCCCCCCCCCCAAACTTCTCTCTCGTTTGTACTGCTTCCCTCCCCACAAGTCCATTTTTTACCCTTCTACTCCTCTATAGGGTGCAAATCTATTCTCTGCCCCAATGGATTGGATTGTTCTTTGCTCTTTGGGTCAGTTTCAAAGCACGTAAGAGTTGAGTTTTTCCTATCTCCAACCTCTTTACCCTTCCAGTGTATCGATGTTCTCCCCCTCCCGCCATGAGCTTCTTTGTGACATATAAATTTTCCTCCAATTATTTCTTTTCCCATTTCTTTTAGTATTAACCTCTTTTTTTTCAGCTCTGGTTGTATATATATGCATATATATATATTCACAGACACATGTATATGTATTTATGCATGCATATATCTGTATACCTATTTATGTCTTGTCCTTTCATCCTATACAGTTTGTCATTGTTCCCTCTAAGTGTAATTCTTCTAGCTGCCCAGGTGATAGCAACAGTTTTTAAGAGTTACCAATGACCTTTTTTCTTATAGGGATACATACCATTTTTACTTATTGAGTCTCTTAAACATTTTTTGTTGTTGTTTTGTTTTTTTTTCCCTTTTTTATTACCTTTTTTAATTACCTAACTCAAGATGATTCTCTTGAGTTCTGTGCTTGGACATCAAATTTTCTGTTCAGGTCTGGTCTTTTCTTTATGAATGCTTGGAATTCTTCTATTGTGTTGAACTTTCCCCTGTAAGAATATAGTCAGTTTTGATGGCTATTTGATTCTTGGTTGTAGACCTAGTTCCCTTTCTTTCCAGAATATCCTATTTCTTGCCTTTCGGTCCTTCTGTGTGTATGCAGCCATATCCTGTGTTATCCTCACTGTGTTTCCATGGTATCTGAATGGGTTCTTCTTGGCAGCTTGTAATATTTTTTCTTTGGTCTGATAGTTTTTGAATTTGGCTATAATATTCCTGGGTGTTGTCAGTTGGGGATTAAATACAGGAGGTGATCTGTGCATCCTTTCAATCTCCACTTTCCCCTCTTGTTCTAGGATATCAGGGCTGTTTTCCTGAATAATTTCCTGTAGTATTATGTCCAGGCTTTTTCTTTTGTCATGGTCTTCTGGTAGACCAATGATTCTTAAATTGTCTCTTCTCAAATGATTTTCTAAATCATCTGTTTTGTGAATGAGATGCTTCATGTTTTCCTCAATTTTTTAATTCTTTTCGTTTTGTTTTATAGTGCCCTGCTGCCTTGTGTGGTCACATAATTCCAGTTTTTGTATTCTGGTTCTTAAAGACTGGATGCCATCCCTGTTTTTTTTTGTCATCCTTTTCCTTCTGGTCTGATTTTCTTTGAAGGTTGTCTCTCATCCTCTTTACCTCATCTTTCATCTCCTTTGCCTCATTTTCTAGCTTGTTGATTTTGGCTTTCAAGACACTATTTTCTTGTTTTAGTTCAAGTGCCTCTGTTTCCCAAATTTCCCAATTGTTTCCCAATTGTTTCCCAATTCCCAATTTCCTTAATTTTTAAGTTCTTTTCCCAATTGTATTCAGGCTCTCTTAATTGTGTTTTGAGTTCTTCATAGCCTGTATCCAATTTGCTGGGATTTCTGATTTATGGTTTGCTGATTTCTCCTCCTCTGTTCCGTTTGCTGAGTAGAAGCTGTCTATCATAGTTTCTTTCTTCCTTTTCTGTTTTTTGCTAAAATTCATCCCTTCTTTACCCCCCCCATTTGTTTGTGCACTTGTTCCTTTAATATTTTTGGTTTTGGGGGCTTCTGTCTGTCTCCTCTCTTGGAGTTTTAACAGGAGATCTCTCGGTGTAGTCTTTGTTGGAAATTTGTTGGGATTTGAGCTTCCCTGTCCTCTGGAGGCTTTTGATTAGATTAAAGTACAGCAGTCAGTGAGGATGGGTGTGGATCCTGGGCTTCCCTCAGTTCTGGAGACTTTTGATGGGATTAAGTTCAGCTTAGTTGGGCTGGGTGTGCTCTGAGTCCAAAATTTCCTGGAACGCTGGAGCAAATATGGAGGATCTCCACAGCTCGGACCAGGCTGCCAGGTCTGTGCTCCCTCTCTAGCTCCTTCTCCTTTTTCTGTATTGGATGCTCTGAACTTGGTACATCCCTGCTCGCAAGGTAAGCCCTTCAGACCAACACCTTTGCCCACCCAGAAGTTCCCGCTGATGCTGGAGTCTCAGCGCTTTGGGTGGGAGAGTGGATGGGTCCTGGAACGGTCCTTTTGTCTTCCCCTTAAACCTGAGTATTCTCAGATTCTGGTTTTTTGGGGGGCGTACCCTTTGAATTAAGTCCAGCAGGAGGGTTCCGTGGCTCTGTCTTGTTGTTAGGTTTGTTTTTCAGTCCTCTGGGAGCATTCAGTTTGTGATCGGTTAGGAAGGGTATTCAGAGGTCTGAACTTCTGCTCCTTCTAGGCCGCCATCTTGACCTCTTGTCTTCTTTAAAGACAGAATGCCCATAGGCATAAGCCCTGTATCCCAGAATCCATTCTTGACCACTTTTCAACTCATCAAAAGTCTCTAATTTAGTTTGTTCAATTCCCATAACCATGTTCACTGAAGGGGCTGTTATCTATATTTTACAGATGAAGAAAGTGAGAAAATTTAAGTATTTATCCCAGGGAAAGAGGATTTGAACACAGGTTTCCCTGACTACCAGTCTAGTAGTCTTATTCTCTGCATCAGCTGACTGCAAAGGATCTACTGTTAGGAACTTTAGTGAAAGTTCTCTCTTTTGGAAATTCCTGGCCAAGTGGCAACTATAGTTATTTGAACTGGTAGGGACCTTCAGAAGGGACCTATTAAATTTCTCAGAGAACAAATTGAGATTCAAGTAGGGGAATGATTTACTTTCAAGATCACTCAGCTAGCAAATGTCAGAAATAGATTATGGGGTCTCTAACTCCAAGTCCCAGTTCACAAAGAATAATAAAAATGAAAGGGAACTCAGAAGGCATCTAGTCCAACTTTTAAGTAATGGAGAATACTTCCTAGTTGCTGGAGAGGGGAGGAAGCTTCATTTAACCTACTTATTTGCTCAACAATCATTTGTTAAATACTTGTATTCACAATACTGGATATGAGAGGCTATTTCTACTCTTCACCTTTTTTGTGTTATAGACCCTTCTAGCAGTCTGGTGAAACAGAATAATGTTTTTAAGTGCATAAAAGAAAAAAATATACCATTACCAAAAGGATTCTCAAAAACCAAGAGGTTACATAGTAATAAAAAATGTTTTTTATTTTTTCCCATTCAAGTTGATGATCGCGCCTCCCTGAAATCTATATAAGGGTCGATAGACCCCTTAAACCCAATGGACTGTGTTAAAAACCCTTATTTTAGATATAATTTCAGTTCTGCTGGACCATAGTCTAACAGATGGAATGAGACAGAGAGCCATATTTGTAGAACTAAAGAACTGTATTTAGTTACAAATTTGCACAAAGCAGAAATAGGAGAAAAGTAACCAGTTAGATATTATCTCCAACAAGGTCCCTCTCATAGGAAGCTGGGCATGGTGATAAGCGAACCAAGATGGGCACAGGACTCTTGTTATGGGATGGACTCAAAGAAGACCTCATGAAACTGCTTCTGAACACTGTGACAGGAGAGTTGCGAAACTGGAATTACAAGGGGGTGTGTAAGGAATGTTGGATTTAGAATCAGAGGAAATGGACTCATATCTTGACTCTGTTACTACCTAAGTGAACTTGGGAATGTTATTTACTCAGATCCTTAGTTTCTTATTCTATCAAATGAGAGAGTTTAACTAGATGAACCACAACACCCCTTCCAGCTCTAAACCCAAAGAGTTCATTTCTCACTAGAGCAAAGGAAAGAATGGAACCTCTCACCACCTAACTTGACCTAACCTAACTACCTTCTCTGCTTGTGGATATAGATCTGGGCTCTCATTCTGAGATGGAAACTGAATGGGAAGAATTAGAAGGAGGTCCATATGCTGCCTAGCCTGACCTTCCTCCAAGAGCAGGAATCCCCTCTGCTGCCTCCCCAAAGCTTTTCTCCCTTTTGAGTTCTGCCCTTGTAGCATAAGAGCTCCCTTAATGGAGCCTTGGGATTGTCTTGGCTCTCTCAGAAGTGACATTACATTTGGAAAAATGTGACCATCCATCCTCTGAAGGAAGAATAAGATCTCCCTGTCTCCTGTCTTCTTAGAACCAGCAGTAAACACGATTAGGACAATAGTGGAGATTTTGTTCAGTTCTTAGTATTGACCCTCTTCTTGGAGGGAATTTGGGTGAGTGAATGGCTGGTTGTCCTTTCCTGCCTTCTGGAGAGGGTTTTATCCCAGCCAAAGGTCAACAAGTCCTGGCTGAGTCAAACCCTGGAGTAATATTCAGATAGATAGGCTAAATGTCTTCTCTACCTTTCTGTATTTAATTTCACTCAACCTCTTTTGTAAATAAAAGCTATTAAAAGTCATTTCAACTTTGAGCAATGCTACTTTAAATTGGTGACCACCAAATTATTTATAATTTTTATATGTTTTAGTCAAAGCATTAAAATTTAATTCCTACACTCAGAATAGGAGATGCCAGGTCAGATTCTACTCTTTCCCCAGGCATGGGGGTCAGCTCTTCTTTCATTTTCCCCATGTTTACATCTGAGAAGCAAAGTGGATCTTCTCACAAGACCACATCTCTATGCCCCATGAATCTCAGGACAGATGTCTCAATCTCTAGGCCCGCCACCAGTTCAGAGTGTTGTGTTCACATTGGCTCAGCTACTGGGGAAGAGGCCCCAAGGCTAGGGGACAACCATCAGGGACTGGCCTGCCCTTCAGCTCTCCCCTGACAAGAGACTCAAGTTTTCTTCCGCACACATACTGACTCATGAACAAGTTTATCTAGATTTATGCTCAGGTATCTAATGACATCAGACAACAGCATTCTCATCCTGGTCACCCCCTTGACTGAGGCAGCTAGCCTTTTCTTTGTTCACTCCCTAGAGGCAGGTACCTCTGGCAAGCTGCATTTGCTGTCCAACCTCACCTTAGACTCTTCTACTATGTTTAACTACACCACATCCTAGAGTAGCACCTCTTCTCCTGGGATGACCCCATTCTCTGGGGCCCCAACAACATTTTTTACCCACACTGGCTCAGAGCAGAACAAAGGAAAGAAAGCAGAACAAGGGAGATAGGAGAACAAAGGAAATTAGTTATTTACATCATCCTCAATGGACAAGGAGACCCAGTGGACATCTGCCTCTTCCCCCTCAGGGTCCACATTCAGAAGCAGGCATCCCTCCCTCATCTCTGCTTCGGGCCTTGATGCTTCCATTTCAGTCCTATTCATGAGTATTTGTGACCTCCCCCCTCCTTTCTGGAGTGTCAGATTTGAGGTGGGGGAGGTTGATTCATTTGTGTCTTGAGGTTTGAAAAATCCCTGTGTCTTTAACAGGAAACCATGTCCTTCCTGGATAGTTCCCCCTCAGGCCCTCTATTTCCATCCACTCAAGATCCCTGACCTCTGTTGAGCACTCTAGTTCCCCACACTGGCCATGAGGGTAGCCTTGTGGTCTTTGGGGTTAAAATGACCCTCGCCTTTGGGCAGAAATTGCAATTTTACATTCTGGTTAAATACTTTGGTGTGATGCAGAATTGGGCTGTGTAATGAGTGTAATTCTGGAGGTTCTTTAAGGAAGGGATGAAATAACCAAAGACACAGAGATTATGCATGAACCTGGGGAGATCATAGGTCTTTTTATGCTGCTTCATATCTGAGAGGACTCCCTGCCTGGCATACAGTAAATACTCAGAAAATATATACTGATGGAAGGAATGAGCAATTCCCTTTTTTGCGAGCATCAATTAGCATTTGGGTGCTGGCACCCCCATTACAGGCTTAACCTTACTTGAAGATACCAAAGTTAACAGCCAATCAGCCCTAGTGCCTACCACTACTGTCAGTGTTTCGAGTTAGGAAAAGTCTCTTCTGTCCCCCTTGTACTGGACAAATCTTCACGAATGCTTGGTTTCTCTTTCCTTCTTTGGAAGGTCTCGATTTCATGGATAATTCTTGGGCCCTAGGAAATTTTATTTCTCACAATATTTAATTCTATCTTCCTCGATTTCTCTATTTGAAACCTTTTCCAATTTCTTTTTTTTTTAATTTCTTTTTTTCTTTTTTAATTTTTATTTGGTCATTTCCAAACACTATTCATTGGAAACAAAGATCATTTTCTTTTCTTCCCCACCCTCCCACCACCTCTCCCATAGCCCACACGCGATTCCATTGGGTATCACATGTCTTTTCCAATTTCTATTCCTTTGAGATTGTGAATTTGGACTCTTCCTTTGGAAGATGTAGGAGAAGCAATATTTTGCCCATTGCTTTTCTTTTTAAAATTTTATTTCAATAGATTAAAAAACTCAATGAAACAAACATATCTATACAGAAAGAACAAGATTGTTCATATATGAAGTTACAAATCTCTGCTATGTTTAACTTACTTTTCTTCACATCTAAATAATAAGTTCTGAACACAAGTATCCCTGCTCTTCCCTACCCTATCTGTATCACAGAAAGTATTATATGGGAAATCAGTATGTTCATACAATGAAATTCTTTAGTGTTTTCACATTTCAGTTTACACACTGGAGGTAACATTCACAATTTATTCCTCTAGTATTAATTCTGTCATTGTGTATAGTGTTCTCTTGGTTCTAATCATTTCACTGTTCATTAGCCTGTGTAGTTCTTTCCCAGTTCCTTAGAAATTTGCCAGTTCATCACTACTTGCAGCATAGAAGTGTTCAATCATACTCATTTACCACAATTGGTATAGCCAATTCCCAATTAATGGGCATCGCTTCAGTTGCCAATTCTTTGACACCACAAAGTGAACCACTATAAATCTCTTAGAATATATGAATTCTTTTCCCTTTCCTCTGATCTTCTTGGAAAACAGACACAATTATGGGATTCCTGAGTCTATACAATTTTATAACTCTGTATGTGTCGGTCAGGAATAACTTCACAATGGATGGATTGGCTGGTTTACAGCTCCACCAACAGTGTATTTGTGTTCTTTTTTTCCACATCCCTTCCAATAATTGCCCTTTGGTCAGTTTAGCCAATCTGATGGATATGAAATAATATCTCAGAAGTTGGCATTTCTCTAATCACTAGTGACTTGGAGCACTTTTTTCATATAACTATATATGGCTTTGATTTCTCCATCCAAAACTTGTCTATTTATAACTTTGGGCCATTTACCAATTTGGGGATGGCTGTGTTTCTTATAAACACACAGCAAAGATCTCTATATGTTTGACATTTGAGTGTATAAAAATGTCTACCCAATTTTCTGCTTTCCTTCTAATCTTGACAGAATTTATTTTATTTCTACAAAATCTTTTCAAATTAATGTACTCAAAATTATCCATCTCATATTTCACAATGCTCTCTGCTCAATCCACCAACTCCCACTATGAATTGTGCTACAGGGAAATAATGTCCAGAGGCTCCCCAAACAATCATTTCTTTTCTTTAAGGACCACCCTATCCCCAGAACTACTGAAGCTTCTTCAAGAGAGTCTGTGGACACTAACTTTCTCCCACATCATTCCACATCAGTCGAGTCTAAAGGTATGCTAGACTCTGATCCTTCCTCAGACATCCGCCCAAAAGGGATCTCTTTTTCCTTTCCCCCCATGGGCACCCCTAGTGAAGCCACAACCACAGGGTGGGAACCTAACACTACCAGATATCCTGAAACTAGTCCATTCAACTCCTTCCACAAAAGGATCTCTTCTTCAAGGGAAGGCATCAGCCCAACATTTACTATTTTCATCTGACTCAGTCTCTATCAACAAAGTTCCCATTTCCATGGTAACATGGAATCAATATACAGTTGAAACTGACATCACAATAAAGGCCCCTATAAAAGGAATTAACTGAGCTCAGTTGGGTTACCTTGGACTAAGGTCCCCATCAACCCTTACCTCTATTCATTTTCTCCCCTGAACGATGGGTGCAAATTGTACGCACCATTATAGGAAACAGAGAAAAACAGGTAAAGTGTTTGGTTCAGTCCATGGTCCTTCATGAACTCTTTTTCTTCTTGGGAAGATCAGGGTCATGTTTGAGTTGGGGAGGTTGATTACTTTCTGCTTTAAGGTAGGAAGAAACCATATATATTTAACATGAAGACATTCCATTTTCTGATAGAGCTTCCCCTGGGGAATTTTGGATTCTAATAGTCAATTTAGTTTCTCACACTCTTCTTCAGTGGAGTCTTGTCTTCCTTGGGCCTCAAATGACCCTTCCTTTCTTCATTTTGGTGAAAGGCTTTACATAGGAGTTAAAATTGGGCTGTGGTAAGTGCCTTGGGGCAGTTGAGAAAAGGGATAGACTGATCAAAGATACTCAGATTTTTTTGTATGGACTTCTTTCATCCTTATCTAAATGGGCTCTGCCTGGTGTGGAGTAATTCTCAATAAGTGTGTGCTGGATGAGGGATTGACTGACTTCCCTTCTTTAAATGTATGAGCAACAGCCTAGGTCTCAACACTGCCACTGGCAGACCTAACCTAACATGAAGATGCCATATCTCCAGCCAGTGAGTCCATGGTGCCCATTACCAGTGCTAGTACTTCAGGTTTGGAAGAGTCAATCTCTGCTTCCTCTGCTGGACAAATGTACATGGGACCCAGTTTTGGTTTCTTTTTTCTGAGAGTTCTCCATCTCATGGATATTTACAGTGCTCTTCTTGGGTCTTGGTTATTTGCACTTGAATTTCCATTTCTGGGAACATTTTTGTTCTTTCTTCCTCAGTTTCTCTCTTTGGAGCTTTCTCCTAAGTATCTATTTTTTCTTTATTGAAAATAGATGGCCTTTTTTATCCTTTGGAAGATGTAGGAGAAGTAACAGTTTGCCCGCTGCTTGTCTAGGAGGCTATTTGAGGAGAGTGAACATTTGTCAGTCGTTGACATGTACTAGTCTGCCAAGGGGAGTCATCCAGAGGAAGAGGATTTGAGGAGGTGGACTGTGGAGCCCAGGAGGGAGTAAGAACACATTGCAGACAGGTCTTGTTCCCACCACCTCCAGTGGATTCACAAGGAAGCCTCAACTCCTGCTGGGGATCTTGTTAGTCCATGGGAATCACTCCTGACTGTCTTCTTTCATAATCTGTATTGGTGGGCCTGACTTCAGGGTTTTTAGGATATTCTGTCATGCTCACTCCAGTTCCCTTTCAGACTGTCTGGAAGGGCGTCATTTGGCACTCAAAATAGCTTCTTTCCCTCCTTACTTTTTTTATCTTATCTTTTCTCCTTCTCCACTCCTCCCTTCCTATTGACTCAAATTGACTGTCATTATTTTGGGCAATGTATTTAAGTCATCCAACTGACTTTGAGAAAAAAGGGACCTATGGAGCCAAGATAAGGAAGTAAAGGAGAGAGAGAAGAGACAGGCAGTATATTTTGAATTTTGAATCTTTCTAAACAATTTTTGTACTTTGACTTCCTCATGAGGGTACTCAAGTCAATAAATGTTAATAAGTGTTATTTGATTGACTTTATGACTGACTTCCTTTTCCCACAGATTTAAACAGAAGACTGGCTTCTGGAAGAAAAAAATTTGACACCTCTTTGCCTGATGGTACCGTTGCCCCATCAGATGACTCCTCGGTGTCCAAAATAACTGCCAACAATACTTCAGGTCAGTAAAAGCCTCCTTTTTGCTTTCTCTGTTTGACAGAAATTCTTTCCTCCCAGGTCATCCTTCCTCTTTTAAGGGCTTTCCATTTCATCATTATTTGTACTGCTTTTCCTTCAGCTTATATTACTTACATGGTTGATACAGTTGAATATCTGAAGGTAGTAGGAGGAAAAATTTGTGGTCTGAAGTCTCTTTATTTTTCAAAATGTTAGAATGAAATAGATAGAAGAAGAATGTTGTTAAAAGTTTTAACCACAGGGACCAGAGTACACTGGAAAAAGATTACAGTTTGTTTTTCTCAGAAGCCTTCTTCAGTATATGCTCTGTATAGGCTTTGTAGTAAGACTCCTAATATTTGAATTGAACGTCATAGCTCATCCATCACTAAGGGTTTTTTGATCATCGGAATATTATGATTACTTCTCCAACTGGTCTGTTGGATCTACCTGCTATTCCTTGAATGTCCATTTCTTTTCCATTACATCAAAGTTGAATATCTTTTCTATATTTTCCCCCAGGATAATAACTTGAGTCTTCAACCAGAATACCACCTGTTTATTGGCATCAGTTTGAGCACAAACAAATTCACTTATAATAGGCAATGGTGAGCTTGGAGTTAGGAAAACTATTCCATTCAGCCTCAAACTCTTATTAGAGCTGCATGACCCTGATCAAATCAGAGTCCCTTAATTGCTGCCTGCCTCAGTTTCCTCATCTATGATATGGGGATAGCACATACCTCCCAGGGTTAATTTCTGAACAAATATGATGAAATAATCAAATAATAGTAGTCTTTAGCACAGTGGTTGTCATATTGTGTTATTGAAACATCATTATTAGCTCTATAATGTCCTTCAGGAGATAATACATTGCAGAAGATCAGAGGGTTAGAAAATATATAAGTCTGGAGGGGAACATCAGGATTATTTAGTTCAAAGACCCCCTTTTACAGATCAGGTTTGCCCAAAGTCACAGCAGGAGTAAGTATCTCGGTTAGGAATTTAGCCCAGGTATAATATACTACCTTCTATTTCTTGAGGTCCTTCGATTTTACTCTGCTGTCTCCTGGGTGAAATCTCTCCCCTGGCTTTTTCCTCTCTGGGTGCCTATTTTGGGCTACGTTGGGGCTTGGATTTCCAAGTTATGTCTCTTAAATCAGTCTTGTCTCCCTCAGATCACTCTCCAGGAGGGTAGCCTGCCTAAGTGGTCTGTGTGGTTCCACTGCTTGTTGGTGAAAACTGAATAGTCCTATTGGTCCTGGGATATCCAAATCTGAGATACAGTTTTGTAACTTTCCCTGGAGGCAGAGTAAATATTAATAACAGAATGCATACAATCTTAGGCTGTGAAGTGAGTACCATGCATTTGCTACGTTGCACACACTATGAGTTAATCATGACAGATCCCTGGACCCCTCCCTCATTCCTTCCTGCAGACAGAGTAGCTGATGTGATGTGCACCACACAGATGCTAAACCAAAGAGCAGCAGGAGGTCCTGTAGCAACCTAGAAACAGCTTTCTAGCACAGAGAACCTCAGTTCTAATCTGGCCTCAGATGTTTCCTGACTGTGTGACCCTGTACAAGGCATTTAATCCTCATTGCCTAGTCCTTACCCCTCTTTTGTATATATAGTATGTATTGTTTCCAAGGCAGAAGAATGTAAGGGTTAAAAACATGCCCTTAACCATACAGGTTAGTAGATGCCTCCTCTTTGCTTCCTCTCCTGGAGAGTGATTCCTTCCTACTCTTTGGAGAAAACCCAGTGAAATCACCTCCAGAGACTGCAGTGAAGATACCTTTGTGAAGGGCATTTGGCTTCAAGCCTTTGTGGCAATAATTGCTCTTTTGATCTATCTTCCCGAGCATATTATATAGGGCTTCCTCTTTCCCCTGGGAGAAATATTTTGGGTTTGACCAACCAAAGTAGGCCAGAATAGGAGCCCTTAATTAAGCCTGATCATCTATTGCATTCCCTGTTCTCACCTGTGTCTTCTTTAGACTTCATTTGGGATGAAACAAGGATATTGGTAAAAATAAACCATATCCCTTCAGAATCTTTTCTATGATTGGTAAATTTCTAATGAGAATTGGAGGCTGGTAGCCAACTGCCAAAGATAATGGCCTGTTTTTCTATGGGACCTAGCAAGCCACCATCAGGAGTTTTGGGTAGAGTCTGTCCCAGCCTAGACAAATGGACTTCTAGCTCCTGAGTCTACTGTCCATGTTGCATTAGAGGACTCCTCTATCCCTCCTCTGCCGGGGGTTTACCATTCTTGAGGTTTCATTTTCTGCTCTGTGGCAATAATTCACTGGTTCATCTTTAGAATCTCAGAGGAATGGGCTTCTTGAGAATTGGTTTGGCCATAGCTTTCAAGTCCCCAAGGATTATGGAATGAAAAGCAGGTACTTGGAAGAGACTGGAGTGAGTCCCACCCACAACTGCAGAATCTCCACTCCAGACTAGCCAACAAGCATCCCCAGTGCAGCATTTCTAACTTTTTCAGTAAGATTTTACATATGGGAGAACCCACTACTTTCTGGGGCAGCCTCTCATTTGGGGGCAGTGCTCAGTGGTAGAAAGTGATTTCCTGATACTCAATGTTAATTTCTCTTTGTTCTTTTGCATCTATTGCTTTTGTTCTTCCCCTGGGAAACAAACCAAAAAAGGGTTTCCAAGAAAACACTTCCAAAGGAAAATCATTCAAATACTTAGAAAACAACCATCATGTTCCCTCTGAGCCATTACTTCTCTGAAATCAGTTCCTTCAACAGATACTTAGTGGATATGGTGTTGAGATGTTTCTTCATTCTGGTTACCCTCATGGGATCTGATATCTAGAACTTGAAGGGGCCCCTCGGATTTATCTAGTGCTAATGCCTTATTTCAAAGTAAAGGAAACTGAGTCTGAGGATGGCCCTTGCAAGGTAAACCACTCCAGAGAAGCAGGATGCCCAGACAGTAACAGAGTCAGACTTATCTCAACATCTGCTGGTGGAGAAACAAGCCCTTTTCTGTCTAGAGAAGGACCAAGTGATGGTAGAAACAGTGTTCAGCATTTTTTTCAGAGAACACAGATGCTCCTGGAATCACTCAGAATGCATGTAGTCCACAGACCCACAGTCAGAAAGGGGCTCCACTTTGTGCCTAGCCTAAGCAAAGGAACCAACTAGTCCAGGACTGTCCCTTCACCCTTTGTTAGGAGTATGATGAACACTGCCATGATTGGGGCTCAGATAAGCCCAATTGGACCTTTTTCAATGGAACCCCTTGAGTCCACACTTCCTAAGAGGGGTACTCCCTCTGTTGCACCAGTGAATGAATTCAGAACCAGGGACAATGGACAGCTCACTGGTGTGTCCTCCTTCTCCCCCAGTACCCCAGGATGGGAGGCCATAGAGCTGGTAGTTTAGGTGTTTCACAGCTCAGCACACTCACATCTGGACAGTCTCCCTCAGAGGAGCTTGACTGGCTGTCTTCATGGCAAGTCCTGTGAAAGGGTCCAACCCAGAGCCGGATGTTTACCCCACTTTAGTCCAAATCTCAGTTACTACAAGAACTAGGATCATAGCAGAGTCTGTCTCAAACTTGACATCAACCAGTGAAATACCAGCTCTCTCCACCAGCAGCAGCTCCCCAGCATTTTCTGAAGGAAGAATGGGTGCTCTCTGGCCCTAAGGCTCAGAAGTCACAAGTCTCTCACAACTTCAGTCCTACTTGGCACATGACACTCTTTTCCCTCCAACTCCTGTAGCCTCTTCCAGTTATGCCCATGGCAAAAGAACATGAGATCTGCTGAAACTGCCACTAGTAACAAACAGACAACTCTGTCTCTTAGCAGCAAAGTCAGACATAATCCTTTCTCCTATGAGCCCTGTCACTCGAGCTCCAAGCACTGAGTCAGAAAGCAGCACAAGTCACCCCTTAACCAATTCTTTTTCTGAAGACCCCAAGGTGTCCTTAACCACTGTTCTGCAGAAAAATCCCTATTAGTCACCTCTGTTAAATAGCATCCCTTGACAACCACAGCCCATGGTGGCCAACATAAAGAATCAGAGAAAATCTCTCTTAATCCCCTTACCCACAGAGGCCACAGCCAGAACTTTTACTGTCAAGGTGACAAACAGTACCTATCCTCAGCAATTTCATTGCTCAGCTCAACACCTGAAGTGAATTCAGTCCTGCCTCCTAGTACAATTCCAGGGGATATCCCAAAGAGTTTAAGGCCACAACTCTGGAGAGACGGGCCCTTTGTCCAGGTGGACTATGCTAAACACAGTGACCCCTGCCTATGCTGAATCAGGTACAAATCCTGCTGCTGTGAACCAGGGTGGAACTATCTATAACTCAAATTCCATTAGTCACCAAAACTCACAGGGGAGGGACATAGAATCCCTATTCTTTTCTCATCCTGTACTTGAGTGCAGGGAAACTAGTTCAAGGTCTGCTTCCACTCTGATGCCAGGACTATGGGACAGCCAATATTCTATGGGTAACATAGGCACAGAGGCCAGCCATTAACTGTGCAATCTCATACCCTGGTATTTATGCAGCACAAACAAATGGGTGTATTGTGCACACTGTCACCCTCAATGGAAAGCAGTCTTTGAGGCCAAGGATAGTGTCATTTTCCTCTTTGCATCTATAGATTTAAGCACTGAATATTTGTGGATTTGTTTGATAAGGAGACACGAGGCTCAGGAAAACAGGCCAAGGAAACAGAGGTTGGACCTCAGATATGTGTCCCATGAAGTGATCTCTCTTAGAACCTGACACCTAGCTTTCTAAGCTCTTGGACTTGGATTTAATCATCTAGGAGGTCTCTTGCAGCTCTAATAATAATAACTAACGTCTATATAATGCTTACTTTGAATCAGTCTCTCTGCCAAGTGCTTGACAAACATCTCATTCAATCCCCGCAGCAACCTTTGGAGAGGTAGGTGCTCTTATAACCCCCGTTTTTATGATGAAGAACCTGAGGCAGTCAGGGTCAAGTGACTTGCCCAGAGTACCAGAACTAGTAATGTCTGAGGCTAATTTTGAACTCAGGTCTTTCTGACTCTAAGTCCAGTTCTCTGTCCACTGTACTACCTAACTATTGGATCATAGGTAGATTTATTTTCTTCTGTTCTCTCCTAACCATAGTCTCTCCACTCATGGCTGTTTTCTCTCCCTACAGGTTATAAACATCAAATGAGCTTCCCTTGCTTCAGAAACAGTGAGTATTCTTATCCTGGCACTAAACAGAGGATACAATTTGTACATCCTGATCTTGTTCCAATAGCATCTTAGGAAAGAGAAGCTGGGATAGGAGGGCCAAAGAGAGAGAAAGACACCAGAAAATCCTGGTTCCTTTCTCATATTTCAATCCCCACATGTCAGCCTGTGACCATGTGAAACAGAGATAGTTTCCCTTGTATTTTATAGCCCCTCCCTATAATCATACCATGCTTACCTGGTCCATAGTTTTCATTCACGATCTTTCTTCCTCAGTGCCTCAGAGAAAAACCATCACTTTAGCATTCTCTCTGACTTCATCCTCAGTTCCTCTCACTGCAGGAAGCAGCCATTTGCATTTTTGATGAATGCTGGTAAATTTTGCTGCATTTAATTATGAAGTTGAAAGCTAGCTACTGGTCCTAGACTCATAACATCACAGACTTAGATCTTGAAGTGAACTTCCAGGCTATCTAGTTTAATCTACTCCTCATGATAAAATTAAATAATAAATTTCCAATGTAAAAAGCTGTCTTTTCTACCTCCTCTTAAACTATTACTGTAAGAAATACCTATAATCTATAAAAATTTATTTCATTAGCTGTTTCCAAAATATATATCCTAGTCTGCCCCCTGAATCCAACACCAATCTGTTCAAACGTATGCTTCATCAATGATTCTCTGGTATTCTGATTAGTCATGGTAGTGATCAGAATTCTTAAATCTTTTAAAGTTATTTATTTTTACGATGTTGTTATTGTATACATTGTTCTTCTGGTGCTGCTCACAAGTCTCCCCAGGTTTTTCTGAAAATATCTCAAAATTTATTTTCAAGAAAGCCATGCTTTTCTGTCTGAAAACTGGTACTAAGTATCCATTCCAAGGCAGAAAGAATGTTACAAGCTAGGCAACTGGGGTCAAGTGACTTATCAAGAGTCACACAGCCAGGAAGAATTTCATGCCAGATTTGAACCCAAGACCTCATAACTCTAGAAGTGGAGCTCTCTGCTACTCTTCAATAATTTATTATAGCAAAATAATATTTCATCACACTCATGAACATGAGAACTTGTCCAGTCATTCCCTTACTGATGAGAGTATCTCCTCAACTTCCATTCTTTAGTATCCCCTCATTTCCATTCTTTGCCACATTAAAAAGGTTTGGTATTTTTTCCTTAGGATATCTGGTTCTTTTTTTTTTGTACTCTTTGGGATGTAAACCTAGTAATGATATTTTTCAGCCAAAGGCTATATGCATAGTTTCATGGCATAGTTCTAGTTTACTTTCTTAAAATTTGAGTCCAATGTGCAGATCTGCTCTACCAACAGTGTATCAGTAGCCCATTTTCTCTATTACCCATATTGGTCCTTTTCCTTTTTTCCAGCTTTTCCAATTGTATGGGCTTATGTGAAACACCAAAATTGTTTTAATTTTTATTTCTATAATTATCAGTGATTTGGGTAATTTGTTCACATAGATATTGTTTACTTGAGTTTCTTCATTGAGACCTCCCTATTCATAAACTTTGACTATTATTGGAGAATCATTTTGATTTTTTCAACATTAAATTTTTCTATTATATGTAACAACAGTTTCCAAAATTTTTAAGGATCATTGAGTCACAAATTCCCCCACCCACTCACCCATTTTGAAATGGTAAGCAAATATTATGTAGATCTAACATATGTAAACATATAAAAGTTTCCCATATTAGACCTTTTATGAAATGTAACTGAAATAAAAAAATTAGAAGGTGAAAACAATCTTGCTTTCTTCTGGATTTAGAATTCATCAATTCTTTTTCCCTGGAAGCAGATGGCATTTAAAAAAATCACGAGTCCTGAGGCATAGTTTTGGATCATTATATTCCTGAGAAAAAACTGTTATTCATAGGTCTGTTCATTGTACTGCATTCCTGTCCCTGTGTTCAATGTCCTCCTGGTTCTGTTTATTATACTATGCTTTAATTCCTGTAAATCTTTCCAGGTTTTTCTGAGTTCCTCCTTTTCATTTCTTATATCACAATAGTATTCCATAATAATCATATATTACAACTTTGTCATTCCCCAATTGATGGATATCCTTTCACTTGCCAATTATATACCCCCCCCACATCCCCCTAAAGAGCTGCTTTAAATATTTTTGCACATATAACCCCTTGCTTCCCCCCCTTTTAATCTCTTTGGTAAACAAACCTAATAATGGTATTACTGGCTCAAAGAGTATGTATGTACTGTTAGGCCTATGCCTTTGGGCATAAGTCCAAATTGCTCTCCAGAATGGATAAATAACTTCACAAATTCCACAAAAGGGCATTAGTGTCTCAACTTTTCCATTTGCCCTCCAAGTTTTACATTTTCCTTTTCTTCCATAATAGCCAATATCTTTTTTTTTTGTAAATTATTTATTTAGTCAATTTAGAACATTATTCCTTGGTTACAAGAATCATATTCTTTCCCTGCTTTCCCTCAACCCAACCTTCCCATAGTCGACATGCAATTCCACTGAGTATTACATGTGTCCTTGATAAAAACCTCTTTCCATGTTGTTGGTGTTTGCATTAGGATGTTCATTTAGAATCTTCATGCCCAATCATATCCCTTCGACCCATGTAATCAAGTAGTTGTTTTTCTTCTGTATTTCTATTCCCACAGATTTTACTCTGAATGTGGATAGTGTTCTTTCTCGTAGATCCCTCCAAGTTGTTCAGGATCACTACTTTGCCACTAATGGAGAAGTCCATTACATTCGATTGTAGCACAGTGTATGGGTCTCTGTGTACAATGTTCTCCTGGTTCTGCTCTTTTCACTCTACATCAATTCCTGGAGGTCATTCCAGTTCCCATGGAACTCCTCCAGTTCATTATTCCTTTGAACACAATAGTATTCCATCAGCAACAGATACCACAATTGGTTCAGTCATTCCCTCAAATGAAGGGTATTTCCTCATTTTCCAATTTTTTTTGCCACAATAAAAAGCCCAGCTATGAATATTCTTGTACAAGTATTTTTCCCTTTTATCTCTTTGGGGTACACACTCCAGCAGTGATCAAACGGCAGACAGTCTTTTAGTGCCCCTTGGTCATAGTTCCAAATTGCCCTCCAGAATGGTTGGATCAATTCATAACTCCACCAGCAATGCATTAGTGTCCCAACTTTGCCACATCCCCTCTAGCATTCAGAATGGATGAATAAGTTCACAAGTTCCACTACAGGGCATTAGTGTCTCAATTTTTCCATATCCCCTCCAAGTTTTGTCATTTTCCTTTTCTTTCATAATAGCCAATCTCTGATGAGCTGTAGAGTGACAACTTAGAGTTGTTTTAATATGCAATACTCTATATTATAGTGGTTTAGAGCATATTTTGCACATCTAAAGAGAACATTAATTACTTTAAGAATTCCCTCTTCATCTCCTTTGACCATTTATCATTTTGGGAAAGATTTGTATTCTTGTATATTCTACTCATTTCTCTACGTATTTGAGAAATGAGTCTCTTATTAGAGAGCTGTGTAAACTTTTTTTTTTCTTCATTATGATTAGTGAATAAAACACTCTCCATCTTATTTACTCCTGTTTAGGTTCTGGCCTCCACTTTCCCCAATTTGCCCTCTTTTTCTATCAGTTCTCTTAACCCCTTCTCTTACTCCCTTCACTTCCTTCTTTAATTCAGGGTAAATAGATTTTTAATACACAAGTGATTGTGGGTATTCTTCTCTCATTGAGCCAATGAAATGAGACCTCCTTCCCAATCTCTGCTCTCTTCCCCTCCACTGCAAAAAGCTCTTTCTTGTCTCTTTTATGTGAAATAATTGAGCCCTTTTTATTTTACTCTTCTTCTTCCTCCCAATGCATTACCCTTGTCTCATATTTCTATTTTATACTATTTTATTTTGTAACATCCCATCATATTCAACCCATACCCTTGCCATCTGTCTATGTATGTTCCTTCTAAGTTCCCTAATAATGACCAGATACTTTATAAGAATCATCTTCTCATGCATGGTTGTATGCAGTTTAATCTTATTGAAAGTCTTTTGATTTCTTTTTCCTGTTTAGCCTTTTAGGCTTCTCTTGAATGTTGTGTTTGAGAGTCATTTCCCATTTAGTTCTGATCTTTTCATCAAGAATTTTTGAAAGACCTCTATTTCATGGACTATCGATTTCCCCCCTCTGAAGCATTATGCTAATTTTTACTGGTTAAGTGATCCTTGATTGAAGTCCTAGCTCTTTGCCCTTTGGAATTTCACATTCCATCCATTATGATCCTTTAATGTAGAAGCTGGAAAAATATTGATTATCCTGATCATGGTTCTATGGTATTTGAATTGTTTCTTCTTGTTTGATGGTATTTTCTCTTTGACCTGGGATTTCTGGAATGTGGCTATACTATCCTAGGGTCCTTTTGGACTTGCTTTCAGGAGGTAATTGATGAATTGTTTTGATTTCTCTTTTGCCCTCTGATTCTGCAATATTGGAGCAGTTTTCCTTGTTAATTTCTTTAAAGATAATGCCTAACCTCTTTTTTTAACATGAAATTAACATAACTCCATAATCCTTAGATTATCTCTTCTAGATTTATTTCCCATATAAGAGTTTTTCAAATGAAGGAAACATTTCAAATATGCTTTTTTTCATTTTTTGATTTTCTTTGATTATTTCTTGATATCTCATGGAGACATTATCTTCCACTTTCGTAATTCTCATTTTTAATGTCTGATTTTTTCCATTTTTATTTTTAATTAATTAATTAAGACTATTTTTTCACTGTTGCATGATTCATGTTCTTCCCCTCTCCTTCTACTTCCCACCTCCCAGAGCTGAAGAGCAATTTCACTGCATTATACATTTATTGTTGTTTAAAACCTATTTCCCAATTACTAGTAAAGTGATTTTTTAAAGTCAAAAGCAGGACTTCTGGGTTAAGATGGCGGCTGTGTCTAAACAGGACTTTTACTCTCCAAACCACCAACCAATATAGAATACCTCAAAAAAACAAGTTCAGATGAAAGAAGGGACACCACAGTAGAACTTAGTATTGAAATGCCAGAGTCACAGCCAGCAAGCCATAATCAGAGACAACTCTAGCTCCTTGGTAGCTAAGTATGACCACCAGGGACTTCTAACCCCAGAGAGCAGCTAGACATTTAGGACTCTAGAAGACTGAAGTTTGTGAACCTTGGGTGCAGAGATAGAGCAGGGAGATAACACCTCTAATGAAGAGGCAATTAAGGCAATCACTAAAATCTATTTTGCTCAAATGTATGGCAATATAGATATGGAAATCTAGGTGATATGGATGAATATTTACAAAAATATAAATTGCCTTGATTAACAGAAGAAAGCATAGAATGCTTAAATAATCCCATATCAGAAAAAGAAATTGAATAAGCAAGCAAAGAACTCCCTGAGAAAAAATCCACAGGACCAGATGGATTCACAGATGAATCCTATCAAACATTCAGAGAACAACCAATCCCAATACTATTGAAAATATTTAACATAATAAGCAAGTAAAAGGAGTTCTACCAAATTCCTTTCATGACAAAAATATGGGACTGATTTCCAAAGTCAGGTAGATTAAAACCAGAGAAAGAAATCTACAGACCAGTCGCCCTAATGAATATAGATGCAAAAATCTTAAATAGAATATTGGGAAAAAGAATCTAGCAAGGCATGAGGGTTATTCATTATGATCAGGTGGGATTTATACCAGGAATGCAAGGATGTTTCAGTATTAGGAAAACTATTCATATAATTGACCATATCAACAAGCAAAGCAACAAAAGTAACATGATTATCTCAATAGATGCAGAAAAAGCTTTTGACAAAATACAACAGTTTTTCCTATTGAAAACACTAGAAAGTATAGGAATAGAAGGACTTTTCCTAAAAATAATAAACAGTATATATATATATATATATATGTGTTTGTGTGTGTGTGTGTGTATTTACACACACACACACACACACACACACACACACACACACACACACATATATATATATATCCAAAACCATTAGTAAGCATCATTTGCAATGAGGACAAATTAGAATCATTCCCAATAATAAAAATAGTGAAACAAGGATGTGCCCTTTATAACCTCTATTATTTAACATTGTACTAGAAACACTAGCTATAGAAATTAAAGAAGAAAAAGAAATGTATTAAAATAGGCAGTGGGGAGAACAAGCTATCACTCTTTGCAGATGATATGATTGTCTACTTAAAGCATCCTAGAGAATCCACTAAAAAGCTGATGGAAAAATCAAGAATTTTAGAAAAGTTGCAGGATACAAAAGGAACCCACATAAATCATCAGCATTTCTACATATTTCCAACACACCCAAGCAGCAGATGATAGAAAGAGAAATTCCATTTAAAATCACCCTAGACAATATAAAATACTTAGGAATCTATTTGCAAAGATAAAGAGAGGAATTATACAAACACAACTACAAAATACTTTCCACGAAACTAAAACTAGATCTAAAAAATTGGAAAAATATTAATTGCTTATGGGTAGGATTAGCAAACAATAAAAATTATCATTCTACCCAAATTAATTTACTTATTTAGTGCCATACCTATCACACTACCAAGAAACCTTTTTACTGAATTAGGAAAAAACTATGACAAAGTTCATTTGGAAGAACAAAAGATCAAGAATATCAAGGGAAATAATGAAAAAAAAATGTGAAGGAAGGTTGCCTAGCAGTACCAGATCTTAAACTTATACTATAAAGCAATGGTCATGAAAACAATATGGTACTGGCTAACAGACAGAAGGAGAGGATCAGCGGAATAGGCTTGGGGTAAGTGACCTCAGGAAGACAGTCTATGATGAACTCAAAGATCCCAGCTTTTGGAACAAAAATGCACTATTTGACAAAACCTGCTGGGAAAATGGGAAAACAGTATGGGAGAGATTAGGTTTAGATCAGTGTCTCACACCCCACACCAAGATAAACACAGAATGGGTGAATGACTTGAATATAAAGAAGGAAACTATAAATAAATTAGTTGAACACAGAATAGTATACTTGCCAGTCTTTGGGAAAGGAAATAATTTAAGACCAATCAAAAATCACAAAATGTAAAATAAATAACTTTGATTACATTAAATTAAAAAGGGTTTGTTCAAACAAACCAATGCAACCAAAATTAGATGGGAAGCAAAAAGTGGGAAAATTTTTTATAAGAAACCACTGACAAAAGTCTAATTACTCAAATATATAAAGAGCTAAATCAATTGTACAAAAAATCAAGCCATTCTGCAATTGATAAATGGGCAAGGGAAGGGACATGAATAGACAATTTTCAGATAAAGAAATCAAAACTGTCAATAAGCACATGAACAAATGTTCTAAATCTCTCATAATAAGAGAAATGCAAATCAAAACAAGTCTGAGGTATCACCTCACACCTAGCAGATTAGCTAACATGACAGCAAAGGAAAATAACAAATGTTGGAGGGGATGTGGTAAAATTGGGACATTAATACATTACTGGTAGAGTTGTGAATTGATCCAACCATTTTGGATGGCAATTTGGAACTATGCCCAAAGGGTTTTAAAAGACTGTCTTCCCTTTGATCCAGCCATATCACCCTTGCGTTTATACTACCCCAAAGATATCAAAGGGAAAAAACTTGTACAAAAATAATTATAGCTGTGCTCATTGTGGTGGCAAAAAACTGGAAAATGAAAGGTGTGCCCTTCAAATGGGGAATGGTTTAAGAAATTGTGGTATCTGTTGTTGATGGAATACTATTGTGCTATAAAGAATTATGAACTGGAAGGATTCCATGTGACCTGAACAACCTCCAGGAACTAATGCAGAGTGAAAGGAGCAGAACCAGGAGAACATTATACAGAGAGACTGATACACTGTGGTACAATTGAATGCAATGGACTTCTCTATTTGCAATAATGCAATGATCCAAGACAATTCTGAGGAACTTTTGGGAAAGATAGCTATACACATTCAGAGGAGGAACTGTGGGAATAGAAACACAGAAGAAAAACATCTGCTTGATCACATGGGTCATTGGGGATATGACTGGGGATGTAGACTCCAAACAATCACCATAGTGCAATTAAAATTCGGAAACAGGTCTTCATCAATATATCTTTCCTTGATACGTGTGACTTAGAATCATTTTGCAGTCCTTATCTTTCCTTGATAAATCAATGACACAAGTAAAACCCAATGGTATTGTGTGTTGGCTATGGGGGAGGAGGAGGGGAGGGAAAGAACATGAACCATGTAACCATGGGAAAATCTTCTAAATTAATTAATTAAATGAATTTTTTTTTCATTTCAACGAAAAAAAAAATAAAGTGCAAAAGTCAAAATCCTCAATCATTTTGTCAATCAGACCATTTGATCAATCATAAGTTTTTCTTAAGCATTTCTGTAATCACTCCTCTTTCTCTGGATGTAGGTAGCATTCTCTTATAAGTTCCTATAGATTGTCCTAGAACATTGCATTGCTACTAGTAGAGAAGTCCATTACATTTGATTATGGCACAATGAATCAGTCTCTGTGTACCATGTTCTCCTGCTTCTGCTCATTTCTCTCTGCATCAATTTCTGAAGGTGTCTTTCTGATTCACATGGAATTCCTTCAGTTCAACAATTTGTTTCAACACAATACCATCACCATCAGATGCCACAATTTGTTCAGCAATTTTCCCATTGATGGACAACAGAAGATAATTTTCTTGAGTGAGGTTTTGTAGTTCATATTCCCTTTGGCCCATTTTACTATCTAAAGTTGTTTTCCTCAGCAAATTTTCATACCTCTTTTTTCCCCTAGTGCTAATTTTGCCTTTCAAGAAATTCTTCTTCAGTGTATTTTTGTGTATCTTGTCCCATATGGCCAATTCTACTTTTTGAAAGAGTTCATCTCTTCATTGAATTTTTATAAAATGTCTTTTACCACTTCATATATTCTGACTTGAAAGATGTTCATTTCTTCAATATTGTTTGTGCCTCCTTTTATAAGGTGTTGACTTTTTACATGAATTTCCTGTATCACTGTCATCACTTCTCCTGAATTTTCTTCTACCTCTCCTAATGGATCATTAAAGCTCTTTTTGAGCTTCTTCCATTAATTTGTTTTTTGGCTTGATCCTTATTTTTATTGGAAATCCTTATTTTTATTGGAAAGTTTGCATGCAGTGGCATTGATTTTTGTAGTCTTCTACTTTTCTGTTTTGGTTTTCTTTGTCACCAAAATAGCTCTCTGTGTTGAATTTCTTTTTCATCTTTTTGCTCATTTCCAGCCCTTTCCTTTCCATTTTTAAAATGAGAGTTAAAATTGAATCTGTACCTGTGGTAGAGTTGAGTACTGCTCCAAGTTTAAGGTTCTTTGTACAGCTGCCCTCAGAGTTAACTCTAGGGATCAATCTGCTTTCAGCCCTTCACATTTGGTATCATGAAAGCAATGGTTTGTTTAGTACCCTTCTGGTCTATATTCTGCTTTGTGAGTAACCCTAAGCACTCTTTCCTCCCTTGGAACTGTGACCAGGGAGAGTCTGCTGCTCTCCTGTGGCTACAAGCACTGGTCTCTGCTAGCCCTTCTCCACCCAGAGAATCTCTCCCACAGACTGGGATCTGAATATGAGCAATGTAACAAGAATTGCCGTAAGAGTGAGTAAAAGGACCCATGTAATCTTCTAAGCAATTTTCTGATCCCCCCCACCCATTTATTATCTGGGACTTAATGCTCCAGAAGTCTTTCCTGTTACTTCAGTTGTGGTCAAGGCCTGCTGGCTTGGTGGGCCTGCCCTGGTGCAAAATGTGTTCCACTTCCACCTCTACCACAGTCCATTCCATCTGTCCTGCTAGCTTTTCTAAGTTGTTTTGTGCTGGAAAATCAGTCATATTTTTTGTGTGTGTTATAATACTGCTCCAGAATTCATTGTAAGGCATTTTATCAGGATTTTAAAGGGTAATTTGATAGAGATCAGACGAGAGATCTCTATATCTTCAATCAACTTGGATTCGCTTCAAATTCTTCTGATCAGGGTCTCATTTCTAATCCAAATTTATAAAAATAAAAGCCAAGTGCAAAGACTTTTTCTCCTCAAATACCTGATTCCCTTCTAATTTTACTACATTGGTTTTGTTTTGAGGGGAAAGCAACTTAATTTCATGTAAGCAACATTGTCCATTTTATCTTTCTGACCTATTTATCCCTCATGTGATCATGAACTCTCCCCGTCCATTAATATGTAAGTTGAAATTTTCCCCATTACTCTCATTTGTTTTATATCACCTTTTGTATCTAAGTCATGTACCCATTTGGAAGGTATTTTGTTATGTGATGCAAGAATATTGGTTCATCCCTAGTTTCTGCAAAACTAATTTTCAGTATTTTCAGCAATTTTTTAAAGTAATCAGTTTTTAACCTTGAAAATGGATTAACCTCTGCTGCTTTTCTCTTTCTTCTTTTTTGGCTCCGGGATCATTCGGCCCACACTACCTGAACCTAATCCCATCAGGAGCCATTAGAGTCCAGGCAAGCCACGACCCCTCCCCCCTTAGAGAGCAGGGTCTTCTGAAAGAACCAGCTGAACCTAATCCCATCAGGAGCCCTCAGAGCTACTGAAAGGACAGAAAACTCAGGGCTGGCAAAGGGGTTGCTCCAAAGAGCTTTCCTTGAAAGTAACTCGGCCAGTCTCTGGGCACTCAACACAGGCTGTGGAAGAGGAGGTGGCTGCTTTTTTTTTCCCTTCCCTTTTTTGGCTCTGGGATCTTTCGGCCCACACCACCTGAACCTAATCTCATCAGGAGCCCTCAGAGTCCAGGCAAGCCACAACCCCTCCCCCCTTAGAGAGCTGGGTCTTCTGAAAAAACAGAAACCTAGAGGCGAAGTCAAGATGGCAGCCTAGAAGGAGCATAGACCTGGCAGCCTGGCTAGAGCTTTAGAGATCCTCCATATCTGCTCCAGCCGTCCAGGAAGTTTAAAACTTAGAATAAACCCATCCCAAATAAGCTGAACTCAATCCCATCAAAAGTCTCCAGAACACAGGGAAGCCCAGGCTCCCCATCCATCCTCACTGACTGCTGAACTTTAAGCCAATCAAAAGCCTCCAGAGGACAGGAAAGCTCAAACCCCCAACAACCCTCCCTCAGAGATTACACCAAGAGATCCTCTGTTAAAGCTCCAAGAGGGGAGACTGATAGAAGTCCCTAAAAAACAGAAAAATGAGAGGAACAAGAGCACAGACAAATACAGGGAGGAAAGAAGGGGTGAATTTGAACAAACAACAGAAACAGAAGAAAGAAACTACAATAGACAGCTACTACTCACCAAATGGAACAGAGGGGGAGAGATCAGCAAACGATAAACCAGAAATCCCAGCGAATTGGATACAGGCTGTGGAAGAACTCAAAACACAGCTAAGAGAGGCTGAAGACAATTGGGAAAAGAACTTAAAAATTAAGATAAGTCATCTGGAAACAGAGGCACTTGAACTAAAGCAAGAAAATAGTGTCCTGAAAGCCAAAATCATCCAGCTGGAAAATGAGGCAAAGGAGATGAAAGATGAAGCAAAGGAGATGAAAGACGAGATAAAGAGGATGAAAGACAATCTTCAAAGAAACTCAGACCAGAAGGAAAAAGACGACCAAAAAGCCAAAGATGAAATCCAATCTTTAAGAACCCGAGTAAAACAACTAGAATCAAGTGACCTCACAAGGCAGCAGGACACTATAAGACAAAACAAAAAGAATGAAAAAATTGAGGAAAATGTGAAGCATCTCATTCACAAAACAGACGATTTAGAAAATCGTTCAAGAAGAGACAATTTAAGAATAATTGGACTACCAGAAGACCACGACAAAAGAAAAAGCCTGGACATAATACTAGAGGAAATTATCCAGGAAAACTGTCCCGAAATCCTAGAACAAGAGGGGAAAGTGGAGATTGAAAGAATCCACAGATCACCCCCTGTTTTTAATCCCCAACTGACAACACCAAGAAATGTTATAGCCAAATTCAAAAACAATCAGATAAAAGAACAGGTATTACAAGCTGCCAAAAAGAAACCATTCAGATACCATGGAAACATGGTGAGGATAACACAGGATCTTTCTGCATCCACACTGAAGGACCGAAAGGCATGGAATATGATATTCCGGAAAGCAAGGGAACTAGGCCTACAGCCAAGAATAAAATACCCATCAAAACTGACTATATTCTTACAGGGGAAAGTATGGTCATTTAACACAACAGAGGAATTCCAAGCATTCATAAATAAAAGACCAGACCTGAACAGAAAATTTGAAGTCCAACCACAGAATTCAAGAGAATCATCAAAAGGTAATTAAAAAAGAGGGGAAAAACAACAACAACAACAAAGGTTTTTTTTTAAGAGACTCAATAAGTTAAAATGATATGTATCCCTATAAGAAAAGAGGTCATTGGCAACTCTTAAAAACTGTTGCTATCACCTAAGCAGCTAGAAGAACTACACTCAGAGGGAAGGGACAAACTGTATAGGATGAAAGGACAAGACATAAATAGGTATATAGAGATATGCATGCATAAATACATATACATGTGTATGTATATATATATATATACATGACTAAAGCTAAAAAAGAAAAGAGGTTATGACTAAAAGAAATGGGAAAAGAAACAAATGGGGGTAAATTTATATGTCACAAAGAAGCTCATGGCGGGAGGGGGGAGAACATCGATACACTGGAAGGGTAAAGAGGTCGGAGATAGGAAATATTCAACTCTTACGTACTTTGAAACTGACCCAAAGAGGGAAGAACAATCCAATCCATTGGGGAAGAGAATAGATTTGCGCCCTATAGAGGAGTAGAAGGGTAAAAAACAGACTGGTGGGGAGGGAAGCAGTACAAGGGAGGGAGAGGGTGGGGGGGGAATTTTTAAAAAGACTACAGGGGAAAATAAGGGAGGGAATTAGAAGAGAGGGGGGTAGAAAGGGAAATACAAGGGGGACTGATTTAAAGTAAATCACTGGACTAAAAGGTAGAGCTGAAGAAGAAAGGTTAGAATTAGGGAAGGATATCAAAATGCCAGGGAGTCCACAAGTGACAGTCATAACATTGAACGTGAATGGGATGAACTCACCCATAAAACGTAAACAAATAGAAGAATGGATTAGAATCCAAAACCCTACCATATGTTGTCTCCAAGAAACACACATGAGGCGGGTAGACACCCACAAGGTCAGAATTAAAGGATGGAGTAAGACCTTCTGGGCCTCAAGTGACAGAAAGAAGGCAGGAGTGGCAATCATGATATCTGATAAAGCCAAAGCAAAAATAGACCTGATCAAAAGGGATAGGGAAGGTTATTATATTTTGTTAAAAGGGACTTTAGATAATGAGGAAATATCACTAATCAATATATATGCACCAAATAATATAGCACCCAAATTTCTAATGGAGAAACTAGGAGAATTGAAGGAAGAAATAGACAGTAAAACCATATTAGTGGGAGACTTAAACCAACCATTATCAAATTTAGATAAATCAAATCAAAAAATAAATAAGAAAGAGGTAAAAGAAGTGAATGAAATCTTAGAAAAATTAGAATTAATAGACATATGGAGAAAAATAAATAGGGATAAAAAGGAATACACCTTCTTCTCAGCACCACATGGCACATTCACAAAGATTGACCATACATTAGGTCACAGAAACATGGCACACAAATGCAGAAAAGCAGAAATAATAAATGTAGCCTTTTCAGACCACAAGGCAATAAAAATAACGATCAGTAATGGTACATGGAAAACCAAATCAAAAACTAATTGGAAACTAAACAATATGATACTCCAAAATCGTTTAGTTAGAGAAGAAATCATAGAAACAATTAATAATTTCATCGAGGAAAATGACAATGGCGAGACATCCTTTCAAACCTTTTGGGATGCAGCCAAAGCAGTAATCAGAGGTAAATTCATATCCCTGAGTGCATATATTAACAAACTAGGGAGAGCAGAGATCAATCAATTGGAAATGCAAATAAAAAAACTCGAAAGTGACCAAATTAAAAACCCCCAGCAGAAAACCAAACTAGAAATCCTAAAAATTAAGGGAGAAATTAATAAAATTGAAAGTGATAGAACTATTGATTTAATAAATAAGACAAGAAGCTGGTACTTTGAAAAAACAAACAAAATAGACAAAGTACTGGTCAATCTAATTAAAAAAAGGAAGGAAGAAAAGCAAATTAACAGCATCAAAGATGAAAAGGGGGACAGCACCTCCAATGAGGAGGAAATTAAGGCAATCATTAGAAATTACTTTGCCCAATTATATGGCAATAAATACACCAATTTAGGAGAAATGGATGAATATATACAAAAATACAAACTGCCTAGACTAACAGAAGAGGAAATAGAATTCTTAAATAATCCCATATCAGAAATTGAAATCCATCAAGCCATCAAAGAACTTCCTAAGAAAAAATCCCCAGGGCCTGATGGATTCACCTGTGAATTCTATCAAACATTCAGAGAACAGTTAATCCCAATACTATACAAACTATTTGACATAATAAGCAAAGAGGGAGTTCTACCAAACTCCTTTTATGACACAAACATGGTACTGATTCCAAAACCAGGCAGGTCAAAAACAGAGAAAGAAAACTATAGACCAATCTCCCTAATGAATATAGATGCAAAAATCTTAAATAGGATACTAGCAAAAAGACTTCAGCAAGTGATCAGAAGGGTCATCCACCATGATCAAGTAGGATTTATACCAGGGATGCAGGGCTGGTTCAATATTAGGAAAACCATCCACATAATTGACAACATTAACAAGCAAACCAACAAGAACCACATGATTATCTCAATAGATGCAGAAAAAGCCTTTGATAAAATACAACACCCATTCCTATTAAAAACACTAAAAAGCATAGGAATAGAAGGGTCATTCCTAAAAATAATAAACAGTATATATCTAAAACCATCAGCTAATATCATTTGCAATGGGGATAAACTAGATGCATTCCCAATAAGATCAGGAGTGAAACAAGGATGCCCATTATCACCTCTATTATTTGACATCGTACTAGAAACACTAGCAGTAGCAATTAGAGAAGAAAAAGAAATTGAAGGCATCAAAATAGGCAAGGAGGAGACCAAGTTATCACTTTTTGCAGATGACATGATGGTCTACTTAAAGAATCCTAGAGATTCAACCAAAAAGCTAATTGAAATAATCAACAACTTTAGCAAAGTTGCAGGATACAAAATAAACCCACATAAGTCATCAGCTTTTCTATATATCTCCAACACAGCTCAGCAGCAAAAACTAGAAAGAGAAATCCCATTCAAAATCACCTTAGACAAAATAAAATACCTAGGAATCTACCTCCCAAGACAAACACAGGAACTATATGAACACAACTACAAAACACTCGCCACACAACTAAAACTAGACTTGAGCAATTGGAAAAACATTAACTGCTCATGGGTAGGACGAGCCAACATAATAAAAATGACTATCCTGCCCAAACTTATTTATCTATTTAGTGCCATACCCATGGAACTCCCAAAAAATTTCTTTACTGATTTGGAAAAAAGCATAACAAAGTTCATTTGGAATAACAAAAGATCAAGGATATCCAGGGAAATAATGAAAAAAAACACTAATGAGGGGGGCCTAGCAGTCCCAGACCTCAAACTATATTACAAAGCAGCAGTCATCAAAACAATTTGGTACTGGCTAAGAGACAGAAAGGAGGATCAGTGGAATAGACTGGGGGAAAGCGACCTCAGCCAGATAGTATACGATAAACCCAAAGATCCCAGGTCTTGGGACAAAAATTCACTATTTGATAAGAACTGCTGGGAAAATTGGAAGACAGTGTGGGAGAGATTAGGAATTGATCAACACCTCACACCCTACACCAAGATAAATTCAAAATGGGTAAAAGACTTAAACATAAAGAAGGAAACCATAAGTAAATTGGGTAAACACAGAATAGTATACATGTCAGACCTTTGGGAAGGGAAAGACTTTAAAACCAAGCAAGACATAGAAAGAATCACAAAATGTAAAATAAATAATTTTGACTACATCAAATTAAAAGGCTTTTGTACAAACAAAAGCAATGTAACTAAAATCAGAAGGAAAACAACAAGTTGGGAAAAAATCTTCATAAAAACCTCTGACAAAGGTTTAATTACTCAAATTTATAAAGAGCTAAATCAATTGTACAAAAAATCAAGCCATTCCCCAATTGATAAATGGGCAAGGGACATGGATAGACAGTTTTCAGATAAAGAAATCAAAACTATTAATAAGCACATGAAGAAGTGCTCCACATCTCTTATAATCAGAGAGATGCAAATCAAAACAACTCTGAGGTATCACCTCACACCTAGCAGATTGGCTAACGTGACAGCTATGGAAAGTAATGAATGCTGGAGGAGAAGCGGCAAAGTAGGGACACTAATTCATTGCTGGTGGGGTTGTGAGTTGATCCAACCATTCTGGAGGGCAATGTGGAACTATGTCTAAAGGGAGATTGAAGACTGTCTACCTTTTGATCCAGCCATAGCACTGCTGGGTTTGTACCCCAAAGAGATAATGGACAAAAAGACTTGTACAAAAATATTCATAGCTGCGCTCTTTGTGGTGGCCAAAAATTGGAAAATGAGGGGATGCCCATCAATTGGGGAATGGCTGAACAAATTGTGGTATATGTTGGTGATGGAATACTATTGTGCTCAAAGGAATAATAAAGTGGAGGATTTCCATGTGAACTGGAACAACCTCCAGGAAGTGATGCAGAGCGAGAGGAGCAGAACCAGGAGAACATTGTACACAGAGACAAACACACTGTGGTATCATCGAACGTAATGGACTTCTCCATTAGTGGTGGTGTAATGTCCCTGCACAATCTGCAGGGATCAAGGAGAAAAAAACACTATCCAAAAGCAGAGGACAAACTGAGGGAATAGAAACACCAAGGAAAATCAACTGCCTGACTACAATGGCTGAGGGGACATGACAGAGGAAAGACTCGGAGCGAACACTCTGATGCAAATACTAACAACATGGCAATGGGTTCAAGTCAAGAACACATATGATACCAGTGGAATCACACGTCTGCCACGGGGGGTGGGAGGGAGGAAAAGAAAATGATCTTTGTCTTTAATGAAAAATGCATGGAAATGATCAAATAAAATACTATTTAAAAAAAAAAAGAAAATGGATTAACCTCCTCATTTTACTTGTGAGGAAACTAAGGCAAAAACATAGCACATGGCAGGGCCACAATTTGAATCTAGGTCTTATTTTGAGATACGTCCAGCGGTCTTTCAGAGGGTGAGGTGTTACTCCTTCTTTGTGTAATGAATCAGTTGAGTAATAGAGATGAGACACGCTATGTGCTAAGTCGCACATGCCCAGGAGTCACATAGCATTCTGCTATAGCATGGAGGCTTGTTTATTATATAGGTTAGTGATTACATACTTCTTTGGCACACAATCCATTTTATACATATTTTTCCATGGAACTTAACAGCAAATGCCAAGCTTAAGTAAATACTCATTGAAACATTGTTGCTATAGATGAATGACATCAGAACAGGGTGATCCTAGATGTTAGTTCTCCCTGACCTAAGGATAATCATTGTTACTTTTGTTCAGCTTCCACAATCAATCACAATTACTTAGGAGATGGATAACAAAACATTTTGTAGCTAGGTACATGATTAGAAGGTTAATTTGAGACAGACCAGATTTGGGGTTTCCTTCAATTTACATGTTCAATTTTTTGTGTTACTTTAAAGCACCTGGCAATGTTGCTTGGTTTCTATCTGCAGTGGAGTGTGTCTTGAAGGCTATTGATGTTCTTGGATTGCCTGGCTTGTAATAGAAGTGAATGTAACTCTGTGGAGAGGAAAAGGAAGGGGGGTAATGATCTTTAGGTTTTAATTCTGTGAATGTAAACTTTTAGGGTAATAATCTGGGGGATTATGTATGGGATATATGTGTGTTAATTCTATAGGTATTTGCTCTCATATTATTTCTCCTGTATTAGGGAGGAGACAGTAATCTTAACAAGACCATTGTAGTGAGGGAAGTTGGAGAGAGAGTGAAGTCACTGAGAGGGATCAGTGGGGGCCTCATTTTCAGGGAGCTGCCTTGCCAGCCCCCATCTCCCAAACTGTGACTTTGTCAGACAGTGAGGATTTGTCAGCTTCCCTCAGTCTTCTAACTCCAAGTCCACAATTTTAACACTGCTAGAAAAATTGTGTATGGCTGGAGGGATCCTCAAAATTTCATTAGTGGGTTCATTTTGCTGAGTTTTCCCCTGAGGAAGGACTTGAACAGTGTCACCTGGAATAATGATGATGATCATTGTAATGATCTTCACAATAACTAGCTTTTAGATAGAACTTGAAGATTTACAAAGCATTTTCTCTCATTTGAATAACATTTGCAAGGCTCAGCCAATGGGATACCTTTCCTTTTGTACAGTATCATGGAGCTCTTACTACAAGAACTTCACACTCAGCTTCACTATTACCAACATGTTTTACACAACAAAGATGAATCAAAAGGACTCCAGAACATTCAAGGCTGCTGAGCATATCCTGCAAATCTTGGTGAGATTCTACTGCCATTCCCTTCTACCTCCTCTGTCCTCTGTCCCATGCTACCTTCCTTAGCCCTGTGTATTTAGGCTTGCCCTAGCCAGGCACACAGAAGTTCCCTTCTCTTCTTTTGTTTCCAGCTCAAGGTATTGTTTGGAAGCAGCAGGATTGGCTCTCAGTATTCTGGATGCAGTGACCTTTCACTGAGGTGAGAATCCTTCAAGACATCATCAGCTCAGATATTAGGGACCAGCAATTTCCATTTCACTCCGATGATGCCCAGGCTGGTTTCTTCTTCTGCTTCTTAATAGAAATTCCTTCTTTCCCAAGCTGTATTGGATAAAATCTTCCAACCAAGAAGCCTTTAAAATATTTTACACTCCTTATACTCTTTCTCAGGTAGAAAAATATCCTTTCCCCATTACTCTTTCCATAGATAAGTTTGCGACTGTTTTCACTTTATAACGCCACATGAAAGGAATAACATAGGAGGCACCAAATGAGTGCTTAGAAAATGATTGATTAATACATATCAACATTACCTTTCTCTAGAATCATATAGGCACCAAGCTGGAAGGGACAGTAGAGGTTATCTGGCCCACTCTCTTCATTTACAGATGAAAAAATGAAGACCCAAGGAGATCCCAATAACTTTCCCCAGTTCAAAAATAGTCAGAATTTGAACACTTGATCTTTGATTTTAAATTCATTGTTCTTTCCACTACTCTAAAGAAACTACTGAAAATAATCAGACCCCACAGACACTTGTAAACATACAAATGAGTGATGTTACAGAGCGCTGCCAATTTCCTTGTTGTGGATAAAGTGCTAAGTGTGGAATCAGAAAGAACAAGTTCAAATTTTCTCTCACTTACCAGATGTGTGATGCTATGCAAGTCACATAATCTGCCTTAGCCTCCATTTCTTTCCTCTATAAACTGAGAGGGCTATATTTGATGGCTTCCCATGTCCTTTTCAACTTTAAATCTACAATCATCTCTAAACCTTTATTCCAAGTCAGCCACTTCTCTCAAGAGTGTTCTCTGAATAACTAATTTCAGAAACTAAACCAGTGGTGTCCAACTCAAAAGGAAATTTCTGAAGCCACTAAATTATACATCATCACGGTCCCTATTGCCTGCATTTTGGCTCAGAAAAACATATACATACATGCATACATACATACATATATAACTTTTTAAATTAATAAGCTAGCACATTAAAATCAGTTTGGAACTACCCTTAATATAGCTCATGTGACTCCTAGGAAGTACTGTTTGAAACCACTTGTCTGAACCATTAATTTCCAGGTCTCTGAGGAACAGGATAGCAACCGGAGTGGATATAGTCTGCAGTTTCAAGAAGGACTCCTCCAACCATGTCCTGGACAAAAAGGTGGTTTACTGGGAGCTGACTGAACAGCTCTGTACAAGAAAGCTAAAACACCTGGTTATAGACAATGATAGCCTCATTGTGAATGGTAAATAGCTTGACTTTTGGGATATATGCCTCTCTTTCTCTGGGTGGTTCCCTTTCCAGAAAACAACTCACCTGCCCCAAATTCTTCTTTCCTTTTGGGTCTCCTTTGTTTTCATGGTTTCTCTCTCACTCCTGGGAGCCCTGGCCCTCAAAGTGGTGACAAACTATGAAGACATGGGGAGCTCACTTCTCAAGATCAGAAGAGACTTGATTGTTTTTAGACTTGTTTTTAGACTCCTTCAACAATGAAGTATGACATGAATCCCTTCTTGAATGCTGAATCACCATTTCCCCCCTATGGGCCCCAAACCAACTCCTCTCCATTACTCCTTTAACCCTTTGCCCACAAAGAGATACCCTACTCAAACTCTCTTCCTCCCTCTCCCACCTCTATCTTTCCTTCCCTCTCTCTCCTTCTCTCTCTCTCCCTCTCTCTCTCTCTCTCTCTCTCTCTCTCTCTCTCTCTCTCTCTCTCTCTCTCTCTCTGTCAACTTTATATATTTCTTCTATCTTTTCTCCCTTTCTTTTCTTTCTTTTTTGGCCTTTCTTTTCTGTATCTTTCCCAAAATCTTGTGTTTATGTCTCTTCTGTCCTATTCTCTTTTTTTCCTCTGCTATTCTCTTCTTGTCTTCCCTCCTTTCATCTGCTGTTCCTTGCCTTGTCCTTCCCTGCCCTCACCTTATCTCCAACACTTGTTCCCTCTGAATTTTTCTTTCTTCTTTTCTTTTCCATTCTCAAACTACAGGGTATCAACATAAGCTGCCAGGAATCAGATCCACAAAGAGTAAGTTTTAGATTTCTTTATTGTCTATTTATATCTATATTTATATCTCTCTCTCTTTAATGGGACACTACAATGAAAGATTTTTTATCTTTTTGTAAGGGAGTAATATAAGGCAGAGGATTAAAAGTGTTGTAGGGATTCAGAATTAGATACACTATTAGATATGGCTAAAGTTTAGACTCCATTTACTCATTTTTCTATTTTCTTTTTGCTACTCAAAATATATATAAATAGTTCAAAAGGGAAAATTATCCCAGGGGCCTGGGAAAGCAGGCTGTCCCTATCTCTTTCTTGTTCAAAATTAAGAGTCAGACCTTGTGGTTTTTCTAATCTGATACAATGAGGGGATCTCCCAACATTCCAGAGAGTCTTGTGGCTCTTCCTTATATTCTTCATTCACCAACGTTGCCCAATAGTTTTCATTAATAATGTTTTTATCCTCTGCTTCTTCAATTATTACACTCTCTCAAACCTTAGTGTCTTGCTCAGTTCTCATGATCCTCTGGCATTACAGGTAGGAATAAACTATTCTTAACTTATCTTCTGGTTTTTCTTCCCTGGAAAGGTTCAATTAAATCTAAAACCCATAAAGACATGAAACAGGAATTGGAGAGGGCAGGAGAGACACATTCTCAGGTGTCAGGTATGACAAAGAATGAAATAATACCTTCTTCCAAGGTCCATGTATTCTAACAAGGCTAACAACTACAGAGATGAATCTATGTTGATTATAAACTGAGAACAAATACAATTAACAAGGCAGGTAGGGAGGAAGAATGTGGGAAATCATGAAAGGTTTCATGTAGAAGGTGGTGCTGGAGCTCAATCTTGACCTTTAAAGGGGGGGTGTCTCTGAGTTGGAGGGGAGGAAGGGGAGAGCATTACAGGTATAGAAGATAGCTGGTGCAATGTCATAGCTATGGGAGATGAAGTCTCCCATAGCCAACAAATGGAGGACATATTAAAATTATACAAAGTAAGAGGAGGAACAACATCCAATTACCTTGAAGAGAGAGATGGGTTGAGGCTGTGATATAAAATGTAAATGCCTTATATTAATAAGATAGAGAAAATCAGATCTTTGTTCATGCAACTAAAACAAGTATAAAAAGAAGAAATCAGAAATCTCTTAATAAAGTTCAAATTGGAAATCCTAAAAATCAAAGGAGAAATTGATGAAATTGAAAATAAGAGAGCTACTGAACTAATAAACTAGGATTTGGTTTTATGAAACAAACAAACAAAACACCTGCTCCATATAGCATAGAACTTTGGTTAATTTGATTCAAAAGGTAAAGAAGAAAATCAAACTACCAGTATGAAAAGTTTATGAAACATGACTTCACCATACATGAAGAGGAAATTAAAGTATTCAATAGTAGCTATTTTACACAAGTATATGAAAATAAGAGTATTCTAGTGGACTATCTAGTGGAAATGGATGAATATTTACAGAAATGCAAATGGGATTTTGTATTTTATCCTTGAAGCAATTGGGACTTATTAGAGTTTCTTGAATAGGACAATGACATGATTAGATATGGGTTTTAGGAAAATCACTTTGGCCATTGAATGGAGGAGCAAGTGGAATGGGATGGGACTTGGGACAGGGACCAGAAAACTCCTGCAGTAGTTGAGGCATAAGGTGATGAAGGAAGTATAAGAGACAGGGAATTTAGGAGAAATGTGATGAAAGCAAAATCTATAGATCTTGTCAACAGATTGGATATGGTGGGTTGGAGGGTGAGCAGTCAGGAATGACCTAGCTGTCTAGTCCTTGCCCTTCTGTCTTAGATTTGCTAATAAAGCAGAAAGTAAGGGTTTTATTTGAAAAGAATGATGACCAGGCTTGTGAGCCTGGGTGATTTGGGAGGAGAGTGATACCCTGGATAGCCACTGGGAAGTTTAGAAAGAGTCAGAAAGTTTTGAGGGAGTTTTGGACATGTTGAGTTTAAGATTTCTTCAAGATGCCCCATTCAAAATTTCCAACAGGCATTTGTCCCATAGGAGTTGTAAATCTGGAGGTCACCACAAAGATTAAGGATGGATGACCTGATTTGAGACTCATCAGAAAAGAGATGATAGATAAATTTATGTGAGTTTATGAGCACTGAGTGAAACCCCATAGAAGAAGAGAAGAAGGGCCCAGTTCAAAACTTTATAGGGCACCTACACTAAGGACTTAATTAAGTAAGAATCCAGCAAATGAGACTAAAACAGGATAATCAGAGAAGTCCTAGGACAACCAGGAGAGTTTTGTTATCAAAATTAGATAATTAGGTATCAAGGAGTGCAGAGAGCTTAAGAAGAATGAAGATTAAGAAGAAGGTCATTAAGAGATTTTTGCAATTTCATTTGAATGATGAAGTTGAAAACCAGACTGTAGTTAAAAAAAGAGAGTAAGATGAAGGGAAGTAGAAGCACCTTTTATAGGTAGCATTTTCAAAAATTTCAGTCACAAACGGGAAGAGAGATGGGAAATTATAGCTATCAGGGACAGGTGGATAAAATGAAGGCTGTTTTTCATTTGGGGTTGAAGGAAAGCTGCCAGTAGATGAGGAGAGTTTGAAAACAAAATGAAACAATGGGAATACTAGAGAGATTCTCTGCTGGGTGAAGGATGAAGGAAAGAGAGCACATATTTTGGCATTTCCTTCAGAATATATAGGGATAACATATTTTTCTTTCTACGCCCACTCCTGTGGCTGAGATATATGTTGTGATTTATTCTTCTAGGAAGTGAGGCTGGTGTAGGAGCTGTCACCCATATCCCCGACCATGGAGAACCAGGAAAAATCATGACATCACTGACTAGTGGCCTCCTGATCCGGGAATCCACTGTATATGCTATAGGTAAGAAAATGTATTTTCTTTCCATTATACTGGTATTTATCCTTGCTTTGGGTACTTGTTTTCAATTTTGAGATATGGAGTCATCTTCATAGTCTGAGAACAGGACAATCACTGATGGGGGAAGTTTGTCATTAGGTTGTAAGATTTGACAATTTCCTCTGGCCTATTACTTTCTGCCCTAACATAGGCTGTGATAGCAGCCTTTGGATGAAGATCTCATGGGGGATTTTGCCTTTTGTTTGTTTGGGTGTATACATATAATAGCCTATTCATTTTCTTTTATTATTTCTCAACGGGGGAATAGCTCTTCTAAAAATAATTTTGTTAATTTATAAAACATATAAATTCATAATATGTATCACATATTATATATGATACATAAATTTTATACCTGTCCCCTCCAATGTAATAAACAAATAAAAAAATAAGTGACAAATAGTACCTAAAACCATCAGCAAAGGTCATCTGTAATGGGGATAACTTAGAAGCTTTCCCAATAAAATTAGGGGTGAAGCAAGGATGTTCTCTATCATCACTATTGTTTAATATCATTTTAGGAATTATAGGTTTGGGAATGAGGGGAGAAAAAGAAATTGAAGGAATTAAACTAGGCAAAGGTTTAAAATAAAACAACTTTTACCTCTCTCCCCCATTGAGAAGGTAAGAGATATGATATTCATTATCCATGTGAAGTCATGCAAAACATTTCAACATTAACTATGTTGTGGGGAAAAACCCAACTAAAATAAAGAAATTAAAATATCTACTTTAGTCTGCACTCAGAATTCATCAGTTCTCTGTCTGGAGGGGGGGGATAGCATTAGTGGAGAGCTTAAAAGCTAAAGAGACTGGGGCAGCTGGCTGGTTCAGTGGAAGAGATCCAGACCTGGAGAATCGATAATCTTAGAGTGAAATCTGACCTCAGATATTTGCAAGCTGTGTGACACTGGGAAAATCATTTAATCCCAATTGCCTGAATCGGCTCGAATAAGGAGAAGGCAAGGGAGTTGATATAAAAATCTAAAGAGAGGATTTTAAAATGTAAACAGGTAAAGTCTGTGTTCTTTTCCTTTCCTAGGACTAATTTCTAAGTCCATGAGGACTCATTGTTTAAACAAACGCTCCTGGTAGACTGTAAGCTTCTCCAGGGCAGGGGATGTTTTATTTTTGACTCCAAGTTTTCAATACTAAGAACCATGCCTGGCTTAGCATAGGTGCTTAATAAGTGTTTGTTGATTGACTTTATACAAATAAGATAAAATTTGTACTTTGATAAAAAATAAATAAAATAAAATTTTTTTATAAATATATTTATATATGTTATATATATAAAATAAAATAAAATAAGTAAAAAGATAAAAAAGTACTTTGCAAATCTGAAAGTGTTACATTGTATTATCATCAATATATTCATGCTTACCTTTCATCTTATGCCTTGATGTGGTGTCTATCCTGGGCCCCCTTTATTGGTTACTGAGTTTTGAGATCTGAGAAGCAATGGTGGTACAGGGGGAGTGGGGAGTAAGAGGAGTTAGGAGTAGAGAAGAAAGGATAAATTAAGCATCAACTAAGTACCAAGTTCTGGAGGGAGGTGCTATTATTATCCTCATTTTATAATTGAGAAAATGAGGCAGAATTTAAGTGACTTGAGAACTCAATGGGAGTACAGACTAGCTTAGGTACCTTTGTTTCCAAAATGTTTTCTGAAGTCACTGTTTGAGCACCAGGGACAGCTGGCCAGGATTCTGAAAATCAGAACACAGCTACCCTGGAGGCCAGCATTGCTTCAGTAGTGAAGATCAGTGCTGTGGTGACCAGGATCTTCTGCTGTCAAACATCACTGCTTCTATAGCATGGATATGGAGACTGAATCAAGTTCACCTTCCTGGACTGCCAGGCACTCATCAAAGGGGGAAACAAGCCACCCTATTGGTGAAAGAGTCCTTGGTGAAAGGAACTCGACATGGCCAAGCCTCATTCTGCCTTTACCTATTGTGCAGCCTCCACAAGCACAGGATCACCTGGGGCTACCTCCTCATTGGAGAACTCCAGGTTAGCCAGCCTGACTGTAGAGTCTGAGAGGAGTTCAGGAGAAACATCAACTCTCGCTATCATCCTGACTCCAGCTAGCACAAAGGAAAGCTGGACATCAGCTTCTCTGAGCCAGCTCCCACAGTACAGAAGGCAGCAGCGCTAGGGCAGAGACAACTTCTCTTTTTGCTCATGTGCCTGTTAGCTCTATCCTGTTCCTAAGGAAGAATGTTTGAAGCAGGCTTCCTCTTTAGCCCTGCAGGATGGGGGTCAGATGTGTCCAGGGAGGAGAGCTTAACATCTCAGGGGAAATCACTTTCCCTTCCATTTCCCTCTTAGAGCTTCTTCTTCTTCTTCTTCTTCTTTTTTTTTTTGGTACACTTAAGACCTTGTTGTGTCAGTTGGGTGAGTAAATGCATTTCAGGATCCTTCATCTCTCTATAGTTGCACACTCTGCTGGTCCTTGAGCTACAAGGACCCTTCTGTGGTGATTAGTATTGAGTCTAACATATATGGAGCCTGTAGAATAATAGCTACACAGGGAAAATTTCCTTAGGCAATGTCAGTGTCAGTGAGTTGATAACCATTCATTGTTTCTGCTCTGTTTCCCCACACTCTGCAAAGCACAGGGGATAGGAAGAAAGGCACCCTTAGTCTTAAGAAGCTTACAGTCTAATTGGAGAGACAATATGCCAACAACAACAATGTGCACACAATCTAAAAACAAGATCAATTGGAAATAATCAAGAGAAGTAGGGCACTAGAATTTAGAAGGATCACCTAAGAAGCAGAGGAGCTCTTAGCAGGGACTTGAAGAAACTCAGGGAAATGAGGAAAGTATTCCAGATTTTTCTTCCAAAGATCAAATATTACAACATGACATTTGGATATATATATATATATATATATATATTCATAAAAAATTGCAGCAGTTGTGTTTACAGAGCAGAGCATTACTTGAGAGTGGCCCTTCTGTATAGTGAGCTAATGTCTTGAAAAGACATTCTCTATCCTCCCCCAAACCCCACTCCCAAGTAACTGGGTGCAACCTAGTGGCCATATTTTCAATTTGGTATGGCCAAAGTTGAATTGAGATAGCAAAGTCAGTGCAAGGAAAGGTAAATGTTATAGGAGGAGGAGGAATAAAATCTAAGGAGAATAGTAAAAAAGGGGAAGGTTAAGAAGCACATTGATTGCTAAATGGGGTTTTTATTTTATCTTTAAAGCAATAGGGAGTTTTTGAAGTTTACTGAGTAGGACGATGACATGGTCAGACCTAGGTTTTAGGAAAAGCACTTTCGCAGTTGAATGGAAGATGGACTGGAGTTGGATGGCACTTAGGATAGGGAGACCAAATAGAAAACTACTACAATAATTAAGGCATGAGGTAAGGGAGGCCTATACCAGTGTACTTACAGGGTTATATGAGAGACAGAGAATATGGGAGAGATGTGATGAAAGCATAACCTATAGATCTTGTCAACACATTGGATATGGTGGGTGAGAGGTTAAACAGTCATGAATGACCTGGTTGCCTAGCCTTTGCCTTTCTGACTTAGAGTTTCTACTAAAGAAGAAAGTAAGACTTTTTAAAAATAATGATTACTTGGCTTGTGAGCTTGGATGGCTTGGGAGGACCGTGATACCCTAGACAGCCAAAGGGAACTTAGAAAGAGTTGAAGGTTTTGAGGGGAAGGCAATGAGTTAAGATTTGGACATGTTGAGGCTCAGATGTCTACAAGAAACCCAGTTCAAAATTTCCAAAAGGCAGTTTGTTCAATAGGAGTCATAAGACTGGAGGTCATGACAGAGATTAAGGGATGGATGACCAGATTTGAGAATCATCAATATATAGATGATGGTTAAATCTTCTGAGTTTAGTAGAATATTGAGTGAAATCTCATAGAAGAAGAGAGGGGCCCAGCTCAAAGTCTTGTAGGTCACCTACATTAAGCATTTATGAACTAGATAAGAATCCAGCAAATGAGACCAAAGAGAGTAGTCATACAAGTTAAAGGAGAACCACGAGAGTTGTGTTATGAAAATGAAAGAGAATGGGTTGATGATATCAAAGACTGCAGAAAGCTTCAGAAGAATGAGGATGAAGAAAGGGCCATTAAGAGATTTTTGCAATTAAGAGATTGTTAACAACATTGGAGAGAACAATTTCACTTGAGCGATGAGGTTGAAAACCAGACTGTAGTTAAAACGAGAGTAGAAAGAAGGAAAGTGGAAGCACCTTTTACAGAGAGCTTCCTCAAGGATTTCAGTCACTAAAGGGAAGAGAGACAGGAGATTATAGCTCTCAGGGACAGGTGGATAAAAGGAAGGTTTTTTCCAGATGGGGAAGTAGGAAATCTGTCATTAGATTAGAAGAGTTTTTAAAAAAAATGAGAGAATGGGAATACTAGAGAGATTCTCTGTTCGATGAACTATGAAGAAAAGAGAGCAGATATTTTGGAGTTTCCTTCAAAATATAAGGGATATAATATATAAAATATAAAATATATATAAATATAATATATATATAAAATATAATCTTGTCCTTTCTACCCCCAGTCCTGTGTCTGAGATTTATGTTCTCATTTATTCTTCTAGCGAGTGAGATTGGTGTAGGGCCCTTCACCCATATCCGAGACCACGGATCAGCAAGAGACATGACATCAGTGACCAGTGAATCTACTGCAGGTGCCATGGGTAAGAAAATATTTCTTTTCTTTCTATTATACTGGTATTCATCCTTGCTCTGGGCCCTTGTTTTCCAGCTTTCAAATATGATATGGACTCATCTTCATCGTCCGAGAACAGGAAAGTTTGTGATTAGGTGGTAAGACCCGGCAACTTCCTCTGTCCCATTATTGTCTGCCCAGATGTCAGCCTTTGGATGAAGAGCTCATGGAGGATTTTGTCCATTTCTTGTGTTAGTTTGTGTGTATACATATAATTTACTATGATAAAAGTCAGCTACTGGAGGACAGGCTTTTCTATGCCCAGCACCTAAAACCCTGAATGGAGTAGCTGATTCTAAACAAATGATTACTGCTTCATTTTCCATTTAACCTGAGCAGGTATCCGTCAGGCAGTTTGTCTGAGCCTGGATCCCTATCTCATCTGAGGGCCAGATGACAGGACAGATCCATCTACATATCAGTCTCTTCTTATTTAATACTTTCTCATGGTGGCCACCCACCCTAGAGCAAAAGTAGATCCTAATTTCTGTCAGTCTTTTTGTTTTGCAAGTGCTTGTCAAGGACAAGGTGCTAACGTGAGGGGTTGGGGACTCGGGATGTTCAAAATCCTCACAGGCTCTGGGGAACTCTGTCCAAATGGCTCCAAACTCCCCCCCCCCATAATGTCACCACAGGAGATGGACCCTCCCTGGGAACAGAACCTCACACTCCTATCCACGAATCTCTGAGCCCAGGGCCAGGCTCCTTTCCTGCCTTAAGTACTCCCACAGCCTGCACAAGCACAGCTTCCCTTGAGGCTGCTACTTCATTGGAGGACCCAGGGCCAGCCGGCCTGACTCCATAGACTGAGAGAAACCCACAGGCAACACCAACTCCAGCTATTACCCTGCCTCCAGCCAGCACACAGGAAGTTTGCACAACAGCATCTCCCAGTCCTCCTGACACAACCACAGAGGGCAGCAGTGTCAAGGCAGGCACAGCCTCTGTTTCTGATCAAGTGCCTTCCACTTCCTGCCTCTTCCCAAATAAGCATATTTTAAATAAGCTTCCCAGGGAGGGAATTGGGGTGTGGCCTTGGAGGAAATGGGGAGTGTCTGTCCAGGGAGGGTCAGTTTGTGCCTTTCTAAGGAGAAGGGTCTTCCTCCCAGGTCCTTCCTGTCTATAGCCTTCCAATGGGCCACTGTAGGGACTTTTTCTTGGCTCCATATCTGTTGAATTAGTGTCATCTCTCCAGGCTTCCTCAACTCCATGCAAGGATAGTTTCACAATCCCTGTGCTAAAGTGATTCTCCTCTTCTTATTGATGGATTCTGATTCCACTAAATCAAACATATATGGAGGTTGTCCATCAGTGAGTCCGTGCTTTGAAGGGGGAAACTTGGTTATTCATCCTGTGGAGAAAAGTCAGAGAAGCCATGTATTTTTGGTCTCAGCAGATAGTAGCAACAATGTACTTTCCTTTGGGAGTCCTCTAATAATGACTTGACTGAGCTCTGGTCTCCCCTTCTGTCTTCCTGTAGGAGGTGATGCTGGTGTGGTGCCAGTCACACATGCCCAAGGCCATGAAGGACCAGGAAGCACAGGAGCACTGATGAGGAGCCCCCTGACCCCTGTGTCTACTGTTATTCCCACAGGTAAGTAGGTACCTCCTCTCTGTCTTTGTGTTGTAGGTTTATCCTTTTTAGGGCCTTGTTTCCCAGTCTTACAGAGGAAACATGAACTTATTTTAGAGATCAATCCTCAAGAACTCTTCTGAACCTCTGATTGCTTTCTTTGTACAGCCTGGAGAAGAGGAGTTTTAGAGGTAGGAGTGAGGTTCCCACTGCTAAGGTCTTTTATATAATCAACCATAGGTATAAAGTTGGAAGGAAACTTTGAAGTATCAGGTATTATGGATAGCCTCTCATTTTACTGATGTGGATACTGAGGCCTGGAGAAGTAAAGTAATTATCTCAGGGTGACCGGATATGCCTGGAAGGGACCCTCAATAGCCATCTAGCTGGACCCCATCATTTTACATATGGGAAAAGTGAGGTGCAGAGAAGTTAAGTGACATGCCTCATGACACAAAAGTAGAAAGCATCAGAGGTGAGATTTGAACCCAGGACTCTATTATGCTGTAATTCAAGGTCAACAGGAAAAGTCAGCCCTGACACCTCACATTGAATGGCTTCCACTTTGGGGAAGGTTCCTTCTATGAACTCTCCAAGGGTAGAGATGTGTTTTTAAATTTTTATTTACATCTCCAGTATTTAGGATAGGGCTGAACACATAATAAACACTTAGTTGATGGCAACTAATTGATTGCTTTGATCTAATTTATGAGTAGATTTGTGAGATTCAGTTTATTAAAAAAATTTGTCTTCAAAATGTATCTTATACACCTACCAACTGAACTTGCCTATGGAGAAGTGAAGGGGAATGGAATGAGCAATTATGTAATGCCTACTATGTGCCAGGCACTGTGACTATTTTTATAGAAATAGTATCTCATTTGATTCACATAACAACCCTAAGTGTTGGGTTTTATAGTTAGCCCCATTTTTCAGATGAGAAAAACAGAGGCAAGCAATGACTGCTTGATTTTCCCAGGGTCATACAGCTAAGTTCTTAGGTCATACATGAGTTCTTAGGTCAAATTTGAACTCAGGTCTTCCTGACTCCAGGCTAAGCACTATCTCCACTATGCCACCTAATTACTTTTATGGTCCGAGCCACAGAGTTTCCGGTGTCAAGAGTCAGGAATGGAGACAGATCCAAAGGCTCTGCTCTTTAGCAGTGAACTTGGGGAAGGTGGATGATGCAGATATGGGCAGAACACTTTATTTCTATCAGCCTTGACTTGCCAAGAGGAAAAGAATGGTTCTAGGACCTTCCCTTTGAGGCATGATTTCATGACCACCTCCCTAATCTTAGCTTAATAATTCACTTGGACCTTTGGTGATTGATTGCACTTGGCCCACCCATTAAATGCTGAATCCAGTCATTTACCTCTAACTTTTGTCCTTTCTGAGACATTGTTCTTCAACCAGGGATGCTTCTTGGTCACGAGTTTATGGATTGATTCCTACACATTAGCTCTGTGATTCCTGTGAACTGGTCCTACTCTAGTATGGCCTCTGAGTGTTTCCACGAGCTTCTGTAGCCAGGAGATCCTAGAATTGGTCAGAGGTCAGAACTGAAAAACTGGACCTCTCTGATGTTATTGTTTCCACATGGCTCCTGGCAGCCCATCAGCCTGGTGGACAAGGTCATGTTTGGAGTTCTAGATATGATGGAGATGAAGATGAGGAGACAAGTGTCTCTAGATCAGCAGTTCTCAACTTCTCAATATGTAGCAATGAGAATACATAATGCATATCAGGTATTTGCATTCTGAATCATAACTGTAGCAAAATTATAGTTTTGAAGTAGCCACCAAAATAATTTTTGGATGACTGCAACATGAGGAATTGTATTACGGAGTCATGGCATTAGAAAGGTTGAGAACCACTGCTTTAGATAATCTTAGGTGAGGATTGGAGGGAGACCATCAAGCCATTTCCTGGATAAGAAACTTCAAGGAAGGGGAAGTGTGTCCCATGTACCATAAAATCCCTAAAGCATCCTTTTATTAAATTGTGACTGATATTCCCCTCTTAATTTATATTGCTCTTGTTTAATAATCCTTGTTCAGACACCTATTTCCACTAGAAAATCACCTATGTTATTAGAGAAGCTGTATGTCATTCAGCATTGCTGATGAGAAATCAAGCCATATCTGATTGGCATGTTGCTTAATAGTCTATGATGCTTTTCATCTTTTAAAAATTAACTTTAAAATAATTTAATTTAAAGATATGATATTTTCCTAATTAAACCTAGTAACCATTTTCAATATATGTTTTCTGAAATTATTAGGTCCAAATTTTCTCCCCCCTTCCCTTCTGTCCCCCTCTTGGAGAGATGGTAAGTAATTTGAAATGGATTATACATGTATTATCATGTAAAACATAATTCCATATTCGTCATTTTTATAAGAGAACACTCATATAAAACCAGAGCCACATAAACTGTACATAAAATAATGTGAAAGGGAATATGCTTTGATCTGCAACTGACTCCCACATTTCTTTCTCTAGAGGTGTAAAACATTCTTGGTCAAAAGTCCTTCAGAGCTGTCCCAGATTGCTCTCTTTCTGAGAGTAGCTACAACTTTCACAGTTGATCAAATGCAGATCAAAGCATCTCCCCTTTAAATTCCATTCAAAATTATTCATGTTATATCTTATAATAGTTTCTGTTTCTTGTTTCTTCTTGTTGTAAGGTGCTGTCCAGCAGCCCTTACAAGAAAGGAAAGATAGAAGATTGACCCTTGGGGGAAGGGCTGAAGCCCAGGGGATGGATAAGAATGGAGGCAGACACCAATGCAATATTACCAATGAGCAAGCTGCACAGATCAAGCTCCAGCTACCTAACTTCAAAGGACATGAGGCAGTAGGATAACCTTAAATCAACAACACGGGAATTAGGAATGAGTATTGAGATCAGCTGAGAGAAAAGCCACTGATCCCTTAGAGCCCATGCTCTAAGTAGGGACCACTCTGGCTAGAGGATAGGAGATTAAGAAGGAAAGGTGTTTCACAGAGATAGAGGAAATTCCATGAGAAAGCTGTTCTTAGCCAGAGGCTAAGCTCCAGGAAGGAGAGGGACAGGTGAAGAAGATAATAAGGGCTGTTTCTCTGTCAGATGCTTGTATTTATTACCATTGTGATGCAAAGGGACTTAATACATATTAATGAAGACACAGTGGATTGCCATTGGTTCAGTTGTAAATTACCACAAGGCAGAGGCATGGATTGTCTCAGTCAGGTGAGCACAAAGAATCCTGAGTTTGTGCCTAAACCTTAGGAATGCTGGGATCAAAGGTCAATGCCTTTCTTGCCATGGGCAGGTCTGAGCATGCTCTTTCCTAAGACAATCCTTACAGATTAATTATTTCCCTTGTGTATACACAGGTGTGGATTGTTACACTTGTCATGGTTATTGTTTGCCTAGTAATTATTGATCTGAAGAGAGCTGTTAAAGAGAGATGAGTGAGGAAAGGTAGTAGTCAAGGTGGAATGGCTCTTGTTGTACTCTCTCACTCTCTTCTCCTGGTCTATGATAGCTGAGGAATATCTCTTGGAAATGGTGACCCTGGGTGATGTGCTGGTTGTAAATCTTGAAATCTCTCAGACTTGTGAATGTTAAAAATTTCCCCATCAGGGAATTCTTAATTGGAACAAATTCCCTACTGAGAAACATTCTCCATTTTGACGTGAGAACTCGCCAGGATCAGAAATGGGAGGACTTCTACTCCAACCGTACTTAAGGCTGCTTTAGGGGAGAAAACTCCTTGCTATGGGAGGACCCCTATTCTACCCATACTTAAGACTGCTTTAGGAGAGAAAACTCCTTGCTAAACAATGAAAGTACTTGGACCCATGCTTATAATAATGCAAGGAGTTCTTTGAGCCAGGCCTGTTTTTAGAATTGATACAATGGGATGCTAGGTACCTAAAAGGGTTGGGCAAGTTTTCTCTTGATGAGATTAGTTGACTCAGCTGTGTTTTCTCTGGTTCAGACTTACTGAGGAGATTAGTCGACAGAGCAGCATTTTGTTCTGATTCAGACTTACTGAGGAGATTGGTCAACTTAGCAGGAATTTAGATGGGCAGTCCTTTGGAAAGCATCTACAGTGATTGGTAGATGTAGGGACTTAGGGGAGGTGACATGGGAGAAAAACCCCTATATAAGAAAAAGCAGAATCTCTTGAGGATATATCATTTTGGAGAAATCCTTTTGGAGGATCTCTGATGAGGATCGCTTGGGAAGAATCTCTTGAGAGAGGCTCTGGAGAAGGGAAGCTCTTGGAGGACCATCTCTAAGGAGATCTGGCTGGAGCTCCTCTGAGGGGACTCTGTCCCTCTGGAGGCTCTGGAGAGAGGCCCTTTGGAATTCTCTCTGGTGAAGTCAGCTGAGATGGAGCTGGCCTGGTGTCACTAGAATCCTTGCTTAGACAGACCTTGTGGTGAGTGTTAAAGGACTGACTGACTGATCTTTCTCTCTTAAGACTCAGGTCTAGGCCATGTTGGCTTAAGGCCCTTCATACTTATTTCCTTTTTCTCTCTTTCTTTGATTACTCATTGTATTATTAATTAAAATCTCTGTAAACCCAGTTGACTCAGGTATTTGAATAATTGGGAATATATTCCCTGGTGACCACCTTATAGTTGATTTAAAACAGGACACTGTAGGAAAACATATTTTGAGCAGTCATAATGTTTTTCCTTGTCTCTCCACATTTTAAATGCCACAGTTTAAGGCTACAACTTATTTTAAATCTCACATGGTATAAGTAAGTTAGGGGAAGGTTCCCCATATTGAGTGATAAGAGGGTTACCCCAGAATTAATAAACACAGTCTTTTAGAATTGTAAGCCTCTCCTCAGTTCATGACTCAGTGGGTAGTCCTGATCAGAATTTTTTTTTTTGCAATGGCTGTTCACTAACCTCTGTGAATTAGCTTCCTCAAAGATCCTTGAATAAATCCCTTTCTTCCAATTTGACTGTGGCTTAAATTGGTTTAATAAATACAAGATATCTGGAAGTGGGCAGTTCAGGTGGAGATTAGTGGTGTCCCTATATCTAAAGCCTAAGTGTTCCTTCTTTCTGGATACCTTGGGCAAACCAGAAATTCACCTCCCCTTCCCAGTGTCTCCTTAAGATAAACTTCATCTTGGGATGAAGGCAAGATAAGGCAGGTGCTATTAGACTGTGGGGTACTGTTGAGTCTGAGGCCTCTACAGGTCCAATGGGATCTGAATCTCTCTTCCGCTGTCAGGCAGGTATAAATTTCTTCTTGAGAAGTCCCAAAGCTGATACTCCTGGCTATCTTTTAGCTGGCTGTTGGCTGATCACCAGCAAGGCAAGAAAACCTCTTCTCACCTCAAGATCAAGTCTCAAAACCCACCTTTTTTCACTGGCATTCTTCCCCATCCCTGTTCTACAGCCATGTTACTCTGCTTCCAACAGTCTTTACCCATCAATCATGTCCTCTTCAACATTCCATTTCTCATCCTCTTTGCACATTACTCTTACAGTCTTAAATTCTTCCCTTCTTCATAGATCTGGAAGATAAACTATTCTATGTTCCCCAAATTTAGTTATGGTATCACTCATTATATATAAATCACATACTCATTTTGATCTTATCTTGCTATAGGGTGTAAGATATTGGTCAATACCTAGTTCCTGCCATAAACTTTAATTTATAAAAATCATTTTTAGTTATAAGTAGAAAATTTTTTTCAATTTTTCATATTAATTTTATTTTAAAAATATTTCTCTGTTTACGTATTTCATTTTCTTTCCTTCCCCTCTTCCTTCCCCCATCCCAAATCTAATAAGCACTTCCACTGGGTTATATAGATGTTATCACTGATACCACTTCCATATTATTCATTTTTGGAATAGAATACTCTTTTAAAATACAAACCTCCAATTGTATATCTATATAAACAAATGATTGTCATTTGTTTTTCTTCTGGGTTTCTACTCCCACAGTTCTTTCTCTCGATGTAGAGGGGAATTGGGATTGTCTTGTAATAGCAAAGTCCATTATATTGGATTGTTTCACAATGTTTCATTTTCTGTGTATAATGTTCTTTTGGTTCTGTTCACTTCACTCTGCATCAGTTCCTGGAGTTCTTCTACAGTTCCTGGAGTTCTTCTTTGATATAGAATTCCTTTGGTTCATCATTCCTTACAGTCCAGTGTAGTATTCTATCACCATCATAAACCACAATTTGTTCAGCGATTCCCCAATTGAAGGTCACGTTACCCCCCCCCCCCCCCATTTTACAATTATTTGCCACCACAAAGAGCACAACTATGAATACTTTTGCACAAATATTTTTCATTATTATCTCTTTAGGGTACGATTCTAGTAGTGGTATTGCTGGATCACAGGGTATGCATTTTTTTGAAGCTCTTTGGGAATAGTTCCAAATTGTCTTCTAGAATGATTTGATCAATTCACAACTCTACCAGTAGTGCATTAATTTCCCAATTTTGCCACATCCCCTCCAACATTTATTATTTTCCTTTACTGTTATATTTGCCAATCTGTTAGGTATGATGTGGTACCTCATTTTTGATTTGCATTTCTCTAATTATGTGGGATTTTAAACACTATTCCATGTATTTATTGATAGTTTTGACTTTTTTATTATCTTAAATCTATCTGTGTCACTTGACCATTTGTCAATTGGGGAATGACTTGTTTTTTTTTCTTTTTTTACAATTGACTTAGCTCCTCATAACGTTAAGAAATTAGGCCTTTGTCAGAGAATTTTGTTGTAAAATTTCCCCCAAATTTATAGCTTCCCTTCCAATTTTGGTTGGATTGATTTTATTTGTACAAAATCTTTTAAATTTAAAGTAATCAAGATTATTCATTCTATATTTTGCCATGTTCTCTATCTTTTGCTTGGTCTTAAATTCAATTTCCCACAGATCTAACAGATATACTATTCTGTGTTCACCTAATTTACTTATAATTTCCTTCTTTATGGAAATTATCCTGGTATAGGGTATGAGATATTCATCTCACACTAATCTGTCTCATACTGTTTTCCAATTTCCCCAGCACTTTTAACAAATAGTGTATTATTGTCTGAAAAGCTGGGATCATTGGGTTCATCAAAAACTATCTTCCTGAGGCCATTTACCCCAAGACTATGCCATTGATCCCCCTTCTATCACTTAAGCAGTATGTAATAATTAAAATAGTGGAAGACTTAAATTGTGGCAGATAAAAAAGTGTTTGGCTTAAATTGTGACCACAGAAATTATGGTTTCAAGAGTGTCTTGTTTTTAAATCAAATATAAGGTGGTCGCCAGGGAAAAATTCCCAATTATTAAATATACCCAAGTCAGCTGGGTTCTATAGAGATTTTAATTCATACAAATGAGGAATTAAAGAAAGGGGGAGAGAGAGAAAAAGGAAATAATGGGAAAAGATAGGTCAGCCCAGGCCAGCCCAGGCCCAAGCCCTAAGAGAGAGATCAGTCAGTCTTTTATCCACTCACCACAAGATTTGTCCATCCAAAGATTCTAGTGTTCAGAGAGACACCAGTTCAGTTTTGGCCAGCTGCCATCTCCAGAGAGAGAATCTCTGAGACTCTGAGACTCACCCAAGACTAAGAGAATTTTCTCTTATGTCACCTCCCCTAAGTTCTCACATCTACCAATCACAGTAGACATTTTCCAAAGGATAGACAATTCTTAATTCACACCTAAGAAGGTTTGAACTTTTGATTAAGTTCACACCTGAAAAACCTCCGAGTAAGTTTCTCACCTCTTTGCTCCTTGTAAATTCACAAGTTGCCTGACCTTTATAGGTACTTAGCACTCTTTTGTATTAGATCTAAAAATAGGCACAGATTAAGAACTTTTGCTTTACTATAAGTATGGGTTTAAGTATTTTTCATTTTTCAGCAAGGAGTTTCTTCCCCTAAAGCAGGCTTAAGTAGGGGTGGAGTAGAGGTTTCACATTCCTGATCTAAGTTCCTTCATTATTTAAAATGAGGAATGGTCTTAACCAAACCTTATGAAGTAGGGTCTGAGAATTTTTAAGGTTCACAAGTACTATACTTGATGATCACCACTTTATAATACAGTTTAAGATCTGATACTGCTAGGACTCCATCCTTCACATTTTTTTCATTCATTCCCTTAATATTGTTGATCTTTTGTTTTTACAAATGAACTTCGTTATCATTTTTTCTAATATTATATATTTTTTGATAGATTGATAGCTATGGCACTGAATAAGTAAATTAGTTTTGATGGAATAGTCGTTTTATTATATTATCTTATCCTACCCTTGAACAATTAATATTTTTGCAATTGTTTAGATCTAGTTTTAATTGTATATAAAGTGTTTTTTAGTTGTTTTTGTTTAATTCTTGAGTTTGTCTTGGCATATAGATTCCCAAATATTTTACATTATCTAGAGTGATTTTTAATAGAATTTCTCTTTCTAATTCTTGCTGATGAATTTTTTTGGATATAAAAAGAAATGATGATGATTCATGTGCTTTATTTTGTTTCCTGAAACTTTGCTAAAATTATCATTTCCACCAGGTTTTTAATTGATTTTCTTGGGTTCTCTAAGTATACCATCATATCATTTTTTTTTAGATTATCCTGAATAATTTCTGAATTTACAAAATCATCAGGATGTCACTACATAGCAATAGTAACTTGTTTTTATAATGCTTTATAAACCTTAGGACCTTCTAACAATACTGTGAGGTAGAAACTAAAAGTATTATATACTCTTTCCATTTTACAGATGAGACTGAAATTCAGAGAGATTAAAAGTGACTTTTTCATGGCCACACAACTATTAAGCATCAGAGCCAGGGTTCAAACTCAAAAGTGTTAATTCCAAATTTAGTATATCTTTCTGTTATGTCATTGTCCCTCATTAATATGATTTTTTCATCAAATTGAGTAACTATACAACTTGTATTAGCCATTTTATGAAGAACTAGCAAGCTTTATTTAGGTTACAAAAAAGGGAATAGGAAAAAAATTTGTAGCATTCATTACAAATATTAAGTAATTCTACAAATACTAGGTAGTGTTGGGTTAAATTATGCAATTTATTTAACTGTTATTTCATAAAACATAAAGAAGCAATGCTCAAGTAGATGAATTTTCTGTCTGGCCTTTGTAAAGGCAGAGAGTGACATAAAATCATCACATTTTGAGGACTGAAAAAGGTGAGGTCAAGATGTAAAGTGGACAGAATTTGAAGAATCTATATGAATATTCACTTAAATGTTAACAAAAGTACTGATTTCAAAATTGGAAGGGACCCCAACTACCATCTAGTCCAACTTGTACCCTAAAATGAATTCTCACAATAGCATATTTGACATTAAAAACTTCACATCTTTTTCAGAGAAACTAACAATGCTTCCCTATATTGTCATTTTAAATTCATTTTTTAAGGGTAAGATTTTGGTTTTTTCCCCCCTATTAAAATGTTGACTTTTTTCTTATAAAATCATCCTGGCCATAGGACTTATTCGACAAGACAAGGAATTGGATATATATCCTGCTGCTATATGTATTTTTATTCCCCAAATCAAATTCCCGTTAATTACCCTTTCTACTGTGAATGGTCTGATATCTACTATTCTGTTGTTCCTGTCAGAATACATCTGATTTCAAGTTGTAAGCTACCTTGGTTGGAGTTTCTTTCCCTTGCGACCTCTCTAATATCCATTTTATGTCTACTCTATCCCTCATGTGTCCTTCCTCTACAGTTTTCTACCTTTCCATTTTGCTCTTAAGGACTCCTGGCATATTTTTTTTTTAAATATATTTTATTTGATCATTTCCAAGCATTATTCGTTAAAGACTAGATCATTTTCTTTTCCTCTCCCCCACCCCCCATAGCCGACGCGTAAGTCCACTGGGCATTAGATGTTTTCTTGATTTGAACCCATTGCTTTGTTGATAGTATTTGCATTAGAGTGTTCATTTAGAGTCTATCCTCTGTCATGTCCCCTCAACCTCTATATTCAGGCAGTTGCTTTTCCTCGGTGTTTCCACTCCCATAGTTTATCCTTTGCTTATGAATGGTGTTTTTTCTCCTGGATCCCTGCAAGATGTTCAGGGACATTACACCGCCACTAATGGAGAAGTCCATTACATTCGATTATACCACAGTGTATTAGTCTCTGTGTACAATGTTCTCCTGGTTCTGCTCCTCTCGCTCTGCATCACTTCCTGGAGGTTGTTCCAGTCTCCATGGAACTTCTCCACTTTATTATTCCTTTTAGCACAATAGTACTCCATCACCAACATATACCACAGTTTGTTCAGCCATTCCCCAATTGATGGGCATCCCCTCATTTTCCAGTTTTGGGCCACCACAAAGAGCGCAGCTATGAATATTTTTGTACAAGTCTTTGTGTCCATTATCTCTTTGGGGTACAGACCCAGCAGTGCTATGGCTGGGTCAAAGGGTAGATATTCTTTTGTCGCCCTTTGGGCATAGTTCCAAATTGCCCTCCAGAATGGTTGGATCAGTTCACAGCTCCACCAGCAATGAATTAATGTCCCTATTTTGCCACACCCCCTCCAGCATTCATTACTTTCCTTTGCTGTTATGTTAGCCAATCTGCTAGGTGTGAGGTGATACCTCAGAGTTGTTTTGATTTGCATCTCTCTGATTATAAGAGATGTAGAACACTTCTTCATGTGCTTGTTAATAGTTTTGATTTCTTTATCTGAGAACTGCCTATCCATTTCCCTTGCCCATTTATCAATTGGAGAATGGCTTGATTTTTTGTACAATTGATTTAGCTCATTATAAATATGAGTAATTAAACCTTTGTCAGAGGTTTCTATGAAGATTTTTTCCCAATTTGTTGTTTCCCTTCTGATTTTAGTTATATTGGTTTTGTTTGTACAAAAGCTTTTTAGTTTGATGTAGTCAAAATTATTTATTTTACATTTTGTGATTCTTTCTATATCTTGCTTGCTTTTAAGGCCTTTCCCCTCCCAAAGGTCTGACATGTATACTATTCTGTGTTTACCCAATTTACTTATGGTTTCCTTCTTTATGTTTAAGTCACTCACCCATTTTGAATTTATCTTGGTGTAGGGTGTGAGGTGTTGATCTATTCCTAGTCTCTCCCACACTGTCTTCCAATTTTCCCAGCAGTTTTTATCGAATAGTGGATTTTTGTCCCAAAAGCTCGATCTTTGGGTTTATCGTATACTGTCTTGCTGAGGTCGCTTTCCCCCAGTCTATTCCACTGATCTTCCTTTCTGTCTCTTAGCCAGTACCAAATTGTTTTGATGACTGCTGCTTTGTAATATAGTTTTAGGTCAGGGACTGCAAGGCCCCCATCATATGTGTTTTTTTTCATTATTTCCCTGGATATCCTTGATCTTTTGTTCTTCCAAATGAACTTTGTTATGGTTTTTTCTAAATCAGTGAAGAAGTATTTTGGTAGTTCAATGGGTATGGCACTAAATAGATACATAAGTTTGGGTAGGATGGTCATTTTTATTATATTGGCTCGTCCTATTCATGAGCAGTTAATGTTTTTCCATTTGCTCAAGTCTAGTTTTAGTTGTGTGGTGAGTGTTTTGTAGTTGTGTTCATATAGTTCCTGTGTTTGTCTTGGGAGGTAGATTCCTAGGTATTTTATTTTGTCTAAGGTGATTTTGAATGGGATTTCTCTTTCTAGTTCTTGCTGCTGAGCTGTGTTGGAGATATATAGAAAAGCTGATGATTTGTGTGGGTTTATTTTGTATCCTGCAACTTTGCTAAAGTTGTTGATTATTTCAACTAGCTTTTTGGTTGAATCTCTAGGATTCTTTAAGTAGACCATCATGTCATCCGCAAAGAGTGATAACTTGGTCTCCTCTTTGCCTATTTTGATGCCTTCAATTCCTTTATCTTCTCTAATTGCTACTGCTAGTGTTTCTAGTACAATGTCAAATAGTAGAGGTGATAATGGGCATCCTTGTTTCACTCCTGATCTTATTGGGAATGCATCTAGTTTATCCCCATTGCAGATGATATTAGCTGTTGGTTTTAGATATATACTGTTTGTTATTTTTAGGAATGACCCTTCTATTCCTATGCTTTCTAGTGTTTTTAATAGGAATGGGTGTTGTATTTTATCAAAGGCTTTTTCTGCATCTATTGAGATAATCATGTGGTTCTTGCTAGTTTGCTTGTTGATGTGGTCAATTATGTGGATGGTTTTCCTAATGTTGAACCAGCCCTGCATCCCTGGTATGAATCCTACTTGATCATGGTGAATGATCCTTCTGATCACTTGCTGGACTCTTTTTGCTAGTATCCTATTTAAGATTTTTGCATCTATATTCATTAGGGTGATTGGCCTATAGTTTTCTCTCTCTGTTTTTGACCTGCCTGGTTTTGGATTCAGTACCATGTTTGTGTCGTAAAAGGAGTTTGGTAGAACTCCCTCTGTGCTTATTATGTCAAATAGTTTGTATAGTATTGGGATTAACTGTTCTCTGAATGTTTGATAGAATTCACAGGTGAATCCATCAGGCCCTGGGGATTTTTTCTTAGGAAGTTCTTTGATGGCTTGTTGGATTTCAATTTCTGATATGGGATTATTTAAGAATTCTATTTCCTCTTCTGTTAGTCTAGGCAGTTTGTACTTTTGTATATATTCATCCATTTCTCCTAAATTGGTGTATTTATTGCCATCTAATTGGGCAAAGTAATTTCTAATGATTGCCTTCATTTCATCTTCATCAGAGGTGCTGTCCCCCTTTTCATCTTTAATGCTGTGAATTTGCTTTTCTTCCTTCCTTTTTTTAATTAGATTGACCAGTACTTTGTCTATTTTGTTTGTTTTTTCAAAGTACCAGCTTCTTGTCTTATTTATTAAATCAATAGTTCTATCACTTTCGATTTTATTAATTTCTCCCTTAATTTTTAGGATTTCTAGTTTGGTTTTCTGCTGGGGGGTTTTAATTTGATTGCTTTCGAGTTTTTTCATTTGCATTTCCAATTGATTGATCTCTGCTCTCCCTTGTTTGTTAATATAAGCATTCAGGGATATGAATTTACCTCTGATTACCGCTTTGGCTGCATCCCAAAAGGTTTGAAAGGATGTTTCACCATTGTCATTTTCCTCGATGAAATTATTGTTTCTATGATTTCTTCTTTAACTAAACGGTTTTGGAGTATCATATTGTTTAATTTCCAATTGGTTTTAGATTTGGTTTTCCATGTACCATTACTAATCATTATTTTTATTGCTTTGTGATCTGAGAAGGCTGCATTCATTATTTCTGCTTTTCTGCATTTGTGTGCTATGTTTCTGTTACCTAATGTATGGTCAATTTTTGTGAATGTGCCATGTGGTGCTGAGAAGAAGGTGTATTCCTTTTTATCCCTATTTATTTTTCTCCATATGTCTATTAATTCTAATTTTTCTAAGATTTCATTCACTTCTTTTACCTCTTTCTTATTTATTTTTTGATTTGATTTATCTAAATTTGATAATGGTTGGTTTAAGTCTCCCACTAGTATGGTTTTATTGTCTATTTCTTCCTTCAATTCTCCTAGTTTCTCCATTAGAAATTTGGGTGCTATATTATTTGGTGCATACATGTTGATTAATGATATTTCCTCATTGTCTAGAGTCCCTTTTAACAAAATATAATTACCTTCCCTATCCCTTTTGATCAGGTCTATTTTTGCATTGGCTTTATCAGATATCATGATTACCACTCCTGCCTTCTTTCTATCAGTTGAGGCCCAGAAGGTCTTACTCCTTCCTTTAATTCTGACCTTGTGGGTGTCAACCCGCCTCATGTGTGTTTCTTGAAGACAACATATGGTAGGGTTTTGGATTCTAATCCATTCTGCTATTCGTCAACGTTTTATGGGTGAGTTCATCCCATTCACATTCAAAATTATGATTGTCATTTGTGGACTCCCTGGCATTTTGATAGCCTTCCCTAATTCTAACCTTTTCTTCTTTGGCTCTACCTTTTAGTCCAGTGATTTACTTTGAATAAGTCCCCCTTGTCCCCTCCCTTGATGTTTCCTGTTTTAGTCCCTCCATTTTCCCCCCTCCCCCTTTCTTTCCCTCCCTTTTTGTTCTCCCTCCCTCCCTCCCCCCTTTGGTTTTCCCTTCTCCTTACCCTTGTTGGGTAAGATAGAATTCAAGATCCCAATGGATCTGGATGTTTTTCCCTCTCAGAGTTGATTTCCCTGAGATTGAGGTTTAAGTACCCCCCCTCTTCCTCTCCTTCTTATAGGAGTTTTCTTCCCCTCCCCTTCCCATGTGAATCTTTGTGTGAGAATGATTATTGTATTTGGTCTTTCTTTACCCCCTATTTATATATTACATTTTCCCCACATGTTGGTATACATAGATTGATATAAATGTAGTCCTTATAGAAGAGTGTTTGAGTAAAAGAAGAAGATAACATTTTTCCCCTTTCCTTAATATTTACCTTTTCAGGTATTCCTTGCTCTTTGATTTTCGGTATCAAACTTTCCACAGAGCTCTGGTCTTTTCTTTGCAAAAAGTTGGAAATCTTCTATTTTGTTGAATGCCCATACTTTCCCTTGGAAGTATATAGTCAGTTTTGCTGGGTAGTTGATTCTTGGTTGGAGACCCAGCTCTCTTGCCTTTCTGAAGATCATGTTCCATGCCTTACAATCATTCAGAGTAGAACTTGCAAGGTCTTGTGTGACCCTGATTGGCATTCCTTTATATCTAAATTGTCTTTTTCTGGCTTCCTGTAGGATTTTTTCTTTTGTTTGATAGCTTTGGAATTTTGCAATTACATTCCTGGGAGTTGTCTTTTGGGGGTTTAGTGTAGAAGGTGTTCTGTGAGGTCTGTCAGTGGCTGTATTGCCCCCTTGTTCTAGAATCTCTGGGCAATTTTCTTTGATTATATCTTGTATCACCATATCGAGTTTGGTGTTTATTTCTGGCTTTTCTGGGAGTCCAATTATTCTTAAATTATCTCTTCTCCCTCTATTTTCCAGATCTATCACCTTGTCGGTGAGATATTTTATGTTCTCTTCTAATTTCTTGGTGTTTTCGCATTGCTTTATTAGTTCTTGCTTTAAAGCCTGGTTTTCTTTTACAGTTTGGTCAAACTGGTTTTGTAGATGCGTGAATTTCTTTTGCATTATTTCCCACTTTTCCTCCCAGAAGGCTTCCATCTTTTTGGTCATTTCTGATTCAAATTCTTCATGGGTTTGTGGAGAGTTTCCATTTCCTTTGGAAGATTTTGGAGCATTTTCTTGTAGGTCTTCTTCTATCTGCTCTTTATTTTGTATTTTGGCTCCATAGAATGTGTCCAAAGTCGCCCCTTTCTTCTTATTTTTCTTGGTATTTTGGGGCTTCTGTGCTTCTGTGCAGTTTGCCATCTCTGAATGTGGAGGATTAGCTTTTCTTATCTCTGTCTGGTGTTCAGAGGCTTTAGTCCTGGGCAGATTGTCGGTTCTATGAGGTTTCCCTGGGTTAAATTGAGTATGCCTCACTGGAACTGGAGTGGAAGGGTCGGACCAGGAGGCCACACTCTCCCCCGGCTCTCTGGGTCGGGTTGCTTTCCGGAAGTTGCCTTCAGAATAGCTGGCCGTGAGGCTGTTTCGTCGGCCTGGGGGGGATTGGCTTCGGCTTCCCAGAGCTCCGAGGGCAGGGACTTTCGCTGAGACTTGGATAGCAGGATCCAGCCCATGAGGCTGTCTTGCCCACCCTGAGGGTTGCTATTGTTTCAGACAAGCCTGCTCTCTGCAGCGGGAGCTCCGAGGGCAGTGACTTTCACTGAGATTTGGATAGCAGGATCCAGCCCGTGAGGCTGTCTTGCCCGCCCTGAGGGTTGCTGTTGTTTCAGACAAGCCTGCTCTCTGCGGTGGGGAGCTCCGAGGGCAGTGACTTTCACTGGGACTCGGATAGAAGGCCCTGAGGGTTGCTGTTGTTTCGACCCTGCTCTCTGCCGGGGGAGCTCCGAGGGCAGTGACTTTCACTGGGACTCGGATAGAAGGCCCTGAGGGTTGTTGTTCCGAGGACCCTGCTCTCTGAGCCCAGCAGGGCTGAGGCTTCCGGGAGCCTTGGACTCTTAGAAAGAGTTGAAGGTTTTGAGGGGAAGGCAATGAGTTAAGATTTGGACATGTTGAGGCTCAGATGTCTACAAGAAACCCAGTTCAAAATTTCCAAAAGGCAGTTTGTTCAATAGGAGTCATAAGACTGGAGGTCATGACAGAGATTAAGGGATGGATGACCAGATTTGAGAATCATCAATATATAGATGATGGTTAAATCTTCTGAGTTTAGTAGAATATTGAGTGAAATCTCATAGAAGAAGAGAGGGGCCCAGCTCAAAGTCTTGTAGGTCACCTACATTAAGCATTTATGACCTAGATAAGAATCCAGCAAATGAGACCAAAGAGAGTAGTCATACAAGTTAAAGGAGAACCACGAGAGTTGTGTTATGAAAATGAAAGAGAATGGGTTGATGATATCAAAGACTGCAGAAAGCTTCAGAAGAATGAGGATGAAGAAAGGGCCATTAAGAGATTTTTGCAATTAAGAGATTGTTAACAACATTGGAGAGAGCAATTTCACTTGAGCGATGAGGTTGAAAACCAGACTGTAGTTAAAACGAGAGTAGAAAGAAGGAAAGTGGAAGCACCTTTTATAGAGAGCTTCCTCAAGGATTTCAGTCACTAAAGGGAAGAGAGACAGGAGATTATAGCTCTCAGGGACAGGTGGATAAAAGGAAGGTTTTTTCCAGATGGGGAAGTAGGAAATCTGTCATTAGATTAGAAGAGTTTTTAAAAAAAATGAGAGAATGGGAATACTAGAGAGATTCTCTGTTCGATGAACGATGAAGAAAAGAGAGCAGATATTTTGGAGTTTCCTTCAAAATATAAGGGATATAATATATAAAATATAAAATATATATAAATATAATATATATATATATAATATAATCTTGTCCTTTCTACCCCCAGTCCTGTGTCTGAGATTTATGTTCTCATTTATTCTTCTAGCGAGTGAGATTGGTGTAGGGCCCTTCACCCATATCCGAGACCACGGATCAGCAAGAGACATGACATCAGTGACCAGTGAATCTACTGCAGGTGCCATGGGTAAGAAAATATTTCTTTTCTTTCTATTATACTGGTATTCATCCTTGCTCTGGGCCCTTGTTTTCCAGCTTTCAAATATGATATGGACTCATCTTCATAGTCCGAGAACAGGAAAGTTTGTGATTAGGTGGTAAGACCCGGCAACTTCCTCTGTCCCATTATTGTCTGCCCAGATGTCAGCCTTTGGATGAAGAGCTCATGGAGGATTTTGTCCATTTCTTGTGTTAGTTTGTGTGTATACATATAATTTACTATGATAAAAGTCAGCTACTGGAGGACAGGCTTTTCTATGCCCAGCACCTAAAACCCTGAATGGAGTAGCTGATTCTAAACAAATGATTACTGCTTCATTTTCCATTTAACCTGAGCAGGTATCCGTCAGGCAGTTTGTCTGAGCCTGGATCCCTATCTCATCTGAGGGCCAGATGACAGGACAGATCCATCTACATATCAGTCTCTTCTTATTTAATACTTTCTCATGGTGGCCATGCACCCTGGAGCAAAAGTAGATCCTAATTTCTGTCAGTCTTTTTGTTTTGCAAGTGCTTGTCAAGGACAAGGTGCTAACGTGAGGGGTTGGGGACTCGGGACGTTCAAAATCCTCACAGGCTCTGGGGAACTCTGTCCAAATGGCTCCAAACTCCCCCCCCCATAATGTCACCACAGGAGATGGACCCTCCCTGGGAACAGAACCTCACACTCCTATCCACGAATCTCTGAGCCCAGGGCCAGGCTCCTTTCCTGCCTTAAGTACTCCCACAGCCTGCACAAGCACAGCTTCCCTTGAGGCTGCTACTTCATTGGAGGACCCAGGGCCAGCCGGCCTGACTCCATAGACTGAGAGAAACCCACAGGCAACACCAACTCCAGCTATTACCCTGCCTCCAGCCAGCACACAGGAAGTTTGCACAACAGCATCTCCCAGTCCTCCTGACACAACCACAGAGGGCAGCAGTGTCAAGGCAGGCACAGCCTCTGTTTCTGATCAAGTGCCTTCCACTTCCTGCCTCTTCCCAAATAAGCATATTTTAAATAAGCTTCCCAGGGAGGGAATTGGGGTGTGGCCTTGGAGGAAATGGGGAGTGTCTGTCCAGGGAGGGTCAGTTTGTGCCTTTCTAAGGAGAAGGGTCTTCCTCCCAGGTCCTTCCTGTCTATAGCCTTCCAATGGGCCACTGTAGGGACTTTTTCTTGGCTCCATATCTGTTGAATTAGTGTCATCTCTCCAGGCTTCCTCAACTCCATGCAAGGATAGTTTCACAATCCCTGTGCTAAAGTGATTCTCCTCTTCTTATTGATGGATTCTGATTCCACTAAATCAAACATATATGGAGGTTGTCCATCAGTGAGTCCGTGCTTTGAAGGGGGAAACTTGGTTATTCATCCTGTGGAGAAAAGTCAGAGAAGCCATGTATTTTTGGTCTCAGCAGATAGTAGCAACAATGTACTTTCCTTTGGGAGTCCTCTAATAATGACTTGACTGAGCTCTGGTCTCCCCTTCTCTCTTCCTGTAGGAGGTGATGCTGGTGTGGTGCCAGTCACACATGCCCAAGGCCATGAAGGACCAGGAAGCACAGGAGCACTGATGAGGAGCCCCCTGACCCCTGTGTCTACTGTTATTCCCACAGGTAAGTAGGTACCTCCTCTCTGTCTTTGTGTTGTAGGTTTATCCTTTTTAGGGCCTTGTTTCCCAGTCTTACAGAGGAAACATGAACTTATTTTAGAGATCAATCCTCAAGAACTCTTCTGAACCTCTGATTGCTTTCTTTGTACAGCCTGGAGAAGAGGAGTTTTAGAGGTAGGAGTGAGGTTCCCACTGCTAAGGTCTTTTATATAATCAACCATAGGTATAAAGTTGGAAGGAAACTTTGAAGTATCAGGTATTATGGATAGCCTCTCATTTTACTGATGTGGATACTGAGGCCTGGAGAAGTAAAGTAATTATCTCAGGGTGACCGGATATGCCTGGAAGGGACCCTCAATAGCCATCTAGCTGGACCCCATCATTTTACATATGGGAAAAGTGAGGTGCAGAGAAGTTAAGTGACATGCCTCATGACACAAAAGTAGAAAGCATCAGAGGTGAGATTTGAACCCAGGACTCTATTATGCTGTAATTCAAGGTCAACAGGAAAAGTCAGCCCTGACACCTCACATTGAATGGCTTCCACTTTGGGGAAAGTTCCTTCTATGAACTCTCCAAGGTTAGAGATGTGTTTTTAAATTTTTATTTACATCTCCAGTATTTAGGATAGGGCTGAACACATAATAAACACTTAGTTGATGGCAACTAATTGATTGCTTTGATCTAATTTATGAGTAGATTTGTGAGATTCAGTTTATTAAAAAAATTTGTCTTCAAAATGTATCTTATACACCTACCAACTGAACTTGCCTATGGAGAAGTGAAGGGGAATGGAATGAGCAATTATGTAATGCCTACTATGTGCCAGGCACTGTGACTATTTTTATAGAAATAGTATCTCATTTGATTCACATAACAACCCTAAGTGTTGGGTTTTATAGTTAGCCCCATTTTTCAGATGAGAAAAACAGAGGCAAGCAATGACTGCTTGATTTTCCCAGGGTCATACAGCTAATGAGTTCTTAGGTCAAATTTGAACTCAGGTCTTCCTGACTCCAGGCCAAGCACTATCTCCACTATGCCACCTAATTACTTTTATGGTCCGAGCCACAGAGTTTCCGGTGTCAAGAGTCAGGAATGGAGACAGATCCAAAGGCTCTGCTCTTTAGCAGTGAACTTGGGGAAGGTGGATGATGCAGATATGGGCAGAACACTTTATTTCTATCAGCCTTGACTTGCCAAGAGGAAAAGAATGGTTCTAGGACCTTCCCTTTGAGGCATGATTTCATGACCACCTCCCTAATCTTAGCTTAATAATTCACTTGGACCTTTGGTGATTGATTGCACTTGGCCCACCCATTAAATGCTGAATCCAGTCATTTACCTCTAACTTTTGTCCTTTCTGAGACATTGTTCTTCAACCAGGGATGCTTCTTGGTCACGAGTTTATGGATTGATTCCTACACATTAGCTCTGTGATTCCTGTGAACTGGTCCTACTCTAGTATGGCCTCTGAGTGTTTCCACGAGCTTCTGTAGCCAGGAGATCCTAGAATTGGTCAGAGGTCAGAACTGAAAAACTGGACCTCTCTGATGTTATTGTCTCCACATGGCTCCTGGCAGCCCATCAGCCTGGTGGACAAGGTCATGTTTGGAGTTCTAGATATGATGGAGATGAAGATGAGGAGACAAGTGTCTCTAGATCAGCAGTTCTCAACTTCTCAATATGTAGCAATGAGAATACATAATGCATATCAGGTATTTGCATTCTGAATCATAACTGTAGCAAAATTATAGTTTTGAAGTAGCCACCAAAATAATTTTTGGATGACTGCAACATGAGGAATTGTATTACGGAGTCATGGCATTAGAAAGGTTGAGAACCACTGCTTTAGATAATCTTAGGTGAGGATTGGAGGGAGACCATCAAGCCATTTCCTGGATAAGAAACTTCAAGGAAGGGGAAGTGTGTCCCATGTACCATAAAATCCCTAAAGCATCCTTTTATTAAATTGTGACTGATATTCCCCTCTTAATTTATATTGCTCTTGTTTAATAATCCTTGTTCAGACACCTATTTCCACTAGAAAATCACCTATGTTATTAGAGAAGCTGTATGTCATTCAGCATTGCTGATGAGAAATCAAGCCATATCTGATTGGCATGTTGCTTAATAGTCTATGATGCTTTTCATCTTTTAAAAATTAACTTTAAAATAATTTAATTTAAAGATATGATATTTTCCTAATTAAACCTAGTAACCATTTTCAATATATGTTTTCTGAAATTATTAGGTCCAAATTTTCTCCCCCCTTCCCTTCTGTCCCCCTCTTGGAGAGATGGTAAGTAATTTGAAATGGATTATACATGTATTATCATGTAAAACATAATTCCATATTCGTCATTTTTATAAGAGAACACTCATATAAAACCAGAGCCACATAAACTGTACATAAAATAATGTGAAAGGGAATATGCTTTGATCTGCAACTGACTCCCACATTTCTTTCTCTAGAGGTGTAAAACATTCTTGGTCAAAAGTCCTTCAGAGCTGTCCCAGATTGCTCTCTTTCTGAGAGTAGCTACAACTTTCACAGTTGATCAAATGCAGATCAAAGCATCTCCCCTTTAAATTCCATTCAAAATTATTCATGTTATATCTTATAATAGTTTCTGTTTCTTGTTTCTTCTTGTTGTAAGGTGCTGTCCAGCAGCCCTTACAAGAAAGGAAAGATAGAAGATTGACCCTTGGGGGAAGGGCTGAAGCCCAGGGGATGGATAAGAATGGAGGCAGACACCAATGCAATATTACCAATGAGCAAGCTGCACAGATCAAGCTCCAGCTACCTAACTTCAAAGGACATGAGGCAGTAGGATAACCTTAAATCAACAACACGGGAATTAGGAATGAGTATTGAGATCAGCTGAGAGAAAAGCCACTGATCCCTTAGAGCCCATGCTCTAAGTAGGGACCACTCTGGCTAGAGGATAGGAGATTAAGAAGGAAAGGTGTTTCACAGAGATAGAGGAAATTCCATGAGAAAGCTGTTCTTAGCCAGAGGCTAAGCTCCAGGAAGGAGAGGGACAGGTGAAGAAGATAATAAGGGCTGTTTCTCTGTCAGATGCTTGTATTTATTACCATTGTGATGCAAAGGGACTTAATACATATTAATGAAGACACAGTGGATTGCCATTGGTTCAGTTGTAAATTACCACAAGGCAGAGGCATGGATTGTCTCAGTCAGGTGAGCACAAAGAATCCTGAGTTTGTGCCTAAACCTTAGGAATGCTGGGATCAAAGGTCAATGCCTTTCTTGCCATGGGCAGGTCTGAGCATGCTCTTTCCTAAGACAATCCTTACAGATTAATTATTTCCCTTGTGTATACACAGGTGTGGATTGTTACACTTGTCATGGTTATTGTTTGCCTAGTAATTATTGATCTGAAGAGAGCTGTTAAAGAGAGATGAGTGAGGAAAGGTAGTAGTCAAGGTGGAATGGCTCTTGTTGTACTCTCTCACTCTCTTCTCCTGGTCTATGATAGCTGAGGAATATCTCTTGGAAATGGTGACCCTGGGTGATGTGCTGGTTGTAAATCTTGAAATCTCTCAGACTTGTGAATGTTAAAAATTTCCCCATCAGGGAATTCTTAATTGGAACAAATTCCCTACTGAGAAACATTCTCCATTTTGACGTGAGAACTCGCCAGGATCAGAAATGGGAGGACTTCTACTCCAACCATACTTAAGGCTGCTTTAGGGGAGAAAACTCCTTGCTATGGGAGGACCCCTATTCTACCCATACTTAAGACTGCTTTAGGAGAGAAAACTCCTTGCTAAACAATGAAAGTACTTGGACCCATGCTTATAATAATGCAAGGAGTTCTTTGAGCCAGGCCTGTTTTTAGAATTGATACAATGGGATGCTAGGTACCTAAAAGGGTTGGGCAAGTTTTCTCTTGATGAGATTAGTTGACTCAGCTGTGTTTTCTCTGGTTCAGACTTACTGAGGAGATTAGTCGACACAGCAGCATTTTGTTCTGATTCAGACTTACTGAGGAGATTGGTCAACTTAGCAGGAATTTAGATGGGCAGTCCTTTGGAAAGCATCTACAGTGATTGGTAGATGTAGGGACTTAGGGGAGGTGACATGGGAGAAAAACCCCTATATAAGAAAAAGCAGAATCTCTTGAGGATATATCATTTTGGAGAAATCCTTTTGGAGGATCTCTGATGAGGATCGCTTGGGAAGAATCTCTTGAGAGAGGCTCTGGAGAAGGGAAGCTCTTGGAGGACCATCTCTAAGGAGATCTGGCTGGAGCTCCTCTGAGGGGACTCTGTCCCTCTGGAGGCTCTGGAGAGAGGCCCTTTGGAATTCTCTCTGGTGAAGTCAGCTGAGATGGAGCTGGCCTGGTGTCACTAGAATCCTTGCTTAGACAGACCTTGTGGTGAGTGTTAAAGGACTGACTGACTGATCTTTCTCTCTTAAGACTCAGGTCTAGGCCATGTTGGCTTAAGGCCCTTCATACTTATTTCCTTTTTCTCTCTTTCTTTGATTACTCATTGTATTATTAATTAAAATCTCTGTAAACCCAGTTGACTCGGGTATTTGAATAAATTGGGAATATATTCCCTGGTGACCACCTTATAGTTGATTTAAAACAGGACACTGTAGGAAAACATATTTTGAGCAGTCATAATGTTTTTCCTTGTCTCTCCACATTTTAAATGCCACAGTTTAAGGCTACAACTTATTTTAAATCTCACATGGTATAAGTAAGTTAGGGGAAGGTTTCCCATATTGAGTGATAAGAGGGTTACCCCAGAATTAATAAACACAGTCTTTTAGAATTGTAAGCCTCTCCTCAGTTCATGACTCAGTGGGTAGTCCTGATCAGAATTTTTTTTTTTGCAATGGCTGTTCACTAACCTCTGTGAATTAGCTTCCTCAAAGATCCTTGAATAAATCCCTTTCTTCCAATTTGACTGTGGCTTAAATTGGTTTAATAAATACAAGATATCTGGAAGTGGGCAGTTCAGGTGGAGATTAGTGGTGTCCCTATATCTAAAGCCTAAGTGTTCCTTCTTTCTGGATACCTTGGGCAAACCAGAAATTCACCTCCCCTTCCCAGTGTCTCCTTAAGATAAACTTCATCTTGGGATGAAGGCAAGATAAGGCAGGTGCTATTAGACTGTGGGGTACTGTTGAGTCTGAGGCCTCTACAGGTCCAATGGGATCTGAACCTCTCTTCCGCTGTCAGGCAGGTATAAATTTCTTCTTGAGAAGTCCCAAAGCTGATACTCCTGGCTATCTTTTAGCTGGCTGTTGGCTGATCACCAGCAAGGCAAGAAAACCTCTTCTCACCTCAAGATCAAGTCTCAAAACCCACCTTTTTTCACTGGCATTCTTCCCCATCCCTGTTCTACAGCCATGTTACTCTGCTTCCAACAGTCTTTACCCATCAATCATGTCCTCTTCAACATTCCATTTCTCATCCTCTTTGCACATTACTCTTACAGTCTTAAATTCTTCCCTTCTTCATAGATCTGGAAGATAAACTATTCTATGTTCCCCAAATTTAGTTATGGTATCACTCATTATATATAAATCACATACTCATTTTGATCTTATCTTGCTATAGGGTGTAAGATATTGGTCAATACCTAGTTCCTGCCATAAACTTTAATTTATAAAAATCATTTTTAGTTATAAGTAGAAAATTTTTTTCAATTTTTCATATTAATTTTATTTTAAAAATATTTCTCTGTTTACGTATTTCATTTTCTTTCCTTCCCCTCTTCCTTCCCCCATCCCAAATCTAATAAGCACTTCCACTGGGTTATATAGATGTTATCACTGATACCACTTCCATATTATTCATTTTTGGAATAGAATACTCTTTTAAAATACAAACCTCCAATTGTATATCTATATAAACAAATGATTGTCATTTGTTTTTCTTCTGGGTTTCTACTCCCACAGTTCTTTCTCTCGATGTAGAGGGGAAATGGGATTGTCTTGTAATAGCAAAGTCCATTATATTGGATTGTTTCACAATGTTTCATTTTCTGTGTATAATGTTCTTTTGGTTCTGTTCACTTCACTCTGCATCAGTTCCTGGAGTTCTTCTACAGTTCCTGGAGTTCTTCTTTGATATAGAATTCCTTTGGTTCATCATTCCTTACAGTCCAGTGTAGTATTCTATCACCATCATAAACCACAATTTGTTCAGTGATTCCCCAATTGAAGGTCACGTTACCCCCCCATTTTACAATTATTTGCCACCACAAAGAGCACAACTATGAATACTTTTGCACAAATATTTTTCATTATTATCTCTTTAGGGTACGATTCTAGTAGTGGTATTGCTGGATCACAGGGTATGCATTTTTTTGAAGCTCTTTGGGCATAGTTCCAAATTGCCTTCTAGAATGATTTGATCAATTCACAACTCTACCAATAGTGCATTAATTTCCCAATTTTGCCCCATCCCCTCCAACATTTATTATTTTCCTTTACTGTTATATTTTCCAATCTGTTAGGTATAATGTAGTACCTCATTTTTGATTTGCATTTCTCTAATTATGTGGGATTTTAAACACTTTTCCATGTATTTATTGATAGTTTTGACTTTTTTTATCTTAAATCTATCTGTGTCACTTGACCATTTGTCAATTGGGGAATGACTTGTTTTTTTTTTCTTTTTTTACAATTGACTTAGCTCCTCATAACGTTAAGAAATTAGGCCTTTGTCAGAGAATTTTGTTGTAAAATTTCCCCCAAATTTATAGCTTCCCTTCCAATTTTGGTTGGATTGATTTTATTTGTACAAAATCTTTTAAATTTAAAGTAATCAAGATTATTTATTCTATATTTTGCCATGTTCTCTATCTTTTGCTTGGTCTTAAATTCAATTTCCCACAGATCTAACAGATATACTATTCTGTGTTCACCTAATTTACTTATAATTTCCTTCTTTATGGAAATTGTCCTGGTATAGGGTATGAGATATTCATCTCACACTAATCTGTCTCATACTGTTTTCCAATTTCCCCAGCACTTTTAACAAATAGTGTATTATTGTCTGAAAAGCTGGGATCATTGGGTTCATCAAAAACTATCTTCCTGAGGCCATTTACCCCAAGTCTATGCCATTGATCCCCCTTCTATCTCTTAAGCAGTATGTAATAATTAAAATAGTGGAAGACTTAAATTGTGGCAGATAAAAAAGTGTTTGGCTTAAATTGTGACCACAGAAATTATGGTTTCAAGAGTGTCTTGTTTTTAAATCAAATATAAGGTGGTCGCCAGGGAAAAATTCCCAATTATTAAATATACCCAAGTCAGCTGGGTTCTATAGAGATTTTAATTCATACAAATGAGGAATTAAAGAAAGGAGGAGAGAGAGAAAAAGGAAATAATGGGAAAAGATAGGTCAGACCAGGCCCAAGCACTAAGAGAGAGATCAGTCAGTCTTTTATCCACTCACCACAAGATTTGTCCATCCAAAGATTCTAGTGTTCCGAGAGACACCAGTTCAGTTTTGGCCAGCTGCCATCTCCAGAGAGAGAATCTCTGAAACTCTGAGACTCACCCAAGAGTCATCTTTTCTCCTACTTTTAAAGAGAATTTTCTCTTATGTCACCTCCCCTAAGTTCTCACATCTACCAATCACAGTAGACATTTTCCAAAGGATAGACAATTCTTAATTCACACCTAAGAAGGTTTGAACTTTTGATTAAGTTCACACCTGAAAAACCTCCGAGTAAGTTTCTCACCTCTTTGCTCCTTGTAAATTCACAAGTTGCCTGACCTTTATAGGTACTTAGCACCCTTTTGTATTAGATCTAAAAATAGGCACAGATTAAGAACTTTTGCTTTACTTAATAAGTTTTTTTCATTTTTCAGCAAGGAGTTTCTTCCCCTAAAGCAGGCTTAAGTAGGGGTGGAGTAGAGGTTTCACATTCCTGATCTAAGTTCCTTCATTATTTAAAATGAGGAATGGTCTTAACCAAACCTTATGAAGTAGGGTCTGAGAATTTTTTTTTTTAAATTTATTTTTATTTTTTTTTTAAAATATATTTTATTTGGTCAATTCCAAGCATTATTCGTTAAAGACATAGATCATTTTCTTTTCCTCCCCCCCCCCCAACCCCCCATAGCCGACGCGTAAGTCCACTGGGCATTAGATGTTTTCTTGATTTGAACCCATTGCTTTGTTGATAGTATTTGCATTAGAGTGTTCATTTAGAGTCTATCCTCTGTCATGTCCCCTCAATCTTTGTATTCAGGCAGTTGCTTTTTCTCGGTGTTTCCACTCCCATAGTTTATCCTTTGCTTATGAATGGTGTTTTTTTCTCCTGGGTCCCTGCAAGTTGTTCAGGGACATTACACCACCACTAATGGAGAAGTCCATTACGTTCGATGATACCACAGTGTGTTTGTCTCTGTGTACAATGTTCTCCTGGTTCTGCTCCTCTCGCTCTGCATCACTTCCTGGAGGTTGTTCCAGTCTCCATGGAACTTCTCCACTTTATTATTCCTTTTAGCGCAATAGTACTCCATCACCAACATATACCACAGTTTGTTCAGCCATTCCCCAATTGATGGGCATCCCCTCGTTTTCCAGTTTTGGGCCACCACAAAGAGCGCAGCTATGAATATTTTTGTACAAGTCTTTGTGTCCATTATCTCTTTGGGGTACAGACCCAGCAGTGCTATGGCTGGGTCAAAGGGTAGATATTCTTTTGTCGCCCTTTGGGCATAGTTCCAAATTGCCCTCCAGAATGGTTGGATCAGTTCACAGCTCCACCAGCAATGAATTAATGTCCCTACTTTGCCACATCCCCTCCAGCATTCATTACTTTCCTTTGCTGTTATGTTAGCCAATCTGCTAGGTGTGAGGTGATACCTCAGAGTTGTTTTGATTTGCATCTCTCTGATTATAAGAGATATAGAACACTTCTTCATGTGCTTGTTAATAGTTTTGATTTCTTTATCTGAGAACTGCCTATCCATTTCCCTTGCCCATTTATCAATTGGAGAATGGCTTGATTTTGTGTACAATTGATTTAGCTCTTTATAAATATGAGTAATTAAACCTTTGTCAGAGGTTTCTATGAAGATTTTTTCCCAATTTGTTGTTTCCCTTCTGATTTTAGTTATATTGGTTTTGTTTGTACAAAAGCTTTTTAGTTTGATGTAGTCAAAATTATTTATTTTACATTTTGTGATTCTTTCTATATCTTGCTTGGTTTTAAAGCCTTTCCCCTCCCAAAGGTCTGACATGTATACTATTCTGTGTTTACCCAATTTACTTATGGTTTCCTTCTTTATGTTTAAGTCACTCACCCATTTTGAATTTATCTTGGTGTAGGGTGTGAGGTGTTGATCTATTCCTAGTCTCTCCCACACTGTCTTCCAATTTTCCCAACAGTTTTTATCGAATAGTGGATTTTTGTCCCAAAAGCTGGGATCTTTGGGTTTATCGTATACTGTCTTGCTGAGGTCGCTTTCCCCCAGTCTATTCCACTGATCTTCCTTTCTATTTCTTAGCCAGTACCAAATTGTTTTGATGACTGCTGCTTTGTAATATAGTTTTAGGTCAGGGACTGCAAGGCCCCCATCATATGTGTTTTTTTTCATTATTTCCCTGGATATCCTTGATCTTTTGTTCTTCCAAATGAACTTTGTTATGGTTTTTTCTAAATCAGTGAAGAAGTATTTTGGTAGTTCAATGGGTATGGCACTAAATAGATAAATAAGTTTGGGTAGGATGGTCATTTTTATTATATTGGCTCGTCCTATCCATGAGCAGTTAATGTTTTTCCATTTGTTCAAGTCTAGTTTTAGTTGTGTGGCGAGTGTTTTGTAGTTGTGTTCATATAGTTCCTGTGTTTGTCTTGGGAGGTAGATTCCTAGGTATTTTATTTTGTCTAAGGTGATTTTGAATGGGATTTCTCTTTCTAGTTCTTGCTGCTGAGCTGTGTTGGAGATATATAGAAAAGCTGATGATTTGTGTGGGTTTATTTTGTATCCTGCAACTTTGCTAAAGTTGTTGATTATTTCAATTAGCTTTTTGGTTGAATCTCTAGGATTCTTTAAGTAGACCATCATGTCATCCGCAAAGAGTGATAACTTGGTCTCCTCCTTGCCTATTTTGATGCCTTCAATTCCTTTATCTTCTCTAATTGCTACTGCTAGTGTTTCTAGTACAATGTCAAATAATAGAGGTGATAATGGGCATCCTTGTTTCACTCCTGATCTTATTGGGAATGCATCTAGTTTATCCCCATTGCAGATGATATTAGCTGTTGGTTTTAGATATATACTGTTTATTATTTTTAGGAATGACCCTTCTATTCCTATGCTTTCTAGTGTTTTTAATAGGAATGGGTGTTGTATTTTATCAAAGGCTTTTTCTGCATCTATTGAAATAATCATGTGATTCTTGCTAGTTTGCTTGTTGATGTGGTCAATTATGTGGATGGTTTTCCTAATGTTGAACCAGCCCTGCATCCCTGGTATGAATCCTACTTGATCATGGTGAATGATCCTTCTGATCACTTGCTGGAGTCTTTTTGCTAGTATCCTATTTAAGATTTTTGCATCTATATTCATTAGGGAGATTGGCCTATAGTTTTCTTTCTCTGTTTTTGACCTGCCTGGTTTTGGAATCAGTACCATGTTTGTGTCGTAAAAGGAGTTTGGTAGAACTCCCTCTTTGCTTATTATGTCAAATAGTTTGTATAGTATTGGGATTAACTGTTCTCTGAATGTTTGATAGAATTCACAGGTGAATCCATCAGGCCCTGGGTACTTTTTCTTTGGAAGTTCTTTGATGACTTGTTGGATTTCAATTTCTGATATGGGATTATTTAGGAATTCTATTTCCTCTTCTGTTAGTCTAGGCAGTTTGTATTTTTGTATATATTCATCCATTTCTCCTAAATTAGTGTATTTATTGCCATATAATTGGGCAAAGTAATTTCTAATGATTGCCTTAATTTCCTCCTCATTGGAGGTGCTGTCCCCCTTTTCATCTTTAATGCTGTGAATTTGCTTTTCTTCCTTCCTTTTTTTAACTAGATTGACCAGTACCTTGTCTATTTTGTTTGTTTTTTCAAAGTACCAGCTTCTTGTCTCATTTATTAAATCAATAGTTCTATCACTTTCGATTTTATTAATTTCTCCCTTAATTTTTAGGATTTCTAATTTGGTTTTCTGCTGGGGGTTTTTAATTTGATCGCTTTCCAGTTTTTTCATTTGCATTTCCAATTGATTGATCTCTGCTCTCCCTTGTTTGTTAATATAAGCATTCAGGGATATGAATTTACCTCTGATTACCGCTTTGGCTGCATCCCAAAAGGTTTGGAAGGATGTTTCGCCATTGTCATTTTCCTCGATGAAATTATTAATTGTTTCTATGATTTCTTCTTTAACTAAACGGTTTTGGAGTATCATATTGTTTAATTTCCAATTGGTTTTAGATTTGGTTTTCCATGTACCATTACTAATCATTATTTTTATTGCCTTGTGATCTGAGAAGGCTGCATTCATTATTTCTGCTTTTCTGCATTTGTGTGCTATGTTTCTGTGACCTAATGTATGGTCAATTTTTGTGAATGTGCCATGTGCTGAGAAGAAGGTGTATTCCTTTTTATCCCTATTTATTTTTCTCCATATCTCTACTAATTCTAATTTTTCTAAGATTTCATTCACTTCTTTTACCTCTTTCTTATTTATTTTTTGATTTGATTTATCTAAATTTGATAATGGTTGGTTTAAGTCTCCCACTAGTATGGTTTTATTGTCTATTTCTTCCTTCAATTCTCCTAGTTTCTCCATTAGAAATTTGGGTGCTATATTATTTGGTGCATACATGTTGATTAATGATATTTCCTCATTGTCTAGAGTCCCTTTTAACAAAATATAATTACCTTCCCTATCCCTTTTGATCAGGTCTATTTTTGCATTGGCTTTATCAGATATCATGATTACCACTCCTGCCTTCTTTCTATCAGTTGAGGCCCAGAAGGTCTTACTCCTTCCTTTAATTCTGACCTTGTGGGTGTCAACCCGCCTCATGTGTGTTTCTTGAAGACAACATATGGTAGGGTTTTGGATTCTAATCCATTCTGCTATTCGTCTACGTTTTATGGGTGAGTTCATCCCATTCACGTTCAAAGTTATGATTGTCATTTGTGGACTCCCTGGCATTTTGATTGCCTTCCCTAATTCTAACCTTTTCTTCTTCGGCTCTACCTTTTAGTCCAGTGATTTACTTTGAAACAGTCCCCCTTGTCCCCTCCCTTGATGTTTCCCTTTTTAGTCCCTCCCTTTTTGTTCCCTCCCCCTCCCCCCTCTCTTACCCTCCCTTTTTGTTCTCCCTCTCCCCCTCCCCCCCTTGGTTTTCCCTTCTCCTTACCCTTGTTGGGTAAGATAGAATTCAAGATCCCAATGGATCTGGAGGTTTTTCCCTCTCAGAGCTGATTTCCCTGAGATTGAGGTTTAAGTAACCCGCTCTCCCTCTCTTCCTCTCCTTCTTATAGGAGTTTTCTTCCCCTCCCCTTCCCATGTGAATCTTTGTGTGAGAATGATTATTCTATTTGGTCTTTCTTTACCCCCTATTTATACATTACATTTTCCCCACATGTTAGTATATATAGGTTGATATAAATGTAGTCCTTATAGAAGAGAGTTTGAGTAAAAGAAGAAGATAACATTTTCCCCTTTCCTTAATATTTACCTTTTCAGGTATTCCTTGCTCTTTGATTTTCGGTATCAAACTTTCCACAGAGCTCTGGTCTTTTCTTTGCAAAAAGTTGGAAGTCTTCTATTTTGTTGAATGCCCATACTTTCCCTTGGAAGTATATAGTCAGTTTTGCTGGGTAGCTGATTCTTGGTTGGAGACCCAGCTCTCTTGCCTTTCTGAAGATCATGTTCCATGCCTTGCGATCATTCAGCGTAGAACTTGCAAGGTCTTGTGTGACCCTGATTGGCATTCCTTTATATCTAAATTGTCTTTTTCTGGCTTCCTGTAGGATTTTTTCTTTTGTTTGATAGCTTTGGAATTTTGCAATTACATTCCTGGGAGTTGTCTTTTGGGGGTTTAGTGTAGAAGGTGTTCTGTGAGCTCTGTCAGTGGCTGTATTGCCCCCTTGTTCTAGAATCTCTGGGCAATTTTCTTTGATTATATCTTGTATCACCACGTCCAGTTTGGTGTTTATTTCTGGCTTATCTGGGAGTCCAATTATTCTTAAATTATCCCTTCTCCCCCTATTTTCCAGATCTATCACCTTGTCGGTGAGATATTTTATGTTCTCTTCTAATTTCTTGGTATTTTGGCTTTGCTTTATTGATTCTTGCTCTTTTACACGATCGTTGTCTTCCAGCTGCCTGATTCTGGCCTTTAAAGCCTGGTTTTCTTTTACAGTTTGGTCAAACTGGTTTTGTAGATGCGTGAATTTCTTTTGCATTATTTCCAACTTTTCCTCCCAGAAGGCTTCCATCTTTTTGGTCATTTCTGATTCAAATTCTTCATAGGTTTGTGGAGAGTTTCCATTTCCTTTGGAAGGTTTTGGAGCATTTTCTTTTATATTATCTTCTGTCTGCTCTGTATTTTGTATTTTGGCTCCATAGAATGTTTCCAAAGTCGCCCCTTTCTTCTTATTTTTCTTGGTATTTTGGGGCTTCTGTGGTTCTGTGGAGTTTGTCATCTCTGAATGTGGAGGATTAGTTTTTCTTGTCTCTTTCTGGTGTTCAGAGGCAGTCCTGGGCAGATAGTTCTATGGGCTTTCCCTGGGTTAAACTGAATATGCCTCACTGGAACTGGAATGGAAGGGTCGGACCACGAGGCCACACTCTCCCCCCCCCCCCCCCCCCCCCCCCCCCCCCCCCCCCCGGCTCGCTTTCCGGAAGTTGCCTTCAGAATCGCTGGCCGTGAGGCTGTTTCGTAGGCCTGCGGGGGGATGGGCTGCCGCTTCCCCAAGCTCCGAGAGCACAGACTTTCACTGAGACTTGGATAGCAGGATCCAGCCCGTGAGGCTGTCTTGCCCGCCCTGAGGGTTGCTGTTGTTTTGACCAGCTCTCTGCAGCGGAGGCCCCAGGCAGTAACTTTCACCCGGACTGGGACTTGGGTAGAAGACCCTGAGGGTTGTTGTTCCTCAGACCCTGCTCTCTGAGCCCCGCGCAGCTGCCGCTTCCGGGAGCCTTGGACTCTGCGCTCCTACCCCTGAGGTCCGAGTGATCTCGGGTTCTGGCTTTTAAGGGGAGCCGTACCTTTTGAACCGGGTCCAGGTCCAGGAGGAGGGTTCCCAGGGTCTGTGCTGTTGATCGTTTTGAATTTCGGCGCCTTAGGAGCTTATCGTTTGAGATTGGTCGGGAAGGGTTTTCCGGAGATCTGAGCTTTAGCTTTCTCTAAGCCGCCATCTTAACCGGAAGTCCCCGGGTCTGAGAATTTTTAAGGTTCACAAGTACTATACTTGATGATCACCACTTTATAATACAGTTTAAGATCTGATACTGCTAGGACTCCATCCTTCACATTTTTTTCATTCATTCCCTTAATATTGTTGATCTTTTGTTTTTACAAATGAACTTCGTTATCATTTTTTCTAATATTATATATTTTTTGATAGATTGATAGCTATGGCACTGAATAAGTAAATTAGTTTTGATGGAATAGTCGTTTTATTATATTATCTTATCCTACCCTTGAACAATTAATATTTTTGCAATTGTTTAGATCTAGTTTTAATTGTATATAAAGTGTTTTTTAGTTGTTTTTGTTTAATTCTTGAGTTTGTCTTGGCATATAGATTCCCAAATATTTTACATTATCTAGAGTGATTTTTAATAGAATTTCTCTTTCTAATTCTTGCTGATGAATTTTTTTGGATATAAAAAGAAATGATGATGATTCATGTGCTTTATTTTGTTTCCTGAAGCTTTGCTAAAATTATCATTTCCACCAGGTTTTTAATTGATTTTCTTGGGTTCTCTAAGTATACCATCATATCATTTGCAAAGAGTGATAGTTTAGTTTTATCACAGCCTACAACTTTTGATTTCTTTTTTTCTCCTCTAATTGATGCAGTTAGCACTTTCTAGTGTGGTAATAATGGTAGTAATGATGGGCATCCTTGCTTCACTCCTAAATTTATTGGGAAGGCTCATAACTTATCCCAATTTCAGATGATACCTGTTGGTGGTTAGAAACAAATACTGTTTATTATTTTGAGGAAAGCCCCTTCTCTTCCTTCATGTCCTACTGGCTTTTTAAGTAGTAATAGGTATTGTATTTTGTCAAAGACTTTTCTGAATGGATTGGGATACTGATGTGATTTTGTGTGCTGTGTTTTAACATAAGTGCTTTGAGTTCATGTGGACAAAAAATTCTGAGTAGGCATCCTAGCACCAGGTCTGTATCTTTGGTAATTAGCATTGCTGTCTCTTCCACACCCCAACTCATGGCTGAGCACCTGCAGCTATGGGATCTACTTGGCCAGAATAATAAACTACAGGTCAGTGATGTTGTCCCAAACACTGTGTCAAAACACCTGAAGCTACCCTTATGTTCATACACAGAGTAATTAGGTTTTGCATACTGATACCCACTATAATACCCAGCGTTAAACCCATTTTAAAAATCAAAGTCACCATAACCATTGAACCCATCAAATCTGTTGCCTTGCTTTCTCACGTTATAATTTCTTGAATTGTCTAAAAACCTATCCCCTAAAATGACTGAGTTTCATTAAGTGACCAGGTTTATTACAAAATAGCAGTGAGGGGTTTGTCTACATTCTCTAGAATTTATAATATGCTATTCTAGGTGCTCGGTAATACTCTTAAGTGCAGCCACTGCTCAATCTTGCACTTCATTAGTTTTTAATTTAAGTATCAGATCTTTGATTTCTTTTGCTAAATTATCTAGGATATTATTCTTTATCTCAGCTTGTCTATCTTTGTTATCCTGAAAAATGTCAGAAGCTACACACCTAAGTTTATCCAGTCCCATCTCATCCCAATTTGGACAGTTGCTTATATGGTTTACATCTTTATCCAATTCATTTCTCAGCAGAATCTATCACCCTGTTCAGGAAAGTAGATGGGGTCTTTCATATGTCTTGTCTCAATCTTTCAAACTTTGACCACAACTCTGGTCTCTTTGAATTATCCTTCATCGTCTGGATAATGGCCTCTCTAGCAGTAATTAAATTTTTGTAACCCACAAAAGAATTATCTTCCCAATGGGGGTCCTGGGAAAACCAGTCAGCTAAACTAGGATTCCTATGTATATCCCCAATGATTTTCTGTTTTTCCCTTTTTGATAACAATTCATCCATTAACATGTCAAAGTCCAGATAGGTTGGATCTTTACTTTCTTCTTAAATTGTTTTACCATGGCCATTGGTTTTTCATCATAGCTTGGGTTAGGGTTATTGATGATATGATGATTTAAAAGACTCTAAATATGCTTGGGTAAATCTCTTGTGAACTCTTATATTGAGGATCCCAATCTCTGCGGTTATCATTGGCACCTCCCTGAGTGGAAACATAAGGGCAGGATTGTTTTCTAATGCTTGAGTTTCTTGTCCCATTTGGTTACCTCAATTTCTGTCTAATTCCATTGCCCCTGTGTCTTAGCCAACTAGTTATATTACATTTTAATTCTTTTCGTCTTGGTCTCCAGATAATTAACCCTCGGTTTAAGCCCACTGTTTTCTAATTTTGTCTCATTCATGACTTTTCAATAGTTACAGATGGATAAGAGAACTTTCAGCATCATAACCATGGATAGTAGCATTAATATTCCGAAGGGTAGATAGGATATAACCTAAAGGACCATAAGAGTCAAAACTGTCATCAAAAATCCATATGCCAACATCCCTTGGATATATAGAGGGATGGTAGGCTTAAGAAGAGTCCAGGAATAAATCCAATGTTAAAACAATTCAGCCACGTGTTGCTTAATGAGGCTGCCCTGCAAACTGCTTCATTTAACACAGTTGCTGGCTGGCTGACTTTTGCGTTTTGGTGCCACCTAAGGTTCAGTTCACTGAAACTGCAGGTACCAGACAAACAGCTTCAATCTTTCTCCTTCTCCAAAACTGTTATGCAGCAAAGCAGATCTACAAGCTTCTTCTTAGATAGGACTCCTCTTTATGAGGAAAGTAGAAACCCTCTTCAAATGGGTTTCAGAGGTCTCTTCCAGTGAGGTGCGGTGGTGTGGTCTAGTTGTTTTCTGAGAGCTTCTGAGCGGCATTGGAAGGAAGGGTAAATTAGGAGTCCGTTCCTCAAAATGTGGCGGTTCTTGGCCACCCTGTGTTGCCTGGTCGTACTGACCAGTGCCAAGAGCAGATTATCCTTTCCTCCTCTATCAGATGAAATGGTCAACCACATCAACAAGCTCAACACTGCATGGCAGGCTGCGCACAACTTCCTTAATGGAGACATGAGCTACATAAAGAAACTCTGTGGTACCTTCATGGGTGGAGCCAAGCTACTACCTTAGAGAATGATAATGGCTGATAATATGAAGCTACCAGAAAACTTTGATGCCTGGGAACAATGGCCAAACTGCCCTACTATCAAGCAAATAAGAGACCAGGGTTCCTGTGGATCTTGCTGGGCATTTGGAGCTGTGGAAGCTGTTTCTGACAGGATCTGTGTACACAGTAATGGAAATGCTAATGTAGAAGTGTCTGCTGAGGATCTGCTTAGCTGCTGTGGATCTGAATGTGGGGATGGCTGTAATGGAGGTTTTCCTGCTGGAGCTTGGAATTTCTGGACTAAGAAAGGCCTTGTATCTGGTGGTCTCTATGATTCCCATGTGGGCTGCTGACCTTATTCCATCCCTCCATGTGAGCACCATGTGAATGGCTCCCATTCTGCCTGTACTGGAGAAGAGGGCGACACCCCCACGTGCAGGAAGAAGTGTGAAGAGGGCTATTCTACTCAGTACAAGGATGACAAAAACTACAGATCAACCCCCTATAGGGTACCTTCAAGTGAGCAGGAGATCATGGCTGAGATCTACAAGAATGGCCCTGTGGAGGGAGCTTTTAGTGTGTATGAAGACTTCCTACACTACAAGTCTGGAGTATACCAGCACGTTGCTGGAGAGATGCTTGGAGGTCACGCCATTCAAATCCTGGCTGGGGTGTGGAAAATGGAATCCGTTACTGGCTGGCTGCCAACTCCTGGAATATTGACTGGGGTGATAATGGCTTCTTTAAATTCCTCCGTGGAAAGAATCACTGTGGGATAGAATCTGAAATTGTGGCTGGAATTCCCAGAACGGATCAATATTGAAAGAAGATGTAACCTGCTGCTATTTGTCTAACTATCAATAGCCCTTTGTGACTTTTAATCTTTCAAAAAAGAAAAAAAATCTTGGGAATGGGAAGAAGGTGAATGTGGGCAAATGAATACTTTTAAAAGACTTAAGTTTGGAGAGATACTCTTTTATTTATCTTTTGTTTAAAAAGGAAGTTTAAGGAGAGGATTTAGATAAATCATTGGGCTTTGAAAATTTGGTTGAGCTGAATTCTTGTGGGGTCAGCCAGCTCCATTGATAATAACATAGATGAATATTTCTTGATCTGACTCCAATTAATAATGCATGCCATTTCAGTTTAAGTAACTCTGTGAATAGCACATAGCACTGCTGGTAAACAGGCTGTGTAATACACTTGAGACCCAGGATGCTTTCTTTTAAAAAGGCCTTTTTTCCAGGGGTGTCTCCCAATTCCTGTTATCTTGACTCCTACAATTCCCCTCAACATTCATCTTTTAGGAACCTGAAGTCCAGGAACCAACAATGATTGAAGGAGTGGGGGGAGGAGTGTTTTCTCCCACAGGAATAGGGATGGGTTTTTTGTTTTTTTTTTTTAATATTTTGACTTAGGAAGGAGGCAAAGAAATTCTCAGAAATTGACTTGGCTCCCACTTGTTAGGGGTAGAGGGAGGTAGAGTTGTGGGATGGGCCACAAAATGTTAGAATCCTATTTTGTCCCAGTTCTCACTGGTAAAAATCCTATACTATGCTTACTTCTCCTTAGTGCCACTCCACTTTTAGTGCCAGTTAGCCCGAAGCTATTAAAGCTTTGCAGTATTGCACATGCCCTTGGGTCTTTTCTGTGGTGATAAAAAAATAGATTTCTCTATTTTTGTTTAATGTACCTTGATTGATCATACAAAAGAGTAGCCAGGATCCCTTTTACTCAATAGAAACCTGTGCCTGTGGTTTTAAAAGAAAAGCAGTAATCCCTCTTCTGATGTTCTTGGGGGACAGTCGAGAAGGAGCAGGATTATGGTTCTGTCCACAGGAGAAACAAGATTTTGTTGTTCTTGGGAAATCACTGCTTTACCCTATCATGCAATTTAATCTCAGTGTTGATTTTAGTGACTAAATGGAATCCAGGACCCTTGTGCCAATAAAAGATTTCTCCTAAAAAAGCCAAAAAAAAAAAGAAGTCTCTTCCCTTTCACCAGCCGAGGGTAAAGTCAGAGAGGCCTGTCTCCAACAGCAGTCAAAGAAAGCAAGCTCAGTAACTGAAACCCAGTGAGTGAGTGACCCAGTCAGAGACCCAGTGAGAGGACATCACCAACTGACAGAACTTTTCTTGTGTTCTTTCTTGTAAATTCTGGTCTCACAAACTGCTTGTCCCCTCAGAGATCTCTTTATAAAATATCTTATTTAATCAACATGTTCATCAATATTCTGTTTTCCTTAGTATATTTTTATTAATTAGTTCATCCCATTCACATTCAGCATCCTAATTACTGTATTTCCCACCATCTTATTATTCCCTTTAGATGCTGCTCTATTCCCTTTCACTCTGATCCTCTGCTTTATGTTATATAGTTCTCACATTCTCAATCCCTTCCCTTTCCTCTCAGTGTAATCATCTCTTTCACCCCCTAATTTTTTGTACATTTCCTATCATACATACATATCATTTCATATCACATTTACATATCATGATATCATCATAATCAGTTTGCTTCCTCATCCTCTTTTTGTTTTCTTTCTCTTTTTATTTAGTCAATTTAGAAATTATTCCTTGGTTACAAGAATCATATTCTTTCCCTCAATCTCCTTCCCCCGCCCTTCCCTTAGCCGACGTGCAATTACACTGGTTATTACATGTGTCCTTGATCAAAACCTATTTCCATGTTGTTGATGTTTGCACTAGAATGTTCACTCAGAGTCTACATCCCCAGTCATATCCCCTTGACCCATGTATCAAGGAGTTGTTTTTCTTCTGTGTTTCTACTCCCACAGTTTTCCCTCTGAATGTGGATAGTGTTCTTTCTCATAGATCCCTCTAAGTTGTTCAGGATCACTGCCTTGCCACTAATGGAGAAGTCCATTACATTCACACAGTGGATCAGTCTCTGTGTACAATGTTCTCCTGGTTCTGCTCCTCTCACTCTGCTTCAATTCCTGGAAGTTGTTCCAGTTCACATGGAATCCCTCCAGTTTATTATTCCTTTTAGCACAATAGTATTCCATCACCAACATATACCACAATTTGTTCAGCCATTCCCCAATTGAAGGGCATCCCCTCGTTTTCTAGTTTTGGGCCACCACAAAGAGCACAGCTATGAATATTTTTGTACGAGTCTTTTTCTCCATTATCTCTTTGGGGTACAAACCCAGCAGTACTATGGCTGGATCAAAGGGCAGACAGTCTTTTAGCACCCTTTGGGCATAGTTCCAGATTGCCCTCCAGAATGGTTGGATCAATTCACAACTCCACCAGCAGTGCATTAATATCCCAATTTTGTCTGCAGTTATTTTAAATGGAAGTGCTCTATCTCTACCTGTAGGATTTTGTCAATAAAATATAGAAATGCTGATAATTTAGGGTTTTTAATATCTTGCAACTTTGATAAAGCTTTTATTTTAACTAGTTTTTTAATGGAATCTTTAGGGCTCTCAAAGTATACCATCATATTGTCTGCATGGTATGATAGTTTTCTTTCCTTGTTGCCTATTCTTATTATTTTAATTTTAAAAAATCTTACTGATATAATATTTCTAACACAATATTGAATAATAGTGATGATAATGTACATTCTTGCTTCACCTTTTATATTTTTACAAGTTTTCTAGCATAAGTTCTCCATAGCATAAGGTCTCTAGCATAAGAACATAAGTTCTCCAAAATTACAAGATCCAAATTGTCTCCCTCCCTCCCTAGCTGCCCCATTCCTGAGATGGTAAAGCAATCTGATCTCCACATTAATCACTCTTGTGAGAAGATACTATATAAAATTAAAACACAAATAAAATACAGTGATGAAGAGTACAATTGATCTGCATTCACACTCCAGTGGATTCTCTCAAAGTGGCTAGTATTCTTTTTTTTTTAAACCCTTACCTTCCATCTTGGAGTCAATACAGTGTATTGGAATCTTTAGGGCTCTCGAAGTATACCATCATGTTGTCTGCATGGTGTGATAGTTTTGTTTCCTCGTTGCCTATTCTTATTCATTTAATTTAAAAAATCACTGATATAATATTTTTAACACAATACTGAATAATAGTGATGATAATGGACATTCTTGCTTCAACTTTTATATTTTTAGGAAGGTCAATACTGTGTATTGGCTCCAAGGCAGAAGAGTGGTAAGGGGGGTAGGCAATGGGGGTCAAGTGACTTGCCCAGGGTTACATAGCTGGCAAGTGTTTTGAGGCCAGATTTGAACCTAGGACCTCCCATCTCTAGGCTTGGCTCTCAATCCACTGAGTTCCCCAGCTGCCCCCAGGGAGGTGGATAGTATTCTTATAGAAAGTCGGTGCATCTTTCTTTCTCTCACTTTTTTTTATATCATTCCAACAAAAATAATCATACTTGTGGCTCGTCTATGTAGAATCCTTCTAAATGTCCTAAGAAAGATAAAATTCTTAGGAGTAACATGTGTCATCTTTCCATATAGGAATATAAACAGTTTAACCATATTCAGTCCCTTATGATTTCTGTCATGCTTACCTTTTCATGCCTTGAAACGTCTCTATTTCATTAAATAGTCTTTTAAGCCTCCTTTTTCCCCCAAAAAGGTGGTACTCAATTTTTCTGTATAAGTCACTCTTGATTGTAATCCTAGCTCCTTTGCCTTCCAGAATGTCATTTCAAGCTCTCTTCTTTTGTTATATGGCAGCTGCTAAATCTTGTGTGATCTTGGCTATGGCTCCAGAATATTGAATTAGTTTCTTTCTGGCTGCTTACCAAATTTTTCCTTGATCCCTGGGAATTCTGGAATTTGGTTTAATATCCTCAGGAATTTTCATTTCAGGATCTACTTTAAGACATGATGGGTAGATTTTTTCAATTTCTATTTTACCCTTTTGATTCTAAGATCTCAGGGTAGTTGTCTTTGAAAAAAAATTTGAAATATGATATTTAGGCTCTTTTTATGTCATGGCTTTCATTTCAGTTCATCCAAAAATTCCAAGATTATGTCTCCTCAGATCTTTTTTCAGGATCAGTTGTTTTTCCACTGAAATATTCCAAATTTAATTTTTCCCCATTCAATTTTGTTTTATTTTTTATTGATATCTCATAGAATCATCAGCTTCCATTTGCTCAATTCTAATTTTTAAGAAATTATTTTCTTCAGTGAGGTTTTGCATATCCTATTCCAGTTTGTCAATACTGTGTTTTAAGTAGTTTTTTCTTCAATAAATTCTGATGACTTTTTTTTTTTACTATTTGGCAGATTCTGGTTTTTAATATATTCTTCTCTTCAATATTTTTTGTGCCTCTCTTACCAAATTGTTAATTTTCTTTTCTTACTTTACCTGTGTCACTCTTTTTTTTTTTTGCCCAAAATTTTCTTCTACATTTATCTTTTTCTTTTTTGGGGGGGGTTTGACTAGTTTACATTTTTCTTTGAGACTTTGCTTGTATCTATTTTCACATTGCTGAATTCTTCAGTTTATAGCTTGATCTTCCCTGTTATTGGAGTAGCTTTTTATGACCAAGTTCTTTTGTTGTTAATTCATTTTTGCAGCCTATTTTTCGACTTTAAATTTTATGGTAAAGTTGGGTTCTTCTCACCTGTAGGTGGGGGAGGCAGCATCCCAAACTTCAGGGTTTTTTGTGCTACTATTTTCAGAAGCAGTCTTGTGGTCCATAAGTTTTGGGAGCTTCCCAGGTGGGGTGGTCTTTCATCAGTCATCGCTCACTTGGTATATGCTATGGTTTTTACCTAGGAATAGCTCTATTCTCCTGTAGCCACAAGCATTAGAATTCTTTTTGCCCTAGAATAGGGCCCCTGCTCCCCTTCAGCTTTAGCTCCTTCTTTAATCCTTCTCTCTTTTTTCTTGTCCCCACCTGTTTCCTGCTTGAGTTTAATTTACTTCTATACAAGGCTCTGGATGTGTGTGTGTGCTTGACACTTCTTTTTCTGGGTCAGACCAGAGGCTTTCCCCACTTTTTTTATGCTTTTTGTATCTCTTCTTCTCCTGTATCCTAGCTATGAGAAACAGCAGGTTCTTCCCCATTTCTCCTCTATGGCAATCCTTCATTCTGCTTTTTCTTTCCTCTTAAAACCAATCAAACACAACAGAATCCTCCCCGTGTATTGTCTGTCTTGATTGCTCAGTGGAATTCTTACAGGAGAGTTGTTCCATCTTTTTTATTTCTGTTATGATATAAATCCATCCTTGCCATCTATCTAGTATGAGAGACAGAGCAGTAGGGAGCTAGTAGGCTGAACCATTGCTCTGCTTTGGTCACTGCATCTCTCCCACCTGGGCTAGACCTTCCTCCCAAGAACCCTGAGAAGAGGAGCACTCCTCTGCAAGCTCCCCTGCTTCATGCTGATCTGTGTGGACATCCCTGAGGGTAAGCCTCTCCGAGGAGAAGGAACGGGACATCCTGACCACTATGGACACTGATGGCCGACGTAATAACTGACCAATAGCTGGGTCTGGGTAGTCCAAAAGCCCTAGGTATAGCGGCAAAGCTGCCCAGACCACTGGCTCAGGCCCACTCAGTCCTCTTGAGGGAGCAATCCCAATGGAGGCAGAACCTGAACACTGTCTCTGCCAGCCTGTAGACTTTGCCTCCTCAGCAGCCACAGCTCCTTATAGCCCAGCCTCGCAGAGGATGAGTCCAGCTGACACCAAGAGTTAAGCCAAGCGCAGGAAGAACAAGCCGGGCGGTGGGAGCAGCGGTAACAGCGGCGGTGGCTGCGGAGGCCGCAAGGCTGGCCGGGCCGTGGCCCAGGCAGAGGTGGAGGCGGCCTTGAAGGGTCCCCAACCCCTGGCATGGCTTCCCTCCAGAGCACTGCAGTAGGCCTGCTCTTGGCCCAGGCCACGATGCCCAACGGGCCCCTGGACAATCCCTCACCCTCTTTCTAACTTAGTTTCTTCCATATTCTCTACTACAAAGAATACTTTTTGACAATTACAGATATTCTCTTTCCATTTAGACATATAAACATTTTGACCTTAATGAGTCCATTCAATTTTCTCTTTTTTATTTACCATTTTGGGCTTCTCTTCTGCCTCATGTTTGGGCATAAATTTTTTTATTTTGGTCTGACTTATTCCTCAGGAATGCTTGGAAATCTGCTATATTATTGAATTTCCATTCTCCCCCTGAAAGAATATACTCAGTTTTGCTGTATAGGTGACTCTGGGTTATAAACACAGATCTTTTGCCTTCCTGAATATCCTATTCCATAACACTCTATCCTTCAGTGTAGAAGCTGCTAGATCCTGTGTAATCCCGATTTCAGTTTCATGGTATTTGAATTTTTTTTATGGCTGTTTACAGTATTTTCTTTTTAGCTTGGTGGCTCTTGAATTTATTACATTCTTGGAAATTGTCATTTGAGCATTTCTTTCTAGAAGTGATCTGTGAATTTTTTCAATTTCAATTTTATTTTTGTGTCTGAGGATATCTCATGAGTTTTCTTTGGTAATTTCTGGTAGTGTGACACCCTACACCAAAATAAACTCAGAATGGATGAATGAACTGAATATAAAGAAGGAAACTATAAGCAAATTAGGCAAACACAGAATAGTATACTTGTCAGATCTTTGGGAAAGGAAAGATGTTAAAACCAAGCAAAAGCTAGAAAAAAATCACAAAATGTAAAATCAATCATTTTGATTACATCAAATTAAAAAGCTTTTCTACAAACAAAATTAATGCATCCAAAATTAGAAGTGTAAAGATTAAAATTTGGGGAAGCTGAGGCAGGTAGAAATTAGTTTCTCTCTGCAAGGACTATTATATTTTTAGAGTTTTATTGAAGATTAAGGATTAAAGAAAATACAGGATAAGAAAGCACGTGTCTAGGCCCAGCCTAGACACCCTCACCTACATTATGAAAAGAGCTGTGTCTGCTTGCAAGCAGAAACAGGAAAGGGCCACAAAAGCCTTTCCAATCAGGTTAAATACTCCTTCTCCATCTCTGCCCAGGTGAGAATTCAGTGACATTACAAAGCATCCTGGGGAAGTGGACCAAGGACCAATTCTTTGGATTGAAGTTCTGTATTCAAGTCCATTTTTACATTTCACCATTTGATTCTAATTGGGAAAGGTTTCCCCAAAAAGGATCATGAAAACATAATCAACTTAAAGATTACAATAATTTGAGAATGAGGAGAGGAACAAAACCAATAACTGCTGGACACATTGACAAAGAGCCAGTTAGGGGGCAGTCCCCTTTCTGGCATGAAAGTATACATACAAATAAATGTTCAATCAACTACACCCAAAGTTCATTTTTGTGCAGCTTGTGATCTGGAGGCTTCTTCTTTTTTTAAAAATATATTTTATTTGATCATTTCCAAGCATTATTCGTTAAAGACATAGATCATTTTCTTTTCCTCTCCCCCACCCCCCATAGCCGACGCGTAAGTCCACTGGGCATTAGATGTTTTCTTGATTTGAACCCATTGCTTTGTTGATAGTATTTGCATTAGAGTGTTCATTTAGAGTCTATCCTCTGTCATGTCCCCTCAACCTCTATATTCAGGCAGTTGCTTTTCCTCGGTGTTTCCACTCCCATAGTTTATCCTTTGCTTATGAATGGTGTTTTTTCTCCTGGATCCCTGCAAGATGTTCAGGGACATTACACCGCCACTAATGGAGAAGTCCATTACATTCGATTATACCACAGTGTATTAGTCTCTGTGTACAATGTTCTCCTGGTTCTGCTCCTCTCGCTCTGCATCACTTCCTGGAGGTTGTTCCAGTCTCCATGGAACTTCTCCACTTTATTATTCCTTTTAGCACAATAGTACTCCATCACCAACATATACCACAGTTTGTTCAGCCATTCCCCAATTGATGGGCATCCCCTCATTTTCCAGTTTTGGGCCACCACAAAGAGCGCAGCTATGAATATTTTTGTACAAGTCTTTGTGTCCATTATCTCTTTGGGGTACAGACCCAGCAGTGCTATGGCTGGGTCAAAGGGTAGATATTCTTTTGTCGCCCTTTGGGCATAGTTCCAAATTGCCCTCCAGAATGGTTGGATCAGTTCACAGCTCCACCAGCAATGAATTAATGTCCCTATTTTGCCACACCCCCTCCAGCATTCATTACTTTCCTTTGCTGTTATGTTAGCCAATCTGCTAGGTGTGAGGTGATACCTCAGAGTTGTTTTGATTTGCATCTCTCTGATTATAAGAGATGTAGAACACTTCTTCATGTGCTTCTTAATAGTTTTGATTTCTTTATCTGAGAACTGCCTATCCATTTCCCTTGCCCATTTATCAATTGGAGAATGGCTTGATTTTTTGTACAATTGATTTAGCTCATTATAAATATGAGTAATTAAACCTTTGTCAGAGGTTTCTATGAAGATTTTTTCCCAATTTGTTGTTTCCCTTCTGATTTTAGTTATATTGGTTTTGTTTGTACAAAAGCTTTTTAGTTTGATGTAGTCAAAATTATTTATTTTACATTTTGTGATTCTTTCTATATCTTGCTTGCTTTTAAGGCCTTTCCCCTCCCAAAGGTCTGACATGTATACTATTCTGTGTTTACCCAATTTACTTATGGTTTCCTTCTTTATGTTTAAGTCACTCACCCATTTTGAATTTATCTTGGTGTAGGGTGTGAGGTGTTGATCTATTCCTAGTCTCTCCCACACTGTCTTCCAATTTTCCCAGCAGTTTTTATCGAATAGTGGATTTTTGTCCCAAAAGCTGGGATCTTTGGGTTTATCGTATACTGTCTTGCTGAGGTCGCTTTCCCCCAGTCTATTCCACTGATCTTCCTTTCTGTCTCTTAGCCAGTACCAAATTGTTTTGATGACTGCTGCTTGGTAATATAGTTTTAGGTCAGGGACTGCAAGGCCCCCATCATATGTGTTTTTTTTCATTATTTCCCTGGATATCCTTGATCTTTTGTTCTTCCAAATGAACTTTGTTATGGTTTTTTCTAAATCAGTGAAGAAGTATTTTGGTAGTTCAATGGGTATGGCACTAAATAGATACATAAGTTTGGGTAGGATGGTCATTTTTATTATATTGGCTCGTCCTATTCATGAGCAGTTAATGTTTTTCCATTTGCTCAAGTCTAGTTTTAGTTGTGTGGTGAGTGTTTTGTAGTTGTGTTCATATAGTTCCTGTGTTTGTCTTGGGAGGTAGATTCCTAGGTATTTTATTTTGTCTAAGGTGATTTTGAATGGGATTTCTCTTTCTAGTTCTTGCTGCTGAGCTGTGTTGGAGATATATAGAAAAGCTGATGATTTGTGTGGGTTTATTTTGTATCCTGCAACTTTGCTAAAGTTGTTGATTATTTCAACTAGCTTTTTGGTTGAATCTCTAGGATTCTTTAAGTAGACCATCATGTCATCCGCAAAGAGTGATAACTTGGTCTCCTCTTTGCCTATTTTGATGCCTTCAATTCCTTTATCTTCTCTAATTGCTACTGCTAGTGTTTCTAGTACAATGTCAAATAGTAGAGGTGATAATGGGCATCCTTGTTTCACTCCTGATCTTATTGGGAATGCATCTAGTTTATCCCCATTGCAGATGATATTAGCTGTTGGTTTTAGATATATACTGTTTGTTATTTTTAGGAATGACCCTTCTATTCCTATGCTTTCTAGTGTTTTTAATAGGAATGGGTGTTGTATTTTATCAAAGGCTTTTTCTGCATCTATTGAGATAATCATGTGGTTCTTGCTAGTTTGCTTGTTGATGTGGTCAATTATGTGGATGGTTTTCCTAATGTTGAACCAGCCCTGCATCCCTGGTATGAATCCTACTTGATCATGGTGAATGATCCTTCTGATCACTTGCTGGACTCTTTTTGCTAGTATCCTATTTAAGATTTTTGCATCTATATTCATTAGGGTGATTGGCCTATAGTTTTATCTCTCTGTTTTTGACCTGCCTGGTTTTGGATTCAGTACCATGTTTGTGTCGTAAAAGGAGTTTGGTAGAACTCCCTCTGTGCTTATTATGTCAAATAGTTTGTATAGTATTGGGATTAACTGTTCTCTGAATGTTTGATAGAATTCACAGGTGAATCCATCAGGCCCTGGGGATTTTTTCTTAGGAAGTTCTTTGATGGCTTGTTGGATTTCAATTTCTGATATGGGATTATTTAAGAATTCTATTTCCTCTTCTGTTAGTCTAGGCAGTTTGTACTTTTGTATATATTCATCCATTTCTCCTAAATTGGTATATTTATTGCCATCTAATTGGGCAAAGTAATTTCTAATGATTGCCTTCATTTCATCTTCATCAGAGGTGCTGTCCCCCTTTTCATCTTTAATGCTGTGAATTTGCTTTTCTTCCTTCCTTTTTTTAATTAGATTGACCAGTACTTTGTCTATTTTGTTTGTTTTTTCAAAGTACCAGCTTCTTGTCTTATTTATTAAATCAATAGTTCTATCACTTTCGATTTTATTAATTTCTCCCTTAATTTTTAGGATTTCTAGTTTGGTTTTCTGCTGGGGGGTTTTAATTTGATTGCTTTCGAGTTTTTTCATTTGCATTTCCAATTGATTGATCTCTGCTCTCCCTTGTTTGTTAATATAAGCATTCAGGGATATGAATTTACCTCTGATTACCGCTTTGGCTGCATCCCAAAAGGTTTGAAAGGATGTTTCGCCATTGTCATTTTCCTCGATGAAATTATTGTTTCTATGATTTCTTCTTTAACTAAACGGTTTTGGAGTATCATATTGTTTAATTTCCAATTGGTTTTAGATTTGGTTTTCCATGTACCATTACTAATCATTATTTTTATTGCCTTGTGATCTGAGAAGGCTGCATTCATTATTTCTGCTTTTCTGCATTTGTGTGCTATGTTTCTGTGACCTAATGTATGGTCAATTTTTGTGAATGTGCCATGTGGTGCTGAGAAGAAGGTGTATTCCTTTTTATCCCTATTTATTTTTCTCCATATCTCTACTAATTCTAATTTTTCTAAGATTTCATTCACTTCTTTTACCTCTTTCTTATTTATTTTTTGATTTGATTTATCTAAATTTGATAATGGTTGGTTTAAGTCTCCCACTAGTATGGTTTTATTGTCTATTTCTTCCTTCAATTCTCCTAGTTTCTCCATTAGAAATTTGGGTGCTATATTATTTGGTGCATACATGTTGATTAATGATATTTCCTCATTGTCTAGAGTCCCTTTTAACAAAATATAATTACCTTCCCTATCCCTTTTGATCAGGTCTATTTTTGCATTGGCTTTATCAGATATCATGATTACCACTCCTGCCTTCTTTCTATCAGTTGAGGCCCAGAAGGTCTTACTCCTTCCTTTAATTCTGACCTTGTGGGTGTCAACCCGCCTCATGTGTGTTTCTTGAAGACAACATATGGTAGGGTTTTGGATTCTAATCCATTCTGCTATTCGTCAACGTTTTATGGGTGAGTTCATCCCATTCACATTCAAAATTATGATTGTCATTTGTGGACTCCCTGGCATTTTGATAGCCTTCCCTAATTCTAACCTTTTCTTCTTTGGCTCTACCTTTTAGTCCAGTGATTTACTTTGAATAAGTCCCCCTTGTCCCCTCCCTTGATGTTTCCCGTTTTAGTCCCTCCCTTTTCCCCCCTCCCCCTTTCTTTCCCTCCCTTTTTGTTCTCCCTCCCTCCCTCCCCCCTTTGGTTTTCCCTTCTCCCTACCCTTGTTGGGTAAGATAGAATTCAAGATCCCAATGGATCTGGATGTTTTTCCCTCTCAGAGTTGATTTCCCTGAGATTGAGGTTTAAGTACCCCCCCCCCCTCTTCCTCTCCTTCTTATAGGAGTTTTCTTCCCCTCCCCTTCCCATGTGAATCTTTGTGTGAGAATGATTATTCTATTTGGTCTTTCTTTACCCCCTATTTATATATTACATTTTCCGCACATGTTGGTATACATAGATTGATATAAATGTAGTCCTTATAGAAGAGTGTTTGAGTAAAAGAAGAAGATAACATTTTTCCCCTTTCCTTAATATTTACCTTTTCAGGTATTCCTTGCTCTTTGATTTTCGGTATCAAACTTTCCACAGAGCTCTGGTCTTTTCTTTGCAAAAAGTTGGAAATCTTCTATTTTGTTGAATGCCCATACTTTCCCTTGGAAGTATATAGTCAGTTTTGCTGGGTAGTTGATTCTTGGTTGGAGACCCAGCTCTCTTGCCTTTCTGAAGATCATGTTCCATGCCTTACGATCATTCAGAGTAGAACTTGCAAGGTCTTGTGTGACCCTGATTGGCATTCCTTTATATCTAAATTGTCTTTTTCTGGCTTCCTGTAGGATTTTTTCTTTTGTTTGATAGCTTTGGAATTTGGCAATTACATTCCTGGGAGTTGTCTTTTGGGGGTTTAGTGTAGAAGGTGTTCTGTGAGCTCTGTCAGTGGCTGTATTGCCCCCTTGTTCTAGAATCTCTGGGCAATTTTCTTTGATTATATCTTGTATCACCATATCGAGTTTGGTGTTTATTTCTGGCTTTTCTGGGAGTCCAATTATTCTTAAATTATCTCTTCTCCCTCAATTTTCCAGATCTATCACCTTGTCGGTGAGATATTTTATGTTCTCTTCTAATTTCTTGGTGTTTTGGCTTTGCTTTATTAGTTCTTGCTTTAAAGCCTGGTTTTCTTTTACAGTTTGGTCAAACTGGTTTTGTAGATGCGTGAATTTCTTTTGCATTATTTCCCACTTTTCCTCCCAGAAGGTTTCCATCTTTTTGGTCATTTCTGATTCAAATTCTTCATGGGTTTGTGGAGAGTTTCCATTTCCTTTGGAAGATTTTGGAGCATTTTCTTGTAGGTCTTCTTCTATCTGCTCTTTATTTTGTATTTTGGCTCCATAGAATGTGTCCAAAGTTGCCCCTTTCTTCTTATTTTTCTTGGTATTTTGGGGCTTCTGTGCTTCTGTGGAGTTTGCCATCTCTGAATGTGGAGGATTAGCTTTTCTTATCTCTGTCTGGTGTTCAGAGGCTTTAGTCCTGGGCAGATTGTCGGTTCTATGAGGTTTCCCTGGGTTAAATTGAGTATGCCTCACTGGAACTGGAGTGGAAGGGTCGGACCAGGAGGCCACACTCTCCCCCGGCTCTCTGGGTCGGGTTGCTTTCCGGAAGTTGCCTTCAGAATAGCTGGCCATGAGGCTGTTTTGTCGGCCTTGGGGGGGATTGGCTTCGGCTTCCCAGAGCTCCGAGGGCAGGGACTTTCGCTGAGACTTGGATAGCAGGATCCAGCCCATGAGGCTGTCTTGCCCACCCTGAGGGTTGCTATTGTTTCAGACAAGCCTGCTCTCTGCAGCAGGAGCTCCAAGGGCAGTGACTTTCACTTAGACTTGGATAGCAGGATCCAGCCCGTGAGGCTGTCTTGCCCGCCCTGAGGGTTGCTGTTGTTTCAGACAAGCCTGCTCTCTGCGGTGGGGAGCTCCGAGGGCAGTGACTTTCACTGGGACTCGGATAGAAGGCCCTGAGGGTTGCTGTTGTTTCGACCCTGCTCTCTGCCGGGGGAGCTCCGAGGGCAGTGACTTTCACTGGGACTCGGATAGAAGGCCCTGAGGGTTGTTGTTCCGAGGACCCTGCTCTCTGAGCCCAGCAGGGCTGAGGCTTCTGGGAGCCTTGGACTCTTAGAAAGAGTTGAAGGTTTTGAGGGGAAGGCAATGAGTTAAGATTTGGACATGTTGAGGCTCAGATGTCTACAAGAAACCCAGTTCAAAATTTCCAAAAGGCAGTTTGTTCAATAGGAGTCATAAGACTGGAGGTCATGACAGGGATTAAGGGATGGATGACCAGATTTGAGAATCATCAATATATAGATGATGGTTAAATCTTCTGAGTTTAGTAGAATATTGAGTGAAATCTCATAGAAGAAGAGAGGGGCCCAGCTCAAAGTCTTGTAGGTCACCTACATTAAGCATTTATGACCTAGATAAGAATCCAGCAAATGAGACCAAAGAGAGTAGTCATACAAGTTAAAGGAGAACCACGAGAGTTGTGTTATGAAAATGAAAGAGAATGGGTTGATGATATCAAAGACTGCAGAAAGCTTCAGAAGAATGAGGATGAAGAAAGGGCCATTAAGAGATTTTTGCAATTAAGAGATTGTTAACAACATTGGAGAGAGCAATTTCACTTGAGCGATGAGGTTGAAAACCAGACTGTAGTTAAAACGAGAGTAGAAAGAAGGAAAGTGGAAGCACCTTTTATAGAGAGCTTCCTCAAGGATTTCAGTCACTAAAGGGAAGAGAGACAGGAGATTATAGCTCTCAGGGACAGGTGGATAAAAGGAAGGTTTTTTCCAGATGGGGAAGTAGGAAATCTGTCATTAGATTAGAAGAGTTTTTAAAAAAAATGAGAGAATGGGAATACTAGAGAGATTCTCTGTTCGATGAACGATGAAGAAAAGAGAGCAGATATTTTGGAGTTTCCTTCAAAATATAAGGGATATAATATATAAAATATAAAATATATATAAATATAATATATATATAAAATATAATCTTGTCCTTTCTACCCCCAGTCCTGTGTCTGAGATTTATGTTCTCATTTATTCTTCTAGCGAGTGAGATTGGTGTAGGGCCCTTCACCCATATCCGAGACCACGGATCAGCAAGAGACATGACATCAGTGACCAGTGAATCTACTGCAGGTGCCATGGGTAAGAAAATATTTCTTTTCTTTCTATTATACTGGTATTCATCCTTGCTCTGGGCCCTTGTTTTCCAGCTTTCAAATATGATATGGACTCATCTTCATAGTCCGAGAACAGGAAAGTTTGTGATTAGGTGGTAAGACCCGGCAACTTCCTCTGTCCCATTATTGTCTGCCCAGATGTCAGCCTTTGGATGAAGAGCTCATGGAGGATTTTGTCCATTTCTTGTGTTAGTTTGTGTGTATACATATAATTTACTATGATAAAAGTCAGCTACTGGAGGACAGGCTTTTCTATGCCCAGCACCTAAAACCCTGAATGGAGTAGCTGATTCTTAACAAATGATTACTGCTTCATTTTCCATTTAACCTGAGCAGGTATCCGTCAGGCAGTTTGTCTGAGCCTGGATCCCTATCTCATCTGAGGGCCAGATGACAGGACAGATCCATCTACATATCAGTCTCTTCTTATTTAATACTTTCTCATGGTGGCCATGCACCCTGGAGCAAAAGTAGATCCTAATTTCTGTCAGTCTTTTTGTTTTGCAAGTGCTTGTCAAGGACAAGGTGCTAACGTGAGGGGTTGGGGACTCGGGACGTTCAAAATCCTCACAGGCTCTGGGGAACTCTGTCCAAATGGCTCCAAACCCCCCCCCCCCCATAATGTCACCACAGCAGATGGACCCTCCCTGGGAACAGAACCTCACACTCCTATCCACGAATCTCTGAGCCCAGGGCCAGGCTCCTTTCCTGCCTTAAGTACTCCCACAGCCTGCACAAGCACAGCTTCCCTTGAGGCTGCTACTTCATTGGAGGACCCAGGGCCAGCCGGCCTGACTCCATAGACTGAGAGAAACCCACAGGCAACACCAACTCCAGCTATCACCCTGCCTCCAGCCAGCACACAGGAAGTTTGCACAACAGCATCTCCCAGTCCTCCTGACACAACCACAGAGGGCAGCAGTGTCAAGGCAGGCACAGCCTCTGTTTCTGATCAAGTGCCTTCCACTTCCTGCCTCTTCCCAAATAAGCATATTTTAAATAAGCTTCCCAGGGAGGGAATTGGGGTGTGGCCTTGGAGGAAATGGGGAGTGTCTGTCCAGGGAGGGTCAGTTTGTGCCTTTCTAAGGAGAAGGGTCTTCCTCCCAGGTCCTTCCTGTCTATAGCCTTCCAATGGGCCACTGTAGGGACTTTTTCTTGGCTCCATATCTGTTGAATTAGTGTCATCTCTCCAGGCTTCCTCAACTCCATGCAAGGATAGTTTCACAATCCCTGTGCTAAAGTGATTCTCCTCTTCTTATTGATGGATTCTGATTCCACTAAATCAAACATATATGGAGGTTGTCCATCAGTGAGTCCGTGCTTTGAAGGGGGAAACTTGGTTATTCATCCTGTGGAGAAAAGTCAGAGAAGCCATGTATTTTTGGTCTCAGCAGATAGTAGCAACAATGTACTTTCCTTTGGGAGTCCTCTAATAATGACTTGACTGAGCTCTGGTCTCCCCTTCTCTCTTCCTGTAGGAGGTGATGCTGGTGTGGTGCCAGTCACACATGCCCAAGGCCATGAAGGACCAGGAAGCACAGGAGCACTGATGAGGAGCCCCCTGACCCCTGTGTCTACTGTTATTCCCACAGGTAAGTAGGTACCTCCTCTCTGTCTTTGTGTTGTAGGTTTATCCTTTTTAGGGCCTTGTTTCCCAGTCTTACAGAGGAAACATGAACTTATTTTAGAGATCAATCCTCAAGAACTCTTCTGAACCTCTGATTGCTTTCTTTGTACAGCCTGGAGAAGAGGAGTTTTAGAGGTAGGAGTGAGGTTCCCACTGCTAAGGTCTTTTATATAATCAACCATAGGTATAAAGTTGGAAGGAAACTTTGAAGTATCAGGTATTATGGATAGCCTCTCATTTTACTGATGTGGATACTGAGGCCTGGAGAAGTAAAGTAATTATCTCAGGGTGACCGGATATGCCTGGAAGGGACCCTCAATAGCCATCTAGCTGGACCCCATCATTTTACATATGGGAAAAGTGAGGTGCAGAGAAGTTAAGTGACATGCCTCATGACACAAAAGTAGAAAGCATCAGAGGTGAGATTTGAACCCAGGACTCTATTATGCTGTAATTCAAGGTCAACAGGAAAAGTCAGCCCTGACACCTCACATTGAATGGCTTCCACTTTGGGGAAGGTTCCTTCTATGAACTCTCCAAGGGTAGAGATGTGTTTTTAAATTTTTATTTACATCTCCAGTATTTAGGATAGGGCTGAACACATAATAAACACTTAGTTGATGGCAACTAATTGATTGCTTTGATCTAATTTATGAGTAGATTTGTGAGATTCAGTTTATTAAAAAAATTTGTCTTCAAAATGTATCTTATACACCTACCAACTGAACTTGCCTATGGAGAAGTGAAGGGGAATGGAATGAGCAATTATGTAATGCCTACTATGTGCCAGGCACTGTGACTATTTTTATAGAAATAGTATCTCATTTGATTCACATAACAACCCTAAGTGTTGGGTTTTATAGTTAGCCCCATTTTTCAGATGAGAAAAACAGAGGCAAGCAATGACTGCTTGATTTTCCCAGGGTCATACAGCTAATGAGTTCTTAGGTCAAATTTGAACTCAGGTCTTCCTGACTCCAGGCTAAGCACTATCTCCACTATGCCACCTAATTACTTTTATGGTCCGAGCCACAGAGTTTCCGGTGTCAAGAGTCAGGAATGGAGACAGATCCAAAGGCTCTGCTCTTTAGCAGTGAACTTGGGGAAGGTGGATGATGCAGATATGGGCAGAACACTTTATTTCTATCAGCCTTGACTTGCCAAGAGGAAAAGAATGGTTCTAGGACCTTCCCTTTGAGGCATGATTTCATGGCCACCTCCCTAATCTTAGCTTAATAATTCACTTGGACCTTTGGTGATTGATTGCACTTGGCCCACCCATTAAATGCTGAATCCAGTCATTTACCTCTAACTTTTGTCCTTTCTGAGACATTGTTCTTCAACCAGGGATGCTTCTTGGTCACGAGTTTATGGATTGATTCCTACACATTAGCTCTGTGATTCCTGTGAACTGGTCCTACTCTAGTATGGCCTCTGAGTGTTTCCACGAGCTTCTGTAGCCAGGAGATCCTAGAATTGGTCAGAGGTCAGAACTGAAAAACTGGACCTCTCTGATGTTATTGTCTCCACATGGCTCCTGGCAGCCCATCAGCCTGGTGGACAAGGTCATGTTTGGAGTTCTAGATATGATGGAGATGAAGATGAGGAGACAAGTGTCTCTAGATCAGCAGTTCTCAACCTCTCAATATGTAGCAATGAGAATACATAATGCATATCAGGTATTTGCATTCTGAATCATAACTGTAGCAAAATTATAGTTTTGAAGTAGCCACCAAAATAATTTTTGGATGACTGCAACATGAGGAATTGTATTACGGAGTCATGGCATTAGAAAGGTTGACAACCACTGCTTTAGGTAATCTTAGGTGAGGATTGGAGGGAGACCATCAAGCCATTTCCTGGATAAGAAACTTCAAGGAAGGGGAAGTGTGTCCCATGTACCATAAAATCCCTAAAGCATCCTTTTATTAAATTGTGACTGATATTCCCCTCTTAATTTATATTGCTCTTGTTTAATAATCCTTGTTCAGACACCTATTTCCACTAGAAAATCACCTATGTTATTAGAGAAGCTGTATGTCATTCAGCATTGCTGATGAGAAATCAAGCCATATCTGATTGGCATGTTGCTTAATAGTCTATGATGCTTTTCATCTTTTAAAAATTAACTTTAAAATAATTTAATTGAAAGATATGATATTTTCCTAATTAAACCTAGTAACCATTTTCAATATATGTTTTCTGAAATTATTAGGTCCAAATTTTCTCCCCCCTTCCCTTCTGTCCCCCTCTTGGAGAGATGGTAAGTAATTTGAAATGGATTATACATGTATTATCATGTAAAACATAATTCCATATTGGTCATTTTTATAAGAGAACACTCATATAAAACCAGAGCCACATAAACTGTACATAAAATAATGTGAAAGGGAATATGCTTTGATCTGCAACTGACTCCCACATTTCTTTCTCTAGAGGTGTAAAACATTCTTGGTCAAAAGTCCTTCAGAGCTGTCCCAGATTGCTCTCTTTCTGAGAGTAGCTACAACTTTCACAGTTGATCAAATGCAGATCAAAGCATCTCCCCTTTAAATTCCATTCAAAATTATTCATGTTATATCTTATAATAGTTTCTGTTTCTTGTTTCTTCTTGTTGTAAGGTGCTGTCCAGCAGCCCTTACAAGAAAGGAAAGATAGAAGATTGACCCTTGGGGGAAGGGCTGAAGCCCAGGGGATGGATAAGAATGGAGGCAGACACCAATACAATATTACCAATGAGCAAGCTGCACAGATCAAGCTCCAGCTACCTAACTTCAAAGGACATGAGGCAGTTAGATAACCTTAAATCAACAACACGGGAGTTAGGAATGAGTATTGAGATCAGCTGAGAGAAAAGCCACTGATCCCTTAGAGCCCATGCTCTAAGTAGGGACCACTCTGGCTAGAGGATAGGAGATTAAGAAGGAAAGGTGTTTCACAGAGATAGAGGAAATTCCATGAGAAAGCTGTTCTTAGCCAGAGGCTAAGCTCCAGGAAGGAGAGGGACAGGTGAAGAAGATAATAAGGGCTGTTTCTCTGTCAGATGCTTGTATTTATTGCCATTGTGATGCAAAGGGACTTAATACATATTAATGAAGACACAGTGGATTGCCATTGGTTCAGTTGTAAATTACCACAAGGCAGAGGCATGGATTGTCTCAGTCAGGTGAGCACAAAGAATCCTGAGTTTGTGCCTAAACCTTAGGAATGCTGGGATCAAAGGTCAATGCCTTTCTTGCCATGGGCAGGTCTGAGCATGCTCTTTCCTAAGACAATCCTTACAGATTAATTATTTCCCTTGTGTATACACAGGTGTGGATTGTTACACTTGTCATGGTTATTGTTTGCCTAGTAATTATTGATCTGAAGAGAGCTGTTAAAGAGAGATGAGTGAGGAAAGGTAGTAGTCAAGGTGCAATGGCTCTTGTTGTACTCTCTCACTCTCTTCTCCTGGTCTATGATAGCTGAGGAATATCTCTTGGAAATGGTGACCCTGGGTGATGTGCTGGTTGTAAATCTTGAAATCTCTCAGACTTGTGAATGTTAAAAATTTCCCCATCAGGGAATTCTTAATTGGAACAAATTCCCTACTGAGAAACATTCTCCATTTTGACGTGAGAACTCGCCAGGATCAGAAATGGGAGGACTTCTACTCCAACCGTACTTAAGGCTGCTTTAGGGGAGAAAACTCCTTGCTATGGGGGGACCCCTATTCTACCCATACTTAAGACTGCTTTAGGAGAGAAAACTCCTTGCTAAACAATGAAAGTACTTGGACCCATGCTTATAATAATGCAAGGAGTTCTTTGAGCCAGGCCTGTTTTTAGAATTGATACAATGGGATGCTAGGTACCTAAAAGGGTTGGGCAAGTTTTCTCTTGATGAGATTAGTTGACTCAGCTGTGTTTTCTCTGGTTCAGACTTACTGAGGAGATTAGTCGACACAGCAGCATTTTGTTCTGATTCAGACTTACTGAGGAGATTGGTCAACTTAGCAGGAATTTAGATGGGCAGTCCTTTGGAAAGCATCTACAGTGATTGGTAGATGTAGGGACTTAGGGGAGGTGACATGGGAGAAAAACCCCTATATAAGAAAAAGCAGAATCTCTTGAGGATATATCATTTTGGAGAAATCCTTTTGGAGGATCTCTGATGAGGATCGCTTGGGAAGAATCTCTTGAGAGAGGCTCTGGAGAAGGGAAGCTCTTGGAGGACCATCTCTAAGGAGATCTGGCTGGAGCTCCTCTGAGGGGACTCTGTCCCTCTGGAGGCTCTGGAGAGAGGCCCTTTGGAATTCTCTCTGGTGAAGTCAGCTGAGATGGAGCTGGCCTGGTGTCACTAGAATCCTTGCTTAGACAGACCTTGTGGTGAGTGTTAAAGGACTGACTGACTGATCTTTCTCTCTCAAGACTCAGGTCTAGGCCATGTTGGCTTAAGGCCCTTCATACTTATTTCCTTTTTCTCTCTTTCTTTGATTACTCATTGTATTATTAATTAAAATCTCTGTAAACCCAGTTGACTCGGGTATTTGAATAATTGGGAATATATTCCCTGGTGACCACCTTATAGTTGATTTAAAACAGGACACTGTAGGAAAACATATTTTGAGCAGTCATAATGTTTTTCCTTGTCTCTCCACATTTTAAATGCCACAGTTTAAGGCTACAACTTATTTTAAATCTCACATGGTATAAGTAAGTTAGGGGAAGGTTTCCCATATTGAGTGATAAGAGGGTTACCCCAGAATTAATAAACACAGTCTTTTAGAATTGTAAGCCTCTCCTCAGTTCATGACTCAGTGGGTAGTCCTGATCAGAATTTTTTTTTTTTGCAATGGCTGTTCACTAACCTCTGTGAATTAGCTTCCTCAAAGATCCTTGAATAAATCCCTTTCTTCCAATTTGACTGTGGCTTAAATTGGTTTAATAAATACAAGATATCTGGAAGTGGGCAGTTCAGGTGGAGATTAGTGGTGTCCCTATATCTAAAGCCTAAGTGTTCCTTCTTTCTGGATACCTTGGGCAAACCAGAAATTCACCTCCCCTTCCCAGTGTCTCCTTAAGATAAACTTCATCTTGGGATGAAGGCAAGATAAGGCAGGTGCTATTAGACTGTGGGGTACTGTTGAGTCTGAGGCCTCTACAGGTCCAATGGGATCTGAATCTCTCTTCCGCTGTCAGGCAGGTATAAATTTCTTCTTGAGAAGTCCCAAAGCTGATACTCCTGGCTATCTTTTAGCTGGCTGTTGGCTGATCACCAGCAAGGCAAGAAAACCTCTTCTCACCTCAAGATCAAGTCTCAAAACCCACCTTTTTTCACTGGCATTCTTCCCCATCCCTGTTCTACAGCCATGTTACTCTGCTTCCAACAGTCTTTACCCATCAATCATGTCCTCTTCAACATTCCATTTCTCATCCTCTTTGCACATTACTCTTACAGTCTTAAATTCTTCCCTTCTTCATAGATCTGGAAGATAAACTATTCTATGTTCCCCAAATTTAGTTATGGTATCACTCATCATATATAAATCACATACTCATTTTGATCTTATCTTGCTATAGGGTGTAAGATATTGGTCAATACCTAGTTCCTGCCATAAACTTTAATTTATAAAAATCATTTTTAGTTATAAGTAGAAAATTTTTTTCAATTTTTCATATTAATTTTATTTTAAAAATATTTCTCTGTTTACGTATTTCATTTTCTTTCCTTCCCCTCTTCCTTCCCCCATCCCAAACCTAATAAGCACTTCCACTGGGTTATATAGATGTTATCACTGATACCACTTCCATATTATTCATTTTTGGAATAGAATACTCTTTTAAAATACAAACCTCCAATTGTATATCTATATAAACAAATGATTGTCATTTGTTTTTCTTCTGGGTTTCTACTCCCACAGTTCTTTCTCTCAATGTAGAGGGGAATTGGGATTGTCTTGTAATAGCAAAGTCCATTATATTGGATTGTTTCACAATGTTTCATTTTCTGTGTATAATGTTCTTTTGGTTCTGTTCACTTCACTCTGCATCAGTTCCTGGAGTTCTTCTACAGTTCCTGGAGTTCTTCTTTGATATAGAATTCCTTTGGTTCATCATTCCTTACAGTCCAGTGTAGTATTCTATCACCATCATAAACCACAATTTGTTCAGCGATTCCCCAATTGAAGGTCACGTTACCCCCCCCCCCCCATTTTACAATTATTTGCCACCACAAAGAGCACAACTATGAATACTTTTGCACAAATATTTTTCATTATTATCTCTTTAGGGTACGATTCTAGTAGTGGTATTGCTGGATCACAGGGTATGCATTTTTTTGAAGCTCTTTGGGCATAGTTCCAAATTGTCTTCTAGAATGATTTGATCAATTCACAACTCTACCAGTAGTGCATTAATTTCCCAATTTTGCCACATCCCCTCCAACATTTATTATTTTCCTTTACTGTTATATTTGCCAATCTGTTAGGTATGATGTGGTACCTCATTTTTGATTTGCATTTCTCTAATTATGTGGGATTTTAAACACTATTCCATGTATTTATTGATAGTTTTGACTTTTTTTTTATCTTAAATCTATCTGTGTCACTTGACCATTTGTCAATTGGGGAATGACTTGTTTTTTTTTTCTTTTTTTACAATTGACTTAGCTCCTCATAACGTTAAGAAATTAGGCCTTTGTCAGAGAATTTTGTTGTAAAATTTCCCCCAAATTTATAGCTTCCCTTCCAATTTTGGTTGGATTGATTTTATTTGTACAAAATCTTTTAAATTTAAAGTAATCAAGATTATTCATTCTATATTTTGCCATGTTCTCTATCTTTTGCTTGGTCTTAAATTCAATTTCCCACAGATCTAACAGATATACTATTCTGTGTTCACCTAATTTACTTATAATTTCCTTCTTTATGGAAATTATCCTGGTATAGGGTATGAGATATTCATCTCACACTAATCTGTCTCATACTGTTTTCCAATTTCCCCAGCACTTTTAACAAATAGTGTATTATTGTCTCAAAAGCTGGGATCATTGGGTTCATCAAAAACTATCTTCCTGAGGCCATTTACCCCAAGACTATGCCATTGATCCCCCTTCTATCACTTAAGCAGTATGTAATAATTAAAATAGTGGAAGACTTAAATTGTGGCAGATAAAAAAGTGTTTGGCTTAAATTGTGACCACAGAAATTATGGTTTCAAGAGTGTCTTGTTTTTAAATCAAATATAAGGTGGTCGCCAGGGAAAAATTCCCAATTATTAAATATACCCAAGTCAGCTGGGTTCTATAGAGATTTTAATTCATACAAATGAGGAATTAAAGAAAGGGGGAGAGAGAGAAAAAGGAAATAATGGGAAAAGATAGGTCAGCCCAGGCCAGCCCAGGCCCAAGCCCTAAGAGAGAGATCAGTCAGTCTTTTATCCACTCACCACAAGATTTGTCCATCCAAAGATTCTAGTGTTCAGAGAGACACCAGTTCAGTTTTGGCCAGCTGCCATCTCCAGAGAGAGAATCTCTGAGACTCTGAGACTCACCCAAGACTAAGAGAATTTTCTCTTATGTCACCTCCCCTAAGTTCTCACATCTACCAATCACAGTAGACATTTTCCAAAGGATAGACAATTCTTAATTCACACCTAAGAAGGTTTGAACTTTTGATTAAGTTCACCCCTGAAAAACCTCCGAGTAAGTTTCTCACCTCTTTGCTCCTTGTAAATTCACAAGTTGCCTGACCTTTATAGGTACTTAGCACCCTTTTGTATTAGATCTAAAAATAGGCACAGATTAAGAACTTTTGCTTTACTATAAGTATGGGTTTAAGTATTTTTCATTTTTCAGCAAGGAGTTTCTTCCCCTAAAGCAGGCTTAAGTAGGGGTGGAGTAGAGGTTTCACATTCCTGATCTAAGTTCCTTCATTATTTAAAATGAGGAATGGTCTTAACCAAACCTTATGAAGTAGGGTCTGAGAATTTTTAAGGTTCACAAGTACTATACTTGATGATCACCACTTTATAATACAGTTTAAGATCTGATACTGCTAGGACTCCATCCTTCACATTTTTTTCATTCATTCCCTTAATATTGTTGATCTTTTGTTTTTACAAATGAACTTCGTTATCATTTTTTCTAATATTATATATTTTTTGATAGATTGATAGCTATGGCACTGAATAAGTAAATTAGTTTTGATGGAATAGTCGTTTTATTATATTATCTTATCCTACCCTTGAACAATTAATATTTTTGCAATTGTTTAGATCTAGTTTTAATTGTATATAAAGTGTTTTTTAGTTGTTTTTGTTTAATTCTTGAGTTTGTCTTGGCATATAGATTCCCAAATATTTTACATTATCTAGAGTGATTTTTAATAGAATTTCTCTTTCTAATTCTTGCTGATGAATTTTTTTGGATATAAAAAGAAATGATGATGATTCATGTGCTTTATTTTGTTTCCTGAAACTTTGCTAAAATTATCATTTCCACCAGGTTTTTAATTGATTTTCTTGGGTTCTCTAAGTATACCATCATATCATTTTTTTTTTAGATTATCCTGAATAATTTCTGAATTTACAAAATCATCAGGATGTCACTACATAGCAATAGTAACTTGTTTTTATAATGCTTTATAAACCTTAGGACCTTCTAACAATACTGTGAGGTAGAAACTAAAAGTATTATATACTCTTTCCATTTTACAGATGAGACTGAAATTCAGAGAGATTAAAAGTGACTTTTTCATGGCCACACAACTATTAAGCATCAGAGCCAGGGTTCAAACTCAAAAGTGTTAATTCCAAATTTAGTATATCTTTCTGTTATGTCATTGTCCCTCATTAATATGATTTTTTCATCAAATTGAGTAACTATACAACTTGTATTAGCCATTTTATGAAGAACTAGCAAGCTTTATTTAGGTTACAAAAAAGGGAATAGGAAAAAAATTTGTAGCATTCATTACAAATATTAAGTAATTCTACAAATACTAGGTAGTGTTGGGTTAAATTATGCAATTTATTTAACTGTTATTTCATAAAACATAAAGAAGCAATGCTCAAGTAGATGAATTTTCTGTCTGGCCTTTGTAAAGGCAGAGAGTGACATAAAATCATCACATTTTGAGGACTGAAAAAGGTGAGGTCAAGATGTAAAGTGGACAGAATTTGAAGAATCTATATGAATATTCACTTAAATGTTAACAAAAGTACTGATTTCAAAATTGGAAGGGACCCCAACTACCATCTAGTCCAACTTGTACCCTAAAATGAATTCTCACAATAGCATATTTGACATTAAAAACTTCACATCTTTTTCAGAGAAACTAACAATGCTTCCCTATATTGTCATTTTAAATTCATTTTTTAAGGGTAAGATTTTGGTTTTTTCCCCCCTATTAAAATGTTGACTTTTTTCTTATAAAATCATCCTGGCCATAGGACTTATTCGACAAGACAAGGAATTGGATATATATCCTGCTGCTATATGTATTTTTATTCCCCAAATCAAATTCCCGTTAATTACCCTTTCTACTGTGAATGGTCTGATATCTACTATTCTGTTGTTCCTGTCAGAATACATCTGATTTCAAGTTGTAAGCTACCTTGGTTGGAGTTTCTTTCCCTTGCGACCTCTCTAATATCCATTTTATGTCTACTCTATCCCTCATGTGTCCTTCCTCTACAGTTTTCTACCTTTCCATTTTGCTCTTTAGGACTCCTGGCATATTTTTTTTTAAAAATATATTTTATTTGATCATTTCCAAGCATTATTCGTTAAAGACTAGATCATTTTCTTTTCCTCCCCCCCACCCCCCATAGCCGACGCGTAAGTCCACTGGGCATTAGATGTTTTCTTGATTTGAACCCATTGCTTTGTTGATAGTATTTGCATTAGAGTGTTCATTTAAAGTCTATCCTCTGTCATGTCCCCTCAACCTCTGTATTCAGGCAGTTGCTTTTTCTCGGTGTTTCCACTCCCATAGTTTATCCTTTGCTTATGAATGGTGTTTTTTTCTCCTGGATCCCTGCAAGTTGTTCAGGGACATTACACCGCCACTAATGGAGAAGTCCATTACGTTCGATTATACCACAGTGTATTAGTCTCTGTGTACAATGTTCTCCTGGTTCTGCTCCTCTCGCTCTGCATCACTTCCTGGAGGTTGTTCCAGTCTCCATGGAACTTCTCCACTTTATTATTCCTTTGAGCACAATAGTATTCCATCACCAACATATACCACAGTTTGTTCAGCCATTCCCCAATTGATGGGCATCCCCTCGTTTTCCAGTTTTGGGCCACCACAAAGAGCGCAGCTATGAATATTTTTGTACAAGTCTTTGTGTCCATTATCTCTTTGGGATACAGACCCAGCAGTGCTATGGCTGGGTCAAAGGGTAGATATTCTTTTGTCGCCCTTTGGGCATAGTTCCAAATTGCCCTCCAGAATGGTTGGATCAGTTCACAACTCCACCAGCAATGAATTAATGTCCCTACTTTGCCACATCCCCTCCAGCATTCATTACTTTCCTTTGCTGTTATGTTAGCCAATCTGCTAGGTGTGAGGTGATACCTCAGAGTTGTTTTGATTTGCATCTCTCTGATTATAAGAGATGTAGAACACTTCTTCATGTGCTTGTTAATAGTTTTGATTTCTTTATCTGAGAACTGCCTATCCATTTCCCTTGCCCATTTATCAATTGGAGAATGGCTTGATTTTTTGTACAATTGATTTAGCTCATTATAAATATGAGTAATTAAACCTTTGTCAGAGGTTTCTATGAAGATTTTTTCCCAATTTGTTGTTTCCCTTCTGATTTTAGTTATATTGGTTTTGTTTGTACAAAAGCTTTTTAGTTTGATGTAGTCAAAATTATTTATTTTACATTTTGTGATTCTTTCTATATCTTGCTTGGTTTTAAAGCCTTTCCCCTCCCAAAGGTCTGACATGTATACTATTCTGTGTTTACCCAATTTACTTATGGTTTCCTTCTTTATGTTTAAGTCACTCACCCATTTTGAATTTATCTTGGTGTAGGGTGTGAGGTGTTGATCTATTCCTAGTCTCTCCCACACTGTCTTCCAATTTTCCCAGCAGTTTTTATCGAATAGTGGATTTTTGTCCCAAAAGCTGGGATCTTTGGGTTTATCGTATACTGTCTTGCTGAGGTCGTTTTCCCCCAGTCTATTCCACTGATCTTCCTTTCTGTTTCTTAGCCAGTACCAAATTGTTTTGATGACTGCTGCTTTGTAATATAGTTTGAGGTCTGGGACTGCAAGGCCCCCATCATATGTGTTTTTTTTCATTATTTCCCTGGATATCCTTGATCTTTTGTTCTTCCAAATGAACTTTGTTATGGTTTTTTCTAAATCAGTGAAGAAGTATTTTGGTAGTTCAATGGGTATGGCACTAAATAGATAAATAAGTTTGGGTAGGATGGTCATTTTTATTATATTGGCTCGTCCTACCCATGAGCAGTTAATGTTTTTCCAATTGTTCAAGTCTAGTTTTAGTTGTGTGGCGAGTGTTTTGTAGTTGTGTTCATATAGTTCCTGTGTTTGTCTTGGGAGATAGATTCCTAGGTATTTTATTTTGTCTAAGGTGATTTTGAATGGGATTTCTCTTTCTAGTTCTTGCTGCTGAGCTGTGTTGGAGATATATAGAAAAGCTGATGATTTATGTGGGTTTATTTTGTATCCTGCAACTTTGCTAAAGTTGTTGATTATTTCAATTAGCTTTTTGGTTGAATCTCTAGGATTCTTTAAGTAGACCATCATGTCATCCGCAAAGAGTGATAACTTGGTCTCCTCTTTGCCTATTTTGATGCCTTCAATTCCTTTATCTTCTCTAATTGCTACTGCTAGTGTTTCTAGTACAATGTCAAATAGTAGAGGTGATAATGGGCATCCTTGTTTCACTCCTGATCTTATTGGGAATGCATCTAGTTTATCCCCATTGCAGATGATATTAGCTGTTGGTTTTAGATATATACTGTTTGTTATTTTTAGGAATGACCCTTCTATTCCTATGCTTTCTAGTGTTTTTAATAGGAATGGGTGTTGTATTTTATCAAAGGCTTTTTCTGCATCTATTGAGATAATCATGTGGTTCTTGCTAGTTTGCTTGTTGATGTGGTCAATTATGTGGATGGTTTTCCTAATGTTGAACCAGCCCTGCATCCCTGGTATGAATCCTACTTGATCATGGTGAATGATCCTTCTGATCACTTGCTGGACTCTTTTTGCTAGTATCCTATTTAAGATTTTTGCATCTATATTCATTAGGGTGATTGGCCTATAGTTTTCTCTCTCTGTTTTTGACCTGCCTGGTTTTGGATTCAGTACCATGTTTGTGTCGTAAAAGGAGTTTGGTAGAACTCCCTCTGTGCTTATTATGTCAAATAGTTTGTATAGTATTGGGATTAACTGTTCTCTGAATGTTTGATAGAATTCACAGGTGAATCCATCAGGCCCTGGGGATTTTTTCTTAGGAAGTTCTTTGATGGCTTGTTGGATTTCAATTTCTGATATGGGATTATTTAAGAATTCTATTTCCTCTTCTGTTAGTCTAGGCAGTTTGTATTTTTGTATATATTCATCCATTTCTCCTAAATTGGTGTATTTATTGCCATCTAATTGGGCAAAGTAATTTCTAATGATTGCCTTCATTTCATCTTCATCAGAGGTGCTGTCCCCCTTTTCATCTTTAATGCTGTGAATTTGCTTTTCTTCCTTCCTTTTTTTAATTAGATTGACCAGTACTTTGTCTATTTTGTTTGTTTTTTCAAAGTACCAGCTTCTTGTCTTATTTATTAAATCAATAGTTCTATCACTTTCGATTTTATTAATTTCTCCCTTAATTTTTAGGATTTCTAGTTTGGTTTTCTGCTGGGGGGTTTTAATTTGATTGCTTTCGAGTTTTTTCATTTGCATTTCCAATTGATTGATCTCTGCTCTCCCTTGTTTGTTAATATAAGCATTCAGGGATATGAATTTACCTCTGATTACCGCTTTGGCTGCATCCCAAAAGGTTTGAAAGGATGTTTCGCCATTGTCATTTTCCTCGATGAAATTATTGTTTCTATGATTTCTTCTTTAACTAAACGGTTTTGGAGTATCATATTGTTTAATTTCCAATTGGTTTTAGATTTGGTTTTCCATGTACCATTACTAATCATTATTTTTATTGCCTTGTGATCTGAGAAGGCTGCATTCATTATTTCTGCTTTTCTGCATTTGTGTGCTATGTTTCTGTGACCTAATGTATGGTCAATTTTTGTGAATGTGCCATGTGGTGCTGAGAAGAAGGTGTATTCCTTTTTATCCCTATTTATTTTTCTCCATATCTCAACTAATTCTAATTTTTCTAAGATTTCATTCACTTCTTTTACCTCTTTCTTATTTATTTTTTGATTTGATTTATCTAAATTTGATAATGGTTGGTTTAAGTCTCCCACTAGTATGGTTTTATTGTCTATTTCTTCCTTCAATTCTCCTAGTTTCTCCATTAGAAATTTGGGTGCTATATTATTTGGTGCATACATGTTGATTAATGATATTTCCTCATTGTCTAGAGTCCCTTTTAACAAAATATAATTACCTTCCCTATCCCTTTTGATCAGGTCTATTTTTGCATTGGCTTTATCAGATATCATGATTACCACTCCTGCCTTCTTTCTATCAGTTGAGGCCCAGAAGGTCTTACTCCTTCCTTTAATTCTGACCTTGTGGGTGTCAACCCGCCTCATGTGTGTTTCTTGAAGACAACATATGGTAGGGTTTTGGATTCTAATCCATTCTGCTATTCGTCAACGTTTTATGGGTGAGTTCATCCCATTCACATTCAAAATTATGATTGTCATTTGTGGACTCCCTGGCATTTTGATAGCCTTCCCTAATTCTAACCTTTTCTTCTTTGGCTCTACCTTTTAGTCCAGTGATTTACTTTGAATAAGTCCCCCTTGTCCCCTCCCTTGATGTTTCCCGTTTTAGTCCCTCCCTTTTCCCCCCTCCCCCTTTCTTTCCCTCCCTTTTTGTTCTCCCTCCCTCCCTCCCCCCTTTGGTTTTCCCTTCTCCCTACCCTTGTTGGGTAAGATAGAATTCAAGATCCCAATGGATCTGGATGTTTTTCCCTCTCAGAGTTGATTTCCCTGAGATTGAGGTTTAAGTACCCCCCCCCCCTCTTCCTCTCCTTCTTATAGGAGTTTTCTTCCCCTCCCCTTCCCATGTGAATCTTTGTGTGAGAATGATTATTCTATTTGGTCTTTCTTTACCCCCTATTTATATATTACATTTTCCCCACATGTTGGTATACATAGATTGATATAAATGTAGTCCTTATAGAAGAGTGTTTGAGTAAAAGAAGAAGATAACATTTTCCCCCTTTCCTTAATATTTACCTTTTCAGGTATTCCTTGCTCTTTGATTTTTGATATCTAACTTTCCACAGAGCTCTGGTCTTTTCTTTGCAAAAAGTTGGAAATCTTCTATTTTGTTGAATGCCCATACTTTCCCTTGGAAGTATATAGTCAGTTTTGCTGGGTAGCTGATTCTTGGTTGGAGACCCAGCTCTCTTGCCTTTCTGAAGATCATGTTCCATGCCTTACGATCATTCAGAGTAGAACTTGCAAGGTCTTGTGTGACCCTAATTGGCATTCCTTTATATCTAAATTGTCTTTTTCTGGCTTCCTGTAGGATTTTTTCTTTTGTTTGATAGCTTTGGAATTTGGCAATTACATTCCTGGGAGTTGTCTTTTGGGGGTTTAGTGTAGAAGGTGTTCTGTGAGCTCTGTCAGTGGCTGTATTGCCCCCTTGTTCTAGAATCTCTGGGCAATTTTCTTTGATTATATCTTGTATCACCATATCGAGTTTGGTGTTTATTTCTGGCTTTTCTGGGAGTCCAATTATTCTTAAATTATCTCTTCTCCCTCAATTTTCCAGATCTATCACCTTGTCGGTGAGATATTTTATGTTCTCTTCTAATTTCTTGGTGTTTTGGCTTTGCTTTATTAGTTCTTGCTTTAAAGCCTGGTTTTCTTTTACAGTTTGGTCAAACTGGTTTTGTAGATGCGTGAATTTCTTTTGCATTATTTCCCACTTTTCCTCCCAGAAGGTTTCCATCTTTTTGGTCATTTCTGATTCAAATTCTTCATGGGTTTGTGGAGAGTTTCCATTTCCTTTGGAAGATTTTGGAGCATTTTCTTGTAGGTCTTCTTCTATCTGCTCTGTATTTTGTATTTTGGCTCCATAGAATGTGTCCAAAGTTGCCCCTTTCTTCTTATTTTTCTTGGTATTTTGGGGCTTCTGTGCTTCTGTGGAGTTTGCCATCTCTGAATGTGGAGGATTAGCTTTTCTTATCTCTGTCTGGTGTTCAGAGGCTTTAGTCCTGGGCAGATTGTCGGTTCTATGAGGTTTCCCTGGGTTAAATTGAGTATGCCTCACTGGAACTGGAGTGGAAGGGTCGGACCAGGAGGCCACACTCTCCCCCGGCTCTCTGGGTCGGGTTGCTTTCCGGAAGTTGCCTTCAGAATAGCTGGCCGTGAGGCTGTTTTGTCGGCCTTGGGGGGGATTGGCTTCGGCTTCCCAGAGCTCCGAGGGCAGGGACTTTCGCTGAGACTTGGATAGCAGGATCCAGCCCATGAGGCTGTCTTGCCCGCCCTGACGGTTGCTATTGTTTCAGACAAGCCTGCTTTCTGCAGTGGGAGCTCCGAGGGCAGTGACTTTCACTGAGACTTGGATAGCAGGATCCAGCCCGTGAGGCTGTCTTGCCCGCCCTGAGGGTTGCTGTTGTTTCAGACAAGACTGCTCTCTGCGGTGGGGAGCTCCGAGGGCAGTGACTTTCACTGGGACTCGGATAGAAGGCCCTGAGGGTTGTTGTTCCGAGGACCCTGCTCCCTGAGCCCAGCAGGGCTGCGGCTTCCGGGAGCCTTGGACTCTGTGCTCCTACCCCTTAGGTCCGAGTGATCTCGGGTTCTGGCTTTTGAGGGGGGCTGTACCTTTTGATCCGGGTCCAGGTCCAGGAGGGTTCCCAGGGTCTATGCTGTTAATCGTTTTGAATTTCGGCGCCTTAGGAGCTTATAGTTTGAGATCGGTTGGGAAGGGTTTTCCGGAGATCTGAACTTTAGCTTTCTCTAAGCCGCCATCTTAACCGGAAGTTGGAGGCTTCTTCATGGTGTGTTCTCCAATAGTTCAGTTTCTGGATTCAGAGAGGTAGCATCTTCCTTTACCTAAACTTTTTCTCAAGACGAATTTAAACTTTGTAAATTAAATAATCATATTTTTTACATTCCCCCTTTAAGAGGGTGATTGAAAAATACATGATCACTTAGGGATGCATGGCTGAGGTATGAGGTATATGAATCAATTGGCAAGAGAAATTAAAAAAGATATCAGAAAAATCCAAATAAAAGAAAATACTGTATGAAAATATAGACTATCAAAGTATCTTATATGTGTAAAATTCCAAGTAAAAAGAAAAATAAATCTATAACAGATCCTTGAATAAGGGCGCAATTAAAATGATCTAAGCAATGATACATTTACCCAGTCAGTAGCCAGGACTACAGAAAGTTACCACACTATGAAAGACAGAAAAGGGACCAGATTATAGGAGCCAAGGATGAGATACTTGGTAGAATGGGGAACAAGGAAGACCAGCCTTTAGCACATGTTAAACAGCCGCAACCTCAAACCCCAAACACGTTCAAGTCCTCTTTGTCTAGGCTGAAAATTACATCAATCCCACCAGGATTGGTTGGTCTCTTTGACCTTGTGCTTGATTGGCACATGAAGGGAAGCAATAAATTGGGAAACAATCTCCATTACAAAAACCTCTGACAAAGGTTGAATTACCCAAATTTATAAAGAGCTAAACCAATTGTACAAAAAATCAAGCCATTTTCCAATCGATAAACAGGCAAGGGACATGAATAGGCAATTTTCAGTTAAAGAAATCAAAACTATTAATAAACAAATGAAAAAGTGTTCTAAATCTCTTATAATCAGAGAAATGCAAATCAAAACAACTCTGAGGTATCACCTCACATCTATTAGATTGGCTAAGATGACAGTGAAGGAAAGTAATGAATGCTGGAGGGGTTGTGGCAAAGTCAGGACATTAATTCATTGCTGATGGAGTTGTGAATTGATCCAACCATTCTGGAGGGCAATCTGGAACTATGCCCAAAGGGTGCTAAAAGACTTTCTGCCCTTTGATCCAGTCAAAGCACTGCTGGGTTTGTAAACCAAAGAGATGATAAGGGAAAAGACATGTACAAAAATATTTATAGCTGCTCTCTTTGTGGTAGAAAAAATTGGGAAATGAGGGGACTCCCTTCAATTGGGGAATGGCTGAGGAAATTGTGGTATATGTTGGTGATGGAATACTATTGTGCAAAAAGGAATAATAAAGTGGAGGAATTCCATGGAGACTGGAACAACCTCCAGGAAGTGATGCACAGTGAGAGGAGCAGAACCAGTAGAACATATATCTTTTTCTGATACGGGATTATTTAAGAATTCTATTTCTTCTTCTGTTAGTCTAGGCAATTTATATTTTTGTAAATATTCATCCATACCACCTAGGTTGGTTTATTTATTGCCATATAGTTGGGCAAAGTAGTTTTTAATGATTGCCTTAATTTCCTCTTCATTGAAGGTGAGGTCCCCGTTTTCATCTTTGATGCTGTTAATTTGCCTTTCTTCTATCCTTTTTTAAATTAGATTGACCAGCACTTTGTCAAATTTGTCTATTTTTTTCATAGTACCAGCTTCTAGTCTTGTTTATTAGTTTGATAGTTCTATCACTTTTGATTTTATTAATTTCTCCCGGTGCCGCTCTCGGCCTGCGAGAGGCTGCAAGGGGAGAAAGAGAGGATAGAGATAGGGTAGAAGTTTTTATCCCGCGAAGGGCGTGAACGAGCCGACTTTAGAGATGTGAATAACCGAGTCAGTAGACAAATATTATTTATATGAGCCACAGCTAAGCTCCGACCACTGAGTGTAATTATTCAGGCTGAAACCACCCAATGATCTCAATTTAACACCGCACTGGTCAGAGGATAAAGCTAGCTCAGATGGAAAGGAGATCAGAAACTACAAGAGGTAGATAATGCTAGGTAGCATTAGGAGAAAGAGAGGAAGTAAGGCAGGCCTGGCCTAAAGACCAGGCCTTAGTGAGAAAGATAGAGAAGAGAGAGAGAGACAGGGGAGAAGATGCTACTTGCCAAACCTGGGGATGCTGATCAAGTGGGGGGAGCTTACTGGAGCTTGTTTATTTATAGTCTTGCCAGCTCAATACATATTGAACAGTTATATGATACCTCAATACATATGGATGAGTTACCTGGGGTATCCCTATTGGATAATACAACCTATGACAAGGTGAAGGTGGGGTTATACTCCTCAGGTGAGTGGGACAAAGGAAAGCAAGGTTTCGTGCCTAAACTTCAGCCATGCTGGCAATAAAATTCATTGCCATGCACAGAATGGCCATGTGCTCACTCACATTCCTTGTTTCCCCATAATGTCTATGGGCTGGGCTGCTACATCTCCCCCTTTTTGTTTGACACACAAATGAATAGAGTAATATCAAAATGTAACTCAACACACGCTAAATATAAACACACTGGTGCACAATCATAACAATTCAAAGTGAGAAAATCAAACCAGATTATAAAACTCAAATATAAAAATCAAGTGTGAACCTTCTTTCTATCTATGTGCTTAACAAAATAATTATATAAGATATAAAAATGTCAAAAAGAAAAATAATTTCCACAACACTGATCCTGGTTTCATGAGGTAGAAGTTCTCTGTCTGACAAGATAGGTGCTTCAGTTAACCACGTCACTCTTCACCAGTCAGGACCATGAGAAGCTGTCAGATCTCATCATGATTAGCAAAACTGACCTCCTCTGGACCCGAAGGATAAATGCTTTCCTTCTCTCGAACTGATTCTGCATCTTTGGGATCTATTTGCTCTCACTGCCAGATGCCTGCCACCTAAGAAACTGGTTGGAAGGACGATGCCAGGACCTCCAGTGACCGAGGGCGTCAGTGCACTATGTCTCTGCATTCCCCAACCTCAAGCATCCATTTCACATGGAAAATGCACCACCGTGGCTTAGGCTGTCTGGTCCATAATGAAAGATTCATCATGATTCCCGTTGCATGCAATCAGACATCACTCTCCAGAATGGTCAACTGAAAATTAACAATTTCTGTCATGTTCTCATGTTTACTGACCGTAAGGTGACTGTAATTCTAGAAATCTTTGCACCTTCATAATTTGGATCAGAGCATTAACAGTACCTTCTTTATACTCAAAGTTCTGTCCTTAATAGTGTAAAAGAAAAAATCAAGGTTGATCAATCAAGAGTGACCTTAAAAAGTGTCCTCTAAAATATAAATACTGATCTTAGAGCAAAATACTGATCTCTGTAAGATTTCTTAGAAATACTGATCTCTATAAGATTCCTCTCCCTTTTCTTTTTGATTGTGTGATGGGAGAGATCCCTTTAAAGAAAAACATCCTCTCTGAACAATTCAGGAGGGACAGACATGTGACATAGCAAACATGCCTTCACATTCTCAGTATATAGCAAAGATTGGAATGTAAAATATCATGATACTCTGGTCTTTCATAAAACGGTTGTGTTCAAATCAACATTTTCAGGCACCAATTGCCTAGTGTGATAAGACCATGCCAATTCTGGCAGTATGCCTCGAATGTAGGCTCTGTTTTTACAGCTTCTGCTGCAAAGTATAATCAAACCAATAGCCAATAATATGAATAAAATGATAGTACCAATGCTGGTTAAGTTAGCTCTACCAAACCAATTTTGGGGATCTAGGGAAGATAAAGTTGCTTCCCAATTTGCAGCTATATTTGCAGCTTCATTCTCATATACAATTTGGTCTAATCTGTTGATCTGCTGTTGCAACTTAATAATGTCCAAGGTGCTGTTATGACTTCCCCAAGCACCCTTGATGTGCTGAATGACCAGTTGCCATTCATATGACACATTATCATATGGCAACGGAGTAATACAATAACCCGTTTGATTGTAATGACAGGGATAAGTAATTCTTGTGTGTAAAGCTTCAACCTCTTTACCTAACCAAAACACAGCATCTTTTAAACTGTCCAGCTCATCTCTGTAAGCTAAGTCAATACTCTGCTGAGTGTGCCATCATTTGGAAGAGTTAGACACCACTTCCTGTATGAACTCATGGTTCTGGATAGAGGAAGTTAATGCCAATGTTGCCGTGGTTAGTGATGTGATCATGGCAATTACTGAGACTACGGCTCCTATAATCTCCAAGACCATTCTCTTGGACCTGTGTATAACCATGTTAAATGCCTTTTGAACAATGTGCACAGTAGGCGTAGATGCCCACGTCTCTGTCAAGTTGACAGGTACCCACATTAAAGGTGGATGATACATGATAGCAACATATGAATCTTGGTTTTTAGGACTAAGGCATTGATGTAGTCGACATTTTGTGCAGTTGATCTCATATAGACCGTGGTCATTTTTAAAAATTCGAAGGCTGTTACCCACTAGCATTACATAAGGAGCAAAAACACATGCAGTGACATTGATGTGACTTTCATACTCAAGATCAAGTCCTGAGTTTTTCACCTTGACCTTAAACTTGTATATTGGCTGCGTGGCAGCCACTATCTTCCACTGTGTGTTCTGTATTGGACCTGCCTCAATAGCAAGTCTAGAACCAGCCATATCCACTTCTAGTAAGTCCTCAATTTTCTGAAAATTCTGACATGGCATGTGCCATTTCTCATAGTCAGTGTATTTGTCTAATCGTGTCAGTTGTTCAGAGCGACCACAGCGTAACCTGGGTGCCCAATTGTAAATGTTAAAGTCTGTGGTTGCCGGCATCTTAACCTTTCTGGGAACTCGGACAGAACACTCTGTCCATGGCAACTCTTTTTGTACCGTACCTATCTGATTTGGACATAGGTACTTGTTAGCAGGGTGTTTAGATTGGAACGTCTTATGTGCTAACTCATCTCCCATTCCTATCACACCCATGCCAACCCCTACATAACTGTTGTCAGTGGCATTTTTGACAATCCACGCTTGATGCCTGCGTGGTACACAGAAAGAATTACCAATAAACGAATTTCTAAAAGACATACAAAATGGAGGATACACAGTAGATCCTGAATAATTGTACAGAGCCCCTTCAGACTCTAGAGGAACACGTTTGGCTAGAATAGGGTGTGGTAGCCAGTCTGTGTTGTTAACATATACCAGAGGGGGCTTGTCCATCCAAGTTAACATTCTCAAAATAGGAGGTTTGGGCACGATGGACCAGTAAACTTCAGCATGACAGATGTTCAGCAAAGTCAAAATAGTGAATGTCATCAGAGTAAATGTAATGTCAGTGTTCAGAGTGCATGCATTCACCAGTGTTGCCTTCGATCCCGGTGCCCTGCGCTTGACCATCAGGTAGCTGACTAGAGACAGCAGCGATGCTCGTCTGCTTCTCGTCCTGGTCTCGGGCAGCCGGTGCGGTGCTAGACTGGTGAGCCTGTTCCTCTGCTCCCCTTGCATCTGGAAGCGGTCCCTTCCACGGTTTGAGGTGCTTACTGGGAGTCCAGATTTCTCCATCATCTGTGGAAACACAAGCATAGGCTCGACCCATTGTTATTAGTCTGTTCGGACCTCTGTAATCTTTGTCTCCTGGCAATCTCCAAAAAACCCAGGGCTGCTGCACCGTGTCCATTGTATCATGACACTCAAAATGCGTCTGCATAGGTGTAGCATTCAGCCCTTCTGGGATGGAGAAATGATTGAGAGTTAAAAGCACCATCCTTAACAGTTTGTTAGGGATAATAGGTTTGGGTTTAGAGATATCACCCTCATAAATTGTCAGGTATTCTCCTTTTTGTTTTTGTATCTGGTTCTTGAGAGTCCTGTTAGCTCTCTCCACTATTGCTTGACCAGTGGAGTTACCTGGAATTCCAGTTTTGTGGTTTATATTCCACAGTTTGCAAAATTCTGCAAACCTTTTGCTGGTGTATGCAGTACCATTGTCAGTTTTTATCTGACTTGGAATGCCCAAATGCGCAAATGCTTCCAGCAAGTGTGCAATGACATGAGAAACTTTTTCTCCCGTTTGTGCCGTGGCCCATATGACCCTTGAGTATGTGTCAATTGTCACATGCACATACTTCCACCTTCCAAAAGGAGCATATTGAGTCACATCCATCTGCCAAAGCTGGTTAGCTTTGAGTCCTCGGGGATTAGCTCCTGGGGGAAGAGGTGTAGAGGAGAACTGGGCACACGAGCTGCATTGCTGGATTATCTCCTGTGCCTGTCTTTTAGTAATGTCAAATTGGCATTTGAGAGATTTCGCATTTTGGTGCAATAAAGAATGTGATCTAACTGCATCTTGAAAAGCAGATGCCACTAAGGTATCCACCTTAGCGTTTCCCTCCGAGAGAGGACCAGGGAGGTTAGTATGCGAACGAATATGCGTTATAAAAAATTTGTTCTGCCTCTGCCATATCACCATCTGGGTGGTACGGAACAAGAGATATAACTCCTCATCAGGTACAGGTTTAATCTTTGCTGTTTCCAGCGAATTAACCAAATTAACCACATATAATGAATCACAGATTATATTACAAGGTTGTACTACATCCCTTAGTACACTGTGAACTGCAGCTAATTCAGCTTTTTGTGGAGAGCCATAAGTAGTGTCTAACAACATTGTGCTATCCTGGACTACAGCTCCTGCTCTCCCCTGTTTTGATGCATCTGTAAAAACGTTCACAGCATCTACAAGGGGATGCATGGATGTCATTCTTGGAAAAATAATAGGAGTCAATTTTACAAACTGCAGTATCTTATTAGCAGGAATGTGATTATCTATCTGTCCTGTATAATCTGCAAAAGCAATTTGCCATGGCAAAGACTGTGCAAATAAATTCTGAACTTGCTCTCTTGTTATTGGCACATGAATTGTACTAGGATCTACGCCAGTTAACTGTCTTGCCCTTTTTCTGATCTGAGTTATCAGTAAAATGATAAGTTCTATATAGCTAGTGAGGGATTTAGTTTGTTGATTGGCTAAGTGAATCCATTCTATGATGTGTTGACCCTGATGCAAAGCACCTGTGGGAGTATACCTTGTCTGTAGAACAGATGCTATTAAAGGTAATGATGGATCAATTCTATACAATCTGGCTTTTGACACCGCTTCTTCCACTACCTTTAACTCCTCCTCCGCTTTGGGAGAAAGTGTTCTAGGGGATGATAACGCAGCATCTCCCTTTAAAGTGGCATACAGGTTATCCAACTGTCCTGTAGAGATTTTTAGAAAAGGTCTGAGCCAATTAATATCACCTAACAACTTCTGGAAATCATTCAACGTATTCAGGGAATCTCTACGAATCTCAATTTTCTGTGGTCAGATCTCTTGATCATACACTAGCGTTCCTAGGTACTTGTAAGGGGGCGTGGTTTGAATCTTTTCCTTAGAGATCACCAGATTTGCCACCATTAAAGCTTTGGTGGCATCTGCGAGCAATATCTCCACTTCGCCACTAGATGGCGCTGCTAACAGAATGTCATCCACATATTGGATTATGTGATATTTTGCGTGTTTATGTCTAACCTTTTCTAGTGCATGAGCTACATATTTCTGACATAAACAGCTGCTTACACGCAAGCCTTGTGGAAGGCAGAGCCATTCGAATCTTTTGAAAGGAGTACCATAATTTATTGAGGGTACAGAGAATGCAAATCTGTGACAATCTTGTGGGGACAGGTGGATATTGAAAAAACAATCCTTCAAATCTATAACTATCAGCTTCCAGTTTATGGGAATCGGACCCGGGGAAGGTAATCCTGGTTGCCTTGTCCCCATGTCCACTAGCTGTTCATTGATCTTCCTAAGATCATGGACTAGCCTCCACTTCCCTGCCTTCTTTGGCACCAGAAAAATCGGGGTGTTCCAGGGACTGTTTGATTCTCGTATGTGACCTAAGCTTAATTGTTCCTGTATTATGGCCTCTAAATGTACTAATTTCTCCTTAGATATCGGCCATTGGTTAATCCAAATGGGTTTGGAACTTAACCATGTGATAGGGTCAGCAAATAGCGGGGCGACGCTTGCCGCACCCACAAATTCCGGTGCAGTTTGTCCGATGTGGTCAATGTCATGTTCATAGCGGACATCACCTCTCTGCCCCATAGAGATTGGGCAATATCTAGTACATAAGGTTTAAATACACCTCTATGTCCCTCACTATCAGACCACGATAAAGTATTCGCTGATTGGAGAATGTGCTCAGGAGTGCCTATGCCTATTAACTTCTGGTGAGGTTCAATGACTTCCCATGATTCTGGCCAATCCGTAGCAGAGATCACCGAGATGTCTGCTCCAGAATCCAGGATACCTGATATAATCCTGTCTTCTACAAACAAAGACATTACCATCCTATCCTGAGTCACTTTTTGAGACCAAAACAATCCATGGGCTGTGGAGTCAAGGCTGCTTTTTTGAAGCTTGCTCTTTAGAGGGAAATCAGCTTCAGGGAATATGGTCAGGTAGGCTAGATTAGTGTCCTTTGAAATGCAAAATGCTGGCTTTGCAGCAGCCAGGATGTGGAGCCCATTGGTCTCCTTATCCTGAAACAATGTAGGAAAGATTTCTAAACCTTTTGCAATGAGGTCAGGGTCGCCTAGTATTAACCCTTTAACACCGCGAGGTACTGGAAAACGAAAGCTAGCTGGAATGCGAGTAGGTTCTGACTTCTCTTTTAGTACTATGCTTTTGGCTGCAATTATAGGGAATCGAAAAGAATATCTCACGGTTCTGCCCTGATTTACTCCCGGGCTCAAGGCTAGCCCGAAGTCTAGTTTAACTGGGTGTTAGACCCTGTTTTGGGGAGACGTCGCTTATTGCTAGCTCTGCACGCAGAAGCCCAGTGCCTGCCCTTTTCGCATTTGGGGCAGATATCTGGAGTCTTTCCTGATCTTTTATTTGGACATGCTCTACGATAGTGACCTCTCCTGCCGCACGCATGGCATTGTCCTTTAGGCATTCTTGGCTGCTCACGTACTGTTAAAATAGTTCGTGTCTCACCCATGCCTATGTCTTGGCAAGCTCTTAAAAAATCTGTCAGGGTCCCTGTAGCTTTAATGGGAGCTAAAGCTCTCCTGGCCTGTTCATTAGCATTTAAAAAAGCAAGGTCCCTAATGAGAACCTTAGCTGCATCTTCGTGAGGGATATGTCTGCGGACTTCTGTACTGAGCCTATCCACAAAGTCAGCAAAAGATTCGTTTTGCTTTTGGATAATCTCTGTGTACAGGCTCTCTGAATCCTTCCCGGGTAGGGCTCTCCATGCCCTAGTGGCAGCGCTGGCTATCTGGTTAAAAACCTGCTCTGTCGCTGTAATTTGCCTAGCAATAGGTTCGAATTCTCCTTGCCCTACCAATTGTTCAAAGGGCACATTGATTCCTGCCTGCCTGTTCTCGGAGGCCTGCAGGGAACATAGATCATGGAATTTCAGTTTCCAGGTCAAATAGTCACCTCCGCTGAGGGCGGACTCGGCTGCCAGGTACCAGTCAGCCGGTGTGAGTGTCTGTTGAGCCAGATTACTGAGGAGCGCTAATGTGAATGGCGCGATTGCCCCGTTTTTCAATACACTGCTTCTGAGCATTTTCAAGACCTTACAGTCTATGGGCTTATGCTGAGCAATGCGTCTGTTGGCATCCTCAGGGTCCTCTATATACCTGACTGGGAAAGCAGAAATGTCCTCCTTGCCTTTTTGAGTAGGCGAGATCAGCTCATTCCTGGGTGAATAAGGCTTAGAAACTTCAGGCGAGCAAGGTGGGGGTGGGGTGGCCACGAGGGAGGCTCGTGAAGCCAACCCGTAGTCTGAGGGAGGAGTGGGAGGGGGAGGGGTCAGAGTGTCTAAGGAAGGATACAGCTTTGGAGTTGCAAATGACTCTTTTGTTTTACTCCCCTTCGAATTATAGCCTGGGGCCTCTGGAGGATCCCTAGACCATCCTGAACACTCTCCTTCCCTTCCCCCATCAGTTGCCTCAGGAGCAGTGGGTGTGAAATCCTGCTTTTTTAATTCCTGAGTCTGTGGCAATTCCTTCTCCCCTGCATTAGAGGTTCAAATAGCTAAATCCTCTAGAATAGTTCTGATAATTGACCAGGTGTTAAATACCGTTTTCCTGACTCTGTTACCTTCCTTTTGATAGTCCTTTAAAGATTGTCCAATTCGGTCCCATTGCGCAACTTCTAGCGTCCCTGCGGCTGGGAAGGCTGGGAAAGCCTTTTGAATTACTCGTAGCAAGGCTTTGATCTGCACTTTGGAGACCTTCCTACCTCCCTGTTCAATTAACGACATGAGGAGTCGTATATAACCTGCATGGGAGGAAATAGTCAAACCCATCTCTGAGAACAACTCACCTTCTGTTGGCCAGACCCGAAGGGAATCGTCTTTTGGCACCGTTCAGCCAAGCCTGAAAAAATCCTTCGCGTCCTGGGGCGCGCCCTCCCTATTGCTGTGAGAAATAAAGGTAGAACGCCACGAGAAAGTGCCAGGTGTAGGTCCTAGGCACGTGGGCACCAGGTGCCGCTCTCGGCCTGCAAGAGGCTGCAAGGGGAGAAAGAGAGGATAGAGATAGGGTAGAAGTTTTTATCCCGCGAAGGGCGTGAACGAGCCGACTTTAGAGATGTGAATAACCGAGTCAGTAGACAAATATTATTTATATGAGCCACAGCTAAGCTCCGACCACTGAGTGTAATTATTCAGGCTGAAACCACCCAATGATCTCAATTTAACACCGCACTGGTCAGAGGATAAAGCTAGCTCAGATGGAAAGGAGATCAGAAACTACAAGAGGTAGATAATGCTAGGTAGCATTAGGAGAAAGAGAGGAAGTAAGGCAGGCCTGGCCTAAAGACCAGGCCTTAGTGAGAAAGATAGAGAAGAGAGAGAGAGACAGGGGAGAAGATGCTACTTGCCAAACCTGGGGATGCTGATCAAGTGGGGGGAGCTTACTGGAGCTTGTTTATTTATAGTCTTGCCAGCTCAATACATATTGAACAGTTATATGATACCTCAATACATATGGATGAGTTACCTGGGGTATCCCTATTGGATAATACAACCTATGACAAGGTGAAGGTGGGGTTATACTCCTCAGGTGAGTGGGACAAAGGAAAGCAAGGTTTCGCGCCTAAACTTCAGCCATGCTGGCAATAAAATTCATTGCCATGCACAGAATGGCCATGTGCTCACTCACATTCCTTGTTTCCCCATAATGTCTATGGGCTGGGCTGCTACACCCTTAATTTTTAGCATCTCTAGTTTGGTTTTCTTCTGGGGGTTTTTAATTAGTTCGCTTTCAAGTTTTTTTATTTGCATTTCCAATTGATTGATCTCTGCTCTCCCTAATTTGTTAATATATGCACTCAAGGATATGAATTTTCCTCTGAGTACTGCTTTGGCTGCATCCCATAAGGTTTGAAAGGATGTCTCACCATTGTCATTTTGCTCAATGAAATTATTGTTTCTATGATTTCTTCTCTAACTAACCAATTTTGGAGTATCATATTATTTAATTTCCAATTAATTTTTGATTTGGGTCTCCATGTACCCTAACTGATCATTATTGTTATTGCCTTATGATCTGAAAAGGTTGCATTTATTATTTCTGCTTTTCTGCATTTGTATGCCATGTTTCTGTGACCTAGTGTATGATCTATCTTTGTGAATGTGCCATGTGGTGCTGAGCAGAAGGTGTATTCCTTTTTGTCCCTATTTATTTTTCTCCATATGTCTATTAACTCTAATTTTTCTAATATTTTATTCACATCTTTTACCTCTTTCTTATTTATTTTTTGGTTTGATTTACTACATTTGATAGTGGTTGTTTCAAGTCTCCCACTAATATGGTTTTACTGTCTATTTCCTCCTTCAATTCTTCTAGTTTTTCCATTAAAAATTTGGGTGCTTTGCTATTTGGTGCATACATGTTGATTAGTGATAATTCCCCATTGTGTAGACTCCCTTTTAACAGAATATATTTACTTTCCCTATCCCTTTTGATCAGGTCTATTTTTGCTTTGGCTTTATCAGATATCATGATTGCAACTCCTGTCTTCTTTCTATCAGTTGAGGCCCAGAAGGTCTTACTCCATCCTTCAATTCTAACCTTGCAAGTATCAACCTGCTTCATATGTGTTTCCTAAAGTCAACATATGATAGGGTTTTGGATTCTAATCCATTCTGCTATTTGTCTATGTTTTATGGGTCAGTTCATCCCATTCACATTCAAAGTTATGATTGTCACTTGTGGATTCCCTGGCATTTTGATATCCTCCCTTAATTCTGACCTTTGTTCTTTAGCTATAACCTTTTATACCAGTGATTTACTTTAGATTAGTCCCCCTAGTCGCTTCCCTTGATATGCTTCCCTTTCTAGCCCCTCCCTTTTTCTTCCCTTCCCCTCCCACTTCTCCTTCCCTACCTTTTTATTCTCATTCCCCCCACCCTTACTTAATTTCCCCTTCTATCTTACCTTGTTGGATAAGATAAAGTTCAAGATGCCAATGGATCTAAATATTCTAAGCTCTCAGAGATGATTTCACTGAGAGTAAGGTGTAAGTAATACCAGTTAGCACTTTCTTCCTCTCCTCCCTATAGGAAATCCCTTCCCCTCCCCTTTCCATGTGTATCTTTGTGTGAGAAAGATTATTCTATTTAGTTTTTTTCTATTTCTTGAAGTATATCTTAGTACCATCAATGATTCACACCCTCCCTTTTTATTTCTTTCACCCCCTTTTCTCCATATTGTCTTAATGCCCCAATCATTCCCTATGTGTGATTCTTCTAACTACTCTAATGATGCATACAACTTTTGAGTTACACATTACATTTTCCCCACATATTAATATATATAATTTGATATAAATGTAGTTCTTATAGAAGAGAGTTTGAATAAAAGAAAAAGATAACATTTTTCTCCTTTTCCCTTTCCTTCATAATTTACCTTCTCAAGTTTTCCTTGCTCTTTGTGTTTGAATGTTGAACTTTCCACAGAGCTCTGGTCTTTTCTTTACAAAAACTTGGAAGTCTTCTATTTTGTTGAATGCCCATACTTTTCCCTGGAAGTATATAGTCAGTTTTTATGGATAGCTGATTTTTGGTTGAAGACCCAGCTTTCTTGCCTTTCTGAAATCATGTTCCATGCTTTACGGTCATTCAGAGTGGAAATTGCAAGGTCTTCTGTGTCCCTGATTGGCATTCCTTTATATCTAAGTTGTCTTTTTCTGGCTTCTTGTAAGATTTTTTCTTTTGATTGAAAGCTTTGGAAATTGGCTAACTTTCTAGGAGTTGTCTTTTGGGGATTTAGTGTAGAGGGTGTTCTATGAACTCTTTCAATGCCTGTATTGCCCCCTTATTCTAGAATCTCTGGGCAGTTTTCTTTGATGATATCTTGTATGATGATGTCAAGATTACTATTTATTTCTGGCTTTTCTGGTAGGCCAATTATTCTCAGATTGTCTCTTTCCTCTATATTCCAGGTCTGTCACCTTGTCAGTGAGATATTTTATGTTCTCTTCTAATTTTTTAGTCTTTTGGTTTTGATTTATTAATTCTTGCTCTTTTGCAAGATCATTGTCTTCCAGTTGCCTGATTCTGATCTTTAAAGCCTGGTTTTCCTTTTCAGTTTGTTCTATCCTGCTATTTGAGGCCTCAAGCCCAAGGACTCCCCTTTCCAGCCTTCCAGTGTTTTGGGAGTTAGTGCTCTCAGGTGAAAGGCTTTGGTGGTCTTAGCTAATTCCCAAGACCTGTAGGTGCCTCTTGCTCACCTCAGGGGATCCCTTCGTGGACTTGGTGACTACAGTACGCTAGTTCTGGGTGCCTGAGATCTGTACTCCCCTTGCCTGCCTGCCGGGGTTTCAGGTGTTAGTACTCTCAGGAGAAGGACCGTATCTTTTTCAGGTCCCCACACCTGGGACTGCCCGTTCATTCCTGGGGTACCCCTCCCTCTCTTGTTGATTCTGGACACTGCTGACTTTAACTCTGTCTCCAGCTGTTTGGTGGGTGAGGGGAGAGTGTGTGAGCTTTTTGTTCCCTTATATTGTGGAGGTGACAGAATCCCTCCTACCTTCAGAGCTTCGCCTTGTTGTGGGGTCTTTCCATTCTTATGAGGATGGTTGTTTTTTATTTTGGGAGGGTTTTTTGCAGTTGTGTTTGTCATTGGGTCTGAGGAGAGGAAGCAAGCTGCATCTACTCTGCAGCCATGCTTACCTGGAAGTCCCTATTGTGATTTAAAGGTATTAATTTCTTCAATATTTTTTTGCCTCCTTTGCCAATGTGTTGACTTTTTTAAAAATAATTTTATTTGATCATTTCCAAGCATTATTCATTAGAGATAAGATCATTTTCTTTTCCTCCACAACACCCCATAGCCGAAGCGTGATTCCACTGGGTTTCACATGTGTTCTTGATTCGAACCCATTTCCATGTTGTTGGTATTTGCACTAGGGTGTTCATTTAGAGTCTCTCCTCAGTCATTTCCACTCAGCCCCTGTAGTCAAGCAGTTGCTTTTCATCGGTGTTTTTACTCCCACAATTTATTCTCTGCTTGTGGATAGTGTTTTCTAGATTCCTGCAAGTTGTTCTGGGACATTGCATTGACTCTAATGGAGAAGTCCATTACCTTCGATTGTACCACAGTGTATTAGTCTCTGTGTACAATGTTCTCCTGGTCTGCTCCTTTTGCTCTGCATCACTTCCTGGAGGTTGTTCCAGTCTCCATGGAATTCCTCCACTTTATTATTCCTTTTAGCACAATAGTATTCCATCACCAACATATACCACAATTTGTTCAGCCATTCCCCAATTGATGGGCATCCCCTCATTTTCCAATTTTTGGCCACCACAAAGAGTGCAGCTATGAATATTCTTGTACAAGTCTTTTTCCTCATTATCTCTTTGGGGTACAAACCCAGTAGTGCTATGGCTAGATCAGAGGGCAGACAGTCTTCAATCTCCCTTTGGACATAGTTCCACATTGCCCTCCAGAATGGTTGGATCAACTCACAACCCCACCAGCAATGAATTAGTGTCCCTACTTTGCCGCTTCTCCTCCAGCATTCATTACTTTCCATAGCTGTCATGTTAGCCAATCTGCTAGGTGTGAGGTGATACCTCAGAGTTGTTTTGATTTGCATCTCTCTGATTATAAGAGATGTAGAGCACTTTTTCATGTGCTTATTAATAGTTTTGATTTCTTTATCTGAGAACTGCCTATCCATGTCCCTTGCCCATTTATCAATTGGAGAATGGCTTGATTTTGTGTACAATTGATTTAGCTCATTATAAATATGAGTAATTAAACCTTTGTCAGAGGTTTCTATGAAGATTTTTTCCCAATTTGTTGTTTCCCTTCTGATTTTAGTTATATTGGTTTTGTTTGTACAAAAGCTTTTTAGTTTGATGTAGTCAAAATTATTTATTTTACATTTTGTGGCTCTTTCTATGTCTTGCGTGGTTTTAAAGTATTTTCCTTCCCAAAGGTCTGACATATATACTATTCTGTGTTCGCCTAATTTACTTATAGTTTCCTTTTTATGTTCAAGTCATTCACCCATTTTGCATTCATCATGGTGTAGGGTCTGAGGTGTTGATCCAAATCTAATCTTTCCCATACTGTCTTCCAATTTTCCCAGCAGTTTTTATCGAATTGTGGATTTTTGACCCCAAAGCCGGGATCTTTGGGTTTATCATATATTGTCTTGCTGAGGTCACTTGCCCCACGTCTATTCCACTGATCCTCCTTTCTGTCTCTTAGCCAGTACCAAATTGTTTTGATGACTGCTGCTTTGTAATATAGTTTGAGATCTGGGACTGCAAGGCCCCCTTTCTTTGTATTTTTTTTTCATTATTTCCCTGGATATCGTTGATCCTCTGTTATTCCAAATGAACTTTGTTATGTTTTTTTTCTAAATCAGTAAAGACATTTTTTGGAAGTTCTATGGGTATGGCACTAAATAGATAGATAAGTTTGAGTAAGATGGTCATTTTTACTATATTGGCTCGTCCTACCCATGAGCAGTTAATGCTTTTCCAATTGCTCAAGTCTAGTTTTATTTGTGTGGAGAGTGTTTTGTAGTTGTGTTCATATAGTTCCTGTATTTGTCTCGGGAGATAGATTTCTAGGTATTTTATTTTGTCTAAGGTGATTTTGAATGGGATTTCTCTTTCTAGTTTTTGCTGCTGAGCTGTGTTGAAGATGTATAGAAATGCTGATGACTTATGCGGGTTTATTTTGTATCCTGCAACTTTGCTAAAGTTGTTGATAATTTCGTTTAGCTTTTTGGTTGATTCTCTAGGATGTGTTGACTTTATTTTTCATGGTTTCCTGTATCATTCTCATTACTTCTCCCAAATTTTCTTGGAGCTTCTCTTATTTGATTTCTAAACCTCTTATTGAGCTTCCTCCATTAATTCATTTTTTGGGATTGAGAGCAATCCCTGTTTTTATTGCGAATTTTGGGTTCACCAGCATTGGTTTTGTTTTTTCTGTTACCAAAGTAGCTTTCTCTATTGTGTTTCTTTTTTTTTCTGTTATTTGCTCATTTCCACCCCTTTCCTTTTCATTTCAAAAGAGGTAGTTAGCCCTTTGATCCAGCTATAGCACTGCTGGGATTATACCCCAAAGAGATAAGGAAAAAGACTTGAACAAGAATATTCATAGCTGAGCTCTTTGTGGTGGCAAAAAAAATTGGAAAATGAAGGGATGCCCTCCATTTGGGAATAGTTGAACAAATTGTGGTATATGTTGGAGATGGAATGCTATTGTGCTCAAAGGAATAGTGAACTGGAGGAATTCCATGTGAACTGGTATGACCTCCAGGATTGATGTAAGAGTGAGGAGAACAGAACCAGGAGAACATTGTACACAGAGACTGATACACTGTGGTACGATCAAATATTATGGACTTCTCTATTACCAGCAATGCAATGATTGAAAACAATTCGGTAGGATTTATGAAAAAAAAACCATTATCTACATTCAGAGGAAAAACTGTGGGAGCAGAAGCACAGAAGAAAAACAATTGCTTGACCATATGGGTCAATGGGGATATGATTGGTGATGTAGACTCTAAATTATCACCCTAGTGTAAACATCAATAATATGGAAATAGGTTTTGATCAAGGACACCTGTAAAACCCAGTGGAATTTCACGCTGACTACAGGAGGGAGGGTGTGAGGGATGTGAGGGAAAGAACATGATTCATGTAACGAGGGAAAAATATTCTAAATTAACTAATTAAATAAAATTTAAAAAAATAAAAAGAGACTGTTAAACTTGGAATCTGTACCTGTGGTGAATGGAGCACTGTTCTCAGTTTCAGGTTCTTTGTACAGCTGCCTTCAGAGTATACTCTCTGGGGATCTATCTTCTTTCAGTTCTTCAGATGTGGTATCTTGCAAACAAAGGTGTTTTTAATAGCCTTCTGATCTAAATTCTGGCTTCTGAGTAACCCCAGTCATTTTCCTCCACTTTGAAATGTGACCAGGGAGAGTCTACTGCTCCCCTGTGGCTACAAGCACTCCTGTCTGCTAGCACTCCTCCACCTTGAGATCTCCCCCACAGACTGGGATCTGTTTCTGAATATGAGCAATGCAACAAGAAAATCACCTGCATTGTAAGCAAAGGGATTCCTGTAATCTCCTTCTGAGCAACTGTCTGATCTCTCACCCCCTTATTGACTGGGGATGAATGCTCCAGAAGCCTTTCCTGTTGCTTCAGTTGTGGGTAAATCCTTTTGGCTTGATGGGGTCTGCTCTGGTGCACTGTGCTCTACTTCCACCTCCACCTCTGTACACATCATCTGTCCTGCCGGTCTTTAAAGTCGTTTTGTGCTGGAAAATCATTTGTTTGTCTTTTTTTGTGTGACATACTCTTTCAGAATTCATTTTAGGACATTGTATCAGGTTTTTGGGTGCAATTTGATAGAGATCAGATGAGGGATGTGTATCTTCTCCACCATCTTGGCTCTGCCCTTGGCTTCTATTCTTATAAATTTCAATTATTGGAAATAGGAAATGAGACCCTTATCAGAAGAATATGAAGCAAAGATTTTTTCTCTCCAGTTACTCATTTCCCTTCTCATTTTACCTACATTGGTTTTGTTTTGGAGGAAAAACTAAATTTAAGTTGGCAACACGTGGTCCATTTAAACTTGCTGTCCTATCTATCCCTCATGTGAACATGAACTGTCCCTCTGTCCATTAAAATGAACGAATCAATTTTCCTGATAACTCTCATTTCTTTATATCACCTTTTAGGTAGCTAACTCATATACCCAATTTGGAGTTTACTTTGTTATGTCAAGCAAGATATCAGTCTATCCCTAGTTTCTCCCGGACTAATTTTCAGTATTACAAGCAATTTTTGTCAAGTAATGAGTTCTTACTCTTGAAACTGGATTTAACCTCCTCATTTTACATGTGAAGAAACTAAGGCAAAAACATAGGATATGGCAGGGCCATGATTTGAATACAAGTCTTCTGACTCCCAAGTCCACAATTTTTAATACTGCCAGAAAAAAGGACAGTAGAGGTATCCTCAGTTTTCCTCTGAGGAAGGACTAGAACAGTGACACCTGGAATAATGGTCATGATCATGATAATTTTCACCACAATAACTAGCATTTAGATAGATCTTTAAGGTTTACAAAACATTTTTTCTCATTTGAATAACATTTGTAAGGCTCAGACAATTGGGTATCTTTCCCTTCTGTACAGCAGCAGGGAGCTTCAACTCGAAGACCTTCACCATCAACTTCACCATCACCAACATGTTTTACAAAACCAAGATGGGTCAAAGGGGTTCCAGCACATTCCGTGTTGCTGAATTTGTCCTGCAGCACCTGGTGAGACCCACCCTCCCCTCCCCCTCTTCCTCCTTGCTTCCATGCTGCCTTCCTCATCCCTGGGTATACAGACTTCCTCTAGACAAGTACTCAGAAGTTCCCTTCTCTCTTTTTGTTTCCAGTTCAAGGTATTGTTTGAAAGAAGCAGCCTTGGCTCTCAGTTTTCTGGATGCAGTGTGACCTTGCTGAGGTGAGAATCTTGAAAGCTCAAATAGCAGGGACCATAACATTCCTATTTGACAAAGATCACACACAGGCTGCTTCTTCTTCCCAATAACAATTCCTTCTTTTCCAAGCTGTAAAGGATTAACCCCTCCCCCAACCAACAAGCCATTAGAAATATTGTGGGCACCTTCTACCCTTTCCCTGGTGGAGAAAAACTTCTTTTCCCATAAGTCTTCCAAAGACAAGGTTGTAAATTTAATCGCTTTAACTTTATAACTCCACGTGAAAGAAATAACAAAGGAGGCACAAACAGAGTGCTTAGAAAATAATTGATTAGATCATATCAACATTCACTGTCTCTATAATCATAGGATTATAGAATGGAAGCTTAAAGAGATAGTAAGGCCATAAGGACCACTCTCTTCATTTACAGATGAAATAACGAAGACCCAAGGAGATTCCAGTGACTTTTCCAAGATCATAGATACTGTCAGATCCAGAATTTGAACACACAGTCCCTTTGATTTTAAATCCAGTGGTCTTTCTACTACTCTAAAGAAATTACTGAAAGTAATATGATCCCATACACACTTGTAAACATAGATATGAGTGAATTTACACAGCACTGCCAATTTCATTGCAGCAGATCAGAGTGCTGAGCTTTCGATCAGGAAGACCTTAGTTCAAATTCTCTCTGAGACTCTTAGCAGCTGTGTGACCCTCAGCAAGTCACATAACTTGTCTTAGTCTCAATTTCTTCATCTTTAAAATGAGAAGGTTGGTTTTGATGTCTCCCAGTGCCCTTTTCAACTCTCAAACTACAATTCTCTCCAAACCATTGTTCAAAGTGGGTCACTTCTTTCAAGTGTGTTTTCTGAATAACTAAATTTCATTAATTAAACCACTGGTGTCAAACTCAAAAGGAAACAGAGGCCACTAAATTGTACATCAACATCCCTGGCTCCTGCATATTGACTCATAAAACTATCCATATTTATATATTTCATCATCAACACTTTAAAATTAGAGAGGAACTACTACACTTTAGTCTTGTTCAGGTGATTTTTCAGGAAGGGCCATGTTTGATATCTCTTGTCTAAATCATCAATTTCTAGGTCTATGAATAATGGGAAAGCAACAGGAGTGGAGGTTATATGTTCTTATCAGGAATTTTTCTCCATCCCTGTCTTGGACAAGAAGAAGATTTACCAAGAGCTGAGTCAACAGACTAATGGAATAACAAGGCTCGGAGGTTATATTCTAGATGAGGAAAGCCTCTATGTGGATGGTGAGTAGCCTAAATTGGGACATATATCTTTATTTCTCTAGGTGGTTCCATTTCCAGAAAACAACCCACCTGCCCCAAAATATTCTTACCTTTTAGACCACCTTCATCTTCATGATTTTTTTCTATCCCTCCTGGTAGGCTCGCCTTCAAAGTGGCGACAAAATATAGAGATATCGGGGTTTACTTCTAAAGATCATAAGTGGCTGGATTTTTCTTAGGCTCCTTAAACAAAGATGTATGCCATCAATCTCCCTCTTGATTGAGGAAGTTCCTTGAATGATAAAGTGCCATTTTACCAACCCTGTGGGCCCCAGAACATCTCTCCAATGCTTCCTTCAATGTTTGCCCAGATACCCTACTGAAAGATTTATGTGTATACTCTCTCTCTTCCTCCCTCCCTGCTCATCTCTCTCCTCTTCCCTCAACCATTACTTTTCCTTCTCATTTCATTTCTCCTTCATATTTTCTCTCTTTTTTATTCTTCTCTTTTCTCTATTTCCCCTCTCCCCTTGTCTTCACTTCTCTTCTGTCCAATTCTCTTCCATTCTGTTCTCTTCTCCTCTCCTCTCCCCTCCTTTCATATCTGTTTCACTGACTTCTTCCTTCCCTTCTTTTTCTCTTCCCTCCCCTTAATCTCTCCTCTCCTTCCCTCTGAATTTCTTTCTTCCTTCTCTTTTTCTTCTCTCCTCCCCAACTATAGGGTATAACCCCCAGATGCCAACTCCCTCCACAAACAGTGAGTTTTCCATTTCTTAATTTCTCTATTTTCTGGGAGATTACAATGAAAAGTATATTTTGAACTTTTTTTGGAAGGAGGGGAATAGGACAGAGGGGAAAAATGGGTTTGGGAGTTCAGAATGAGGTATACTTTTAGAAATGGCCAACATAAAGAGACCTTCTTTACTCATCTAGGCATGTGGGTTATTTTGCTACTCTAAACATATCTAAATTGTTCAAAAAATTAAAAAATTAACCCAACAGGACTTGGAAAGCAGGTTACCTCTATCCCCTTCTTATTCAATATTTAGAGTCAAACCTTGTGGTCTTTATAACCTTGGTACACAGAAGGCATCTCCAAGCATTTCAGGGATACTTGTGCCCATCCTCCATGATCTTCATTCAGTAATGTTGGCCAATGTTTTTCTTTTTTTTTAAATTCAATTAAAAATTTTTTTTTTGTTACAATACTCACTTTATTTCCCTTCCTCCCCTCCACTCACCCTTTTCCTGCAGGCAACTTGCAATTTCATTCAGTATTACTTGTGTCCTTGATCAGAACCTATTTCCATGTTGTTGTTTGCACTAGGATTTGCAGGTGTTTGCAGAACCTATTTCCATGTTTTTGTTTGCACTAGGATGTTCATTTAGATTCTATATCCCCAACCATATCCCTTTGACCCATGTATTCAAGCAATTGTTTTTCTTTGGTGTTTTTACACCCACAGTGTTTCCTCTGAATGTGGATACTGGTTTTCCTCAAAGGTTCCTCTGAGTTGTTCAGGGTCATTGCATTGCCACTAATGGAGAAGTCCATTACATTTGATTGTACCACAGTGTACATTTTACACGGTGTCTCTATGTATAATGTTTTCCTGGTTCTACTCCTCTCACTTTGCATCAATTCCTGGAGGTTTATCCAGTCCCCATGGACATGCTATTCCTTTCAGCATTTTATGGGTGAGTTCATTCCATTCTTATTCAGAGTTATGAGTACCAGCTGTGTATTTCGCAGCATTTTGATTTCTACTCCTAGTCCTGCCTTTTCTTCTTTCACTATTTCCTTCTACACCAATGATTTTTTTAATCAGTCCCATTAGTTCCCACCCTCATTTTAGTTCCCTTTCTACCCTCTCCCTCTTTATTCCCCCCTTATTTTTTACTGTCTTTTTAAAAATACCCCTCACCATCTCTCTCCCTTATACTGCTTCCCTCACCACCAGTCTGTTTGTTGCCCTTCTACTCCCCTATAGGGCACGAATCTATTCTCTGGCCCAATGCATTGGATAACAATCCCTCTTTAGGTCAATTTCAATGCACGTAAGATTAGAGTATTTCCTATCTCCAACCTTTTTACCCTTCCAGTGTATTGATGTTTTCCCTCCTCCCACCATGAGCTTCTTTGTGACATGTAAGTTTATTATTCCCTTTTGTTTCTTTTCCCATTTTTTTTAATATTAACCTCTTTTTAGCTGTATTTGTATATATATATACACACATGTGTATGTATTTATGCATACATGTATCTATATACCTATTTATGTCTTGCTGTTTCATCCTATACAGTTTGTCACTGTTCCCTCTAAGTGTCGTTCTTCTAGCTTCCAGGGAGATAACAACAGTTTTTAAGATTTACCAATGACCTCTTTTCTTATAGGGATATATCATTTTAACTTATTGAGTCTCTTAAAAAAAGGTTTGTTGTTGTTCTTTTTCCCTCTTTTTTAATTACATTTTGATGATTCTCTTGAGTTCTGTGCTTGGACACCAAATTTTCTGATGAGGTCTGATCTTTTCTTTACAAATTCTTGGAATTCTTCTACTTTGTTGTATAACCATACTTTCCCCTGTAAGAATATAGTCAATTTTGCTGGGTAGTTGATTCTTGGTTGTAGACCTAGTTCTCTTGCTGTCCAGAATATCATATTCCATGCCTTTCAGTCCTTCAGTGTAGATGCAGCCATATCCTGTGTTATCCTCACTGTGGTTCCATGGTATCTGAATGACTTCTTCTTGGCAACTTGTAATATCTTTTCTTTGGTCTGATAGTTCTTGAATTTGGCTATAACATTCTTGGGTGTTGTCAGTTGGGGATTAAGTAGAGGAGGTGATCTGTGTATTCTTTCAATCTCTACTTTTCCCTCTTGTTCTTCAATAATTTCCTGTAGTATTACGTTCAGTCTTTTTCTTTTGTCATGGTCTTCTGGTAGACCAATGATTCATAAATTTTCTCTCCCTGAAGGATAATGATTCATAAATTTTCTCTCCCCGAAGGATTTTCTCAATCTTCTGTTTTGTGAATGAGATGCTTCACATTTTCCTCAATTTTTTCATACTTTTGGTTTGGTTTTATAGTGTCCTGCTGCCTTGTGAGGTCACTTAATTCTAGTTGTTGTATTTGTTCTTAAAGACTGAAATTCATCCCTGGCTTTTTACTCATCCTTCTCCTTCTGGTCTGATTTTCTTTGGAGGTCATCTTCCATCCTCTGTGCCTCATCTCTCATCTTCTTTGCCTCATCTCTCATCTTCTTTGCCTCATATTTCATCTCTTTTGCCTCATTTTCAAGCTGGTTGATTTTGGCTTTCAGGACACTATTTTCTGTTTCCAGATGACTTATCTTAGTTTTTAAGTTCTTTTCCTAATTGTCTTCAGCCTCTCTTAATTGTGTTTTGAATTTCATTTTGAGTTTTTCCAAAGCCTATATCTAATTCACTTGGATTTCTGATTTATCATTTTCTGATCGCTCCTCCTCTGTTCCCATTTGCTCTTTGTTTGTTGCCTATATAGAAGCTGTCTATTGTAATTTATTTCTTCCTTTTCTGTTTGCTCATATTTACCCCTTCTTTACTCCCAGTATTTGTCTGTGCTCTTGATCCTCTGATTTTTTGGTTTTGGGGTTTTCTGTCAGTCTCCCCTCTTGGAACTTTGATAGATGATCTCTCCATGCAGTCTGTGGGGGAAGGGTGTTGGAGCTTGGGCTTCTCTGACGACTGAAGAATTTTGATGGGATTAAGTTTAGCTGGGTTGGCCTGGATGTGCTCTGAGGCCAAAACTTCCTGGAAGTTTGGAGCAATATGGAGGGTCTCCACCTCTGTGACCAGGCTGCCAGCTCTGAAATCCCTCTCCAGCTCCTTCTCCACTGCCTGTGTTCCATGCTCTGAACCTGGCATAGCCCTGCCCGCAAAGTCCACTCTCCAGACAAGTGCCTTTGCCCGCCCAGAGGTTCCTGCTGCTGCTGGAGGCTTAGTGCTCTAGGTTGTGGGGAGGTGTCCTGGGACCTTCCTTCTGCCTTCCCCTTAAACCCAAGTGTTCTTGAATTCTGGCTTTTGGGGGGCATACTTTTTGTATTGAATCCAGCTTGAGGATTTCTTGGCTCTGTCTTGTTTTTAGGTTTGATTTTCGGTCCCTTAGGAGCAATCAATTTGTGATCTGTAAAGGAAGGGTTTTCAGAGGTCTGACCTTTTGCTGCTTCTAAGCCACCATCTTGACTCTGCCCCCAGAAATGGCCAATGTTTTCAATAAAAATGTTTTCATTCTTCCCTACTTCAATAATTACACTCTTGAACCCTGTCTCTTGTTCAATCATTATTATCCTCTGGGGCTGAAGATAGGACATAAGTATAAATATAAATGTAAATATAAAAAATATAAAGCAGAAAATGGGAGAGGATGGGAGAAATGCACATGTAGGTGTCTGGTATGACAAAGAATGTAATAATCCTTTCTCACAGGGACCCTGTATTCTAACAAGGGTGACAACAACTCCAGAGATAAATCTAGGTAGAATAAAAACAAAGAATGTCTGACCCCTTTAGCAATAGCTGACACTGTCTTTGTGTTACAGACAGATCTGTCCCACTCCCACTGAGTCACATTTTTCTTCTGCTAAATTCTTAAATTTTCTAAGGAAAGAAAGATGCTTCACTTTGACCTTTTGCTGGCTCTGCCACTGCCAAATTTGATCTGAGGTGTTATTTTATATTGTTAGGATGGAAACATTAGGAGGCTTCAGCTGGGTAGCTGTTGCTAATCTACCATCTTGCCTCCAGCTTATTCACATAATTCTACTTTGTAATGTATGGATTCACACTATTTTATAATTCTATAGTTATTTTGAATGGGTTTTGTTTTTCTATATCTTCCTGCTTGATATTTGTTGGTAAAACACAAACAATTGTGGATTATTCTGTTTTTTAAAATATCTCAAGACTTAGTTGAATATTTTAACTGTTTAAATTAATTTTAGTTGATTCTGTAGGGTTCTTTAAGCAGGCCATCATATCATCTGCAAATACTGATCACCCCCCCCCCAAATACATATTTCTTCAAAGTATTACTGTAGCTTCCATTTCTAGAATTATTTCTAACATTAATGGTGTTAATAGATTTCCTAATTTTACTCCTCAGAATTTCATTGGACAGACCCTTAAAATTTCTCTGCTATATATATTGCTGACTCTTCATCTTAGCTAAATGCTATTTACCTCCCATCTTTATGCTTGACCTTCAGTTCACTGAGCTACCCAGCTGCCCCTGAGTGGAACATCTTTTAAACATGTGACTGTAATTATTTTGCTAATTCTTTATTTAGCATTTTTTTGTATCAGAAGGGATAGTATGCATAGTCTTGAATTTTCTTTCCTTTCCTTTGTCTTTCCCTTTTGTAGGTATCAAGACTTTGTAATAATAATAGTTTCAATAGAATTGCATATTTCTGATAATAGTTTATGTAATATTGGGATTTATTTTTTCTTTGAAGGTTTGATAGAATTTACTTGCAATTTTATCACTAGAAATTAAAGAAAATTATTGAGAGAATAGCAGGAATGGCTTCACAGAAAGATGACATTAAAACTCCAATTTTAACAAAATTGGATAAATTTAATCATTTCATAGTGGAGTACATGAATGGCTCATTCCACTCGTAGAAAAAAAGTGTGAGGATTCTTTTTGGCACCATAAGAATTTAACAACTTTATAACCATTTAACCCCTTTCAATTTCCTGTTGGGTGAGAAAAGGGAAGGAAAAATATTGGTTATTAAATAAGTAATAAGTAGGTAGAACCCATTTCTCATCATTGGAGTATTCTAGAAGAAGAATATACAAATATGGAAGGAGTTGGGGGAGCAGGCATCACTTGAACTTCACTCTCCTCTGAATAGACAAAGGAGGGTTGAATACTTATTCCCATCTCCTGAAACCCCAACACAGAATTGTGCCTTTGCATTCAACTCAGCAGGGAAAGAGGGAGAGACAGAAAAAAGAGATAGAGTTCTCCTGGTTCTGCTCCCTTCGCTCTGCATCAATTCCTGGAGGTTGTTCCAGTTCCCATGGAATTCTTCCACGTTATTATTATTCCTTTGAGCACAATAGTATTCCATCACCAACATATACCACAATTTGTTCAGCCGTTCCCCAATTGAAGGGCTTCCCCTCATTTTCTAATTGTTGGCTACCACATAAAGCGCAGCTATAAATATTTTTGTACATGTCTTTTTCCTTATTATCTCTTTGGGGTACAACCCCAGCAGTGCTATGGCTAGATCAAAGGATAGACAGTCTTTTAGCACCCTTTGGGCATAGTTCCAAATTGCCCTCTGGAATGTTTGGATCAATTCACAACTCCACCAGCAATGCATTAATGTCCCAATTTTGCAACACCCCCTCCTGCATTCATTACTTTCCTTTGCTTAGCCAATCTGCTAGGTGTGAGGTAGAAGGTGGCACGGTAGCTACTTCAAGGATCAATAAAGGAGCTGAAAAAAGCTCATCCATTCCCTTTCCTACAAATCGAGAAGATATTCCAAATGCTTCTGAGGCTATGACTCCCAGAGGAACAAGCCCTTCCTCTCTGTGGCCAACAGTGATCACAGAGACTTCTTTTCATTACTGGATTGGGTTTAGGTCTGGATGCTGTTAACCAGCCTGAGCTGTCTGAAGTACAAAGTCCACTAATCATCACTGAAGTCTCCCAGAAGAGTGATGCAGGATTCCCATTTTCTTCTACTGCAATTGAGGTGACTAGAGCAATGACCATAACAGCTTCCACTCTGAGCTCAGGATTGGGTGAGAGCCAGTCTTCCATAGGCACCATTTCAGGAACAGAGGCCATCAGAGACTCTCCCACCTTGTTCTCTCATTTGGAAGGCACTGGAACACATGCCACTAGTCCTGAGATTCCATTGATCAATGGACAAGCACTGTCCACTCTGCCAACAGAGACATTATTTGAAATGGGCACCAGCTCACTTACTTTTGTTTCCAAAATGACTTCTGAAGTCACTGCTTCAGCAGCAAGGATGAGTCTTCAAGTGTTTGGCAGTCAAAGCATGTCTATCCTGGAGGCGAATGATGCCCTAGCAGTAGGCACTGGCCCTGCTGTGACCTTTCATTCTCCAATGTCAAGGGGCACAGCTTTTAACAGTATGGATGTAGATGTGGAAACTGTGTCAAGATTAGCTCCATGGTCAGTCAGCTCCTCATCACAAGTAGAAGCCAGTTTTCCAAATTTGGTTTTGACCACAGGAGATGGACCCTCCTTGGGAAGAGAACCTCACAATTGCATCCATGAATCTCTGAGCCCAGGGCCAGGCTCCTTTCCTGCTTTAAGACCCCCCATGACCTGGACAAGCACAGCTTCCCTTGACACTGCTACTTCATTGGAGGACCCAGGGCCAACCTGCCTGACTCCAGAGACTGAGAGAAACCCACAGGCAACACCAACTCCAGCTATCACCCTGCCTCCAGCCAGCACACTGGAAGTTTGCACAACTAAATAAACTTCCCAGGGAGGGAATTGGGGTGTGGCTAGGAGGAAATGGGGAGTGTCTGTCCAGGGAGAGTCAGTTTGTGCCTTTCTAAGGAGAAGGGTCTTCCTCCTAGGTCCTTCCTCTTTTTAGCCTTCCAATGGGCCACTGTAGGGACTTTTTCTTGGCTCTATATCTGTTGAATTAGTGTCATCTCTCCAGGCTCCTTTATCTCCCTGCAAGGGCAGATTCACAATCCTTGTGCTAAAGTGGTTCTCCTCTTCTTATTGATGGGTATTCTGATTCCACTCAGTCTAACTTATGTAGGGATTGTCCATCACTGAGTCAGTGCTTTGAAGGGGAAATTTTTTTTTATTCATTCTATGACAGAAAGTCAGAGAAGCCATGTATTTTTGGTCTCAGCAGTTAGTAGCAACAATGTACTTTCCTTTGGGAGTCCACTAATAAGGATTTGACTGAGCTCTGTGTTCTCCCCTCCTCTCTTCCTGTAGCTGGTGATGCTGTGGTGGGGCCAGTCACACCAGCCCAAGGTCATGGAGCGCCAAGACTCACAGTAGCACTGATAAGGAGTCCCCTGACTCCTGTGTCTACTATTATTCCCACAGGTAAGGTACCTCCTCTCTGTCTCTGTGTTGGAAGTTTACCCTTTTTAGGGCCTTGTTTCCCAGTCTTACAGAGGAAACATGAAATTATTTTAGAGATCAATCCTCAAGAACTCTTCTGAACCTCTGATTCTTTTCTATGTACAGCCTGGAGAAGAGGAGTTTTAGAGGTAGGAGTGAGGTTCCCACTGCTAAGGTCTTTAAATAATAAATCTTAGGCATGAAGTTGGAAAGAACCTTAAGAAGTATCAGGTATTATGGATAGCCTCTCATTTTACAGATATGGAGACTGAGGCCTAGAGAAGTAAAGTAATTAGCTCAGGGTAATTGGATATGACTGGAAGGGATGCTCAATGGCCATCTAGCTGTACCCATCCTCTTATATAGGGGAAAACTGAGGCCCAGATAGGTTAAGTGGCATGCTCCAGGACACAAAAGTAGAAAGAATCAGAGGTGAGATTTGAATCTAGGATGTCTTCTTCCAGAGTCATTGTTCTTTCCACTCTATTATGTAGTACTTCAAGGTCAAGAAGAGAGTTCAGGCCTAGCACCTCCCACTGAATGGCTAAGGCTCTTTCCTCTTCAGGGAAGGTTCCTTCTATGAACTCTCCAAGGGTAGAGAATCTGTTTTTAAATTTTTATATTTATATCCTCAGTATTTAGGACAGGGCTGAAAACACAATAATCACTTAATCAATGGTGATTGATTGATTGCTTTGATCTAATGGGTACATTGGTGAAATCTAGTTTATTAGAAAAAATTGTCTTCAAAACTTATCTCTTAGACCTACCAAGTGTTTTGTTTTCCTATGGAAAAGAGAAGGGGAAGGGATTAAGCATAATGTAGCACCTACTATATGACAGGCATCATGACTAAGCATTTTTTAGAAATATTTCATTTAAATCATATAACAAACCTAAGAGTTTGGTGTTATAGTTAGCCCCATTTTTCAGATGAGGAAAACAGTGGCAAGCAATGACTGACTGATTGACCTTCCCAGGATCATACGGCTAATAAGGTCTTAGATATGACTTGAACTGGGGTCTTCCTGACTCCAGACTCAGCACTCTCTCCACTTTGTCATTTAGTTACTTCTATGGTCCAAGCCACAGAGGTCCTAGTGTCAATTGACAGGAATGGAGACAGACCCAAAGGCTCTGCTCTAGAGCAATGAACTTTGGGTATGGTGAATGATGCAGATATGGGCAAGTCACTTCTCACATCTCTGTGAGCCTTGACTTCCTCATCTGCAAAAGAGGATAATAGTTGTAGGAACTTCCCTTTCTCATAAGTTTCCATGACCTTCTTCCTTACCTTTGCATAATAATTCACTTGGACCTTTGATGATGAATCACACTTGGGCCCACTCTTTTAGTGCCAAATCCCAGGGATTTACCTCTAAGTCTTATCCTTTCTGAGGCATTGTTTTCCATCCAGGGATGCTTCATGGTCCCTAGATTATGGATTGGTTCCTACACATTAGCTCTGTGATTCCTTTGACATGGTCCTGCTATGCTATGTCCTCTGAGTTTTTCCAAGAACTCCTGTAGCCAGGAGATCCTGGAATTATTCAGTGGTCAGAACTGGAAAACTGGACCTTTCTGATGTCATTGTCTCCACATAGCTCCTGGAAGCCCATCAACTTGGTGGAGGAGGTCAAGTTTGGAGCTGTAGGTGTGGTTAGAGATGAGGATGAGGAGACAAATACCTCTAGATGATCTTATGTGAGGAATGGGGGCAGACCATCAAGCCATTTTCTGGACAAGAAACTTCAAGGAAGGGAAATGTGTCCCATGTACCATAACATCCCATGAGCATCCTTTTATTCATCTGTGACTGCTTTTCCTCTTTGAATTAACTTATTGGTAGTAAGCCAATCTGAACAAGGCGTGTTCAGGTATCTATTTCCAATAGAAAATCACCTATGCTATTAGAGAAGCTGTATGTCATTCAGCATTGCTAAGAAATCAGGTCATGTAGCTTAATAGCCTCTGATTGTTGCTTTTTGTCTTTTAAAACTTTGACTTTAATAAAATACTAATTTAAGTCAAAGATATTATATTTTCCCAATTACATCTAGTAACAATTTTCAATATACAATTTCTGAAATTATAATTTCAAAATTGTCTCTCCCCTTCCCTTCTGTTGTCCTGCCTCTTGGAGGAGATGTAAGTAATTTGAAATAGATTATACATGTATTATCATATAAAACATATGTCTGTATTGTTCATTATACTAAGAGAACATTCATATAAAACCAGAACCGTAAAATAAAACTGTTCATAAACAAATGTGAAAATGAGTATGCTTTGATTTGCAACTGAATCCCATATTGCTTTCTGTAGAGGTGGAAAATAATCCTTATCCAAAGTCCTTCAAACCTGTCCCAGATTGCTGTCTTTCTGAGAGTAGCTTAGTCTTTCACAGTTGATCACCTTAGAATATTTCTGTTACTGTGTACAATATTCTCCTTGTTCTGCTGATTTCACTCTGCATCAGTTCATAAAGATCTTCCATTATTTTTCTGAAATTATGCTATATATCATTTCTTATAGCATAATAATACGCCATTACCACCATATACCCATTTAGCCACTTCACAATTGAAAGATATTTCCTCAATTTCCAATTCTTTACCACCATACAAAGAGCAACTATAAATATCTTTTTTTTGTACAAATTTTTTTTGTACTTTTTATTATCTTGTTTAGATACAGACCCAGTAGTGGTATTATGGGATTAAGGACTATGCACCAATTTTATAGCTCTTAGGGCCTCCTTCCAAATTGCTCTCCAGAATGGTTGACTCACTTCAGAAACCCCAACAACAATGCATTAGTGTCCTAATTTTGCCATATACTCTCCAAAATTTATCACTGTCTTTTAATGTCACCTGGACCAATTTGATAGGTGTGACGTGGTACCTTGGGATTGTTTTAACTTGCATTTCTGAAATCTAAAGTAATTTAGAACATTTTCCCAGATGATTAGTGATCGCTTTGATTTCTACACCTGAAAATTGCTTTTTCACATCCTTTGACCATTTGCCAAATTGGGGAATTACTTGTTTTCTTATAAATTTGAGAAATGAGACCTTTATCACAGAAATGTGTTATAAAAAATTTCCCCCAGTTTGTAGTTCCCCTTTAATCTTGGTTCCATTAGTTTTGTTTGTACAAAAGCTTTTAAAAATTCAATTGAAAATTATTTATTTTATATCCGATTATGCTCTCTGTTTATTGTTTAGTCATAAATTCTACCCTTTTCCTTTGGAGATCTTGAAGGTAAACTATTTGATTTCCCTAATTTAGTTATGGTATCACTCATATCTAAATTATATACCCATTTTGACTATATCTTGATATAGGGTGTGAGATACTAGTCAATACCTAGTTCTTGCCATAAACTTTAATTTTTAAAAAATTATCTTTTTTACTTATAGGTAGAAAAAAATTTCAATTTTCAAATTTATTTTATTTAAACAATGTTTCCCATGTTTAGATATTTCATTTTCTTTCCTCCCCTCTTCCTTCCCCATCCCAGATCCAATAAGCACTTCCACTAGGTTATATAGATGTTATCATTGATAAACACTTCCATATTATTCATTTTTGCAATAGAGTAATAGAATAAAACCCCAAACCACAATCACATATCCATATAAACAAATAATTAGTCATTTGTTTTTCTTCTGTGTTTCTATTGCCACACTTCTTTCTCTTGATGCAGAGGGCATTGGGATTGTCTTGTATTAGCAAAATCCATTACATTGGATTGTTCCATAATGTTTCACTTTCTGTGTATAATGTTCTCTTGGTTCTGCTCATTTCACTCTTCATAAGTTCCTGGAGGTTCTTCCAGTTGATATAGAAATCCTCCAGTTCATCATTCCTTACAGCATAAGTAGTATTCTATCACAATAATATACCACAGTTTGTTCAGCCATTCCCCAATTGAAGGATGACCCCCTACATTTTCCAATTTTTGTCACAAAGAACACAACAATGAATACTTTTGCACAAACATTTTTAATTTTTATCTCTTTAGGGTACCAACCCAGTAGTGGTATTTCTATATCACAGGGTATGCATTTTTTTAAAGCTCTTTGGGCATAGTTTCAAATTACCTTCCAGAATGGTTGGATCAATTCACAACTCCATCAGCAGTGCATTACCATCCCAATCTTGCCACACCCCCTCCAACACTTATTATTTTCCTTTACTGTCATATTGGCCAGCCTGTTCAGTGCAATGTGTTACTTCAGTGTTGTTTTGTGCATTTCTTTAATTGTGAGGGTTTTAGAACACTTTTAATATACTTATTGATAGTTTTGATTTATTTATCTGAAATCTGTCTATTCATATCTCTTGACCATTTGTCAATTGAAGAATGGCTTGACTTTTTGTATAATTGATTTAGCTCCTCATAAATTTTCTAAATCATTTGATTTTTCAATAAGAAGCTTCATGTTTTCCTGTTTCTTTTTTTTTATTCCTTTGATTCTGCTTTATTTTTTCTTGATTTCTAATGAAATCATTCATTTCTAGTTTCTGAATTCTAATTTTATGGCCTGATTTTCCTTCAGCAACTTTTGGGTCTCCTTTTTAAATATTTTCTTGCATTGCTTTCATTTCTCTTTACCACATTTCCTTTGCTTTTTAAAGTTTTTGGGAAGTCTTTTTTGAGCTCTTCCAGAATGTGCTCAATCCATTGTTTTCCTTTGGATGTTAGGTATGTTTGCTTTACTTTCACTGTCCCCTTCTGTGTCTGTACCTTGCTCTTTGTCTCTATAAAAACTCTTTAGAGTTGGGTGCTTTTTTGCTGATTTTCTCATTTTCCCTATCTATAAATAGGCTCTATTTTTTGGGAAGTTGAGGTGCCCTCTTAAACTTCAGTCCTTCCTTCATGATATTCTCAGTTTATTTTCTGGGTTTTGGACAATTTCATTTCTTGGAGGATGGTGTGATAGCTCATGTGCTGAGAGCTCTGAGAGCCCCCTCCACCCTGCTGATCCAATTGACCCTTGAGATGATGATAGGTTGCCTTAGGCTTAGGTGTAAGCTTTTGCAGTCTGATCAAATTCTAGCCCTAGGTTTAGTCTCAAGTGTTTGGTCTCGTTTTGTACTTGATCCAATCAGGCACACCCTTGATTGCCCTGTCATGGAGCATTTCCCTGAGTTTTAGGCAAAAAGATCAGCCACCTCAAAACTGTGAACTATGCCCTAAACTGAAGCCTATACTTGTACTCCTGGCTTCATTCTGGGTCAACACAATTTTGAGCCCATTTCAGCCCATATTTCCCTGGGATGAGACTCCAGACTAATTAGGTTTGAAATTTCAAGGGCATGAGTTGGCTAGGACCACTGTTTGCCCCACGCAGGATATCAGGGTCTGAATGTTGGCTTGATCTTAGGTTCTGAACCTGGGACAACAGATGTGAGGTGGAGATGTGTAGCTTGCCTCTGAATTGCTCTTCACTCCTTGCTATAATCTTGCCAAATGAGGTATCCTCTCACCCCAGTGTCCCAGATATTCTCTGCCTACCTTTGAGGTTTTGCTTTTCTTGGAAGTTTTTTGGTCCTGTCTCCTTATTGGTTCTTTGGCTCCTGTATTCATTTTGTGGTGATATTTTGATATCAGTTGGAGATGATTCTCATGTTGGATTGGAGCTTCTCTGTTCTACTCTGCTTTATTGGACCCACCCGTATAGAAACAATTTTTGACAATTGTTTTCTGATATTTTAGCATTCAGACTTTCTTTCTCTTTCCTTTTCCCCACCTCCAGGAGGCACTAAATAGTCTCATAGAGGTTCTACAACTGTTTTCATGTAATACGTATTTCCATATTGCTCATGCTATGACAGAAGAAACTTGTCAGATAAAGAATAAAAAACACTTGAAGGAAATGAAGATGGCATTATTTGCTCTGCAACCAGACTCCAGTAATTTCTTTTTTGTTGTGCATAGCATTTTTCATCAAGGGCTCCAAATGCCTTTTAGAAAATGTGGCCCTAGAATGTTTTCTCCAAACTCTTTATTCACAGTTTGGCAGTCCTTGTTTTTTTTTTGTTTTCCATTTCAAATGATTAGCTTCTGACTGTATTAGACACTGATCTGGGAAAGAGGATTAGGGTGGGGTACTTAGGTAGCATGGTAGCTAAATAGTTAAGATCAATAAAATGTGGTCCAGCACCAATTTAATCTCAGTAGCTGGGTGGAAGGTGGATGGGAAATGGTGGTGAGTGTGGAAGCTGGTAGATCAGTTAGGTTGTAACAAGAGTCCAAGCAACAGTAGGTATTGGTTGTTGGATTAGAGTGGTAGCCACATAAAGTGGGGAGAAGGGGACAGATGAGAGAGATGATATGAGTATAGAATCACTGAGTCAAGGCAAGCAATTGACAGAGAGGGGTGAGAGAAAGGGAAGAGTCAAGGACAGTAGTTAAAGTTTGGGTCCAGGACATGGAAGGGATAGTGGTGTTTACTTTGTTAAGGTGTGTGCCCAGAGATCAGATGTGTGGATTTTTTCATCCTTCCCTTATAGCAAGTGGGAGACCAAGACTGGAAACTTTTACTATGAATTTCACCATAAACAACACTCTGTACACAGAAGATATGGAACAGCCATACTCAGAGAAATTCAGCTCTACAGAGAGAATCCTCCATCACCTAGTGAGTCTCTCCCTCTATCTAGTCAGAGGTTGCCTTTCTCAGCCCTTAGGGATGGGGATCCTGTTCTGTTCTATGCATTTATTTACTCACCCCTTTCCCTCTTCTGTCTTCCAGCTCAGAGGCTTGTTCAAGAACAGTAGCCTGGCTTCTAGCTATACTAGGTGAGTGCTGACCTCACTGAGGTGAGAGCCCCTGGAAAGACTGGACCCCAAAGGTCCAGAGTCCCTGCTTATCTCCACTGGGGCTGGCTTGGTTCTGCCCTTTTTTGCTTCCTCACCTCCTAAGCTGGATTCCCAAGGAATTGATCCATGCATGTTACTACATATCTTGGAAGGGAAGAGGAAAGGAATGAGCATTTACCATGTATCAGGAATTGTGCTAAGCACTTTACAAACATGATCTCATTTGATCCTGACAACCCTGTGGAACAGATCATACCCTTTTATCAACATGCTCATTTGACAGTTGAAGAAAATGAGTCAAACAGAACTTAAGGGGTTGGTCCAGGGTCACAAAGTTGTAAATGTCTAAGACCAGATTTGAACCTGGGTCTTTTTGACTCCAGGCTTGGTGCTCTATCCACTACACTATCAGATCCTTGAGGAGCATTAGATGCCCCTGCTTGACCTTAAGCTGGAGATGATTATTGGAAGAGAACCGAGAGCCCAACAAGGCCAACCCCTCCCCCACTTTCTTTTATAGATGAAAGATACAATAGAGCTGGACAGAAACTCAAGTTCAACTTCTTCATCTTAAGGGAAACAAAACTGAAGGCCCAAAGATATGACAGAAACAAGAATTAAAGCCCTGATTTTAGAAATTCAAATTCATTTCCTCTTCTGGTATTTTTGGTAAACATTCTTATAAAGTGGAGTAAGGTCTTGACTTGGAGTCAGGGGAGTTTGGGTTGAAATCCCACCCTAATAGTAGCTATTAATTCTATTGGGCAGGCCATTTACTTCTCTGAGCTTATTTCCTCATCTATAAAAATAGACACTTTGATTCCTTACTTCATTAGGTGACCGGGTAAGTCCCAAATCAATTAATAAGGCATTCATGCAAGGCATCCCCAAAGTCTTAGTGTGATTTGAAGGTATTAAAGCTTCTGGGAGATCATATAAAATGCTTTAAAGTCTGCAAAGCATGCACATATGATCTCATTTCTTCCTAAATAACCACCCTGTGAGGCAGATTCTAATTTTATCCCTGTTTTAAAGACTAGAGATTAAATATTTGTGGAACCATCACTAATGAATCTAGTGAGATGGATTTAAACACCAACCTCTTGATTCCAAGTCCAACTCTGCCCACTAAACCATACAAGAAGAACCTCAGTATTGCAGATTCCAGCATACCATCTACTGTGCCATTTCCTTTATTATCTTTAAAGTATTATAAAACACTGCCTAATTCTCTCCACTTCCCCAACACCTACTTGGTCTTTTCCCAGACATGAAGAATCTCTTTTCCTCTTACTCTGTTCCAAAACAATGTTGGAACATTACAATACTGACTCTCCCAAGGAAACAGCATTAGTACATAGAACATACAGTTATGGAAAGAAAAGAGTTTACTGGAAGCACTGATAACTCATTCTTGGGGTAACTAACTCGATCTTGTCTAAAAGCATCCTTCCCAGGAGTTTTCAGGCTCCCTATCAATGTCTTCCCCTAGGCCTGTGAAGGATGGGGAAGCCACTGGAGTGGATGTTGTGTGTGCCCATTATAAAGATCCCAGCAGGCCTGTCCTGTACCACGTGAAGGTTTACTTGGAGCTGAGCAACCAGACCTATGGCATCATCAGGCTCGGCCCCTACACCCTGAACAGCGACAGCCTCTTCCTCATTGGTGAGCAGCCTCATTTTAGACATGCATTTCTATTTCCCTGACTCCTTCCCTTCTCAAGAAATGGTCAATTGGCCAAATTTACACTTTCTGTGATGTAGAAATTCACAACCTGGGTTCCAGGGACTCATTTAAACAATTACCTTCTGTCTTGGATTTCATTTTAAAGCAGAAGAGCAGTAAGTGCTAGGCAACTGGGGTTATGTGATTTGCCTAAAGTCACACCACTGGGAAGTATCAAACCAGGTTTGAACCTAAGACCTCTCATCTCCAGTCTTGGCTTTCTATCCATTGCACCTCATCCCTGCCAGTCCATGAAGTTATTTAAAAACAATTAGATAATCTTAATATAGAATGGGTTTCCTTTGTATCATTTTTGTTTTATATATTTGGAATGTGATTCTTAGAAAGGATCCATAGTCTTTGCCAGACTTCCCAAGGAGTATGTGACACAAAATAGGGTAAAGACCATCACCCCTCTACAGAGCCAATTTGATTTCTGTAGTTTCTACTCTTCCTGTCAGTTTTAATGACTTGAAATGTAGGATAAGACTAAACTAAAATAGAGAGACCATGAAGTGAGACCTGGTGCTGAGTCTAGGCACCGTCTACTCCTAGTGATGCCCCAGTGCTCCCCCAAACTCCTCATCAATTGCTTCTCCTATTTCTTTCTCTGTCTCTGTCTGTCTGTCTGTCTGTCTGTCTGTCTGTCTCTTTTCTCCACAGGTTATAATGATAAACATTCTGGGACCATAAGCAGTAAGTATTCATTTTTTTATTTCTCCCTAAATAGAAGGAAAACAATCACCCATTTCACCTTGGACTTTGGGAAGGAGGGAAAAAGCACAAGGGAATGAAATTAGTCAGGGAAGAAACTTTCTCTCTTCCTTCTATATTCATGGCTCAGGACTGAGTACAAAATTCAGGCTAACAAGCAAAAGAGATTTATTTCTACAGTACCTCAGAGAACCTAGCAGTTTTCCCTACCCTTCAATTTCCTTCATGATGGATGACTTTAATTCATGATGATTTTATTCTCAGTTACTTCAGTAACCACATTTTCTCCAATCACCTCTCTTGTTCCATCATCATTCTCCAAACCAACAGTAGGAACCATCTGGATCTCTACTTCTATTCCTCAAATATTTCATTTCCATTAGATAAGAGCACTGGATAGGTAGAGAGAGGAAAGGGAGGGGTAGTAGTCTACTGACTGGCAGAGCAGGAAGGCCAGGCAGGCTGCTGCTGAGAGTGAATTCTTGGGCTAGAGTATCTAAAAACCACCTATGGGTATTCCCTTTTCCACCATTGCATGGGGTAATTGCTTTTTCTTGCATATTTCTACAAAGCCAGAATACAGATACATCATCCTCCTTGTTTTCCCTAAATTTGACATTCTATCTTCTAAGTTGGTGTCTTTGCATGGCATTTCCAAAATTCCTGAAAAACATTCCCACTTCCCCTCCTCCTCTGCCTTGTAGAATCCTCAGCTTCCTTCAAGACCCAGTTCATGTGGCACCTCTTACAGTGAGCTTTCCCTGGTCCTTCTTAGATGTTAGAATAACCATGTATATATTTTTCCTCTTAGGTGCTCTGTCTTCTCATAGAATGTAAGATCCTTGAGGGCAAGACCTCATTTTCATTTCTTTTATTTTTTTTGTATGTTGAGGGCCCAGTACACTGTCTAGCACAGAACCAAAAGCTACTAAATATTTGTCAATTGAAATTAGAATTTTTCAAGTTCTTCAAAGTCTGTCAGAAGGACTGTATCCCATGTTAGCCCAGCCTGGACAAATGGCAGATTTAATAATTACCTTAGTGTTCATTTGCTGTTTCTTGATTATAAGTGTCCTGGAAACTCAAGCGTACATTCCCAGTCATGACTCCTGTACCCCAAATGTTCTGTTGGGAGACCCATGAAATTAGCAGATTGATCCAGGGCTGCTCTTGAAGTACCCAGTTATGATTCCAAAGATTAATGTGAGATTTGAAATGGTTGAGGTCTTAAACTATAGTGATTAAAATAGTGGAAGATATAAATTGTGATAGATATAAGAGAGGGTGAGTAAATTTGACCACAGAAATATGTTTCACTACAGTGTCTTGGGTTTAAAACCAAATATAAGGTGGTCGCCACAGAAATATTCCCAATTATTCAAATACCCAAGTCAATTGGGTTTTATAGAGATTTTAATTAACAATAGAATGAGTAATCAAAGAAAGAGAGAGAGAGTAAGAAAGGAATAAGTATGAAGAGCCTCAAGCCAATATGGCCTAGACCTGAGTCTTAAAAGAGAAATGAGTCAGTTTTTTTAACTCACCATAAGATCTGTCTAAGTAAGGAATTCTAATGACACCAGGCCAGCGTCCTTCCTCAAAGAGTCTTCCAGCCAGAGATTGTTTCAAAGGGCCTCTCCCAAGAGCCTCCAGAGCTCCTACCGCAGAGGGACAGAGCCCCTCAGAGGAGCTCCTCAAGGAGCTCTCCTTCAGAATGAGAGTCAGAAATCGAGGTCCTCAGAATGAGTCTTCTCAAAATGAGCTCCCTCAGAATCAGATCCAGCTCTTCTCTGAGCTCTTATTTTTACGGGCAAAATCTCCTATGCCACCTCCCCTAAGTCCTTACATCTACCAATCACTGTAGATGTTTCTAAAGGACTGCCCATTTTGAATTCACAGCTGAGTAGTTTTAATCTCTTTAGTAAGTCAGGAAAAAAATGCTGCTGTGTCGACAAATTTCATTAGAAAAAACCTCTGAATAAGTTATCACCCTTTTAGGTTTAAGTAGTTTACAAGTTGCCCCACCTTTATAGGTACTTAGTATCCCATTGTATCAATTCTAAAACAGTCATGACTCAAAGAACTTCCTGTCCCTTCCATAAGCATGGATCAAAGTAGTTTTCATTGTTCTCAAGGAGCTCTCTGTCCTAAAGCAGTCCTAAGTAGGGTGGAGTAGGGATATTCCCAAAGCAAGGAGCCCTCACATTCAAGTAGAATTCTCACTATCTGCTAGGGAATTTTTTAAAGTAGAAGATTCCCCAATGGGGGAAACCCCTAACATTCATAAGTCTGAGAAATTTTGAGGTTTACATTAAATGATAACCAACAACATAACACACAGAAGGCAGTTTTATTAACCAAACTGCAGCTTGGGGCTCAACACTAAAAATGGCTGGCCCCGAGTCTGGGACTTGCAGGCTTATTATACACTTTTGTGGTAGAGAGAGTGCAGAGGAATTCCTGGGCTAGGGGGAGTGAACAGGAACTCCTGGGGCTGGGGTCCTTATCAGTTCCTAGCACATTCCAGGGTATAGTCACTGGTTCTTCAGTAACTTGACTACAGGGGTTCTAGGGGGTCAGGGAAGGGGAATACAGGTTTTGGTGACTTGCCTGAAGGGAGTCTAGGGGCCAGGGTGTCAGGGAAGGGCATAGGAGCTGGTTCTTCACTCTGACCTTGGTTTCATCAATCAAAAAATAAATCAACAAACATTAATTAAGTACCTACTTTATGCCAGACATGGTGTGAACTGTGTCTTGCAAGCATTTCTGGAATTATTTCTAACATTAATGGTGGTAATAGATGTCCTTATTTTACCCCTAATTTCATTGGACAGACCTTTAAAGTTTCTCCTCTCTCTCTATATTGTTGGTTCTTGGTCTTAGCTAAATACTCTTTACCATATCAAGGAAACATCTATTCCTCCTTAGGATATTACATGTTTGTTAAATATATGCCATTTTCTGTGAAAGTGTTTAGTGCATATATTGTTATAAGATTTTTATTTTTGTTGTTAATCTGTGGTATTATTTTTATAGTTTTATAGTTTTCTTGAACCAACCTCCCATTCCTAGACTTAATATATTCCAGTATCAGTGGAAACTCTTTTTTTAAATTTTTTATTTTTTTAAAACCCTCACCTTCTGCCTTGGAGTCAATACTGTGTTGACTCCAAGGCAGAAGAGTGGTAAGGGCTAGGCAATGGGGGTCAAGTGACTTGCCTAGGGTCACACAGCTGGGAAGTGTCTGAGGCCAGATTTGAATGTAGGACCTCCTATCTCTAGGTCTGTCTCTGAATTCACTGAGCCACCCAGCTGCCCCCTGGAAACTCTTTGAAACATTTGAATGTATGTTGTTTTCTTTTGGTAATGTTTCACTCAATAATGTTGCATTTGTATTCATTAGGGATAGGGTAGTCTTAAATTTTCTTTTCATTCCTTTGTCTTTCCCTGGTGTAGGTATGAAGACTATGTAATAGCAATAATTTTAATAGGATTACTTATTTTTGATATTGCTCATGTAATATTGGCATTGTTTTTTCTTTGAGTATCTGATAGAATTTGCATTTAAATTAATCTCTGGAATCAATTCCAAATTGTTGAGAAAACAGCAAGAATGACTTCACAGAGGAGATGGCATTAAAACAGAGATTTTAAAAAATGGGTTGAACATAATCATTTCATAGTGGAGGGTGGAAATGAGTCATTCCATGAATAGAAAATAGTGTGAGAAAAGACACAGAGACAAGAAAAATCTGGATATTTATGAAGTGTGAATAGGAATCCAGTTATCAGAAAGTATATGGAAGAGAGTTATATGAGATAAGGTAGATTAGATTCAGACTTTCTGAAGTTTAGCACAATGTCTTAATTAATGTGTATTGAACTAAATTGAATTACATTGGGCCTTGAATGCTAAATCCAGTTTCTTTGTATTCCTTTTGCATACAATATGCATTAAACTTCATTGAGCCTTCAAAGAATTAGGGTTTTGAAGGATTCTTTTCTCCCCCATGAAAATTTAACAACTTTATAACTGTTTAAACCCTTCCACTTTCCTGTTGCTTGAGAAAAGGGAGGGGGGAAAAGGAATATGTTGGTGATTAAATAGGGAATAAGTAGGTAGAACTTAGAATTTCTCATAATTGGAGTACTCTTGGGGGCAGCTGGGTGGCTCAGAGAGTCAGGCCTAGAGAAGGGAGGTACTAGTTTCCAATCTGGCCTCAGTCACTTCCCAGCTGTGTGACCCTGGGCAAGTCACTTAACCCCCATTGCCTAGCCCTTACCACTCTTCTGCTTTGGAGGCAATAAGCAGTATTGACTCCTAGATGGAATGTAAGGGTTTAAAAAACTAATAGTTGGAGTACTCTTGAAGAAGAATATACAAATATGGAGGAAGGAGCTGGAGGAGCAGACCTCACATGAAAGTCATTCTTATATGAATGGACAAAGGACAGTTAAATACATAGTCACATATATAACTTCTTTTGCTCCTCCTGCACAGAATTTTGCACTTGCATTCAACACAGCAGGGAAATGGGGGGAGATAGACAAAAGAGATGGAGAGACTTCAAAATGATAGAAGGGAGGGTCTAGTTGGGGAGGAAAGTCACAAGCAAAATAAGACTTCTTCCTTAGAAGGATATATCAATTAAGAGTAAATTGGACTGATTCCGCCCTCATTCCTGAAGTACAGAAGGCAAGGATGAAACCTTTCATTGCGAGGCTAATGGAAAATGGGCCATAGTCCAAAACATGCTGTAACTCACTTATCCACCCTTCTGATCACAGGGCCCAGTAGAGCAAGCGAGGGCAGAATGATGACCACAGCTGGAGAATCACAGACCATAATCATTACAATTTCCAGCCCTGCAGTAAGAACACACTCTGTTCTGGCAACAACAGCAGCCCCGACCACTGCCTGTGCTATTGACTTGGAAAAAATCACTGTGCCTGCTTCCTCTGCCTTGCCAGAGCTCATGGTAGCACCATTTGCCTGGTCTGGAGTGGCGACCAGCCCATCTGAAACTACGCTCATTGCCGAAATCTGTACCCCACTTGGGGCTGGGACAGGAGGAGGGAGCCCCATAGGTGTCCCTTCACACCTCACTAGTCTTGACACGACAACATCAACCACAGTCTTTCCCTGCACCAATGTGCCCCCAGCACAGTCTACAATGTGCTCTACAATCAGCCTACAATCAGCCACAACTCTTTGCCGGGTCAGTAGAGAAGAACGAAAGCCAAAGACCTCTCTGGACACATCTGCTTCAGAGACCACAGCCATGGCTACTGCAAGGGTATGGCTGGCCCTGACCAAGACTCCAACCACAATGGACATCAGCAGAGGAGCTGAGGCTGTGGTTCTGTCCACAAGTGATTTGCCCACCAGCTCAGCTGTCCCACTCATTCCCACAGATAAAGTATCCACCCAGACCACCATGACCACTATTGCACACACTGGTAAGAATAGTTCCTTCATTATCTTCCCTGCTGGAACATGGGGTTATATTTTAGTAAAAAATAGAGAGTAAAACAGTCACCACAGTTATGGTTTCTGAGTCTGACATGTCCAAGGAGGAGGTCAACCTTGTCCTTTTTCCCTTAATGACTCATGAAGGGTGTGTGATGCAGTAGTAAGAGCAGGCATTCATGTCAGAGGACCTGGGTTCAAATCTTAGATCTGATATTTTCTACCCATATGGGGAAGATTGATCAGGAAAGACAGATAATAAGGATGGAGCTTTTGCAGGATGGAGAAGATAAGCCTTTGTTTGGAATTGTGACTACACACCCATTTGGCAGTTGTGGACAAAACACCTCCTGGTACTTTGTAGATAGGATTGAGAACATGCCCAGGGCTAGAGTTATCAACTCATTCATACCTGCCCTGGGCAGATGAATAATAGCTAACATTTAGCATGCCTAGTATACAGCTAACACATATAAGTCCTACAAGATTAGTAGGGTAGTACTAAGAGAGACCCATTTGGAGGTCCTACCAAAAAGACTCAGAAGGTGTTCAAGCCAGGATTCAAGTTGTAGGTCTTCTGACTTTTGTCTAAAATTCTTTCTACTGGACTACAGTGAATACTCTTTAAGCAGACATGGTGTGGGAAGAGGAAGTTCTATGCCAGTGGAATGGTGGACTCAATAATGGGCCCAGAGTTGCAAAGTAGTAGATGGCTAGACGACCCAAGCTTTCATGATAAGTCTGCCTAGTGCAAGACTGAGGGGCTGATGATGCAAAAATGAACAGCTCCCCCCAGAGGTCAGGATGGATTTCCCTCCCCCTCTGACCAGATGATTCAGTGGCTGATCTGAAGAGATCATGTGACAACCACATCACCTCTATATCCCATAGACTGTACCCTTCCCTGTAGTATTCCTGTATGCATGTGGTCAAGAGTTTTCATTCATAGTTTGCTGTGGTTTTTCTGTCTGTTCCCCCATTTTTTAGCACCATCTCTGACTCCATCACCTTCCTCTAGCACTACAGGTAGGAACTCCTCTGTGCCTCTGATGCCTTTCTATGCCCAGCCTTGAGAATAGGAATTGCAGAATGTGGAGTGAGTTTCCCAATGCTATGACCTTTCATATAATTAGTTGGAAGGAACCTTAGAAGTGTCTGGGATTACGTATAGCCTCTTGTTTTACAGAGGTGGGAACTGAGGCCCAGAAAACTTAAAATGTTTGTGTCAGCATGATTGGATAGGACTGGAAGGGGCCCTAAAAGGCCACTTAGCTGAACCCCTTCATTTTGCATTTGGGAAAACTGAGGCCCAGAGAAGTTATATAAGATGTCCCAGGCCACAAATGTAGAAAGCATCAGAAGTGATATTTGAACCCAGGACCTCTGATTCCAGAGTCATTGTCTTTTCTAATCTGTTATGCTGTACTTCAGGGGCTAAAAGAGAGTTCAGCCCTAGTGCTTCACATTAAATGGCTAAGGCTCTTTCCACTTCAGAGGGTGCCTTCTGTGACCTCTCCAAGGGCAGCAAATGTTTTTTAAAACTTTTATCCGTATCCTCAGTATTTAGGACTACACTGGGCACATAATGAACACTTAATGATGGAGAAGGCTGCTAGCTTAATGGGACATGCCCTGGTGCATTGTTGTCTACTTCCACCTCGACCCCTGTACACATCATCTGTCCTGCTGATCTTCAAAGTGGGTTTCTGCTAGAAAATGACTTCTTTGTCTTTTCTCTGTGTTATACTTCTCCAGAATTCATTTTGAAGGCATTATGTTGGGTTTTGGAGGGGAATTTGGTAGAGATTAGATGAGGAATCTCTATCTTCTCCACCAACTTTGGCTATGTCCTTTACTGTTACTCTCATAAATCTGATTCATTGGATATTGGAAATGAGTCTCTCATCAAAAGAATTTGAAGCAAAGATTTTTCCCTCCAATTACCCGAATCCCTTCTCATTTTGCCTACATTGGTTTTGTTTTTGGGGAAAAACTATTTTGTCATAAGTTAACAACAGTGTCCATTTTTATCTTGCTCTCCTATCTTTCCCTCATGTGATCATAAACTGTCCCCTTGTCCATTACCATGAAAGATACAATTTTCCTCATCACTCTCATTTGTTTTATATCACCTTTTGTATCTAACTCATGTACCCATTTGGAGTTTACTTTGTCATGTCATACAAGACATTGGGCCATCCCTAATTTCTGCCAGACTAATTTGCATTATTCCCAGCAATTTTTGTCAAGTAATCAGTTCTTAACTTTGAAACTGGATTCAACCTCCTAATTTTACTTGTGAGAAAACTAAGGCAAAAACATAGGACGTGGCAGGGCCATGATTTCAACCCAGGTATTCTGACTACAAAGGCACAATTTTAATACTTCCAGAAATGGTGTGTATGGCTAGAGATGTGTTCAGGTTTTCATTAGTGGGTTCATTCTGCTGAGTTTCCAACTGAGGAAGGACTAGAACAGTGCCCCCTGGAGTCATGATGATGATAATGGTCATCATAACTGACATTTAGATAGAACTTGAAGGTTTACAAAGCATTTCCTCTCATTTGAATAACATTTGTAAGGCTCAGACAATGTGATATCTTTCCTTCTGTACAGCAGCAGGGAGCTCCTACTCCAAGACATTCACCCTCAACTTTACCATCACCAACATGTTTTATACACCAGACATGGGTGAAAGGGGCTCCAACACATTTAAGGCTGCTGAGAATGTCCTGCAAGTTCTGGTGAGACTCCATTCCCCTTCCCCTACCTTCTCTCCCCCATGCTGCCTTCCTTAGCCCTGATTATCCAGGCTTGGTCTAGTCAGGTTCTCAGAAGTTCCTTTCTCCCCTTTTGTTTTCAGCTGAAGTTCTTATTTGGAATGAGCAACCTTGGCTCTCACTATTCTGCATGCAGTGTGAACTTGCTGAGGTGAGAATCCTGCAAGATGTCCACTCAAATAGCAAAGACCACGCTTTCCCATTTGACTTAGATTTTGTCCAGGCTGCTGCTGCTTCTCCTTCCCAATAGCAATTCCTTCTTTCCCACGATGTAATGGATAAAATTCCCCAACCAGCAAGCCATTAGAAACATTCCAGGCATCCTCCTATCCTTTATGTGGTGAAGAAAAACTTCTTTCCACATAAGTCTTCCAAATTTAAAACTCCATGTGAGAAGGAATAACATGGCAGGCACCAAGTGAGTGGGTAGAAATTGATTGATTCAAACACATATCAGCATTGATTTTCTCTAGAATCGGAGGATTATATTTTAAAAGTTGGAAGGGGCAGTAGAGGTCATCTAGACCATTCCCTTCATTTACAGATGAAAAATGAAGAACCAAGGATAGCTCAATAACTTTTATAATGTCAAAGATAATTGTCCAATTCCAAATTTGAACACAGGCCCTTTGACTTTAAGTCCAAGTTCTTTCTACTACTCTAAGGAAACTACTGAAGATAATCAGACCCCATACATACTTGTAAACATAAAAATAAGTAAATAGACAGAGCACTGCCAACTCCAGTTTGGTGAATAAAGTGCTAAGCATGGATTCAGGAAGAACACAGTTCAAATTCTCTCTTAGACACATACCACTTTGTGACCTTGTGCAAATCACATAACCTGCCTTAGCCTCAATGCATTCCTCTATAAAAGGAAGGGGCTGAATTTTATGGCTTCTAATGTCCTTTTCAACTCTAAAATTACAATCCTCTGTAAACCTTTGTTCAAAGTTGTTGACTTCTCTCTAGAGTGTCCTCTGAATAACTAAATTTCAGAAACGAAACCAATGGTGTCAACCTCAAAAGGAGGCCATTAAATTATACATCAGGGTCCCTAAGGCCTGCATTTTGACTCTGAAAACCATACATATTTATATATTACCTTTTAAATTAGTAAACTAACACATTAAAATCAGATTGGAATTACACTTTAATCAGGACTGACACTTTAATCTGGTTCATATGACCCTCAGGAAGGGCTATGTTTGACACCTCTTGTATGTTTGACACCTCTTGTCTGAAACATCAATTTCCAGGTCTCTGAAGAATGGGACAGCAACAGGAGTGGATGTCCTGTGTACTTTTCAGGAAGATTCCTCCAACCCTGTCCTGAACAAAGAGAAGGTTTACTGGGAGCTAACTGAACAGATTCAAAGAAGAAGGCTAAAACATGTGCTTATAGAGAGGGACAGCCTCTTTGTGGATGGTAAATATCTTGATTTGGGAAATGTACTTCTCTTTCTCTGGGTGGTGCCTGTTCCAGAAAACAAGCTAATCTGCCCCAAATTCTCTCCTTTTGAGCCTCCTTTGTTTACATGGTTTCACTATGTCACTCCTGGGCACTGGCCCACAAAGTGGTGCCAAACTAGGAAGACATAGGGAGCTCACTTCTAAAGATCAGAAGAGGCTGGTTTGTTCTTATGCTCCTTCAACCAAGAAGTATGCCATAAATCCCTTCTTCTTGAAAGTTGAAGCACCATTTCCCCATCCCTATGGTCCCCCAAACATTTCCTCTCCATTCCATCATTAACCTTTTTCCCACAGAGAGATACTGTACTCAAAGATTTATGTGTTCTCTCTCTGTCTCTGTCTCTCTGTCTCTGTCTCTCTCTCTCTCTGTGTCTATCTTTTTCTCTCTCTCCCCGTCCTACACTGTTTCTCTCCTCACCTATCACTTTCTATATTTCTTCTTTGTTCTCTCCCTCTATTTTCTTTCTTTTTTTGTTTTCTCTATTCTCTATTTTTCCCAAACTCTTATCTTTATAACTTTTCTGACCTATTCTCTTTTTTTTCTATCTTCTTCTCCTTTCCTCTTCCCTCCTTTCACCTACTTTTCCTTGTCTTTTTCTTCCCTACCCTTACCTTCTCTCCAACTCTTGTTCCCTCTGAATTTCTTTGTTCTTCTTTTTTCCCCTTGCCGCAACAGGGTATCATCATAAGCAACCAGGCATCATATCCACAAAGAGTGAGTTTTCAATTTCTTTATTTTCTGTTTTTTTGGGGACAATATCAGGAAAGATATTTTTCACCCTTTTCGATGGGAGCAGTGTAGGGCACAGGAATAAAAAAATAGTTTTAGGATTTCCGAATTTGATATCTTATTAAATATGGCCGATGTTGAGACATTATTTCCTCATTGGCCTATGTTTTTAATTGCAATTAAAACATATCTAAATTCTTCAGTGGAAAAAAAATCAGCCCATGGAATTTAGAAATCAGGCTGTCTATCTCCTTCTTGTCTTTGTAGCCTGGTATATAGAAGGTATCTCCCAGCATTCCAGTGTCTTGGGCTTCTCACCCATATCCTTCATTCATGAATGTTGGCCACTGGTTTTCATTAATAATGTTTTTATTCTCTGCTCCTTCAATAACTACACTCTTTCCAATCATGTCTCTTACTCAGTCATCATTTACCTCTGGCAGTACAGTTAGGAAATGCCTAATGCCTAACTTCTCTTCTGTTTTTTCACCTAATTTCTCATCCAAGGACATGAAGTAGGAAATGGAGAGGGCAGGAGAGACCCAGTCCCAGGTGTCATATATGACAAAGAATGAAATGATTTCTCCTCACAATGTCCTGGTATTTTATCAATGGTGTCAATAACTACAGAGATGAATATATGTTGAATAAAAACTAAGAAGAAATTAGAATTAACAAGGTAGTTAGGGAGGAAGAGTATAGGGAATCATGAAAGGAGGTGCTAGTGCTGAATGTTGACAAAAGAGGGGGTTGGGGGTGGGGGTTAGGTCCTCTGAGTTGGAGGTGAGGAAGGATGGCATTTCTGGTTGAGAAGACAGCTAGTGCAAAGACATAGCTATGGGAGAGGAAGTTTCCCATACCAGGGAAAGGGAGAGGGCCATATTAGCAGAATTATATACTGTAGGAGGAAGAATAACATCCAATGACCCTGGAGAAGGGGTTTGAGACTGCAGTGTTAAATGTAAATGCTTTACATTAATAAGATAGAGAAAAGGCAGATCTAAATTTATGCATTGAACTAAAAAAACTAGAAAAAGAACTAATCAGAAATCTCTAACTAAAGTCAAAATAGGAAATCCTAACTAAAAGTCAAAAGAGATAAAATTGAAAGTGAGATTGCTGCTAAACTAATGAACAAAAAGTTGGTTTCATGAAAAAAAAATCCACCTGTTCCATATAGCATAGAGCCTTGATTAATTTGATTGAAAAAGTAAGAAGAAAATCAGATTACCAGTATCAAAAGTATAAGGGATGACTTCTATCCTCAATGAAGATGAAATTAAAGCATCTTTAGCAGATCATTTATCCAATTATATAAGAATAAAAGTAATAATCTAGTGGAAATGGCTAAATATTTACAAAAATATAATTTCCCCAGATTAACAAAGGAGGAAATAGTATATTTATGTGATCCCATTTCAGAAAAAATAAATTGACCATGTTGTCAAAGAATTCCCCAAGAGAACCATTCAAGGTCATATGGGTTCACAAGGGAATTCTTTCAGATCTTTGAAGGGCAATTAGTCCCAATGGTATATAAAGTTTTTGGCAAAATTGTCCAAGAAGGAGTGTTACCAAATGCTTCTTATGACACAAATTTAGTGCCTGATACCCAATGCAGGAAGGGAAAATCAAAGAAAATTATAGATCCATTTCCTTAATGAATATTGATATAAAATCTTAAATAAAATACTAACAAAGAGACTCCAGTAACATATCACTAAGATCATTCACCACGACCAGGTGGGATTAATACTAGGAATGCAAGCCTGGTTTAATATAAGGAAAACCATCAGCATAATTGACTAGATCAATAATGAAATCAATACAAAATATATGATTATCTCATTAGATGATGAAAAAGAAACCTTGAAAAGATTCAACACATATTCTTGTTAAATAAAAAAGAGAAACAATAGGAATGAATGATAATTCCTTAAAATGCCAAGTAGTATCTTAAAACATTAGCCAAGTGTCAACTGCAATGGGGATAACTTAGAAGCCTTTCCAATAAAATTCGGGGTGAAGCAAGGACTCCCTTTATCACTATTTTTAAATATTATATTAGAAATTACAGCTTTAAAAATAAAGGTAAGAAAAATAAATTGAAGGAATTAACCTAGGCAAACATTAAAAAAAAAAAACCTTTACCTCCCTCCCCCATTGAGAAGTCAAAAGATATAATAGCCATTATCCATATGAAGTCATGCAAAACATTTCAACATTAACCATGTTGTGGGGAGAAAAAACAACCAAAATAAAGAAAATTAAAATATCTGCTTTAGTCTGTACTCAGAATTCATCAGTTCTCTGTCTCGAGGGAGATAGCATTAGTGGAGAGCTCAAAAGCTAAAGAGACTGGGGCAGCTGGCTGGTTCAGTGGAAGAGATCCAGACCTGGAGAATCGATGATCTTAGAGTGAAATCTGAGCTCAGACATTTGCAAGCTGTGTGACACTGGACAAATCATTTAATACCAATTGCCTAGCACTTTCCAGTCTTCTGCTTAAGAACTAATATTTAGTATCCATATTTAGGCTGAAGGTAAGGGATTTGACGTAAAAAATCTATAGAGAGGATTTTATAATGTAAACAGGTGAAGTCTGTGTTCTTTTCCTTTCCTAGGACAAATTTCTTTTTTTTTAAACTATATTTTATTTGATCATTTCCAAACATTATTCATTGGAGACAAAGATCATTTTCTTTTCTCCACCCTCCCCACCTCTCCCATATTTGATGGGCGATTCCACTGGGTATCACATGTGTTCTTGATTTGAACCCATTTCCATGTTGTTGGTAATTGCATTAGAGTGTTCATTTAGAGTCTCTCCTCAGACATGTCCCCTCAACCCCTGTGGTCAAGCAGTTGCTTTTCCTCCATGTTTTTACTCCCACAATTTGTCCTCTGCTTGTGGATAGTGTTTTTCTCCTAGAACCCTGCAGATTGTTCAGGGACGTTGTATTGCCACTAATGGAGAAGTCCATTACGTTCAATTGTACCACAGTGTATCAGTCTCTGTTTACAATGTTTTCCTGGTGATGCTCCTCTCCATCTGCATCACTTCCTGGAGGTTACCTAGGACAGATTTCTAAGTCAATGAGGACTCAATGCATAAAGTCACCTGGTAGATTGTAAGCTTCTTGACGGCAGGGTATGTTTTATTATTGTCTCCAAGTTTTCAATACCAAGAACCATGACTGGCTTAGCATAGGTGATAATAAGTGTTTGTTGATGGATTTTTTACAAGAGATAAAATTTGTAAGGTACTTCACAAATCTGAAAGTGTTACATTTTATCATCATTATATGAAAAATATGCTTACCTTTCAACTTATGACTTGTTGTGGTATCTATCCTGTGTCCCCTTTTCTGGTTACTGAATTTTGGGATTTGATGCTTACCTTTCAACTTATGACTTGTTGTTGTATCTATCCTGTGTCCCCTTTTCTGGTTACTGAATTTTGGGATTTGAGAAGCGCAATGGTGGTACAAGGGGGAGTAAGAAGGGTGTAAGGATAATTTTTAGTGTTTTGACTTAAAATCCAAAATAAGTGGTCGCCATGGGAAATTCTCAAATATGAAAATACTCAAGTCAGCTGGGATTCATGAAGATTTTAATTAATGAAGAAAGAAGGAATTAAGGGGAGAGAGGGAGAGAGAGAGAATTATTTAATACTGTCCTAGCTCAGGCTGATCCAAGTAGTAGACAAAGGCCTAGGCCTGAGCCTAAGGGAGAGCGAGTCAGTCTTTATCACTCACAACAAGACCACCTCCAAGCTGGGTTCTTCCACTCCAAACTGAAATTACTCTCGAAACTGAATTAAATTGTTTTTTTATCCCTTCCTTTTAAAGAAATTTTCTCTTATGTCACCTCCCCTAAATTTTTAATCACAGTAGACACTTTTTCCCAGGATTGCCCATTCTTAGTTTTCACCTTCTTTGGTTTTCACCTTCTCTGGTTAGATTAAATGTCCTGAGTCCTTCACACCTCTTTGTTTAGCTTGCCTTTTGTAGGTTACTTGATCTTTTTAGGTACAAATTTAACCGTTACACGTACTTAACACCTTTTTGTATTATTTCTAAAAGTAAACTTAGCTTAAGTTTTAGCTTCTCTGTAAGGAATGAGTTAGGGACTTTCATTGTTCAATCAGGAGTTTACAGCTTTATCTTCCTCTAAGGCACTGTCTGAGTAGGGTGGAGTAATTTTAAAAGTTCCCAATATATTCCTGATTTTTGTTAGACCAAATATCTCCATTGTTACAATAAGGCAACAGTTTCAATAAAATCTTCTAAGGTACAGTATGAGTAGTCTTTAAGATTCACAAGAGTTAGGAGGAGAGGAGAAGAAAGGGTAAATTTAAGCATCTACTAGGTACCAGGCTCTGGAGGGAGGTGCTATTATTATCCTCATTTTATAATGGAGAAAATGGAGGCATAATTTAAGTGACTTGAGAACTCAATGGGAGTACAGACCAGCTCAGGTACCATTGTTTCCAAATTGTTTTCTGAAGTCACTATTTGAGCACCAGGGACAGATGGCCAGGAGTCTGAAAATCAGAACACAGCTACCCTGGCAGCCAGCATTGCTCCAATAGTGAGGATCAGTCCTGTGGTGACCAGGATCATTCTGCTGTCAAACATCACTGCCTCTATAGCATGGATATGGATATTGAATCATGTTCACCTTCCTGGACTGCCAGACTCTCAGAAACAAGCCACTGCTATTGGTGAAAGACTCCTTGGTAAAAGGAACTCGATGTGGCCAAGCCTCATTTCTGCCTTTACCTTCTGTGCAGCCTCCACAAGCACAGGCTCACCTGGGGCTACGTCCTCATTGGAGAACTCCAGGTTAGCCAGTCTGACTGTTGTCTGAGAGGAATTCAGGAAAACATCAAGTCTCACTATCATTCTGTTGGTTCTCTCAGAGGTGAGAGAAGCCACAAGGTGGGAAGATAGAGACAGGATAGAAGTTTTGATACCACGAGGGAAGTGATGGAGTCCTAATAGAGATATGAGGTGGTCAGGATGAGTCTTTATTAATTATCAATGAGCCACAGCTAAGCTCTGATCAAAGGACCAATTCTGTAGGCTTTTCCAGTCCTGAGATCCATACCACGCAGGCCAGAGAGGTGAATAGAGAAAGATTAAAGATGGAGCTTGGCCAGAGGCCAAGCTCCTGCAAGGACAGCCATCAGGTAGCCTGAAAGAGAAGGAGAGCAGAGAGCAGAGAGAGCGAAGGCGGAGCTTGCTGGGCTAGATATAGTTTTTGATATGCAAATATACACAGTACATAGGGATGATTCTCATTGGTTAATGACAAGGCATAGGTGTGGTTTCTCTTAACCAGGTGAGAACAAAGAAACCTGTTTTCCCGCCTAACCTGGGAGAAGCTGGGGTCAAGGGTCAGAGGCCTTCCTAGCCATGAGCACTACTGAGCATGCCCAAGACTGAGCAATCTGCACATACTGTTTTCCCCTTGCCCATAGCCAGGGGGCGGACTGCTACACATTCTGACTTCAGCTAGCACAAAGGAAAGTTGGAAATCAGTTTCTCTGAGCCCAGCTCCCACAGCTACAGAAGGCATCAGTGCTAGGGTGGGGACAACTTCACTTTTTGCTCATGTACCTGTTAGCTCTATCCTGTTACTAAGGAAGAATGTTTGAATCAGAATGGAGGTCAGATGTGTCCACGGAGGAGAACTTAACATCTCAAGGGAAATCACTTTTCCTCCCATTTCCCTATTAGAACTTCTTTTTTTGGTACACTTAAGACCGTGTTGGGTCTGTTGGGTGAGTGAGTGCCTTTCAGGATCCTTCATCTCTCTATAGTAGCACACTCTTCTGGTCCCTGAGCTACAAGGACCCTTGTGTGGTGATTAGTATTGAGTCTAACATATATGGAGCCTGTAGAATTATAGCAAGATAGGGAACATTTCCTTAGGCAATATCAGTCAGTCAGTGAGTTGATAACCATTCATTGTGTCTGCTCTGATTCCACACACTCCGCAGAGCACAGGGTATAGGAAGGAAGGCACCGTTGTGACAAGGAAATCACTTTAAAAGACTGATATATATTAATTTAAGGTCTCCAAGGAATTCAGCTATGTAATTCCTAAATGAAAACTCAAGTCAGCCATCAGCCTTTTATGGAGTTTTTAATTACAAACAGGAGGAAGAAAAGTATGAGAGAGAGAGAGAGAGAGAGAGAGAGAGAGAGAGAGAGAGAGAGAGAGAGAGAGAGAGAGAGAGAAAGGGGAGAGAAGGAAATAGGGCTTAAATACCCCTTCTGTTTAGGCTGGGCCCAAAGGCCCAAGCCCTTAGATAGCTGGGGCAAAGAAAGGAGATCAGTCCCTATTACTCACATGACCAAAATGGAGAAACAGTCTCCGGGGCCTCCACCTGCAGCTTCCTTCAGAGCAAGCTTCTCAGAGCACCTCTCCAACCACTCAGAGCCAAAACTCTCCAACCACCCTCCAGTCCTCAGACCCCTCTATCTTTAAGGAAACCATCCAAGTTACCTCCCCTCAGTTCTCACATCTACCAATCACTGTCCATCAATTTCCCTGTGCCAATGGTGGCTCTAGCTTAACCCAGGACTGCCCAGAGGTCTGTGGCTTTGCACATGTCTGTTGGAGGTCATATTTTCAAATAATTAAATCTTGATCTTTTGCTGCAGCCCTTCCTAAATCCTGTTAGGACTGAGTAGGGTGGAGATTGATTCCAAGTATCTCCATTGTATCAATTCTAAAATCAATCATGACTCAAAGAAATTCCTGTTCTATGCTTAAGCATAGGTCAAAGCCCTTTCCATTGTTCAGCAAAAGGTTTCTGTCCTAAAGTAATCTTAAGAAGGGAGGAGGAGGAACCTCCCATGCCAATGGGGTTCACATTCCAATAGACTATCACTAAGAAATTTTCCAAGTATGAAATTTCCCAATGGTGAAATTTCCAACATTTATAAGTCCAAGAAATTTTAAGGTTTACACCATTAATCTTAAGAAGCTTATAGTCTAATTGGGGAGACAATATGCCAGGAACAACAATTTACACACAATCTAAAAACAAAATAAATCCGAACTAATCAAGAGAAGCTGGCATTAGAATTTAGAAGGATCACCTAAGAAGCAGAGGAGCTCTTATCAGGAACTTTAAGAAAGTTAGGGAAATGAGGAAAGTATTCCAGATTTTTCTTCCAAAGATCAAATATTACAACAAGACATTTGGATGTATTTATAAAAATTGCAGCAGTTGTGTTTATAGAGCAGAGCTTTACTTGAGAGTGGCTGCTCCCCATAGAGAGCTAATGTCTTGAAAAGACATTCTTGAGCCTTCCCCAAATCCCACTCCCACTTGAAGTTGCAGTATCAATATAATGTAACTGGTTGCAACCTAGTACGAATATTTTCTATTTGGTATAGCCAAAGTTGAATTGAGATAGCAAAGTGAGTGCAAGGAAGAGCAAGAAGGCAAATGTCTCAGGGGGAGAAGGAATAATGTATAAGAAGAATAGGAAAAAAGGAGGAGAAGATCATGGAAGGCTTTGATTGCTAAATGGGGTTTTGTATTTTATCCTTAAAGCAATAAGTAGTTACTGAATTTTATTGACTAGGACAATGACATGGTCAGACCTAGGTTTTAGGAAAAGCAATTTTGCAGTTGAATGGAAGATGGACTGGAGTTGGATGGGACTTAGGACAGGGAGACCAAATAGAAAACTACTGCAATAGTTAAGATATGAGGTGAGGAAGGCCTATACCAGAGTAGTTACAGGGTTATATGAGAGACAGAGAATATGGGAGAGATGTGATGAAAGCAAAATTTATAGATCTTGTGAACACATTGTATATGATGGGTGAGCAGTCAAGAATGACCTGGTTGCCTAACCTTTGCCTTTCTGTCTTAGAGTTTCTACTAGAGAATGAAATGAGGCTTTTTTTTTTTTAAAGAATGATGACGTGACTTGTGAGCCTGGGTGACTTGGGAGGACAGTGATACCCTGGTTAGCCAAAGGGAACTTAGAAAGAGTTGAAGGTTTTGAGGGGAAGGCAATGAATTAATTTTTGGACATGTTGAGGCTCAGATATCTACAAGACACCCAGTTCAAAATTTCCAACACGCAGTTGTTCATTGGCAGTTGTAAGACTGGAGGACACGGCAGAGGTTAAGGGATGGATGACCAGATTTGAGAATCATCGATATAGAGATGATGGTTAAATCTTGTGAGGTTGAGAATGCTGAGGGAAATCTTATAGAAAAAGAAGAGAGGGGCCCAGCTCAAAGCCTTGTTGGGCACCTACATTAAGCATTTATGACCTAGATAAGAATCCAGCAAATGAGACCAAAGACAGTGGTCATACAAGTTAGAGAACCAGGAGAGTTTTTTGTTATAAAAGTGAAAGAGAATAAAATAATGGTATCAAATGCTGCAGAGAGATTACGAAGAATGAGGATGAAGAAAGGGCCATTAAGAGATTTTTGCAATTAAGAGATTGTTAACAACATTGGAGAGAGCAATTTCACTTGAGTGATGAGGTTGAAAACCGGACTGTAGTTAAGAAGAGAATAGGAAGAAGGGAAGTGGAAGCACTTTTTATATAGAGCTTCCTCATGGATTTCAGTCATAAAAGGGAAGAGAGACAGGAGATTATACCTCTTAGGGACAGGTGGATAAAAGAAAGGTTTTTTCCAGATGGGGAAGTAAAAAAGCTGTCATTAGATTTGGAGTTCGAAAAAAAATGAGAGAATGGGAATACTAGAGAGATTCTCTTTAGATGAAGGATGAAGTAAAGAAGGTACATATTTTGGAGTTTCCTTCAGAATATAAGGGGACAACAATATTGTTTTTTCTACCCCTACTGCTGAGGCTGAGATGAGATATATGTTCTCATTTATTCCTCTAGAGAGTGAGATTGCTGTAGGACCTGTCACCCATATCCCAGACCATGGAGCACCAGGAGACATGACATCAGTGACTAGCAGCCTCTATGAATCCACAGTAGGTGCCATTGGTAAGAAATTATTTTTTCTTTCTATTATACTGGTATTCATCCTTGCTCTGGGCCCTTGTTTTACAGCTTGGAGATATGATATGGACTCATCTTCATATTCTGAGTACAGGACACTCACTGATGGGGGAGTTTGTGATTAGGTTGTAAGACCTGGCAACTTCCTCTATTCCATTACTGTCTGCCCAGATGTATGCCATGATACCAGCCTTTGGATGAAGAGCTCATGGAGGATTTTGTCCATTTCTTGCGTTAGTTTGTGTGTATACATATAATTTACTATGCTAAAAGTCAGCTACTGAAGGACAGGCTTTTCTATGCCCAGAACCTAAAACCCTGAATGGGGTACCTGACCAGAGAAGTTAAATAAGATGTCCCAGGCCACAAATGTAGAAAGCATCAGAAGTGATATTTGAACCCAGGACCTCTGATTCCAGAGTCATTGTCTTTTCTAATCTGTTATGCTGTACTTCAAGGGCAAAAAGAGAGTTCAGCCCTAGTGCTTCACATTAAATGGCTAAGGCTCTTTCCACTTCAGAGGGTGCCTTCTGTGACCTCTCCAAGGGCAGTGAATGTTTTTTAAAATTTTATCCGTATCCTCAGTATTTAGGATTACACTGGGCAGAAAATGAACACTTAATGATGGAGAAGGCTGCTAGCTTAATGGGACATGCCCTGGTGCATTGTTGTCTACTTCCACCTCGACCCCTGTACACATCATCTGTCCTGCTGATCTTCAAAGTGGGTTTCTGCTAGAAAATGACTTCTTTGTCTTTTCTCTGTGTTATACTTCTCCAGAATTCATTTTGAAGGCATTATATTGGGTTTTGGAGAGGAATTTGGTAGAGATTAGATGAGGAATCTCTATCTTCTCCACCAACTTTGGCTATGTCCTTTACCGTTACTCTCATAAATCTGATTCATTGGATATTGGAAATGAGTCTCTCATCAAAAGAATTTGAAGCAAAGATTTTTCCCTCCAATTACCCGAATCCCTCCTCATTTTGCCTACATTGGTTTTGTTTTTGGGGAAAAACTATTTTGTCATAAGTTAACAACAGTGTCCATTTTTATCTTGCTCTCCTATCTTTCCCTCATGTGATCATAAACTGTCCCCTTGTCCATTACCATGAAAGATACAATTTTCCTCATCACTCTCATTTGTTTTATATCACCTTTTGTATCTAACTCATGTACCCATTTGGAGTTTACTTTGTCATGTCATACAAGACATTGGGCCATCCCTAATTTCTGCCAGACTAATTTGCATTATTCCCAGCAATTTTTGTCATGTAATCAGTTCTTAACTTTGAAACTGGATTCAACCTCCTAATTTTACTTGTGAGAAAACTAAGGCAAAAACATAGGACGTGGCAGGGCCATGATTTCAACCCAGGTATTCTGACTACAAAGGCACAATTTTAATACTTCCAGAAATGGTGTGTATGGCTAGAGATGTGTTCAGGTTTTCATTAGTGGGTTCATTCTGCTGAGTTTCCAACTGAGGAAGGACTAGAACAGTGCCCCCTGGAGTCATGATGATGATAATGGTCATCATAACTGACATTTAGATAGAACTTGAAGGTTTACAAAGCATTTCCTCTCATTTGAATAACATTTGTAAGGCTCAGACAATGTGATATCTTTCCTTCTGTACAGCAGCAGGGAGCTCCTACTCCAAGACATTCACCCTCAACTTTACCATCACCAACATGTTTTATACACCAGACATGGGTGAAAGGGGCTCCAACACATTTAAGGCTGCTGAGAATGTCCTGCAAGTTCTGGTGAGACTCCATTCCCCTTCCCCTACCTTCTCTCCCCCATGCTGCCTTCCTTAGCCCTGATTATCCAGGCTTGGTCTAGTCAGGTTCTCAGAAGTTCCTTTCTCCCCTTTTGTTTTCAGCTGAAGTTCTTATTTGGAATGAGCAACCTTGGCTCTCACTATTCTGCATGCAGTGTGAACTTGCTGAGGTGAGAATCCTGCAAGATGTCCACTCAAATAGCAAAGACCACGCTTTCCCATTTGACTTAGATTTTGTCCAGGCTGCTGCTGCTTCTCCTTCCCAATAGCAATTCCTTCTTTCCCACGATGTAATGGATAAAATTCCCCAACCAGCAAGCCATTAGAAACATTCCAGGCATCCTCCTATCCTTTATGTGGTGAAGAAAAACTTCTTTCCACATAAGTCTTCCAAATTTAAAACTCCATGTGAGAAGGAATAACATGGCAGGCACCAAGTGAGTGGGTAGAAATTGATTGATTCAAACACATATCAGCATTGATTTTCTCTAGAATCGGAGGATTATATTTTAAAAGTTGGAAGGGGCAGTAGAGGTCATCTAGACCATTCCCTTCATTTACAGATGAAAAATGAAGAACCAAGGATAGTTCAATAACTTTTATAATGTCAAAGATAATTGTCCAATTCCAAATTTGAACACAGGCCCTTTGACTTTAAGTCCAAGTTCTTTCTACTACTCTAAGGAAACTACTGAAGATAATCAGACCCCATACATACTTGTAAACATAAAAATAAGTAAATAGACAGAGCACTGCCAACTCCAGTTTGGTGAATAAAGTGCTAAGCATGGATTCAGGAAGAACACAGTTCAAATTCTCTCTTAGACACATACCACTTTGTGACCTTGTGCAAATCACATAACCTGCCTTAGCCTCGATTTCATTCCTCTATAAAAGAAAGGGGCTGAATTTGGGGTTTCTAATGTCCTTGTCAGCTCTAAATTTATAATCCTCTTTAAACATTTGTTCAAAGTTGTTGACTTCTCTCTAGAGTGTCCTCTGAATAACTAAATTTCAGAAACGAAACCAATGGTGTCAACCTCAAAAGGAGGCCATTAAATTATACATCAGGGTCCCTAAGGCCTGCATTTTGACTCTGAAAACCATACATATTTATATATTACCTTTTAAATTAGTAAACTAACACATTAAAATCAGATTGGAATTACACTTTAATCAGGACTGACACTTTAATCTGGTTCATATGACCCTCAGGAAGGGCTATGTTTGACACCTCTTGTATGTTTGACACCTCTTGTCTGAAACATCAATTTCCAGGTCTCTGAAGAATGGGACAGCAACAGGAGTGGGTGTCCTGTGTACTTTTCAGGAAGATTCCTCCAACCCTGTCCTGAACAAAGAGAAGGTTTACTGGGAACTAACTGAACAGATTCAAAGAAGAAGGCTAAAACATGTGCTTATAGAGAGGGACAGCCTCTTTGTGGATGGTAAATATCTTGATTTGGGAAATATACTTCTCTTACTCTGGGTGGTGCCTGTTCCAGAATACAACCCATCTGCCCCAAATTCTTCTCTCCTTTTGAGCCTCCTATTTTACTTGGTTTCACTATGACACTCCTGGGCACTGGCCCACAAAGTGGTGCCAAACTAGGAAGACCTAGGGAGCTCACTTCTAAAGATCAGAAGAGGCTGATTTGTTCTTATGCTCCTTCAACCAAGAAGTATGCCATAAATCCCTTCTTCTTGAAAGTTGAAGCACCATTTCCCCATCCCTATGGTCCCCCAAACATCTCCTCTCCATTCCACCATTAACCTTTTTCCCACAGAGAGATACCGTACTCAAAGGTTTATGTGTTCTCTCTCTGTCTCTGTTTCTGTCTCTGTGTCTCTCTGTGTCTCTCTGTCTCTGTCTCTGTCTCTGTCTCTGTCTCTGTCTCTGTCTCTCTCTCTCTCTCCCCTGTCCCACTCTGTGTCTCTCCTCACCTATCACTTTCTATATTTCTTCTTTGTTCTTTCCCTCTATATTCTCTTTCTTTTTTGTTTTCTCTATTCTCTATCTTTCCCACACTCTTATCTTTATAACTTTTCTGACGTATTATCTTTTTTCTATCCTGTTCTTCTTTCTTCTTCCCTTCTTTCAACTACTGTTCCTTGCATTTTTCTTCCCTGCCCTTACCTTCTCTCCAACACTTGTTCCCTCTGAATTTCTTTGTTCTTTTTTTATTACCATTCCCCACTACAGGGTATCACCATAAGCAACCAGGCATCATATCCACAAAGAGTGAGTTTTCAATTTCTTTATTTTCTGGGTTTTTTTGGGGGACAATATCAGGAAAGATATTTTTCACCCTTTTCGATGGGAGCAGTGCAGGGCACAGGAATAAAAATTAGTTTTAGGATTTCAGAATTTGATATCTTATTAAATATGGCTAATGTTGAGACATTATTTCCTCATTGGCCTATGTTTTTATTTGCAATTAAAACATATCTAAATTCTTCAGTGGAAAAAAAAATTCAGCCCATGGAATTTAAAAATCAGGCTGTCTATCTCCTTTATAGCCTGGTATATAGAGGGTATCTCCCAGCATTCCAGTGTCTTGGGCTTCTCACCCATATCCTTCATTCATGAATGTTGGCCACTGGTTTTCATTAATAATGTTTTTATCCTCTGCTCCTTCATTAACTACACTCTTTCCAATCATGTCTCTTACTCAGTCATCATTTACCTCTGGCAGTACAGTTAGGAAATGCCTAATGCCTAACTTCTCTTCTGTTTTTTCACCTAATTTCTCATCCAAGGACATGAAGTAGGAAATGGAGAGGGCAGGAGAGACCAAGTCCCAGGTGTCATATATGACAAAGAATGAAATGATTTCTCCTCACAATGTCCTGGTATTTTATCAATGGTGTCAATAACTACAGAGATGAATACATGTTGAATAAAAACTAAGAATAAATTAGAATTAACAAGGTAGTTAGGGAGGAAGAGTATAGGGAATCATGAAAGGAGGTGCTAGTGCTGAATGTTGACAAAAGAGGGGGTTGGGGTGGGGGCTAGGTCCTCTGAGTTGGAGGTGAGGACGGATGGCATTCCTGGTAGAGAAGATAGCTAGTGCAAAGAGTGCAAAGACATAGCCATGGGAGAGGAAGTTTCCCATACCAGGGAAAGGGAGAGGGCCATATTAGCAGAATTATATACTGTAGGAGGAAGAATAACATCCAATGACCCTGGAGAACGGGGTTGAGTGTTAAATGTGAATGCCTTACATTAACAAGATAGAGAAAAGGCAGATCTAAAATTGTGCATTGAACCAAAAAAAATAGAAGAACAACTAATCAGAAATCTCTAACTAAAGTCAAAATAGGAAATCCTAACTAAAAGAGACAAAATTGAAAGTGTGAGTGCTACTAAACTAATGAACAAAGAGTTGGTTTCATGAAAAAAAAATCTATCTGTTCTATATATCATCGAGCATTGGTTAGTTTGATTGAAAAAGTAAGAAGAAAATCAGATTACAAGTATCAAAAGTATAAAGGATGACTTCCATCCTCAATGAAGACGAAATTAAAGCATCATTAGCAGATGATTTACCCAATTATATAAGAAAAAAACTGATAATCTAGTGGAAATGTCTAAATATTTACAAAAATATAAATTTCCCAGATTAACAAAGGAAGAAATAGTATATTTATGTGATCCTATTTCAGAAAAAATAAATTGACCATGTTGTCAAAGAATTCCCCAAGAGAACTGCTCAAGGCCATATGGGTTCACAAGGGAATTCTCTCAGATCTTTGAAGGGCAATTAGTCCCAATGGTATATAAAGTTTTTGGCAAAATTGTCCAAGAAGGAGTGTTACCAAATGCTTCTTATGACACAAATTTAGTGCCTGATACCCAATGCAGGAAGGGAAAATCAAAGAAAATTATAGATCCATTTCCTTAATGAATATTGATATAAAATCTTAAATAAAATACTAACAAAGAGACTCCAGTAACATATCACTAAGATCATTCACCACGACCAGGTGGGATTAATACTAGGAATGCAAGCCTGGTTTAATATAAGGAAAACCATCAGCATAATTGACTAGATCAATAATGAAATCAATACAAAATATATGATTATCTCATTAGATGATGAAAAAGAAACCTTGAAAAGATTCAACACATATTCTTGTTAAATAAAAAAGAGAAACAATAGGAATGAATGATAATTCCTTAAAATGCCAAGTAGTATCTTAAAACATTAGCCAAGTGTCAACTGCAATGGGGATAACTTAGAAGCCTTTCCAATAAAATTCGGGGTGAAGCAAGGACTCCCTTTATCACTATTTTTAAATATTATATTAGAAATTACAGCTTTAAAAATAAAGGTAAGAAAAATAAATTGAAGGAATTAACCTAGGCAAACATTAAAAAAAAAAAAACCTTTACCTCCCTCCCCCATTGAGAAGTCAAAAGATATAATAGCCATTATCCATATGAAGTCATGCAAAACATTTCAACATTAACCATGTTGTGGGGAGAAAAAACAACCAAAATAAAGAAAATTAAAATATCTGCTTTAGTCTGTACTCAGAATTCATCAGTTCTCTGTCTCGAGGGAGTTAGCATTAGTGGAGAGCTTAAAAGCTAAAGAGACTGGGTCAGCTGCCTGGTTCAGTGGAAGAGATCCAGACCTGGAGAATCGATGATCTTAGATTGAAATCTGAGCTCAGACATTTGCAAGCTGTGTGACACTGGACAAATCATTTAATACCAATTGCCTAGCACTTTCCAGTCTTCTGCTTAAGAACTTATATTTAGTATCCAGGCTTAGGCTGAAGGTAAGGGATTTGATATAATAATCTAAAGAGACGATTTTATAATGTAAACAGGTGAAGTCTGTGTTCTTGTCCTTTCCTAAGACAAATTTCTAAGTCCATGAGGACTCATTGTATAAACTCTCTTGGTAGATTGTAAGCTTCTCGAAGGCAGGGTATGTTTTATTTTTGTCTCCAAGTTTTCAATACCAAGAACCATGCCTAGCTTAGCATAGCTTCTTAATAAGTGTCTGTTGATTGATTTTTTACAAGAGAAAAAATTTGTAAAGTACTTTGCACATTTGAAAGTGTTCCATTTTATCATCATTATATGAAAAATATATTTACCTTTCAACTTATGACTTAATGTGTTATCTATCCTGGGTCTCCTTTTCTGGTTACTGAATTTTCAGATTTGAGAAGCATTGCTGGTAAGGGTAGGGGGAGAAGGTTATAAGGATAATTTTTAGTGTTTTGACTTAAAATCTAAAATAAGTGGTCGCCATGGGAAAATCCCAAATGTGAAAACCCCCAAGTCAGCTGGGATTTATTGAGTTTTTAATTGATAAAGGGAGAAGGAATTAAGGGGAGAAAGCGAGAGATAGAGATCTCTCTCTCTCTCTCTCTCTCTCTCTCTCTCTCTCTCTCTCTCTCTCTCTCTCTCTCCCTCCCTCTCTCTCTCTCTCTCTCTCTCCCTCCCTCTCTCTCTCTCTCTCTCTCTCTCTCTCTCTCTCTCTCTCTCTCTCTCTCTCTCAGGAGAGAGAGGGAGGGAGAGAGAGAGAATGAATACTGCATTGGCTTAGGCTGAGCCAAGTAGTAGAAAAAGGCCTAGGGCTGAGCCTAAGGGAGAGCAAGTCAGTTTTATTACTCACCACAAGACCATCTCCAGGCTGGGTTCTTCCACTCCAAAAAGAAATTATTCTCCAAACTGAATTCAATTTTAACTGAATTCAATTGTCTTTTTATCCCTTCCTTTTAAAGAAATTTTCTCTTTTGTCACCTCCCCTAAATTTTCATGTCTATGAATCACAGTAGACATCTTTTCCCAGGATTGCCCATTCTTAGTTTTCCCCTTCTTTGTTTTTCACCTTCTCTGGTTAGATTAAATTTTCTGAGTCCTTCACACATCTTTGTTTAGATTGTCCTTTGTAAGGTACTTGACCTTTTTAGGTACCAATTTAACCGTTACAGGTACTTAAAACCTTTTTGTATTAGATCTAAAAATAATCTTAGCTTAAGTTTTAGCTTCACTATAAGGTATGAGTTAAGGAATTTCATTGTTCAATCAGGAGTTTACATTATCTTCCCCTAAGGCACTGTCTGAGTAGGGTGGAGTAAATTTAAAAGTACCCAATACATTCCTGATTCTTGTTAGACCAAATATCTCCATTGTTACAATAAGGCAACAGTTTCAATAAAATCTTCTAAGGTACAGTATGAGTAGTCTTTAAGATTCACAAGAGTTAGGAGTAGAGAAGAAATGATAAATTAAGCATCAACTATGTACCAGGCTCTGGAGGGAGATGCTATTATTATCCTCATTTTATAATTGAGAAAATGGAGGCATAATTTAAGTGACTTGAGAACTCAATGGGAGTACAGACCAGCTCAGGTACCATTGTTTCCAAAATGTTTTCTGAAGTCACTATTTGAGCACCAGGGACACAAGGCCAGGAGTCTGAAAATCAGAACACAGCTACCCTGGCAGCCAGCATTGCTCCAATAGTGAGGATCAGTCCTGTGGTGACCAGGATCCTTCTGCTGTCAAACATCATTATCTCTATAGCGTGGATATGGAGACTGAATCAAGCTCACTTTCCTGGACTGCCAGGCCCTCATCACAGGGGGAAACAAGCCACCTTATTGGTGAAACACTCCTTGGTAAAAGGAACTCAATGTGGCCAAGCCTCATTCCTCCCTTTACCTTTTGTGCAGCCTCCACAAGCACAGGCTCACCTGGGGCTACCTCCTCATTGGAGAACTCCAGGTTAGCCAGTCTGACTGTAGAGTCTCAGAGGAGTTCAGGAGAAACATCAACTCTCGCTATCATCCTGACTCCAGCTAGCACAAAGGAAAGTTGGAAATCAGTTTCTCTGAGCCCAGCTCCCACAGTACAGAAGGCAGCAGCGCTAGGGCAGAGACAACTTCTCTTTTTGCTCATGTACCTGTTAGCTCTATCCTGTTCCTAAGGAAGAATGTTTGAAGCAGGCTTCCTCTTTAGCCCTGGAGGATGGGGGCCAGATGTGTCCATGGAGGATACCTTAATATCTCAGGGGAAATCACTTTCCCTCCCATTTCCCTCTTAGAGCTTCTTTTTTTGGTACACTTAAGATCTTGTTGGGTCTGTTGGGTGAGTGAATGCCTTTCAGGATCCTTCATCTCTCTATAGTAGCACACTCTGCTGGTCCCTGAGCTACAAGGACCCTTCTGTGGTGATTAGTATTGAGTCTAACATATATGGAGCCTGTAGAATTATAGCAAGATAGGGAACATTTCCTTAGGCAATATCAGTCAGTCAGTGAGTTTATAACCATTCATTGTGTCTGCTCTTATTCCCCACACTCTGAAGAGCACAGGGGATAAGAAGAAAGGCACCCTTAATCTTAAGAAGCTTACAGTCTAATTGGGGGGACAATAAGCCAACAACAATGTATACACAATCTAAAGTAAGATTAGTTGGAGATAATTAAGAGAATCAGGGCACTAAAATTTAGAAGGATCATGTAAGAATCAGAGGAGCTCTTAGCAGGGACTTTATGAAAGTCATGGAAATGAGGAAAGAATACCAGATTTTTCTTCCAAAGATCAAAAATTACAACATGACATTTGGATATATTCATAAAAATTGCAGTAGTTATGTTTATAGAGTAGGGCTTTACTTGAGAGTGGCCCCTTCCCAGATGGGGAAGTAGGAAAACTGTCATTAGATTTGGAGAGTTTGAAAAAAAATGAGAGAAAGGGAATACTAGAGAGATTCTCTGCTTGATGAAGGATGAAATAAAGAAGGTACATATTTTGGAGTTTCCTTCAGAATATAAAGGGACAACATATTGTCTTTTGTACCCCCTACTCCTGCGGCTGAGATATATGCCCTCATTTATTCCTCTAGAGAGTGAGATTGCTGTAGGACCCGTCACCCTTATCCCAGACTATGGAGCACCAGGAGATATGACATCAGTGACTAGTGGCCTCCTGACCTATGAATCCACAGTAGGTGCCATTGGTAAGAAATTATTAATTTTCTTTCTATTATACTGGTATTCATCCTTGCTCTGGGCCCTTGTTTTACAGCTTGGAGATATGATATGGATTCATCTTCATATTCTGAGTACAGGATACTCACTGATGGGGGAGTTTGTGATTAGGTTGTAAGACCTGGCAACTTCCTCTGTCCCATTACTGTCTGCCCAGATGTATACCATGATACCAGCCTTTGGATGAAGAGCTCATGTCCATTTCTTGTGTTAGTTAGTGTGTATACATATAATTTACTATGCTAAAAGTCCACTACTGAAGGACAGGCTTTCCTATGCCCAGCACCTAAAACCCTGAATGGGGTACCTGATTAGTAACAAATGATTACTGCTTCATTTTCCATTTAACCTGAGCAGGTATCTAACAGGCATTTTGTCTGAGCCAGGATCCCTATCTCATCTGAGGGCAAGATGACCGGAGAGATCCATGTAGATGATGATATGTAGATTTCAGTCTCTTCTTATTTAATACTTTCTCATGGTGGCCATGCACCCTAGAGCAGAAGTAGATCATAATCTCTGTCACAGACCTTTTTATTTTGAAAGTGCTTGTTAGGGAGAAGGTGCTCTTCTCAGGAAGGACAAACTCCTCACAGGCTCTGGGGATATCTGTCCAAATAACCCCAAACTTCTTCCATCAACCCTTAGGCACACTTTAACTAACTACTTTGGTCATAGAATTCTCTACTGAGACTTCAGGGACACTGAAGAAAGTGAGTGGATCTGACTAGGGAAGAGAACCAACAGATTCCACCAGTATCCCTGTGACTGGCTCTACTGGGAGAGATTCTATTTCAGACACTGAAACAGACATACATGTCATGGAGACAACTCCAAGAGCCACAGCCACTCAAGACCCACTTCTCACTGCACCCACTGGAACAGGTCACAGGAGAACTGTGTCCTCTCCCATCTCACCCTCAGCTCTAAGTGAGATATCCTCTAGAGTCACCATGGCAATTGCAAAGCCCTCACTCTCCATGACTCCAGTAGAACCCACATGGCTCCAGTGGTCCCTTAAACATCACCCTATCTGGAATAATTTTTTGTACACCCCTTGCAGACACACCTATGGCAGAAATAGCTCCTTGAGAGAGTTCCAGTACCCCCCTTTCTCCATGGCCCACTCCAGTTGATTCTTTCAATACTGCTAACTCAGCCCCAGGAACTGAAATCACCTCCATTGTGCCTCTATCTTCACTTCCAAGAGCCACAGGTGCCACAGAAACCATACCAAATCATGATTCATCAATGAGACATACCACACTAGAGCCAGGCTCAGCTGCCCTAACTTCCACTGCTACCAGCACCATTCCAACATTATCTGGAGAAGATGCAAACACCCCATTGTTGTCTATAGAAGGACCAACAGAAGATAAAACAGTGTCCAGAACCTTCCCAGAGAATTTAGACACTCCTGGTATCACTCACAGCGAGCACTACTTCACAGGTCCTGGAATAACTTTTCAACCTAACATGGCCTCTACTTCTCTGGCCAATTTAAGTGAAGGGATCAGTTACTCCAGAATTGTACCCTCATCCCCTTTAGAGAGTAGGAAAAGCACTGCCATGTTTGGAATCTGGATAAGCCCAGCTGAACCTCTCACTCTGGAGCCCAAGAAGCCCACCCCTCCTGAGGGTTCACCAGTGACTGAATTTAGCAGCAGGGAAAGTGGACATTTACAGAATAGTTTGGCCACAGGCAGCACTACAGAATCAGATATCAGTACACTCATCCCTGGCAATTTTCATCCTTCTGAGGGCACTGCTAACCTCATATCAAGCCCAGTGGAGGGCTCCAGCCCAAAGGCATCTGTCTATACCTCTCTACCCCACACCTCAGGTACTACAGGGACCAGGATTGGAGAAGAGACAGACTCATCCTTGGTGTTGACTACACCAGCACCTGCTGTCTCTATCAGCAGCATCTCTGGGGCTCTCCTTGGTACAAGAACAGTGGTTCCATGGTCTTCGAATTCAGCTGAAGCTACAGATCTTACCATGAATCGCCTTGATCCTATATCCATGTTGCCATCCAAATTCTCCACTTCATCTCCTGTAACATTTTCAGGGGTTACTTACAAGGCTGAAGACAAGAGCTCCAATGTTCCTGGGACTGACAGCATAAGTATCATCTTCAGCAGCAAGGTCACAGACAGGGTCTCTCTCCATCCTGAGATCACTCCTAACCAAAATCTACTGGGCACAATGGAAGAGAGCACAGGTGCTTTGCTGACCCCTTCTTTGCCTGGACCTCCTGGGTCTTCAGCTGCTAATATGGGAAGTGTATCAAACATGTCAGGTACCAATACTGGCTCAACTCCACAGGTGACTTTAGCTTATGAAATCTTAACTAGAGACTTAGAGAAGACCTCAAACTTCCCACTGGCCATGGAAAATACAACTAAGACTGTCCCAGCCAAGATGATGGGTAATAAATACCTCCATGGCTTCCATGAGCCCAGATGCTCAAGTGGGCTCAGCATTGCTTCTTACCACCACCAGCAGCCCTGTGGCTCTCCCTGGAGAAAGCACAGTTCCTATTTTGTCAACCATAGCTGAAGCTGGGGCTCTCACTATCACTGGGACAGATAGCACTCCTACATGGCAAAGCACACACTCTTCTTCAACTACTATAACATCATCTAAGGATACCCCCATGACCAAGAACATGAGATCAGCTTCCCCCAGGACTCACTCCAAACATCTAATTTCCAGCACAAAAATCACGGACATTGTTCCCTTTTCCCCTGTGGTCACTCTTAGCCATAAGTTTCCAAGTTCAGTGGTAGAGAATAACACAGATGCCCCACTGACCACTCCTAAATCCCCAGTGGTCTCAGACACTCATCCTGGAGGCTCATTGGTCACCTCTGCTGACTCAGCTGTCCTGGGGACGACAGCTCATGGTGAGCCACATGAAATCTTAGAAAAAGGCTCAACACTTTCTGTGAACACTTTTACCACAAAGATCAGAGAACATACTGTTACAGCAAAAGTGATAGAAGGTAGCACTTTAGCTCCTCCAAGGATTAACACAGGAGTTGAAGGAAGATCATCTATTCCTTTTACTACAAATCTAGGAGAGATTCCAAAAAGTTCTGAGGCTGTGACTCCCAGAGACACAAGTCCTTCTTACTTGTGGCTAACAGTGACTACAGTGAGTCCTTTTCATATTGGATTGGGTATAGGTCTGGATGCTGTTTTCTAGGCTGAGCTGTCTGAAATTCAAGGTCCACTAATCATCATTGAAATCCCACAGGAGAGTGATGCAGGATTCCCATTAACTTTTACTGCAACTGAGGCAACTAGAGCAAGGACCATAACATCTTCCACTCTCATCTCAGGATTGGGGGAGAGCCAGTCTTCCATAGGCAGCATTTCAGGAACAGAGGCCATCAGAGACTCTCCCACCTTGTTCTCTCCTTTAGAAAGCACCAGGACACATGCCACTAGTCTTGAGTATGCATTGAGCTCTGAACAAGCACTGTCCACTCTGCCAACTAAGAAATTACTTGAAATGGTCACCAGCACACTTACTTTTGTTTCCAAAATGCCTTCTGAAGTCACTGCTTTGGCACCAAGGACAAATGCCCAAGGGTTTGAGTGTCACAGCATGTCTACCCTGGAGGCCAATGATGCCCTAGCAGTAGGCACTGGCCCTGCTGTGACCTTTAACTCTCCACTATCAAGCATCACTGCTTCTAGCAGCATGGATGTCGATGTGGAAACTGTCAAGATTAGCACCCTGGACAGCCAGATCCTCATCACAAGTAGAAGCCAGTTCTCCCAATCTGGTTGTCACCACAGGAGATGGACCCTCCCTGGGAACAGAACCTCACAATCCCATCCATGAATCTCTGAGCCCAGGGCCAGGCTCCTTTCCTGCCTTAAGTACCCCCAAGGCCTGGACAAGCACAGCTTCCCTTGAAACTGCTACCTCATTAGAGGACCCAGGGCCAGCCGGCCTGACTCTAGAGTCAGAGAGAAACCCACAGGCAACACCAACTCCAGCTATCACCCTGCCTCCAGCCAGCACACTAGAAGTTTGCACAACAGCATCTCCCAGTCCTCCTGACACAACCACAGAGGGCAGGAGTGTCAAGGCAGGGACAGCCTCTGTTTCTGATCAAGTGCCTTCCTCTTCCAGCCTCTTCCCAAGTAAGCATATTTTAAATAAGCTTCCCAGGGATGGAATTGGGGTGTGGCCTTGGAAGAAATGGGGAGTGTCTGTCCAGGGAGGGTCAGTTTGTGTCTTTCTAAGGAGAAGGGTCTTCCTCCCAGGTCCTTCCTGTCTATAGCCTTCCAATGGGCCACTGTAGGGACTTTTTCGTGGCACCATATCTGTTGAATTAGTGTCATCTCTCCAGGCTTCCTCAACTCCATGCAAGGATAGTTTCACAGTCCCTGTGCTAAAGTGATTCTCCTCTTCTTATTGATGGGATTCTGATTCCACTAAATCAAACATATATGGAGGTTGTCCATCAATGAGTCCATGCTTTGAAGGGGAAAAGTTGGTTATTTATCCTGTGGAGAAAAGTCAGAGAAGCCATGTATTTTTGGTCTCAGCAGATAGTAGCAACAATGTACTTTCCTTTGGGAGTCCTCTAATAATGACTTGACTGAGCTCTGGGTTCTCCCCTCCTCTCTTCCTGTGGGTGGTGATGCTGGTGTGGTGCCAGTCACACATGCCCAAGGCCATGGAGCCAGGAAGCACAGAAGCACCAATAAGGAGCCCCCTGACCCCTGTGTCTACTATTATGCCCACAGGTAAGTAGGTACCTCCTCTCTGTCTCTGTGTTGGAGGTTTACCCTTTTTAGGGCCTTGTTTCCCCGTCTTACAGAGGAAACATGAAATTATTTTAGAGATCAATCCTCAAGAGCTCTTCTGAACCTCTGATTGCTTTCTATGTACAGTCTGGAGATGAGGAGTTTTAGAGGTAGGAGTGAGGTTCCCACTGCTAAGGTCTTTTATACAATCAATAATAGGCACAAAGTTGGAAGGAAACTTTGAAGTGTCAGGTATTATGGATAGCCTCTCTTATTACTGATGTGGATACTGAGGTTTAGAGAAGTAAAGTAGTAATTAGCTCAGGGTAATTGGATATGACTGGAAGGGACCCTCAATGGTCACCTAACTGAACCCCATCATTTTACATATGGGAAAACTGAGGCCCAGAGAAGTTAAGTGGCATATGCCCAATGCACAAAATTAGAAAGCATCAGATGTGGAATTTGAACCCAGAACCTCTGATTCTAGAGTCATTGTTCTTTCCACTCTATTATGCTGTATGTTCAATGGCCAATAGAGAGTTCAGACTTAGCACCTCACATTAAATGGCTACGGCTCTTTCCACTTCGAGAAACTTTCCTTTTGGGAAACTTCTCCAAGGGCAGGAAATATGTTTTTAAATTTTTATTTACATTCTCATTATTTAGGGTAAGGCTGGGCACATAATAAAAACATTTATTTAATGGTGATTGATTGATTGATTGCTTTGATCTAATGGGTACATTGATAGAGTTCAGTTTATTAGGAAAATTTGTCCTCAAATACTCTTACACCTACCAACTGCTTGCCTATGGAAAAGGGAAGGGGACGGGAATAAGCATGTATATAGCACCCACTATATGCCAGGCACTATAACAAAGCATTTCTTAGAAATATTATCTCATTTGGTCCTCATAATAACCCTAGGAGTTTGGTGCTATATTTAGCCCCATTTTGCAGAAGGGGAAACAGAGGCAAGCAAAGCTAAGTGACTTACCCAGGATCACACAGCTAATAAGGTTTGATTTGAACTCAAGTCTTCCTGTCTCCAGGCACATCACTCTGACCACTCTCCCACTTAGTTACTTCTATGGTTAGAGCCACCAAGGTTAGAGGACCACATGTCAGGGGAGACAAGGGTAAGGAATGGAGATAGACCCAAAGCCTCCACTCTTGAACAAAGAACTTTAGGTAAGGTGAATGACATAGATGTGGGTAAGTCACTTTGTCTCTGTGAGACTCAACTTTCTCATCTGTAAAAGGGGATAATAATAGTTGTAGGACTTTCCATTCAAGGTAGGTTTCCATGACCTATGTATTCTCCTTGGCACAATAATTCACTTGGACCTTTGATGATTTCTTGCATTTGGCCTACCCTCTGAGTACCAAATCCAGGGGTTTACCTCCAAGTCTGGCCCTTTCTGAGGTACTGTTCTCCTTCCAGGGAGGCCTGTTCATCCCTAGTTTATGCACTGGTTCCTACATTGTAGTTCTGTGACTCCTGTGACCTGGTCCTACAATGCTCTGGCCTCGAGGTTCCAAAAAACTCCCATAGCCAAGAGAACCTGGAACTGGTCAGAGGCCAGAATTAGAAAACTGGCCCTCTCTGATATCATTGTCCATACTTGTCTCCTGGCAGCCAATTGGCCTGGCAGATAAGATCAGATTTGGAGCTCTGGTGTGCTGGTGATGAGGATGAGGGGACAAATGCCTCTCCATGGTCTTAGGGAAGGAATGGAATCAAACCATCAAGCCATTTTCTGGACAAAAAACTTCAGGGAAGGGAAGTGACTCATGTAACATAAAATCTCCCAAAGGTCTGTTTATTCAGCTCTGACTGAATTTCCTCTCTTCATTTACTTATTGAGCCTGGTAGTAAGCCAGTCTGAACAAGGAGAATTCAGGTATCTATTCACAATAGAAAACTTCCTGTGTTATTAGAGAAAATCAGTATGTCATTCAGCACTGCTAAGAGGCCAGGCCACATCAGATGAGCATGCTGCTTAATAGCCTTTTATCTTTAAAAAAAATAAACTCTTAATTAAAAAATAATTTTATTCAAAGATATTTTATTTTCCTGGTTACATATAATTAAAAATTTCAATGTATATTTTCTTAAATTATAAGGTCCAAAATGACAGGAAGCCAGTGGGCTCCCAAGAAATGTAGTTCTTTTTTAGGGAAACAGATTTTTCAAATATACAGTTGGGAGACCCAGGAAATTAGCAGATCGATCCAGGGCTGCTCTGACCTTTGTTTCATCAATCAACTAACATTAATTAAGCACTTACTATATGCCAGACATTGTGCAAAATGCTGAATATTACAATGCCCTCTATTATAAAAATCAAAAAATACTAAAACAAACAAACAAACAAAAAAAAACCTATCCCTGTACTCCATGACCTTACCAACCAGTGGAGGAGAAAACATGTAAACAAAAACATAGAAAACTAGTTTTGTAAGGGATAAATAAGAAGTTGTTTCCTTTATTTTTGTTGTCCCCTTCTGTGTGTACCTTGTTATTTTGTCTCTGTAAAAGGTCTCTAGAGTTAGGGGCTTTTTTGATTGTTTGCTCATTTTCCCTATCTAATTATAGGTAGGTTCTGTTTTCTGGGAAGTTGAAGTGCCCTCTTAAACTTCAGTCCTTTCTTGGTGCTAGTTTTGACTTATGTTCTGGGTTATTACTAGTTTATCAGATGGTCTGAGGGCTGAGAACTCTGAGGGTCCCCTCCCCCTCCTGATTCCATTGACCCTTGAGATGCTGATAGCTTAAAGACTTTCCTCAGGCTTAGATGTGAGCTTTTGATCTCAGTCTGAACTTGATCAGGTCAGGTGCAGATCTAATGCCAGGCTTAGGCTCAGGATTTTGGTCTCAAGGTGTTCTTGATTTAATCAGGCACACCCTTGATTGTTCTGTCCAGGAGCTCCAATTCCAATGTTAAATAATGGAGGTGACAATGGGCAAACTTGCTACCTTCCTGATCTTATTGGGAAGACTTCTGATTTATCCCCATTGCAGATGATGCTTGCTGATATTTTTAAATACATACTTTTTATTATATTGAGGAAAGTCGCCTGTATTCCTATACTTTCTGTTGTTTCTAATAGGAATGGATGTTGCATTTTGTCAAAGGCTTTTTCTGCATCTATTGAGATAATTGTGTGATTTCTGTTGGTTTGGTTGTTGATATGGTCAATTTTATGAATGTTTGTCTGTACCCCCAAAGAGATAATGGACAAAAAGACTTGTACAAAAATATTCATAGCTGCGCTCTTTGTGGTGGCCAAAAATTGGAAAACGAGGGGATGCCCATCAATTGGGGAATGGCTGAACAAATTATGGTATATGTTGGTGATGGAATACTATTGTGCAAAAAGGAATAATGAAGTGGAGGAATTCCATGGAGACTGGAACAACCTCAAGGAAGTGATGCAGAGCGAGAGGAGCAGAACCAGGAGAACATTGTACACAGAGACAAACACACTGTGGTATAATCGAACGTAATGGACTTCTCCATTAGTGGCGGTGTAATGTCCCTGAACAATCTCTGCAGGGATCTAGGAGAAAAAACATTATCCATAAGGAGAGGACAAACTGTGGGAGTAGAAACACCGAGGAAAAGCAACTGCCTGACTACAGAGGTTGAGGGGACATGACAGAGGAGAGACTCTAAACAAACACTCTAATGCAAATATTAACAACATGGCAATGGGTTCTAATCAAGAACACATGTGATACCCATTGGAATCATGTGTCGGCTATGGGGGGTGGGGGGAGGAAAAGAAAGTGATCTTTGTCTTTAATGAATAATGTATGGAAATGATCAAATAAAATACTATGAAATTAAAAAAAAAACCATCCTTGTAGTCCTGGTATAAATCCTAACTGATCATAGTGAATAATCCTTGTGATAACTTGTTTGACTTTTTTTTTGCTAGTATTTTATTGAAGATTTTTGAATCTATATTCATTAAGGAGATTGGTCTGTAGTTTTCTATTTCCAGTTTTAGTCTTCCTGGTTTGGAAAATCAGTACAATATTTGTGTCATTAAAGGACTTTGGTAAAACTCCTTCTTTGCTTATTTTGTCAACTACTTTGTATAGCATTGGGATTACTTGTTCTTTCAATGTTTGATAGAATTCATTTGTGAATCCATCTGGCCCTGGAGATTTTTACTAAGGGAGTTCCCTGCTGACTTGTTCAATTTTGTTTTCTGAGATGGGATTGTTTAAGTATTCTATATCCTCTTGTTCATCTAGGCAATTTATATTTTTGTAGATATTCACCCTTTTCACCTAGATTGTCATGTTTATTGTCATATATTGGGAAAAATTGTTCTTAGTAATTGCCTAAATTTCCTCTTCATTGGAGATGAGGTCTCCCTTTTCACCTTTGATATTATTAATTTGATTTTCTTCTTTCTTTTTTATTAGATTAATCATTACTTTCATTACTTTATCTATTTAATGTGTTTTTTTCAAAGTAAAAGCTCCTAGTCTTTTTATTAGTTCAATACTTCTTTTACTTTCAATATTATTAATTTCTTTTTTGATTTTTAGTATTTCCAATTTAGTTTTATCTGGGGATTTTAATTCATTCTATTTCTAGTTTTTTTTTTTTGAGCTCTACCCTCTCTGATATATTGTTATATGCACTCAGGGATATAAATGTTCCTCTGAGCACTCCTTTGGTTGCATTCCACTGATTTTGATATGTTGTTACTCCATTGTCATTCTCTTCAATGAAGTCTGGACTTGTTTCTTTGATTTGTTCTTTGACCCACCACTTTTGAAGAATTAGATTATTTAGTTTCCAATTAATTTTAAATCTGCCTTTCAATAAGCCCTTATTATTTTTTATTGAAATAGGGTCTGAAAATTGCATTCCTTCTGCTTTTCTACATTTGTTTGCAATGTTTTTATGCCTTAGTGTACATGGTCAGTGATTGTATATGTGCTATGTGCTATTGAAATGTTGCTATATTCCTTTTTCCCTATTTAATTTTCTCCAGATATCTATAAGCTCTAATTTTCAAACATTTCATTGATTTTCCTTACTTCCTTCTTATTTATTTTTTGGTTTGATTTATCTAGTTCTGAAAAGAGAAGGTCAAATTCCCCCACTTGTATGGTTTTTGCTTCTATTTCCTCCTTTATCTCCTTTAGAAATCTGAATGCTATACCATTTGGTGCATATATGTTGAGAACTGATATTTCTTTATTTCTTCTGCATTTCATCAGAATGTAATTACCTTCCTTTTCTCTTTTAATGCAATCTATTTTTGATTTAGCTTTGTCTGAAATCATAATTGTTACTCTTGTCTTATTTGTCTCAGTTGTAGCCAAGTAAATTCTACTGTACCCTCTTACCTTTAACCTGTATATGTCTACCTGCTTCAAGTGTGTTTCTTATAGAGAACATAAGGTAGGATTATGGCTTTTAATCCATCGTGTTTTCTACTTCCATTTTATTGGTGAGTTCATCCCATTCACATTCATGGTTATGATTACTGTCTGTCTATATATTCCCCTCCATTTTCATTTCCTCCATCGATTGTGCCTTTTCTCTTATCCTTCTTTCCCTCCCCTCCAACATATCTCTTTTAGTCAGTTTCCCCCCATTGGAACCTCCCTATTATTACTTCCCTTCCCACCCACTTCCCTCTTGTTATTCTCCTCTTCCTATAGTGCCTTTTAAATGACCCCAGAACCTCTCTCTCTCTTGTATTGCTCCCCTCCCCACCAGTGCATTTATTACCCTTCTACTTCTCTATAGGGAAGGAAACCATTCTCTTCCCCAGTGGATCTGATTGTTCTTCCCTCTCTGAGTCAATTCCAATGAGGGTAAATTTAACTATTAGCTGTCACCAAACTCTTCAGCCCTTCCATTATATTGATCTTCTCCCCTCCTCCCCCGTGTGCTTCTTCTTGAACTTTGTGTTTACCAATTTTTTTCTCCATTCCCATTACTCTTAGTATTAACCTCTTTTTTACTAGTTTTTTAATATGTTTTGATATATAATCCTATACACTGTACCTTCTAAGTATACTTCTTTTTTCCCATTTATGTATTTATTTATTTAGTCAATTTAGAACATTATTCCTTGGTTACAAAAATCATATTCTTTCTTTCCCTTCCCTCCCCTCACCCTTACCGTAACTGACACACAGTTCCAATGGGTAGTACATTTGTCCTTGATCAAAACTTATTTCCATGTTGTTGATGTTTGCATTAGGATTTTCATTTAGAGTCTATATCCCAAATCATATCCCCTCAACCCATGTAATCAAGCAGTTGTTTTACTTCTGCATTTCTACTCCCACAGTTATTCCTTTGAATGTGGATAGTGTTCATTCTTGTAAATCCCTCCAAGATGTTTAGGATCACTGCATTGCCACTAATGGAGAAGTCCATTACATTTGATTGTATTATACCACAGTGTATCAGTCTCTGTGTACAATGTTCTCCTGGTTCTGCTACTTTCACTTTGCATCAATTCCTGGAGATCATTCCAGTTCCCTTGGAATTCCTCCAGTTTATTATACCTTTGAGCACTATGCTACTCCATCACCAACATATACCAGAATTTGTTCAGCCATTCCCCAATTGAAGGGAAACACCTCATTTTCCAATTATTTGCCACCACAAAGAATGTAGCTAGGAATATTCCTGTAGAGGTCTTTTTCCTTACCATCTCTTTGGAGTACCAACCTAGCAGTGCAATGGCTGGCTCAAAGGGCAGACAGTCTTTTAGCACCCTTTGAGCATAGTTCCAAATTGCCCTCCAGAATGGTTGGATCAATTCGCAACTCTACCAGCAGTTCATTTATGTTCTGACTTTGTCATATCCTCTCAAGCATTCATTACTTTCCATTGCTGTCATGTTAGCCAATATGCTAGTTGTGAGGTGATACCTCAGAGATGTTTTGATTTGCATCAATATGATTATAAGAGATTTAGAGCACTTTTTCATGTGTTTATTAATAGTTTTGATTCCTTTAACTGGAAATTACCTATTCATGTCCCTTGCCCATTTATCAATTGGAGAATGGATTGATTTTTTGTAAAATTGATTTAGCTAACTCTTTATAAATTTGAGTAATTAGACCTTTGCCAAAGGTTTTTGTTAGGAAGATTGTTTCCCAATTTGTTGCTTCTCTTCTAATTTTGGTTGCATTGGTTTTGTTTGTTCAAAACCTTTTTAATTTGATGTAATAAAAATTATTTATTTTACATTTTGTGATTTTTTTCTAACTCTTGCTTGGTTTTAATATCTTTCCTTTCCAATAGATCTGAAATGTATGCTATTCAGTATTCACCTAAATTACTTATAGTTGCCTTCTTTAAATTCAAGTTATTTACCGATTCTGAGTTTATCTTGGTGGAGGGTGTGAGATGTTGATCCAAACATAATCTCTCCCATACTGTCTTCCAATTTTCCTGTAGTTTTTATCAAGTAGTGGGTTTTAGTCCCCAAAGCTGGGATCTTTGGGTTTATCATAGACTCTTTTTCTGAGGTTACTTACCCCATGATTTTTCTGGATATCCTTAATCTTTTGTTCTTCCAAATGAACTTTGTTATGGTTTTTTATAATTAAGTAAAAAAAAGTTTTTTTGTTAGTTCAATGGGTATGGCACTAAATAAGTAAATTAATTTGGTTAGGATGGTCATTTTCATTATGTTAGCTCATCCTACCCATGAGCAATCCGTGTTTTTTAATCATTTAGATCTAGTTTTAATTATGTGGAGAGTGTTTTGTAATTGTGTTCATATAGTTCCTGTTTTTGTCTAGGAAGATAGATTCCTAAATATTTTATATTGACTAGGATGATTTTAAATGGAATTTCTCTTTCTAATTCTTGCTGTGGAGACATGTTGGAAATATATAGAAATGCTGATGACTTATGTGGGTTTATTTTGTGTCCTGTAACTTTGCTAAAGTTGTTGATTATTTCAACTAGCTTTTTATTTGATTCTTTAGGATTTTTTAAATAGACCATCATATCAACGGCAAATAGTGACAGCTTGGTCTCCTCGTTGCCTATTTTAATACCTTCAGTTTCTTTTACTTTAATTGCTACTGTTATTTTTTCTAGTACAATGTTAAATAATTGAGGTGATAAAGGGCATCCTTGTTTAACTCCTGGTCTTATTGGGAAGGTTTTTGGTTTATCCCCATTACAGATTATGTTTATTTGTTGATGGTTTAAGATATATACTGTTTATTATTTTAGGAAAGGCCCTTCTATTCCTATGTTTTCTAGTATTTTCAATAGGAATGAGTGTTGTATTTTGACAAAGCCTTTTTCTCCATCCATTGAAATAATCATGTGATTTTTGTTGGTTTTCTTGTTAATATGGTCAATTATGTGGATGGTTTTCCTAATATTGAACCATCCTTGCATTCCAGGTATAAATCTTAACTGGTTATAGTGAATAACTCGTGATCAATTGCTGGAGTCTTTTTGCTTGTATCCTATTTAAGATTTTTGCATCTATATTCATTAAGGAGATTTTAGTCTGTAGTTTTCCTTCTCTGTTTTTGATCTGCCTGGCTTTGGAATCAGTACCATATTTCTGTCATAAAAAGAATTTGGTAGAATTCCTTCTTTGTTTATTCTGTGAAATAGTTTGTCTAATATTGGGATTAGTTGTTCTTTGAATGTTTGATAGAATTCGTTTGGGAATCCATCTGCTCCTGGGGATTTTTTCTTAGGGAATTCTTTGATAGCTTGTTCAATTGCTTTTTTTGATATGGGTTTTTTTTTTAGGTAGTCTATTCATCTGTTAGTCTAGGCAATTTATATTTTTGTAAATATTAATCCATGTCACCTAGATTGCCATATAATTGGGCATAATAAATTTTAATGATTGCCTTAATATCCTTTTTATTAGAGGTGATGTCTCCCTTTTCCTCTTGTCAATTTTGTTTTAGTCTTTCGTTTTTAAAATTAGATTGACCAGTACTTTGTTTATTTTATTTCTTTTTTCAAAGTACCAGCTTCTAGTTTTATTTATTAAATCAATAGTTCTTTTACTTTCAATTTTATTAATTTCTCCTTTGATTTTTAGGCTCTCTAAGTTAGTCTTCATCTGAGGATTTTTAATTTGTTCCCTTTCTAGTTTTTTAATTTGTATGCCCAATTCATTGACCTCTGTCCTCCTGAATTTGTTAATATATGAACTCAAGGATATATATTTCCCCCTGAGTAATTCTTCGGCAGCATCCCGTAGATATTGAAAGGACGTGTCTTCATTGTCATTTTCTTCAGTGAATTTATTAATTGTTTCTATGATTTGTTCTTTAACTAACAGTTTTTTGAGAATTATATTGTTTAATTTCCATTTAATTTTTGATTTGCCTCTCCATGTACCTTTTACTAATTATTATTTTTATTGAATTGTGGCCTGAGAAAGTTGCATTCATTATTTCTGCTCTTTTACACTTCTTTGCAATATTTTTATGCCCTAGTACATGGTCAATCTTTAGGAATGTACCACGTGCTGCTGAAAAGAAGGTGTATTCCTTTTTGTCCCTATTTATTTTTCTCCACATGTCTACTAACTCTAATTTTTCTAAGATTTCATTCAGTTCTCTTACCTCTTCTTAATTATTTTTTGGTTTGATTTATCTAGTTCTGATAGAGGAAGTTTCAGGTCTCCCACTAATATAGTTTTTCTATTTTTTATCTTTGAGCTCCACTAGTTTTTCCTTTAGAAATTTGAATGCTCTGCCATTTGGTACATACATTTTGAGTACTGATATTTCCTCATTATCTATACTGCCTTTTATCAGGGTGTAATTAACTTCCTTATCTCTTTTAACTAGATATATTTTTTATTTGGCTTTGTCAGAGATTATGTTTGTAATTCCTGCCTTCTTTTTAACAGTTGATGGCCAATAGATTTGGCTCCATCCTCTTACTTTTATCCTATGTGTGTCTACCTTCGTCATCTGTGTTTCTTGTAGACAGCATATGGTAGGGTTTGGGATTCTAATTCACTGTGCTATTCACCTGCATTTCATGGGTGATTTCATTCCATTCACATTCAGAGTTATGATTACCAGCTGTGTATTTACCAGCATTTTGATTTCCACTCCTAGTCCTGCCTTTTATTACCTTTATACCAATATTTTGTTTTTAATCAGTCCCCCTAATTTCTTGGTTACCTGCTCTGCGCTTCTTTTCCAACTGCTTCCCCACCACCTGTGTTCAACTCTCTGAGCCTAGCACAGCTTTGCCTGCAAGGTATTCCCTCCAGACTAGCACCCTTGCCCACCCAGAGCTTCCAGCAACTGCTGGAGGCTCAGTGTTCTCCTGGGGTCCTGGGATCTTCCTTTTTCCTTCCCCTTATACACAAGTGTTCTTGAATTCAGGCTTTTGGGGGGTGTACCTTTTAAGTTGAGTCCAGCAGAAGGGTTCCTTGGCCCTGTCCTTTTGTTAGGTTTGGTTTTCAGTCCCCTAGGCGCATTTAGTTTTTATTCTGTGAGGAAGGGTTTTCAGAGGTCTAAAGTTTTGCTACCTCCTGTGTATTCCTGACTGCAGATCCATGAAATCTGATTGTTTATTTTTAGTAGTTGGTAGTATATTTTTGTTGGCAGTATATTTTCTGGTCTAAAAGTTCTTGAACCTGACTATACCATTCCTGGGTATTGTCATTTGGGGATTTAATGCAGGCGAAGATCTGTGGATTTTTTCAATCTCTAATTTACCCTCTTGCTTAAGAATATCAGGGAAGTTTTCTTGGATCATTTTCCTTTTGTCTTGATTTTTCTTAAATTGGGTCTCCTGGATCTGTTTCCTTGTCTGTTGTTTTATCAATGAGGTATGGTATCATATTTTCCTCAATTTTTTCCATTCTTTTGATTTTGTTTTATAGACTCTTGCTGCCTTGTGAAGTATTTTTTTCTAGTTTTTCAATGCTTATTTTTAAAGACTAAATTTAATCCCTAGTTTTTTTTTATCATACTTTTCATTTTCATCTATTTTTCTTTATAGGTCATCTTTCACTTTCTTTGCCTTGTTTTCAAGCTGATTAATTCTGGCTTTTAAGATTATTATTTTCTTGTTTCAGTTCATGTACCTGTTTCCAGATGATCTATTTTGCTTTTTAAAATTTTCCCCAAATTTTCTTCAGCCTCTCTTAATTACTTTTTGAGTTCTTTGAAAGTGTGAGTCCAATTTGCTGGAGTTCCTGAGGTTTTGCTTGATGTTCTTTTGTCCTCCTCTGTTCCATTTGTTCTTTCTTCTTTACCTGAATAGAAACTGTTGTTTCTAATTTCTTTTTTCTTTTTCACTTCTATTTTTTCCTTCTTTCTGACTCCTCATTGGCTATATTCTTGCTGCTCTGTTCATTTCCTGGGTCTGTGATTTGGGCTTCTCTGATCTTCTGATTAACTGGATGAGGCTGATGGAATTAACCTGTTGTATTAATGTTCCCTGAGAGCAGATCTTCCCCAGCTGCTAGCATAATCTGAAGGTGAAAGTGAAGCTGTGGAGGCTGAAGATAGTTATCCTTGTCCTTCTCACTTCCTTTCTGCCAACTGCCTGGTCAGAATCCTGAGCTTCCTGTAGTGGTACCAAGTTACTCTGTCATAGTTGCAGCCTTCTCCTTGGGATCCCCAGCAGCAGGATTCTTACTGCTGGTCTAACATAATAGGTGCTGAGTGGTGGAGGAGTGGTGTTGGAGGTTGAGCTTTTCTGTCTCCCTGGAGTTTTTCTTCACTATCTATAGATTGGATTGATCCAGTTTAGATGATCTACAGAGCTCAATGAGCTCTGAGGTCAAGCAGGGACCCCAGATGGAGGAGTGGAAACTGAAGGCTATGACCAGGCTTCCCTCCTCTCTGCCCTTCTCCTCTAGTGCTGCCTCTCCACCAGCTGTGGTAATAACCCTGAACCTTGGGTAGCAGTGGTAGCTGGAGCCCTTGCTCTGAGATCCCAGCAACCACCTACTTCTCAGCAGAGTAGGTGGGGTAAGGGACCTGGAAATTTCCTTTTTCTATTCCTTAAACTGAGAATTCAACATCTCTGAGTACCTTTTATGTTGAATCAAGTAGGAGGGTACCCCAACTCTGTCCTGTTGTTGTATTTAGTTTTCTGACCTCCTCAAAGAGCTTTTTTTTCATTGCTATGGATGGGTTTTCATAGAGGATTTGACTTTTGATGCTTCTAAGCCACCATCTTTATTCTTCCCCATCCCCTCACTTCCTAATTCTTTTCCTTCCCCCACAAAAGATCTATTTTCAATATTTTTGTATATGCAAATCCTTCCCCTTTTTATTTTTTATCTCCTTGAGATAGAAACCAAATAATTGCATTACTGGCTCAAAGAGTATGTACTGTTATAGGCCTTTGGACACAGACCAAGCTACTTTCTGGAATGGTCGAAACAGTTCCCACAATGAGGCATTAATGTCTCAACTTTTCCATATCCCCTCCATGTTTTGTAATTTTACTTTTCTATCATAAGAGCTAATCTCATAGGTTGTAAGGTGGTACTTCAGATTTGTTGTACTTTGCATTTCTCTAAATAATAATGATTTAGAGTATTTTTGCATGTCTAGAGTTGCATGTCTAAAGAGAGCTTCAATTACTTTGCCTGATAATTCCCTTTACATATCCTTTGACCATTCATCAATTGGGAAATGACTTGTATTATATCAGTTTTGTGAAGGGTAATTTGATAGAGATCACATGATGATTTGTATCTTCTCCACCACCTTGTCTCCACCCTCAGCTTTTACTCTTACAAATTTGAATTAGTGGAAACTGGAAAGGAGACCCTTTTCAGAAGAATTGGAAGCAAAGGTCCACCCTATTACCTCATTCCTTCTAATTCTTTTACCTAAGCTATTTTGTTTGGGAGAGGGGGGACTTTTAAATTTCATCTTTAAAACATAGTTCATTTTATCTTGCTATCTATACTCTATCCCTCAAGTGATCATAAACTGTCTACCTGTTGATAAATTTGAAAGTTAAAATTTTCCTCATAACTCTCAGTTTTTTAGCATTTCACCCTTTATATCTTACTAATTTGAAGTTCATTTCTCTAAGTCAGGCAAGATGTTGGTTCATCCCTAGTTTTTGTCAGATTAATTTTCAGATTTCTTTGAAAATTTTTTTCAAATAATGAGTTCTTACCCTTGAAGGTGGACAAACCTCTTCATTTTACATGTGAGGAAACTAAGGCCCAAAGGTAGGACATGGGAGGGTAAGGATTTGAAGCCAGGTTTTCTGACTTCAAATTCACAAGTTCTTTATAGTGCCAGAGTAATGATAATGATTGTAACAATCAACATTTGAATCAAATTTAAAGGTTAACAAAGCATTTTATCTCATTCATGTAACATTTCTGAGGCTCAGACATGGGACTCTCTTTCTCTCCTGTACAGCATCAGAGAGCTCCTACTTGAAGGTTTTCAACCTCAAATTCACCATCCTCAACCTGTTCTACACAACAGACATGGGTCAAAGGGGCTCCAGCAAATTCAACTCCATTGAGGATGTCCTGCAACCTCTGGTGAGACTCTACCTCCACTCCTCTACCTCCTCTCTCCCAAGCTTTCTTCCTCAGCCCTGGGTATCCAGGCCTGCTATTTATTTAGCGAGGCACTCAGCAGTTTCTTCCTTTCCTTTTGTTTCTAGATCAACAACTTGTTTAGAAAAAGCAGCTTTGGCCCTCACTATTTTGGATGCAGGCTGACTTTGTTAAGGTGAGAGTCATGGGAGCTGATGGTTCAAATAGTAGGAACTAGCACATTCCCATCTGACTTAGATCGTGTCCAGATTGGTTCTTCCTCCACTTCCCTGTTGTAATTCCTTCTTTCCCAAGCTGAGATGGGTAAAATATCCCAACCAACAAGCCATTAGAAAAATTCTGGGCTCCTTCTAGCCTTTTTCATGTGGAGAAAAGCTCCTTTCCCCACAACTTTTCTAAAGACAATGTTGCAACTGTTTTTACTTTTTCTTTATAGTTCCACATACATGGAATAACTTAGGAAGTACCGAGTGGTGCTTAGTAAAGGACTGCTTAGAAATTATAAACATTACCTTTCTCTAGAATTAGAGAATTGTAGATTATAAGCTAGAAGGGACTTTCAAGTTCATCTGGATTACTTTCTTCATTTACAGATGAAAAATGAAGACCCAAGGAGACTTTTCTAGAGTCAAAGATACTGTCAAATCCAGAATTTTAACACAGGCCCTTTAACTTTAAATCCAATGATCTTTCCACTATTCTAAAGAAATTACTGAAAATAATCAGACCCCATACACACTTGTAAACATAGATATGAGTGAATTCACACATCCCTGCCAATTCCACTGTGTCCGATGAGAGTGCTAGGCTTGCAAATAGGAAGACCTGAGTGCAAATTCTCTCTCAAACTCAATGAACTGATGCAGAGTGAAATGAGCAGAGCCAAGAGAACATTGTATACAGAAAGTAAACCATTGTGGAACAATTCAGTGTAATAGATTTTGCTACTAGTAGCAATTCAAGAATCCAGGACACTCTTGAAGGACTTATGGGAAAGAATGCTAACCACATTGAGAAAAAGAACTATGGAAGTAGAAATGCCAAAGAAAAACATGGAAATTGGTATCAAGTGATAACAATTTGTACATCAAGTGACAACAATTTGTACAAACCAGTGGAATGGCTTGTTGGCTCTGGGAGGGGAGATTGAAGAAGGGAGGGAAAGAAAATGAAGCATGGAAACAGTGAAAAATATTTTAAAATAAAAATTAATTTAAGAATTCTCTCTCAGACAATTACCAGTGGTATGATTCTCAGCAAGTCACATAACTTCCTTTAGCCTCAATTTCTTCATCTTTAAAATGGGAAGGTTAGTTGTGATCTCTTCCATGTCCTTTTCAACTCTAAATCTATAATTCTTTCCAAACCTTTTTTTCAAAGTAGGCCACTTCTCTCATGAAATATTCTCTGAATAACTAAATTTCACTAACTAAACTATTGGTGTCAAACTCAAAAGGAAACAGAGGTCACTAAATTGTACATCAAAGTCCTTGTGCCCCACATATTGACTCAGAAAACCATGCAAATTTATATATTTCATCATCAACAGTTTAAGATTAGAGAGGAACTATGAACTACATTTTAGTCTGGTTCAAGTGACTATCAGGGAGGGCCATGTTTAATACTTCTTGTTTAAATCCTCAATTTCCAGGTCTATGAAGAATAGGATAGCAACAGCAGTGGATGTCGAATGTGCTTATCAGGAAGATTCCTCCGCCCCTGTCCTGGACCGAGAGAAGATTTACTGGGAGCTGAGTGAACAGACCCATGGAAAAACAAGGCTGGGACCCTACATTCTACATAAGGAAAGCCTTTATGTGGATGGTGAGTGAATTGGAACATGCACCTTTGTTTCTCTGAGTGGCTCTATTTCTAGAAATTGACCAACCTGCTCCAAATTCTCCTTTCCTTTTAGACCACCTTTGTCTCCATGGGTTTTTTTTTTCTACCCCTCCTGGGAGCACTGGCTCTCAAAGTTATGGCAAACTATAAAGACATGGTGGGGGGTGGTTACTTCTAAAGATTAGAAGTGGCTTGGTTTTTCTTAGGCTCCTTAAACTAAATTTACTCCATGTATCCCTTCAAATTGAATAAGGAAGTGCCTTGAATGATGAAACATATTTCATTTTACCAACCCTATGGGTCCCAGAACCTCTCTCCATTCCTTCTTTCAGCTTTTTCCCAGATAGAGCTACCATATCAAATATTTATGTCTCTCCCTCACCCCACTTTCTCTCTCTCCCCACACCAATCACTATTTTTTCTCCTTCCTCTTTTGTCTCATTCTGCTCACTCTTCTCTTTTCTCTATCTACCCTCTTCTCTTATAATCACTTTTCTTCTGTCCTATTCTCTTCCATTATGCTCTATTCTCCTTTCACCTCATTTCATCTGTTTCCCTGAGTTCTTCTTTGCTTCCCTCCCCATTCATCTCTCCTTCTCTCCTTCCCTCTAAATTTCTTTTTTTCCTTCTCTTATTTTTCTTCTCCCTTTCCCAACTACAGGGTATACCCATCAGATACCAACCACCACCACAAACAGTAAGTTTTTAATTTCTTAATTACTTTATTTAATGGGAGATTGCAATGAAAATTTTCTTTACTTTTTGGAGAAGGGGGGGTATGGTAGGGCAGAGGAGAAAAAGTGGGTTGGGGGTTCAGAATGAGGTATTCTGTAAGATATGGCCAATGTATAGATTTTCTTTACTTATTTGCCTATGTTTTTTTCTTTTTAATTAAAAGCGTATCTAAATTGATCAAAAAGGGGAAAATACCCAATGGGACTTGGAAAACCCCTATCACCTTCTTGATCTGTATTTAGAGTCAAACCTTGTGGTCTTTGTAACCCTGGTACACAGAAGTGATCTCTCAACATTACAGGGAGACTTGTGCCCACTCCTCTATAGCCTTCATTCAGCAATGTTGGTGAATGGTTTTCATTAAAAATTTTTTTCTTTTTCCCTCCTTCAATAATTGCACTCTATCCAAAACTATCTCTTGCTTAGGCATCATTATCCTCTGGCATTATAGGTAGGAAATGAGTGATGGTTTACTTCCTCTCCTGGCAAGGTTTAATTAAGACTAAAGGACCCAAGAAGATAAAGCAGGAAATGGGAGAAGTCAGGAAAGATGTACTCCTAGGTGTTAGGTCTAACAATGAATGTAATGATCTCTTCTCACATGGACCCTGTATTCCAACAAGAGTGACAGCTATTCCAGATATAAATCTAGGTAGAATAAAAACAAAGAATAAATATAACTACCATGTAGTTAGTGACAAAGAGTTTATATACTGAGAGGGCAGTCAGGGATGGTTTAATGTAGGGGGTAGTAGGTGGAGCTGCATCTTGAGAGAAGAATGGGGGTCCTCTGAAGTGAAAGGGAGAAATGAGGGCTTTCCAAGTATAGATATACTGGTTTTATGAGAAACTGAATAAAATAGAGCATTGGCTAATTTTATTTAAAAAGCGAAAGTACTAAATTAAATGATCAGTATCAAATCTAAAATGAGTGAATCTACCACTAATACAGAGGGAATTAAGGCAATTATAGGAGTTGTTTTACCCAATTATATGAGAAAAGTTACAATCTAGTTGGATTAATGAATATTTACAAAAATGTAAATTGCTGAGATTAACAAATGAATGAAATAGAATATTTAAATGACACCATCTTGGAAAAAATAAATTGAACAAACCATCAAAGAAGTCTTTTAGGAAAAAAAAACCCAGGGTTAGATGAATTGACAAGGGAATTCTCTTAAAACATTTAAAGAGTAATAAATCCCAATATTGTGTAAAGTATTTGGCAAATTAGGCAAAGAAGGAATCTTAATGAATACTTTTTATGACAAAAATATGGTGCTCATTCCTAAGTCCGGAAGATGAAATATAGAGAATGTAAAGTACAAATTAATTTCCTTAATATGAATATTGAGGTAAAATTTTAAATCAAATATATACTAGCAAAGAGACTACACCAATATAACACAAGGATCATTCACTATGGCCAGATAGAATTTATGCCAGGAATGCAAGGTTGCTTAAAAATTAGGAAAACTATCAGTATAATTGACTATATCAATAACAAAAGTAACAAAAGTCACAGGATTATCTCAATAGATAATGAGACAAAATGCAAAACTCGATCCTATTAAAAAACACTGGAAAGCATAGGAATTAATGGGCATTTCCCCAAAATTAAAAGTAATATCTACCTAAAGCCATCAGCAAGGATCATCTATGATGGAGATAAGTTAGAAGGCTTTCCAAGAAGATTAAGACTGAAGCAAGGATGCCCATTATCATCATTACTATTCAACGTAGTACTAGAAATGTTAGCTTTTTATTAAGAGAAGAAAAGAAATTGAAGAACGGAAAGTAGGCAGAGGTTTCTTTTAAAAAATTATATTCTATTCTAAATTCTCTATTTGCCCATTGAAAAGATAAAAAATGTGATACCCATTATCCATATGAAGTCATGCAAAATATATTTCAACATTATATTATTATATTCAGCATTCAAGCATAAAAAAGAAACATAAAATATCTGCTTCAGTCTGCACTCAGAATTCAACAGGCCTCTCTCTGGAGTGGGATAGTACTTGTGGAGGGCTTTAAAAGCTAGAGAAGGGGGACAGCTATGGTACTCCATGGATAGAGGGCCAGATTGGAGATAGGTGATCCTGTGTTCAAATTTGACTGCAGATACTTTCTAGTTGTGTGACTCTGGGCTTCACTGGGCAAATTACTTAACCCCAGTTGGCTAGCCTTTGCCACTCTTCTGCGACCAATATTTTCTACTGATTCTAAGTCAGAAGGTAGGGGGTTCAGAAAAATCAAACAAACTAAAGAGAAGGTTTTAAAATTTAAACATGTGAAGTATGTTCTTTCCTTTTCTAAGGCAAATTTCTAAGTCCATGAGGACTCAATGTATAAAGTCTTCTGATAGAATGTAAACTCTTTGAGGTCAAGTAATGTTTTATTTTTGTCTCCCTGTCTTCAATACCTAGAGCAATGCCTGGCTTAGTGTAGGCGTTTAATAAATGTTTGTTGATTGATTTAAAAATGAGATAAAATTTGTAAAGTACTTTGTAAATATGAAAGTGCTAGATACCTTCATTGATATGAAAAAAGTGCTTATCATTCAACTTCTAATTTGATCTGGTATCTATCTTGGGACCACTTTTCTAGTTTCCAAGTCTAGAGTAATCTATTCTTCTTGACCTTGAGAAGCAATGTTGGTACTGGGGGAATAAGGGGTTGGAAGTGGAGAATAAGAGCTTTCCCCCCTGGTAGGAAGGTGCTATTATTATGCTCATTTTACAATTGAGCAAATGGAGGCAGAGGTGAAGTGCCTTGCCCCAGGGTCAAACAGCTAGTAATTGTTTGAGATATAGGAGAGACTCAGAGTCAGATCAGCATTAGATAACCAATGTTCCTTTGTTAGTTCTGATATTTCCCTCCTGTGTGGCCTAGATCATAGGTGTCACACAAACACCCAGAGCCTCAGTTTGCCCCTACTTCCACAGATCATTTCCAGGAAAGTATTTCCCAAACCTCTGAAGTTCTTTGTATGCATTAAATCAATCAGCCAGAATCTGTCTCCAGGTTTGTGCCAGGAGCTGTCCACGGTGCTGGAACTCTAGAGGCAAAAATCACCTAGATTCTGCCCTTGAATTTTTCTATTCTCTTGAGGGAAAGGAACAAAGTATCCATTTGCTAATATATAGAAAATACGTTCAAAGCAATTGGGTAAGGACACTAAAAAGTAAGGGAAGTGGCCTGGCATTTGAAATGAAGGAAGCCAAAAGTTCTAGGAAGCAGAAATGAGGAAGGCATACATTCTATTTAGCCTCTGTTGAACTATGGATACATGACCCAGGCTTTTGAGTTTTTGTGCTTTGTGTTCCACCCCCACCTTCAACCCTCCTGCCTCCCTCCAGCCTGGAGACCCAGTCTAGAGGCTTTCACCCTGAACTTCACCATCACCAACCTGCTGTACACAGAAGACATGGGGCAGAAGGATTCCATCAAATTCAAGTCCACTGAAAAGATTCTTCAGAATATGGTAAGGGTTGCCACTGCTTTGATTTGCAAAGTGTTTATTCTATTCAAGAAGCTTCCATTGCTCCTCATGCCTTTACCTCTAGACAATACTTAGCTCACTTCCCTTTTCTTCTCTTATCTAGCTTGGCCCTTTGTTTGAGAACAGCAGCCTTGGTTCCAGTTATTCCAGGTGCAAACTGACTTTCCTAAGGTGAGGCCCAGCATCCTTAATGGACTCCAATTATGTAGACTTACTTAAATAAAGCCACCCCTTTCTGCCTCTTCTTATTCTTCTTCCAAGTCAGGATATCCAGTGTTCCACTCATAGCTGACCCATTCAGTCACACTGATCTCATTTCCTATTCTCAGACCATTGGATTTAAGAGTCAGAGTGAGCTTGAGTAAAAAATCTTGTCTCACAACATGAGAAAATTGGGTCCAGAAAGGCTGGGACTATATCAAGGTCACAAAGGGATTCCGTGGCAGATTTTTAATCTCATGTAAGATTTTAGGCCATACATCTGATTCTTGTTCTTTCATCTTCTTGTTCAATTCATTCAGCCAACAGACATTTATTTATTTGTAGTTTTAAATTTTTATATCAAATTTAATTTTAACAGACCAAAAGGAGACACTTTCATGTGTTCATTTCAGTCATAGATCAGTAGGTGGAAGTGATAATAAAAAATTATATTATCTAACATTTACATCGAGTTTGCTATTTGCTAAGGGCTATGCTTAGTTTCTTTATAATTAATATCTCATTTGGTTTCTCAGAACAGTTCTTGGATGTTGGTGCTACAAGAGGCATTCTTTTAGTGCTTTAGTAGGTTCTGACTATGTAAAATGAAAAAGAGTCCCTTTCCCTCCCAAGAAGCTTATATTCTATGGTAGGAATCCTACATTTATACTAGGTAAATTGCTGCATTTAGGATCAGTGGATCTGGGTTCAAATTCCAACCCTTGTCATCTGATGCCTGCGTGACTATGGGCAAGTCACTTCATCTCTGCTGGGCTTGGGATTCCTCCTCTGTAAAGTCAATGTATTGGATTAGGTTAGCTTGAAAGTTCCTTCCAGCTCTAGCTCTATGATAAATAAATAAAAACAATCTGATGTCAGAACATAGGTAACAACTGAGTGAGGAAATGAGGAAAGGCAAGCAAGTGTCAATGAGAGACCAAAGCTCTAGAAAGGCACTAGGTTTGGATTTATCTTTATAGGAATTAACTTTATACATCTAGGTTCCAAAAAGTGAATAATGAATGCTATGAAGCAGTTGTATCATTCAAGAATATGCTAGTGTACCAATTATCCTATTTCATATATAGCTAGCTATTTATAAAATAGGGTAATTGGTGTCAGCCCAGCAGAAACATGAAATGAAAATTTACATCATACAAATGTTTGTTGTGGGATTCATTGTTTGAACTAACAAAGAGCTACCTGCAGAGAAAATAGGTAAAGTGATTGGAAATGTTGAAGTCACCATAGGGTGTTGAGATGACTAAGGGAAGGGGGAAATCAGAGTTTTTTAAAAAGACATGGATCTTGATGGCACAAAGTTAAGAATTAATGAACAATTTTTTTTAAAAAAGCACCCAAGTACTTACTATGTGCCAAACAGAGCATGCTCGAAGCTCTAGAAGTATAGGGGAGGCAAAACATGAAAAAAAATTGGATTTCATCTGAGAGAGAGACACAGAGAGAGACAGAGAGATGCGACCGTGAAAAAGTTGGGTTTCAAGACTGAATTGCCAAATCAGTAAAGATAATTTTGGTGTCTTGATTATAATCAAAAATAAGTGGTCACCATGGGAAAAATCCCCAAATTTGAAAATACCCAAGTCAGCTGGGTTTTATGGAGTTAAGGGAAGGGAGAGAGACAGAGTAAGAGGAAATAGTAGGAAGGGCATAGGCCGAAGGGCCTAGGTCTGAGCCTTAACAGAGATGAGTCAGTCTTTAATCACTCACCACAAGATTTGTCCCAAGCAAAACTACAATCCAGAGACCCAGCTCCTCCAACTAACTCCAAACTCCAACTACTGTGAACTCCAACTAAAAAGACTCCACCTTGAGCTCCTTCCTTTTAAAGAACGTTTTCTCTTGTGTCACGTCCCCTAAATTTTCACATCTACCAATCACAGTAGACATTTTCCCCAGGATTGACCATACTTAATTCATATCTTATTTTATTATCACCTTCTCTGGGTAGACTAAAACTTCATACCTCTTTTGTTAAGCTTGCCTTTCTTGAGTTGCTTGACCTTTTAGTGATTAATTTAACCTTTATAGGTACTTAGCACCCTTTTGTATTAGATCTAAAAATAGACCTAGCTTAAGGTTTTAGCTTCACTCTAAGTATGAGTTGAGGACTTTTCATTGTTCAGTAAGGAATTTTACAACTTTATTTTCCCCTAAAGTATGCCTAAGTATGGGTGGAGTAATGTTAAAATTCCCAATACATTCCTGATCAAGTACCTCCATTTGTTTCAATAAGGGAATAGCCTTAACCAAATGTTCTAAGGTAGACTCTGAGCAGTTTTAAGATTCAGAGAGAAAGACAGAGAGACAGAGACAGAGACAGAGAGAAGAGGACTAAGAAAATGCCATTGATTTTAGTCTTGGAAACAGCAGTTTTCAGTGTTTCCATGTCAGATCATTTCAGAAGTATGACTACAAGGGACTGATGAATGAATGGGTTAAGGGGAACCAGAAGTTCTGAGTGTAGATAGGCAGATCCAGCTAGATGACCTCATTCCAAAGAAATAGGGCAGGGTTAACAAAAAGGGTTAGTGAGCCAAAACCAAAATTAGAACATGTCAGCTAGTACAAAATGAGCAGAAACACATATTTGCAAGCTTGAGTTTACAGAGCACAAGTCACCCACTCAATGAATAACTAAAAATATGAATTGCCTAAAGGAGGGAGGGAATAAGCATCTACATTCACATACAATGGTATACACTTTCATCAAGAGTTTTTCATTTGATCAAATTTGAACAAATTTCAACCACCCTGTAAGAAAGGTACTAATAGTATCCCCATTTTGCAGATGGGAAAACTGAGTTAATCAAATGTTAAGTGACTCACTAGATCTGCCTGGTTATTAAGTGCTGTGTGCTGAATTTGAACTCAGGTTTTTGTGATTCTAATCCCAAAGCTTTATGCACTGGGCCATCAGTGGTCTCCTATGGAATCATTCTCCATCATTTTAAGGATCCTATCAATGCATCTTTTTCCAGACCTCTGAAGAATCTGACAGTGACTGAAGTAGGTGTCATCTGCTTCTATCAGAGTGATTCCACTGGTCCCTTCCTGGATAGAGAGAGGGTTTACTGGGAATTCAGCAATCAGACTGGGGGCATCACTAGACTGGGGCCCTATACACTCGACAGGGACAGTCTCTACCTCAATGGTGAGTAAGCCCACTCAGGACATGACTCTTGAATCTTCTCCTTGATTTTGTCCCTGTTTGGAAAATAGACATTCTGCCCAAATTCTTGCTCCATTTTCCTCTGCCCACTGTAAGGTAAGCACAGCAGAGAAGCAGGGGACCCAAAGAAACCAGGTGAATCAATTAAATCAGAACCCTCTCTGTCTCTGACTGTCTGTTTGTCTTCTCATTTCTTGCTTTCTCTAGGTTATAACCATGACTTACAATCTTCCACCTCTAGTAAGTATTCATCAACTTCATGTCTCTATCTATCTTCCTGTGACCTGGAAGAAGAAACAATTGATACTCCTACCAATCCTATTTACTCTGTTTTTTTTTTTTTGAAAGGGAAGGGATAGAAGGACCCAAGGGATGGCCTGTGGTCCCTCAGAATTTTAATCCTCACATTCCATGGACTACTTATTTACCAAGCCCAGCAAGAATCCTTTCCCCCATATTCCATATTCAAACATAATTTTTCTGTGACATTCAAATAGCTTTTCCAAGGTTTTCATTCTTGATTCTCTACCCTTCAGCTCCTATCCAGACCACAATCCCTTCAAGAATTTCCTCAGCTCCTTCACTACTGACCAATTCCTCAGGTACCATCACATATTTCTGACCTGTTTCTTGGGTAGTCTTAATTGAATTGTTCCCTTGGGAAGCTGACTCTAAGATGAGGAGGTGGGAGTTGTAGAGCAAAATTGTGGTGGAGGTGGGAGTGGGGAAGTGAAAGAGCTCTTCTTATAGATGCATCATTGGGAGTCAGTTTGGTGTTTTCCTTCCAGTAAAGAATAAGCCAACCTTCATTGGGTGTCCCTGGGTAAGCTGATGGATGTCAGAATGTTTCAGTGAATAGGGCATCCATCTAAAAGTCAAAAAGAAAAAATAACCATCTGTAAGATCTAGTTTGAAATTTCTCCTTTGACACTAGCTATGGGACCTTGGGCACATCCCTGAATCCTCCCTGGACTTCAGTTTCCTCACCTGTAAGATCAAGGGGTTAGATGTGCCATTCCAGATCTAAACTGACAATCCCATGATCCTCTATACCCAACTCTCAACCATGAAGGTTTCTCTCCTTCCCATACAGCATCTGGCAGGTTTAGCCTGGAGTCTTTTACCCTGAACTTCACAATCACCAACTTGCTCTGCACAGCAGACATGGGACGGCCAGGTTCCCAAAAGGTCAACGCCACTGAAAGAGTCCTAGAGCACCTGGTGAGATTTCCCATTTCCTCTCCTACCTTGCTCCTCCCTGGGACTGAAACCCCTGTCTGTCCAGGTGCTCACTCATTCTCTCTTTTCCTTTATAGCTCAGCCCCTTGCTTGAAAACAGTAGCCTTGGCTCTGACTATTCTGGATGCAGGCTGACCATGCTGAGGTGAGATGGGGCCAGGTGGTCAGGGACTCAGAAGATGTGTGGAGCAGTCCTTTCCCCTGCACTGGCCCCAGGGCCACTTCTTCCCCACAAAGCCAAGAAGGCTACAGAGGCGATCTGACCTCTCTTTAGTTCAAGAAGCATTTAGCAGCTACACATCAGGTGCTAAGTAGACTGCTAGCTACTGGAAATAGAAAAACAAAACACTCTCTGACATCGAGGAGTTTATGTTCTGTTGGGATAAAGGAGGTACAATGTGTACACATGGGAGTCTGAGGAGGGAGAGAACACTGATGACTGGGAGATCTGGTAAAGGTTTTCCCTTGGTGGCATTTGAACTCACTTACTTGAAGGAAACAAAGTATTTCAAGAGGCAGCTAGTTGGTACAGTGGTGGATGGAATGCCAGACCAGGCTTCAGGTAGATGACAAGTTCAAATCTGTCCTCAGACCTTTCAAGGTATGTGACCTTGGACAAGTCACTTAACTCCTGTGTCTCAATTTCCCCATATATAAATATATAAAATGTGCTGGAAAAGGAAATGGCAAACCATTCCAGCATCTTTTACAAGAAGGCCTCAGATGGCATCATGAAGAGTCAGACATGACTGAAAGAACTGACCAACAACAGCAAAAATATCCCATGAGGAATGGTCATTGTAAGCAAAATCCTGAAGAAAGGGGAATGAATTCTGAGATGCAAGAACATTTAATTGCCTAATTTGATTAGAATGTCAAGTGTATAATATGAACACCAGTTTGGCAAGGGAAGCCAGCTCGTCATGGATTTTAAAGGTCAGGCTAAGGAATTTTCATTTATTACCAGAGAGGAGAGAAAGCTACTAACAACCAAAAATCCCCTTTCCTTTCTGTCTTGGAATGACTACTAAATATTGGTTGCAAATCAGAAGATTTTGGTAAGGACTCTGCAACTGGAGTTAAGTGACTTGCCCAGGGTCACATAGCTGACACAGAATCCTGGTGTAGGACTCTTTAGAAGAAGTGATTGAAAAGTTGTATTATGTGTTGAAAAGATAATTTAAAGGTAAATAGTTGCAGTGTAGATCTCATTCACTGTTAAGCTTTCAGAGGCAGCATGGTATAGTGGGTTAGAGAACAGACCTCAAGGGTCAAGAGACCATGGGTAGCTTTGGAAAGCCAGGTCCAGAGATGGGAGGTTCAAATCTGGCCCTCAACTTCCCAGCTGTATGACCCTGGGCAAGTCACTTCACCCCAGTTTCTTAGCCCTTGTCTCTATTCTGCCTTGGAAGTGGCACTTTATTTAAGTACCACTTCTAATTCTAAGTAGCAATTCTAAGAGAGAAGAAAAGGGCTTTTGAAAAAAGAGACATGAAGAGCAGGGTTTGATTCCCACCTGGGTGACCTACTGGTTATATGATCCTGGGCAAATCATTTCATAGTCCCCAGTAATGGTAGTGTGAGGCTATACGTTTCAGAGAAGATGCTGCTCTGTATTAGTCAAGACAAATCTGCCCCCTCCTCTGCTCCAGCTCCTGAGATCAATAAAATGGCAGGTCTGGCCTCCCACTTTTTTGACAATAAGTTAGAACTCTACAAAGAAATGGATGACTTTGCAGAGCATTCATGGTGCCTTCTCACTGCAGCTGTCTTTGGCATGCCTACGTTTGCTAGATCCTTCACAGTTACCTCCAATGTGTCCTTTCCCAGGCCCGTACAGAATGGGACAGCAACCGAATTCCTGTGTGGCCACTGGAAAACTCCCACCACCCCTAGCCTGGACAGGAAGAAGATTTACTGGGAGCTGAGCAATCAGACCCAAGGTATCACCAGGCTGGGTGCCTATACCCTGGACAATAAGAGCCTCTATCTCGATGGTGAGTAGCCAGCTCTGACCAGGACATAGGCAGCTCCTTGACCTCCCTCGCTTGCTTCCTTCCATTCCTGTTAAGCCCTCACCTATTGAAAAAACTTTCTATGCCTCTGAGGGTGCAGCTTTGCCTCTATGGTTTTACCTGGTCTGATAGAAAGTGTTTTCCTATGAGTTTTTTAGAGTGTGAGGGGGAGCCGGTATCAGACCCCAGAAATAGGACCCTCGGTGGGTGGATAGCCTCCTGACCTAGAAACTCCGGGAATCCCTTTCACATTGCAGTGGTTAGAGGCACAACACGCTGTGATCTGAAAAATCTGTGCAAAATTTTTGGTCCTCTGTTTGTACCAGAGAAGATGTCCAATTTCCCCTTTTTCTTTTATATGGTGTTTACGTGGCCTTATCTGTATTCATGGAAAATTAATTAATGAAAATGAAAAGTAGTGAAAATATATCCCTACATTTTCAGCCTTTGTGTTTCATCTACTGCCTTCCTCATACTTTTCACAAATTTTAACTTTTGATGTATTTTAACATTAAAATATAAATTGTGTATATTGAAACATTAAAAGATAAAATATTGATATTATACCATATATAATATATTTTATGTGTTTATGAGTTTCTTGACTTTTTCTGTGTCATCTGCTTACCTTCTTGTGCTATCTGCAGCTTCCACAATACTCCCCCAAATCCCCTCTTAATTTCTTATGCCAATCCTATAATATATTGGAACCACAATTGGAAAAATAAGGAATATCGGTACTTTGTGAATCATCTCTCTTAGCCAGTGACCCATATTTTTCCAAATTATTGGGCTTCAGATGCTCTCTCTTTTTCTCTTTAATCCTTTCTTGAAATCTCAGTTCCTTGCATTCAAGGCTGTTCTCTCCCTCCCTCCCTCTCTCTCTCTCTCTCTGCAGGATACAGCTATCAGATGAATCTTTCCTCCTCCACAAGTGGTGAGTATTTTCATTCTGGGAACAAACAAAGAACACCACTTGTCTGTCCTGACCCTGTTCTGATAGCATTCTAGGAAGAAGAGGATGAACCAGCAGTGTAAAAGAGAGAGGAAGACATCATGTCTTCTGACTCCTACACTTCAGTCTTTCCCAGTTGACTCAGTGGCCAAGCCCCAATGGAGTCAGTTTTACCTGTGTCTTATACACTCAAACCTTCCATGTCACATGGGTATTTGGTCCACAATTGTTAAATATCCGATTTCTCTTGAGCTGTGGCACTAACAACTCTGACTCCAACTCCACTGTCAATTTCTTTTTCCTTTTTTTTTTAACTTTTAGCTTCTGTCTTAGAACCAATACTATGTATTATCACTAAGTAGTAAAGGCTAGGCAATGGAGGTTAAGTGATTAGCCCAAGGTCACAATGCTAGGAAGTGTCCAAGACCAGATTTGAACCTAGGACCGCTTGTCTTTAGACGGGGCTCTCAATTTACTGAGCCACCCAGCTGGCCCCCACCACTGCCAATTTCCACAGGTATGGTCTGCCTCTGTTTTCATTCATTCTTTGGAAACTCTTGCTGCCCTTAACTGTGAGACAGAGATAAGAGATGTTCAGATCACAGATTTAGAGCTGGTAGGAGACTTTCAGATCATCTAGTCCAATTCCTGGTCTCATTTGACAGTTGAGGACACTAATGTCCAGAAAGGAACAGAGGCTCAAGGTCATATAGGTAGGAAGCAGGACGGCTGGGTTTGGAACCCAGATCTCCTTTCTCCAAATCCAATATTCTTTCTTCTGCATTGCATTGCAAGAGATATTCCTCTGATTTATGGCTAGAGATTTCATGAAGGATTCATTAGTGAACAGATTCTGCTCAGTTTTCCTTTGAAGAAGAAATTGGAGTTTCAGCTAGGTGTCCTTAATGATGGTGATGATGATGATGATCATCATTGTCTATCTTTTATCTAGGATTTTAAGGTTCTCAAAGTACTTTACAGATATTATCCTTTTGGATTACACATCTGAAGCTCAGGCATGGGAGATATCTGTCCTTCCTATACAGTAGTCTGTGTTTGGTCATGATGCTGGGAGACTAGAAAGGGTGTGCAAAGTCTTGGAGATTTGTGGTTCCCTCATGGATGTGTTAAGAGGGCCAGAAAACTTCATTTTCTCCCGAAGGACAACACCTAATGGTGGTTGCTGAATGTGTTGAATGATGCACAGGCAACATCTCAGACAGAGCTCTCTCCTCTTTTTTGCAGCTGGAGGTCCCAACTTTGAGCCTTTCACACTGAAGTTCACCATCACCAACATGAGGTACACAGCAGACATGGGGGAAAGGGGCTCCAGCATATTCATCTCCACTGAGAGAGTGCTGCAGCGCCTGGTAAGACATGATCCTCTCCCATCCTTTTACTCAGCTGCCTTCTTTAGCCTGGGTATTGGGAGTTGATCTACAAGTCCCATTTCCTTCTCTCCTTTCTAGCTCAGTTCCTTGTTTGAAAAGAGCAGCCTTGGCTCTCAGGATTTTGCAAGCAAATTGACCTTACTGAGGTGAGAGCTCTGGGAGTCACTGGCCTTGCCCTCAAGCATGTATACATTGGTGGCCTCTAGAAAGATGACCTCAGCCTTTAGTGGACAGGCAGACTTTCCAGGCCTTAAATGAATTTATCCACATCCCCTTATCGATATAGTGAATTCAGACTTGAAATTTTGGCAGTTCCCCCCAAATTCTCTAAAGTAGATCCAGTGCGACCTATGGCTGTTGCCCCATTTCACCATCATTACCATTTCAGTGTTTGCTTCAGACTTCATGGGGGTGGCTGTCCATATTTCAGAAGTTGTTACCAAGCTTCTCAGACCCTCTTTCAAAAGGCTTCCAGTGACCCTTTTTCTCCTTTCCCAGGCCTATGAAGGAGGGAAGAGCAACCCTAGTTCATTTCACTTGCATCCATCGGAGAGATCCTGCCAGCCCTGTCCTAGATAGAGAAAAAATTTACTGCGAGTTGAGCTATCTGACCTGGAGCATCACCAGGCTGGGCCCCTACACATTAGAGAAGGATAGCCTCTACCTCAATGGTAAGTATCCCCATTCAGGATATGCTCCTTGAGATATCTCCTTCATTTTCAGGAAATAGCCATCCTGCCCAAAATTTTCTCTGTCTCTTCCTCTCCCCACTATAATATAAACCCACTACAGAAGCAGGGTACCTAATGAAATAAGACGAACAACCCTGACTCAGCAAGTGTATTCTCTCCCTCCCTCTTCCTCCCTCCCTCTCTCCCTCCTTCTTTCTCTCTCTCTCTCTCTCTCTCTCTCTCTCTCTCTCTCTCTCTCTCTCTCTCTCTCTCTCTCTCTCTCTCTCTCTCTCTCTCTCTCTCTCTCTCTCTCTCTCTCTCTCTCTCTCTCTCTCTCTCTCTCTCTCTCTCTCTCTGTCTCTCTCTCGGCAACTTGACTTCTCTATCTTCCCCTGCCCTGGCAGAGGAAATAGTTTATCTTTCTCCCAATATGATTCATATCATTCTCTGAAAAAGGGAAGGGACAGACTGACCTAAGGGATGGCCTGTTGTCCACCCCGTAGTTCAGTATTTTAAGCATCAATTTCCATTGGAGTATTTAGTGACCTAGCCCAACACCTTTGCATATAGTAATAGTTCCATAAATGTTCCTTCACTGGTAAGTAGACCATGCCTACAAATTAACTTCTTTGTATTATTTCCTAATTTCATTTGGCTCGGCCATCTTTCCCCTATCCCCTCTCTATTCTTAGACCCATATTTCTTTGTTTTTGCTTACCTAATTTTCTATGATGTTATGACCCAGACTTTTCCATGCTTCTTCCTGGGAAGAAGTTATCTTTTCCCTGAGATATAATGAGCCATCCCATATCTGGAAATGAAGCAATCAAGGAGACCTTTGTTGGAGTGGAAATTTATGTTCTGCTTGAAGTGCAACAGACTCCTGATCTGGACCCTTTCTTCTTCCTTCTAGCACCAGCCCTGATAGTTTTATTACCTGATTGCCTAATCCTAATGGCCCCAGATTTCTCTCCTCAGATTTTTGTCTTTCCTCACATGGTGCATCTCTTTCTCTTTCTCTGTAGGTTACAATCATTTGGCCGTGGCCCCCACCAAAATGCGTGAGTGTCTCTATTGGAAAGGGAATAGTTACTTCATTTTACCCTTCATCTTCAAGACTGATTGGATTTCCTGGTGATAATGACAATAATACCATTCATATATTATTTAATATGTTATTTCATTTGATCCTCAATAAAACCCTGGGAGGTGGGTGTTATTGATTTCTGAATTTTCCATATGAGGAAACTGAGACCGAGAGACATTAATTTCAGCTAGCAAGTACAGGAGGCAAAGTTCAAACTCAGGTCTTCCAAACTCCCAAATCCAGCACCCAATTTACTCTGCTCTCCTTAATTTCAAGCCTCTCATTCTCTTTGAGCCCCAGTTTTCCTCATCTGGAGAAGGAAGGAATTGTATTAAACAGCCACTGAGGTCTATTTCAGCTCTATATTTATGACCCTAACCTTCCTATTAAGCCAGGAGAATAAGGAGAGCATGTAGTTTCCTAAAGATCGGAGCAGAAAAAGAGTGGATTGTTTCATACACTTAGTGTCTCTTTGTCTCATTCTCTTTTTCCCATGCTGAAAGCTTCCTATTCTCTCATAGCATTTCAAAGAGGTCTCTCCTCCACGGAACAGATCTGTCTCCCAAGTGACCAGGTCCAACAAATGGGATTCTGTTTCATTGGGTCATTCACCCCGAACTTTACTTTTCTCTTTTGCCACGTTGGGCTCACTCTCCCATGTTGTCCACTTTTTGGATTCCGGGTTATAATGAATGAAGTCCAGTCCTACGCAGTGTTAATAAGTATGTTCATACTCATTTGAATCCTGGGTTCATTCCCCTATTTGACAACTGGAGTTAGGCCCCAATGTGACTGTGTGAGCTAGTCAAAGACCTTATTATCCAAGCCCCTGATCCTGAATGACATCCTTCAGAAGTGATGAGGAAGGAATCCAAGAAGTGGCCTTCGCAGCTTTGGGGAAGCAGTGAGAAAGACTTCGGACACAGCAGGAAGCCTTTTAATGGATGTTAAATGACCACTTTTCTAGGATGTTCTTCAGCCACATTTGTTTTGAGCAGCCTTACAGCTTTGAAATTGTACATTTTGGTGATTCTGTGAAGAAAAGACTCCAGTTAAGGAAAGGGGACTCCAGATCTTTCTAGACCCTCTTGCCTCAGAGCCATGGCCTTTTGCTCTAATATTTCCTCTTCTTTTACTATAAATTGGATGGAGATGACAAGATAAACTATCTTCAAAGTCAGTAAATTACTCAACAAACATGTGTTAAGCTCCAACTATGTATCAGCTACTCTGTCAGGTGATGGGGGTGTAGAGTCAAAATGAAAGGAAGCAATCCTTTCTCTAAAAGCATTCACATTTTATTGTGAGGGATGACATCTATATGAGCATTGATGGGTGTGTATGATACACACACTTATGTAGCCCAAATTCAAAAGTCAATTCAAGGTTGATGGAAGAGTGTTAGCAGTTGGTAATAATCAGAAAGGAATCCCTTGCAAGGTGGTCTTGAAGGAAGAAAGAGAGATTCTATTGAAGAGGTGAGGAGCAGTGCATTCTAGGCATGAGTTGGGGTCAATGAAAAACAATGGAGATGAGAAATATAGTACCCTATGTGAGGAACAGAGAGAGTCTTGTTTGGCTAGACCATAGGGTGTGGGAAGGAGAATAGGGCATCACAAGGCAAAAGGTGGTCGTTTAGGGCCAAGTTGCTAAGGGTGCAAAAATGATTCTGGAGTCAGCAAATCTGGGATCAAATCCTGCCTCTGACATTTATGACCACTGTGGCCATAGGCAAGTCATGGGAACTCTCTAGGTCTCCATTTCCTCTTCTATAACATGAGGATGTTGGACTTGATAGACTTTGAGAGCCCATCTTGCTCCAGAATGTCTTCTATTTGATTCTAGAGGTGATAGAGAACCACTGGAGCTAACTGAATAAGTGCATGACATGGCTAGATCTTTACTTAAGGGAGCATGATAGAGATCAAGGATACTGGCAAGTCACAAGCTCACCTCAGCACTATGGAACAGAAGAGGAGGAGGAGGATAAGGAGGAGGATTCACAGGTTGGAAGTATTTCTGTCAGTCATAGACCAGGCACCTCAGCTCCTTTTCTTATGCCAACCTTCCTCACAGGAGCTTGGGCATCCAGCAAAGGCACTGGATCCCATGGATTAAATCATTTGGTGAACTAGTGCATATTGAATTCCTCTCCTATAGGGCCCTGAGTTTGTACAGAGCATCCACAACTGCTCTGAGTTCTCTGCTTTTAGGTACAAGAAATTTCTGCCCATCTTGAAACATTTTCCTTTTTTTCCGGTTTTAGCACCAGACCCAGCAGTAGCACCTGGTTGTCCCCTGTGGGCCACAGAGCCTGGAGGCTCCCAAGGTAAGGAAGAGAGGTTGATTCTGTGTTCTGGCAGTGGGGTCAAACTAGATACAGATTCCTGTGCATTTCATATTGGCTAAAAAACTACAGATTAGCATTACCTATGTTAGCTACTGTAATCCCTTTATCTTGTTAAATATCTCCCAATTGTATTTTATTCTTATTCTGCCACACAGAGGACTTTGTGGGCCTCAATGTGGGCTATGAATGTGGCACCTCTGGGGGCCTAGTCCCAAATGGAAAGTGGGCAAAATATATGCTGTTTAAAAGAAGAATGGGCCCCAGGCCTTTCAGAGGTGATGTCTTTCTAAGAAATAGGCACTTTCCAAACAAGGAAAGGGCAGAGCTGAGGTTGCATATCATCTAGAAGCCCTAAGTCATAAAGACCAGAGATTTAAGTTTTGAAAAATTAGTTTCTACCATTGAAGGATGTTCTCTGTGGGAATTTGGAATAAATCCCTCTGTTCCTATTTGAACAATAAGGAAACTATAGCTGATTTAGGTAGGAATTCCCTGCCCTGATGGGTTTTTGCCACAAGGATCCTTCACCCCCAGGTCCCTGTAGTGTCAGGGGCGGGGGAGCACAGGACTGATCCTGCCCCCTTTGACTTAGGATTTCCAAATCATGTTCAGCACCAAGGCAAAGGAGTCTGGTGAGGAACCTCATGGTCATATGATGTGAAGGAGTTAGTGTTGTTTAACTTATAGAAAAGACTAAAGGAAGACATGATAACTGCTTCCAAGCTTTTGTAGGGCTGTCACATGGAACAGAGATTAGGCTTCTCATTATGTCCCAGAACAAGAAATCTAAATTGTAAATATGTAAATTATGGCTTGAGATTAGGAAAAACATCCTAACAGTAAGTGCTGTCCCAAAGTGGAATAGGCTGCCTCGAGGAGTAGTGGCTGCTCCTTCACTGAGGACCATAAAGCATTGGTGAACGTTCATTTGTTGAGATCATTGTGGAGGGGTTTGTTTTCCTCAGATAGCAAACAGACAAGATGGCCTCTGACATTCCTTACAATTTTAATACCGTCCAAGCCAAGAGATATCTTGTCTCCCTGTCTCATAGCTAGTTTTCCATCTTATAACATTCAGAGCTGATGCTATTAACTATCTTTCATTACAACTGTTTTTCCAATAGCTTCTGTGCTAACCACGTCCCCTTTAGTCACATCCCCTCCAGCTCCATCCCCAGCACCAACAGCTTTCTCAAGCACAACAGGTTCAAAGACACTGGATCTCTGGGTTATATCCTGGAAATCGTGCCATGCTTTACTCTGGGATTAGAGCTCAAGAGACATAGAGCAAGGGGGAAATTGGAAGACTGGGCAAGGCTGCTTTATGGGATGCATCAGCAGGTCTAGGATGTGAGGTTTTCATTCTAGGGCTGGGGTAGGTGGAGAGGGAATGGAATGCTGAAAGAACAATCAAACACAGGGTGTTAGTGGGTGTGCTGACTGGATATCCAGGATTGAAGTATTGGTATTCCTCTCCCTTTTTGGCCACAGCTGCTAGTTTAAGCTTCCAGGCTTTCACCACCATTCCCGAGGTGCTGTACACAGAAGATATGCATCTTTCTGGATCTGACAAGTTCAACTTCACCAAAAGAACCCTGCAGCAGTGAGTCTGCCCAATCCCTTCCTCATACCCCAAAAAGTCTGCTTTGTTGTGAATCTCCCCTTACCCTTGTATTCTCAGGAAATTCATTCCTGTTTTGGGGGTATGGTTTAGAACAAATTTTCTAAGATAAATATTCAATCCAGTGGGGATCTTGGTTTAAACTAAGCTCTCATTTATAGACATAATGGAAGCAATTCAGCCATACTTCAGGCAAACCAAAGGCCTTTCCCACAGCCTGAAGGCTATTCAGTTTCTATGTCTTTGTATCTGGGGTTCCTGTCATTATTCTTGCTATGTTTCTGTGTCACCATCAACATTTTTTTTCCAGACCTTTGAAGAATGGCTCAGAAACTGGAGTGAGTTGCCTGTACACACACAAGAGAAATGTTAGAAGTTCATTCAGAGACCAAGAGAAGGTTTACTGGGATGCAAAAAGAGCATTTCACTAAGCTGGGCTTTTCCTCCTCCCTTGAAAGAGACAGTCTACTCAATGATGAGGAGCACAACAGAATCCCAAGCTCTTTCCTCTATCCTCATGCTACTTTCCCCTCCTCCTGCTAAATTTCCATTCTGATTCTGACCTTAATGTTCTCTCAAAGATTCATTATTTCTCAATACCCTTTTATTACACCAAACACAGAAAATAAACCATGCCCCTATCTACTTTCCTGTATTTTCTTTCATTTGGGATTTTCTGGGTTATTGTATTTTAGGTGCAAAAACAGAGACATCTGTTTCCTATTCTTTTTTTTAAATATTTTATTTGATCATTTCCAAGCATTATTCATTAAAGACATAGATCATTTTCTTTTCCTCCACCCCACCCCCCATAGCCGACGCGTAAATCCACTGGGCATTACATGTTTTCTTGATTTGAACCCATTGCTATGTTGATAATATTTGCATTAGAGTGTTCATTTAGAGTCCTCTGTCATGTCCCCTCAACATCTGTATTCAGGCAGTTGCTTTTCCTCGGTGTTTCTACTCCCACAATTTATCCTCTGCTTATGGTGTTTTTTTTTCTCCTAGATCCATGCAAATTGTTCAGGGACATTACACCACCACTAATGGAGAAGTCCATTACGTTCGATTATACCACAATGTATTAGTCTCTGTGTACAATGTTCTCCTGGTTCTGCTCCTCTTGCTCTGCATCACTTCCTGGAGGTTGTTCCAGTCTCCATGGAACTCCTCCACTTTATTATTCCTTTTAGCACAATAGTATTTCATCACCAACATATACCACAATTTGCTCAGCCATTCCCCAATTGATGGGAATCTCCTCGTTTTCCCGTTTTTGGCCACCACAAAGAGTGCAGCTATGAATATTTTTGTACAAGTGTTCTTGTCCATTATCTCTTTGGGGTACAGACCCAGCAGTGCTATGGCTGGATGAAAGGGTAGATATTCTTTTGTCGCCCTTTGGGCATAGTTCCAAATTGCCCTCCAGAATGATTGGATCTGTTCACAACTCCACCAGCAATGGATTAATGTCCCTACTTTGTCACATCCCCTCTAGCATTCATTACGTTCCTTTGCTGTCATGTTAGCCAATCTGCTAGGTGTGAGGTGATACCTCAGAGTTGTTTTAATTTGCATCTCTCTGATTATAAGAGATTTAGAATACTTCTTCATGTGCTTGTTAATAGTTTTGATTTCTTTATCTGAGAACTGCCTATCCATGTCCCTTGCCCATTTATCAATTGAAGAATGGCTTGATATTTTGTACATCAGTTTCCTATTCTATTCAATGCTTTTGCTTTTATTTTTTAAAGTCCCTTATCTGTTGTCTTAAACTTGAATCTAAGTATCACCTCCAAGGAAAAAGAGCTGTAAGGGGGGGGAGGAAGAGGCTAATCATTTGGGATTATATGATTTATGGGGAGTCACAGCAAGGATGTGTCTGAAGCCAGACCTGAGCCCAAGACTTTTAAATCTCAAGACCTGGCTCTCTATACACTGATTCATTTAGCTGCCTCTATTCAATGTTGTTAAAAATAATTTGCAATTTCTGGGTCCAGAGCCAAGATGGCAGAGTAGAAGCAGGAAAGCTCAAAGCTACCATGAGAATCCTCTCCAACCAATGTACATTAGAAGGGAGGATAAGGGTGATGATTTGCAATGCTTAAACTTTCCTCTCATCATAACTGGCTCAGAGAGGGGATAATTACCATACTCATCAGGGTACAGAATCATATGTTACTGTATAGAAAAGTAGGAGGGGGGGGACTCTGATAAGGGAAGAGGGATGGTAATAGGAGGGAGGGGAAAGTAAGGGGGAGATAAAAAGCAAGACTCTGGTGAAGTGAGAGGGAAAGGAAAAAGAACAGAAAGGGGTATTATAATATTAAATAGGTGGTCACCAGGGATTTAATTCCAAAATCTCAAAATGAATTAGTAAAGTAAAGTGTAATTTATGGTAGTTTATTTTTACAATAGAGGGAAGATATTGAGGAAGAGAGAAAAAGGGGAGAGACAAAGAAAGAAAGAGAGAGAGTGATAGACAGAGACAGAGACAGAGGGAGAGAGAGAGAGCTAGGGCTCCAGTTTCCTCTGAACCAGTTAGAAATTCTAAGGCACCAGTCAGGGGCAAGGTGTCTCAAGACAATAGGCCTTTCATGGAGGTTCATACCTCCAGGTAGGACAAGGAAGATGTCAGCCTAGACACTCACCACTGTGACTGTCTAAAAGGAAAGTAGTCTGAAATCTCCTGCACAAGCTCCTCCACGGGTCCAGTTCCACAGCCAAGTGTCTTCACTCCAAGTCTGACTGTCTATCTTCCAGTCTCTCCTCAAGTGTCTGTCTTCCCTCCAGCTCCACGTGACTGTCTTCACTCCAACTTCAAGGGACTGTCTCTGTGTGTCTCTTTTTCCACTATTTTAAAGACATTTTTCTGTTGTGTAGCTTCCCCTAATTTTTATGTCTACCAATCACAGCCAATGCTCCACACCAGAACTGCCCACTCTTTCACATGTGGGTCACAGACCTCCCACTCAATGTATGAAATGGGTGTTTAGTTTTCGTGGTTAGTTCACACCTTTTTTGGTTAAAATGAAAAATGGGTAGATCTAATTTAAGAATTTAGTTTACATTTTGGGGATTAAAATCTAAAAATAAACAGGGGATTACAATGTAATCTTCACTATCAAGGAACACTAAGTACCTCCATTGTTCCAATTTGGGGAGAGCCAAATCCAATCTTCACAAGGGAAATCAAGATGGAAGGGAATATACAGTTGGTAATCATAACTGTGAATGTGAATTGCCTTGAATTTACCCATAAAACAGAAATGGATTTTAGAGTGGATTAAAAACCAGAATCCTACTATATGTTGTTTACAAGAAATGCATTAGAGACAGGATAACCCATATAGATTAAAGGAAGGGACTGGAGCAGAATTTATTGTATATCTAAAGTAAAAAAAAAAGTAGCAATCATGGTTTTTTAGACAAAAACTAAAGTAAAATAGATCTTATAAAAAGAGACAAGGAAGGAGATTACATCTTGTTAAAAGGTACTATAAACAATCAAGTAATATCAATACTAAATATATATGTGTATATATATATACTGATTGGTAAGTTTTGTATGGGCCTTTATGATTGATTTGTGTGTTGGCTTCATGAGAATAAGTTTCTGTGAGTGGGAAAGTTCTTGACTTCGTTTGTAGCTGCAGTTTTGCCTGGAATTATGTACCTAAATAAAAGCTAACCCATGATAGTCTTTTGGCGTTGGATTTGAGGGTCTGATCTTTTGGTGATGTTTTAGAGAATTAAGGTACAGGTGTTTTACTCTTGCATTATTCCTTCTGAGACCAGGGAATTCCATAGGTAAGGGATATTGATGAGAGGTTATGCAAAGAGTGGGCAATCACATCTTGCCAAGGGCTACTCTGAGGCCTCCTTATCTACCACTCCTGACTCTGTCAAGGTGTCCTGGCCTGATGGCTCCCAGCAAGTAGACTTTCATGCCCAGATTGTAAATTCAGCCCCCAGAGCATGAGGTCTTGGTCAGAGCTGGGTGAGGGTCTTTGCATTAGGAATCCATAAAATACTTTTATCTGTACTCATGCAGTGGACATTGCCATTAGGGAGATGTCCCCTTCCTCAATGGGAAAGAATAAAGACTGCAAATTCTACTATGTACTCTTTGACTCCAGATTTGTAATTAAAATTTGTGTGTGGTCATTTTATTTCATCCTACACACTGAAAGAGAACAAATTTAAAAGTCCTTATTTAAAGACTAAATTGGAAATTCTAAAAAAAGGAGAAATGAATAAAAGCAAAAGTAAGAGAAATATTGAACCAATAAATAAAAGTAGAAGGTGGTTTTATGAAAAAAAACAGTGTTGGTTAATTTGATTTAAAAAAAGGAAAGAAGAATATCAAATAATCAGTATCAAAATTGAAAAGGGTAAAATCATAACCAATGAAGAGGAAATTAAAGCTATCATTAGGAGCTATAGTAGTAGTAGTCTCTCGGTAACCGAGGATGACGATTGTCTTTGTGTGTTTTCATCTATGATAGATGAGTGTGTACAAAGACACTTGTGCGTGAAAAGTCCATGCACAGAGACAGTCCCACTCTCTTGGCATTGGAAGCCTGGGTCTAGTGGCACGAAAAGTTGTTACACCTAGAGACTTCCTCAGCTGCATTGGATGGCCGTGTTGTCTTTTGTGCTCCAACACACCCTAAGCACTCCACAGTGCTTTGCTACGTCGCCCTCTCAGCCATTGAAACTTCTTATTGGTTTCTTCTGTCTGTTCAGCCGAAGCATTCTTCACATGCTGGGTGAGCAAGGCCCTGGTTCACCAGGGGTCTATGACCCGATGGCTACACCAACAAGGTTTAGTCGGCCTGTCGAAGCCGTTGCCCGGGGTGTGGCCACTGCCGCATGTTAGCAGCTACTAGGAGCCACAAGTGAGAGCTGGGTGTCAGGTGGGGGTCAGAGGCTGGAGAGCTGCCCTAGAAGGGCACAACAAGCCCTCCATACCAGAGATACTACCCCTCTCTGAGCACCCCATACACCCCATTAGGAGCTATAATGCCCAATTATATGCCAAGAAATCTGACAAAGTGTAATGGATGAATATTTACAAAAAGAGAACTTACCCAGATTAGCAAAAGAGGAAGTAAAATCCTTAAACAATGATACGGAATAGGGGAAATGGAGTGTTAATTTGGAAATAACATAGAACTATCAAATAGTCAGAAAAACCAAGTCTTTAATCAGGATAGGGATAAGTCCAGTATTTAATTCTTTACAGGTGCCACAACTTTTACAGGGTATAAACCCTGGACTCTGGGGATGTGGCACCACACTAGATGACCACTCCAAGGAACAAAAGACTTGGGGGAACCCATATGACATTTGGGGGGAAACCAGGGTCAAAGAAAGGTGATTGACAATACAATAGCTACAAGAAAATGGGACTGTTCAAACTACATGGATAGGATACAATCAAGCCTGGGAAAGGAATCATAGCTAGAGGCTAGGATGTAAGAGAAGGGGGCTGCTTGTGAGGGAGGCCAAAATGACCAACCTTGAAAATACAGGAAAACTTAACAAGCTGGCTAGCCTTGGAAGTTAGTCAAACCATAAATATGGCAAACTCCAGCTGCAAGGGGTACCAGATAAAGGCCAAGAAGACCCCAAAAACATAAGAACCATAAACATGCCAAACCCCAGCTGCAGTGGGTACCAGATAAAGGCCAAGGAGACCCCAATAACATAAAATTGTCAAAGTTCCAAGGATGGTATGTCGCAGATAAGGTACTGGAATGGGGGGGGCATACATGCTGAAAAGTATTTAAAGCCCAGCTTCTCAGAAGCAACTTGTAACTCTGATGGCAGAGGTTCCCACTGGTGCGTACTAGTTCTATAATAAATGGCCTTTTTCCTTGCCTGATTGCATTGTCCGCGGTCTTCCTTGGTGGTGGGTGAAATCCTAGACCTTAACATTTGGGAGCTTGCCCGTACCCCTCCACCTTGGAACCCCCCAGACAGGAGGGCCTAAGGCACTGCCTTGGACCAGATCTTCAGGTGAGCTGAGTGTGTTGTGGCTGTGTGTGTGAATGGTGACCGAATGTGTATGGGGGAGATGAGGACCCCTGATGGGCATAAGGCTTAGTGGAACATTCGTCCTTGCGGTTTGTACAAGGGTTCCTATGCCAAGCCCCAGGGCCTGCCTTTTTCTAAGGCAAGAGGCTTAGCCTCGCCACGTTGGTCCAACCCTCTCACCTGTTTCTGAGTGTGGACTCCCGATTTCTGCAGTTCTGTGTCTTTCTCGAGAAAGCCAGTCAGAAAATGGAGAAAGCATCTCTGTTCAGGGGTGGGGAAGGAATATGGTCCTGGGCACGTCCCTAAATCGGAACTTTCAGGGTGTTTGAGGCCCCTGAGTATGGAATTCAAATCTCCATCTGGCTGTCAGGGCCCTGAGCATGACAAACAGGCTGATTTTTCACGTCTCTATCAGGTACCCTGGCACTTTTCGGAATTCCGGTTCCCCCAGAACAGAGTTCAAATTTCTGTCTAGTTTGGGAAAGGGGTTGTTGTTGAGGCACCTTTTTGGGAAGATATTGCACCCCTAAGAGAGACTGGGGGTCGAACCATGATCTCTAGGTGATTTTTAGACACACTGAGGTTTTTTTGCCATGTGGAGGGATCGGGTGGCCAGCCGCTTGCTGCCGGCCCCTGACAGGTAACCGGAGACAGTTGGAGACAGCCGAAGGGACCTGGCCACTGATGAGTAATTGCTGGTATCAGGTTTCTTTCTTTACTGCGGCTGGCCTGACAGGCAGCCAAAGGAAGCCGAAGGCAGTTGCTGGTGTCAGGTTTTTTCCTGATTAAAATCTAGCTGCTTTGGACAGTTGTTAACCCTTTCCTTGCAACTTCTTGGTCTCAACAATAGAAAATCAGCCTGTTTGTCAAACAGCTTGCTTAAGGTTTTACGGTACTTACAAGTACATGCCAAGAAATTAGATCTTAAGATAACCTCCTAGGATCGGGGTACTTTACATGTCCGTGTCTCTGTTGTTTGTCTTCTGGCTTTTGCTGTTTGTCTAGTGTGTCTTTCTGTATTTGGATGCAGATATGTGGATGTATGGGAGAGGGTGTCCTATAGGATTCGTTGAGTCTTTGTTGTGTCTGGATTAACGGGAAAAAAAAAACGGGGGATTTTTGGATGCAGGGTCACAAAGGAGAATAGATTTTGCACCCCTGCTCCCTCTGCCTGCATTCCAACCAGGCAGGCTATGATGAAGTAACACTGTGCTTTCTCCTGCAGCAGGCTTCAGGGTGGGAGAGAGAGTACAATTACCTGTTCAATGATTTTTCCCTCCTTCTTCCTTTGGATGGGCCCCCAAAGGAGCGGAAGAGAGAAAATTCTGAACAGAAAAGGGAGATTCTTACTCCACAGTTAGAACTTTTCACTTAAAATTAATTCTCAACTTCGGTGGATAGCTAATGATTTTGATATAGTACAAATGTAATGTATTACAACAAAACTCCTGATTAATGTTTTCTTTGTTAAACCTTGCAATGCATAATGATTTCAGTGAATTTGAGAATTGTGTAAATGTAATTGATAGCAAGTCTGATGCAGAGAGGAAAGTTTATTCTGTATGGACAGAAATTGTACTGAATACTTTATAGATGTAAAAGTCTTTCAGAAAAACTTATGTTGTTGAAAAGAACTTATTCTAGAATTTGAACTTGGGAATCCTTCAAATCACATTTATTTTAATGTATGTGTTGTCAGAAATAGCAGCAAGAAATTATATTACACACAAGAGTTTTTTTGTTTTTTTAATAGTTAATCTGCATGGGATTAATGAGATAAGTGCTTAAATTGATATCTTACAAAAGGGGAAATTTTTAAATGATCAATGTCATATGAATTGTTTTTAAACGTGCAAAATGCATAGGAAGGAATTTGTCATCTAGAAATTCATGTATGTATTCAGATGCCAAATGCAGGAAATTAGTAATGCTGAATGAATGCTAAATATGTATGCATTATAATATGAAGAGGATTAAGTTTTCCACCTAAATAGGTTAAGGGTATATGACATACATCCTGTATGCCTTTAACAAGACAAATTCAACCAGCCCTGTAATCGAGAGGGCTTGTCATGAGGATTAAATACAGTCTAGTTCCAGATATATCAGAGAGGTCAGGCTGGAATGCCAGGTAACATGTCGCTAACTAGGGAAAGGTGATTAAGTACATGTGAGAGGAAATAACTTCATATCTTTTAACCTAACTATATAAGTTAATAATTGGATTTTGGGGTGTCTGGATTCATTTTATGAAGTGCTCCCTTTCAATGAGAGTAATGAATAGAGATACTAGTTGATATTATGATACAACAAATTATAAATTGGAATTTAATCAAGTATGTAGCAATATTTTGAGCTAAAAGACAACTAAAATGGAGGATCTAAATGCTTTGTACTTCAGTTTGGTTACACATTGAAAGATTGCTAAAGAACTTAATCAAAGTTATTTGGAAGTTGTGGAGTTCAAACTAAAATTTGCTAAGAGTAAATTATTATGAAAGAGGTTTGATAAATTCAAAATTTTAAATTGCAGTAAGCTAGTCACTGGTTAAAGACGGAAGAGCCAGGGTTGCTAAGTAATAAAATCTAAGTCAAGGCCAGCAGCCTTGCGATAAAATTGCTCAGAAGCTATTAACCTGGACTTCCGGGTAATCATGGCTGCAATCTAGACGCCATACGCTTCCTCTCCCCAGCACCGAACGAAATAGACTACATCAAAGGAGCATAAAATCACCTTTGGAGGAACAAAAGGACTCTCCAGTACCCCCACAGAGGCAAAGGTACGTGGGGCTTCAACCTTTCCACACTAAAATAAGAAGGAAAAGCTTGCACAGAAAAGTGAATTGAGCCGCCCTTCCCCCACCCAACCTCCCCCACTAAACCAGTGTGAGCTACCTGAGCGCTCACCGGGACAGCGAGTGAGTGGGGAGCGTCTCTGTCTGGGGGGGGGGCACTCCAGGGTCCTTGGGACCTGGGGACTGCCAGGAAAAAACATCTCAGGGTGCTTTCACTGGAGAATCCAGCAGAGCTGTACTTGGGGCAGGCTGCGCTGAACACCTGGGTGGGCTGTGCTGAACACCAGGGTGGACCACGCCCTGATTATCTGGGCGGAGCTGAACACCTGGGCAGTGTGCTGTAATCAGGGACCCAGCCCTCTAACAAACCTTGGAGGCTGGAAAGAACTAGTCTGAAGCAACCTAAATTCACAGAAAAACCACATATATAACCCAGATCCCAGACCAAAAAGGAAAGGGGAATAAAACCACCAAAGGGATGGCTCACATGGCCCAAAATCAAGCCTCCAGGAAGAAAGGGAAAAAAGTGACTATTGAAAACTTTTATGGTGGAAGTACCCAAGTAAAAGAGGAGAATGAGGAAGAAATCCAAAAAAATTCAGAACACGCCTCCCAAAATGGAAACTATCAACAAGCTCTGGAAGATCTCAAACTGGAACTTATCCAAAAGATGGAAACCTGGAAAGAAAAATGGGAGAAAGAGATCAGCTGTCTGACAGATAAGAATGCTCAATTAGAAAAAGAACTCGAAGAATCCAATAGAAGGGCAGACAAGGCTGAAAAGCAAAACCAGTCCCTAATGACCAGAATTAAGCACCTCGAAGAAAGTGAGATGATAAAACAGCAAGAATCAATAAAGCAAACCCAAAAAATTAATGAATTAGGAGAAAACATAAAATATCTCACTGAGAAGGTCACAGACCTGGAAAACAGGGGGAGACGAGAAAATCTCCGAATTATCGGTCTCCCAGAAAAACCAGAGGTAAAAAAATTGGATATTATTCTACAGGAGATTATAAAAGAAAATTGCCCTCACGTTCTGGAGCAAGGGGGCAAAATAGAAATAGAAAGGATTCATAGAACACCTTCTATACTAAATCCCCAAAAGACAACCCCTAGGAATGTAATTGCCAAATTCAAGAGCTTCCAAGTAAAGGAGAAAATCCTACAAGAAGCCAAGAAGAAGAGCTTCAGATATAAGGAGGCTCCCATAAGGTTGACACACGACTTAGCGGCTAACACACTAAGAGACCGCAAAGCATGGAACATGATATTTAGAAAGGCAAGAGGGCTGGGTCTCCAACCAAGAATCAACTACCCAGCAAAACTGACTATATACTTCCAGGGGAAAGTATGGGCATTCAACAAAATAGAAGATTTCCAAGCATTTGCTAAGAGAAGACCAGAGCTCTGTGGAAAGTTCGATATCCAAGCACAGAAAGCAAGAGAAACATGAAAAGTTAAATATGAAAGAAAGGGAAAAGGAGATAAATCTTATCTTTTTCTTTAAGTCAAACTCTCTTCTATAAGGACTACATTTACATCAAATTATATATATTAATATGTGGGGAAAATGTTTTTTGTAACTCTCATAAATTGTATCATCATAAGAGTAGTTAGAAGAAACATGCATAGGGAAAGATTGGGGCATTAAGAAGATTTGGGGAAAGTTGGGGCAAAGAAAGGAAAAGGGAGGGGGGAATCGCGATAATACTAAGATTAACTTCAAGAAATAGGGGGGGAATCAATAGAATAAACTTTCCCATATAAAGATACACATGGGAAGGAGAGGGGAAGAACTCTCATATGAGAAGGAGAGCAAGAGAGCGTGAAGTGGAATTACTTAAACCTTACTCTCAGTGAAATCAAATCTGAGATGGAAGAACATCTAGATCCAGTGGGATCCTGAATTCTATCTTATCCATTAGGGCAAGAAAGACAGGAAAATCAAGGAGGGGGAGGGGGAAGGGAGTACAAAAGGGAGGGAAGGAGAGGAGGGAGGGGAAGGGAGCATAAAAAGGGAGGGGCTAGAAATGGAAGCATCTCAAGGGAGGGGACTAGGGGGACTGACCTAAAGTAAATCACTGGTTCAAAAGGAGAAAGCTAAAGAAGAAAGGTCAGAACTAGGGGAAGATATCAAAATGCCAGCGAATCCACAAATAACAATCATAACTTTGAATGTGAATGGGATGAACTCACCCATAAAACGTAGACAAATAGCAGATTGGATTAGAATCCAAAACCCTACCATTTGTTGTCTTTAAGAAACACATATGAGACGGGTTGACACTCACAAGGTTAGAATTAAAGGTTGGAGTAAGACCTTTTGGGCCTCAACCGATAGAAAGAAGGCAGGAGTTGCAATCATGATATCTGACAAAGCCAAAGTACAAATAGACCTGATCAAAAGGGACAGGGAAGGTAAATATATTCTGCTAAAAGGAAGTATAGACAATGAGGAAATATCACTAATCAACATGTATGCACTAAATGGTATAGCATCCAAATTTTTAATAGAGAAACGAGGAGAATTGAAGGAGGAAATAGACAGTAAAACCATGTTAGTGGGAGACCTCAACCAACCACTATCAAATTTAGATAAATCAAACCAAAAAATAAACAAGAAAGAGGTAAAAGAGGTGAATGAAATCTTAGAAAAATTAGAGTTAATAGACATATGGAGAAAAATAAATAGGGACAAAAAAGAATACAGCTTCTTTTCAGCACCACATGGCACATTCACAAAAATAGATCATACACTAGGTCATAGAAACATGGCACTCAAATGCAGAAAAGCAGAAATATTAACTGCAGCCTTTTCAGACCACAAGGCAATTAAAATATTGATCGGCAAGGGTACATGGAGACCCAAATCAAAAATTAATTGGAAATTAAATAACATGATACTCCAAAATCGGATAGTTAGAGAAGAAATCATCGAAAAAATTAACAATTTTGTTGAAGAAAATGACAAAGGCGAAACATCCTTTCAAACCTTATGGGATGCAGCCAAGGCAGTACTTAGAGGAAAATTCATATCCCTGAGTGCATATATTAACAAATTAGGGAGGACAGAGACCAAGGAATTGGAAATGCAAATCAAAAAACTTGAGAATGAACAAATTAAAAACCCCCAGAAGAAAACCATACTAGAAATCCTAAAAATTAAGGGAGAAATTAATAAAATCAAAAGTGACAGAACTATTGAGCTAATAAACAAGACTAGAAGTTGGTACTTTGAAAAAACAGACAAAATAGACAAAGTACTGGTCAATCTAATTTAAAAAAGGAAAGAAGAAAGGCAAATTAACAGCATCAAGGATGAAAAGGGGGATCTCACCTCCAATGAAGAGGAAATTAAGGCAATCATTAAAAACTACTTTGCCCAACTATATGGCAATAAATATACCAACCTAGGTGATATGGATGAATATTTACAAAAATATAAATTGCCTAGACTAACAGAAGAAGAAATAGATTTCTTAAATAATCCCATATCAGAAAAAGAAATCCAACAGGTCATCAAAGAACTTCCTAAGAAAAAATCCCCAGGGCCTGATGGATTCACCAGCGAATTCTATCAAACATTCAGAGAACAGTTAATCCCAATACTATACAAACTATTTGACATAATAAGCAAAGAGGGAGTTCTACCAAACTCCTTTTATGACACAAGCATGGTACTGATTCCAAAACCAGGCAGGCCAAAAACAGAGAAAGAAAATTATAGACCAATCTCCCTAATGAATATAGATGCAAAAATCGTAAATAGGATACTAGCAAAAAGAGTCCAGCAAGTGATTAGAAGGGTCATCCACCATGATCAAGTAGGATTTATACCAGGGATGCAGGGCTGGTTCAATATTAGGAAAACTATCCACATAATTGACCACATCAACAAGCAAACCAACAAGAACCACATGATTATCTCAATAGATGCAGAAAAAGCCTTTGATAAAATACAACACCCATTCCTACTAAAAACACTAGAAAGCATAGGAATAGAAGGGTCAATCCTAAAAATAATAAACAGTATATATCTAAAACCATCAGCTAATATCATCTGCAATGGGGATAAACTAAATCCATTCCCATTAAGATCAGGAGTGAAACAAGGATGCCCATTATCACCTCTATTATTTGACATTGTATTAGAAACACTAGCAGTAGCAATTAGAGAAAAAAAAGAAATTGAAGGCATCAAAATAGGCAAGGAGGAGACCAAAATATCGCTCTTTGCAGATGACATGATGATCTACTTAAAGAATCCTAGAGATTCAACCAAAAAGCTAATCGAAATAATCAATAACTTTAGTAAAGTTGCAGGATACAAAATAAACCCACATAAGTCATCAGCATTTCTATATAATTCCAACACAGCTCAGCAGCAGGAACTAGAAAGAGAAATCCCATTCAAAATTACCTTAGACAAAATAAAATACTTAGGAATCTATCTCCCGAGACAAACACAGGATCTATATGAACACAACTACAAAACACTTTCCACACAACTAAAACTAGACTTGAACAATTGGAAGAATATTAACTGCTCATGGGTAGGACGAGCCAATATAATAAAAATGACCATCCTACCCAAACTCATCTATCTATTTAGTGCCATACCCATGGAACTTCCAAAAATTTTTTTTACTGGTTTACAAAAAACCATAACAAAGTTCATTTGGAAGAACAAAAGATCAAGGATATCTAGGGAAATAATGAAAAAAAAATACAAAGGAAGGGGGTCTTGCAGTCCCAGATCTCAGACTATATTACAAAGCAGCGGTCATCAAAACAATTTGGTACTGGCTAAGAGACAGAAAGGAGTATCAGTGGAATAGACTGGGGGCAAGCAACCTCAGCAAGACAGTATATGACAAACCCAAAGATCCCAGCTTTTGGGACAAAAATCCACTATTTCATAAAAACTGCTGGGGAACGGTGTGGGAAAGATTAGGCTTAGATCAACACCTCACACCCTACACCAAGATAAATTCAAAATGGGTGAATGACTTGAACATAAAGAAGGAAACTATAAGAAAATTAGGTGAACACAGAATAGTATACATGTCAGACCTTTGGGAAGGGAAATACTTCAAAACCAAGCAAGAATTAGAAAGAGTTACAAAATGCAAAATAAATAATCTGGATTACATCAAATTGAAAAGTTTTTGTACAAACAAAACCAATGTAACTAAAATCAGAAGGGTAGCAACAAATTGGGAAACAATCTTCATAAAAACCTCTGACAAAGGTTTAATTACTCAAATTTATAAAGAACTAAATCAATTGTACAAAAAATCAAACCATTCTCCAATTGACAAATGGGCAAGGGACATAACAGGCAGTTTTCAGATAAAGAAATCAAAACTATTAATAAGCACATGAAAAAGTGCTCTACATCTCTTATAATCAGAGAGATGCAAATCAAAACAACTCTGAGGTATCACCTCACACCTAGCAGATTGGCTAACATGACAGCTATGCAAAGTAATGAATGCTGGAGGGGATGTGGCAAAGTGGGGACATTAATTCATTGCTGGTGGAGTTGTGAATTGATCCAACCATTCTGGAGGGCAATTTGGAACTATGTCCAAAGGGCGATAAAAGATTGTTTGCCCTTTGATCCAGCCATAGCACTGCTGGGCTTGTACCCCAAAGAGATAATGGACAAAAAGACTTGTACAAGAATATTCATAGCTGTGCTCTTTGTGGTGTCCAAAAATTGGAAAATGAGGGGATGCCCATCAATTGGGAAATGGCTGAACAAATTGTGGTATATCTTGGTGATGGAATACTATTGTGCTCAAAGGAATAATAAAGTGGAGGAATTCCATGGAGACTGGAACAACCTCCACGAAGTGATGTAGAGCGAAAGGAGCAGAACCAGGAAAACATTGTACACAGAGACTGATACATTGTGGTACAATCGAAGGTGATGGACTTCTCCAGTAGTATCAATGCAATTTCCCTGAACAATCTGCAGAGATCTAAAAAAAAAATACTACCCACAAGCAGAGGATAAACTGTGGGAGTAAAAACACCGATGAAAAACAACTGCTTGACTACAGGGTTGGAGGAGATAAGACTGAGGAGAGACTCTAAATGAACACTCTAAAGCAAATACCAACAACAGGGAAATGGGTTCGAGTCAAGAACACATGTGATAACCAGTGGAATCATGCGTCTGCTATGGGAGAGGGAAAGGTGGGGGAGGGGAGGAAAAGAAAACGATCTTTGTTTCCAATGAACAATGTATGAAAACGACCAAATAAAATAATGTTTAAATAAAAAAAAAGAAAAAAGAAAAAAATAATCGGTAAAAAAAAAGAAGTTATTAACCCCTTCCTTGCACCCAGGAAGGAGAAAGAAGTGCTTATAAAATTATGAACTGACATAGGGGCTTCAAAGAGTTAACAACCGCTGTGTGATAGAACTTAAAGATGAGTATATCTTAATTGTAGGAATGGAGGATTTAAGGTGCTCAAGCAAGCAAATATTGCCAGCCCTGTCTGACCAAAAAAAGGTTGTTTGCAGCTGTGGAATCTTACTACAAACATTCCAGGTCCAGAATGATTAAATGAGTAGTGTAATATTTAATTGATAAAGTTACCTCATATGTGTTCTGGGATTGTTGGTTGATATTTTAATTACATTTTTGATCTGTATAAGGATATATGTGGCAAACAAGAGCCAAAGAATGGGTAGGGTATTAAAAATGGCACATATGTGAAAATGCTTGCTCATAAATTTATGATTGTTATATGTTATATGAAGAATGGCTCAGAAACTGGAGTGAGTTGCCTGTACACACACAAGAGAAACCTCAGAAGCTCATTCAGAGACCAAGAGAAGGTTTACTGGGATGCCAAAAGAGCATTTCACTCAGCTGGGCTTTTCCTCCTCCCTTGAAAGGGCCAGTCTACTCAATGATGAGGAGCACAACAGAATCCCCAGCCTTTTCCTCTATCCCCATGCTACTTTCCCCTCCTCCTGCTAAATTTCCATTATGATTCTGACCTTAATATTCTCTCAAAGAATCATTACTTCTCAATACCCTTTTATTACACCAACCACAGAAAATAAACCCGGCCCCTATCTACTTTCCTGTATTTTCTTTCATTTGGGATTTTCTGGGTTATTGTATTTGAGGTGCAAAAACAGAGACATCTCAGTTTCCTATTCTATTCAATGCTTTTGCTTTTATTTTTTAAAGTCCCTTATCTTTTGTCCTAAACTTGAATCTAAGTATCACCTCCAAGGAAAAAGAGCTGTAAGTGGGGGGGGGGGAGGAAGAGGCTAATCATTTGGGATTATATGATTTATGGGGAGTCACAGCAAGGATGTGTCTGAAGCCAGACCTGAGCCCAAGACTTTTACATCTCAAGACCTGGCTCTCTATCCACTGATTCATTTAGCTGCCTCTTTTCAATGTTGTTAAAAATAATTTGCAATTTCTGGGTCCAGAGCCAAGATGGCCGAGTAGAAGCAGGAAAGCTCAAAGCTACCATGAGAATCCTCTCCAACCAATGTACATTAGAAGGGAGGATAAGGGTGATGATTTGCAATGCTTAAACTTTCCTCTCATCATAACTGGCTCAGAGAGGGAATAATTACCATACTCATCAGGGTACAGAATCATATGTTACTGTATAGAAAAGTAGGAGGGGGGGGACTCTGATAAGGGAAGAGGGATGGTAATAGGAGAGAGGGGAAAGTAAGGGGGAGATAAAAAGCAAGACTCTGGTGAAGTGAGAGGGAAAGGAAAAAGAACAGAAAGGGGTGTTATAATATTAAATAGGTGGTCACCAGGGATTTAATTCCAAAATCTCAAAATGAATTAGTAAAGTAAAGTGTAATTTATGGTAGTTTATTTTTACAATAGAGGGAAGATATTGAGGAAGAGAGAAAAGGGGAGAGACAAAGAAAGAAAGAGAGAGAGAGTGATAGACAGAGACAGAGACAGAGGGAGAGAGAGAGAGAGCTAGAGCTCCAGTTTCCTCTGAACCAGTTAGAAATTCTAAGGCACCAGTCAGGGGCAAGGAGTCTTAAGACAATGGGCCTTTCATGGAGGTTCATACCTCCAGGAAGGACAAGGAAGGATGTCAGCTTAGACATTCACCACAGTGACTCTCTAAAAGGAAAGTAGTCTGAAGTCTCCTGCACAAGCTCCTCCACAGGTCCAGTTCCACAGCCAAGTGCCTTCACTCCAAGTCTGACTGCCTATCTTCCAGTCTCTCCTCAACTGTCTGCCTTCACTCCAACTCCAAGGGACTGTCTCTGTGTGTCTCTTTTTCCACGATTTTTAAAAATTTTAAACATTATTTTATTTGGTCATTTCCAAACATTATTCACTGGAAACAAAGATCATTTTCTTTTCCTCCCCTCCCCCGCTCCCACCACCATTCACTCTCCCATAGCCAGCAAACGATTCCAAAGGTTATCACATGTGTTCTTGACTTGAACCCATTTCCCTGTTGTTGGTATTTGCATTAGAGTGTTCATTTAGAGTCTCTCCTCAGTCATATCCCCTCAACCCCAGTAGTCAAGCAGTTGCTGTTCATCGGTGTTTTTACTCCCACAGTTTATCCTCTGCTTGTGGATAGTATTTTTTAGATCCCAACAGATTGTTCAGGGACATTGCATTGACCCTAATGGAGAAGTCCATCACCTTCGATTGTACCAAAGTGTATCAGTCTCTGTGTACAATGTTTTCCTGATTCTGCTCCTTTCGCTCTGCATCACTTCCTGGAGATTGATCCAGTCTCCATGGAATTCCTCTATTTTATTATTCCTTTTAGCACAATAGTATTCCATCACCAACATATACCACAATTTGTTCAGCCATTCCCCAATTGAAAGGCATCCCCTCATTTTCCAATTTAGCCACCACAAGGAGTGCAGCTATGAATATTCTTGTACAAGTCTTTTTCCTTATTATCTCTTTGGGGTACAAATCCAGCAGTGCTATGGCTGGATCAAAGGGCAGACAGTCTTTTACTGCAATTTGAGTATAGTTCCAAATTGCCCTCCAGAATGGCTGGATCAATTCACAAGACCACCAGCAATGAATTAGTGTCCCCACTTTGCCACATCCCCTCCAGTATTCATTACTTTTCATAGCTGTCATGTTAGCCAATCTGCTAGGTGTGAGGTGATCCCTCAGAGTTGTTTTGATTTGCATCTTTCTGATTATAAGAGATGTAGAGCACTTTTTCATGTGTTTATTAATAGTTTTGATTTTCTTGGCTGACAACTTCCTGTTCATGTCCATTGCCCATTTATCAAGTGGAGAATGGCTTGATTTTTTGTACAATTGGTTTTGTAAATTTGTAAATTTGTCTTTATAAATTTGAGTAATTAAACCTTTGTCAGAGGTTTTTATGAGGATTGTTTCCCAATTTGTTGTTACCCTTCTGATTTTGGTTACATTGGTTTTGTTTATACAAAAACTTTTTAACTTGATGTATTCCAGATTATTTATTTTGCATTTTGTAACTCTTTCTAAGTCTTGCTTGGTTTTGAAGTCTTTCCTTGGGTAGGATGGTCATTTTTATTATATTGGCTCATCCTACCCATGAGCAGTTAATGTTCTTCCAATTGTTCAAGTCTAGTTTTAGTGGTGTGGAAAGTGTTTTGAAGTTGTGTTCATATAGTTCCTATGTTTGTCTCCAGAGATACATTCCTAAGTATTTTATTTTGTCTAAGGTAATTTTGAATGGGATTTCTTATTCTAGTTCTTGCTGCTGAGCTATGTTGGAATGATATAGAAATGCTGATGAGTTATGTGGGTTTATTTTGTATCCTGCAACTTTGCTAAAGTTATTGATTATTTCGATTAGCTTTTTGGTTGAATCTCTAGGATTCTTTAAGTAGACCATCATGTCATCTGCAAAGAGTGATAATTTGGTCTCCTCCTTGCCTATTTTGATGCCTTAAATTTCTTTTTCTTCTCTAATTGCTACTGCTAGTGTTTCTAATACATTGTCAAATAAGAGAGGTGATAATGGCTATCCTTGTTTCACTGCTGATCTTAATGGGAATGAATCTAGTTTATCCCCATTGCAGATGATATTTGTTGATGGTTTTAGATATATACTGTTTATTATTTTTAGAAATGACCCTTCTATTCCTATACTTTCTAATGTTTTTAGTAGGAATAGATGTTGTATTTTATCAAAGGCTTTTTCTGCATCTATTGAGATAATCATGTGGTTCTTGTTGGTTTGCTTGTTGATGTGGTCAATTATGTGGATAGTTTTCCTAATATTGAACCAGCCCTGCATCCCTGTATAAATCCTACTTGATCCTGATGGATGACCCTTCTGATCACTTGCTGGACTCTTTTTGCTAGTATCCTTTTTAAGATTTTTGCATCTGTATTTATTAGGGAGATTGGTCTATAATTTTCTTTCTCTGTTTTTGGCCTGCCTGGCTTTGGTATTAGTACTATGTTAGTGTCATAAAAGGAGTTTGGTAGAACTCCCTCTTTGCTTATTATGTCAAATAGTTTGTATAGTATTGGAGTTATCTGTTCTTTGAATGTTTGATAGAATTCACTGGTGAATCCGCCAGGCCCTGGGGATTTTTTCTTAGGAAGTTCTTTGATGACCTGTTGGATTTCTTTTTCTGATATGGGATTATTTAAGAAATCTATTTCTTCTTCTGTTAGTCTAGGCAATTTATATTTTTGTAAATATTCATCCATATCACCTAGGTTGGTATATTTATTGCCATATAGTTGGGCAAAGTAGTTTTTAATGATTGCCTTAATTTCCTCTTCATTGGAGGTGAGATCCCCCTTTTCATCCTTGATGCTGTTAATTTGCCTTTCTTCTTTCCTTTTTTAAATTAGATTGACCAGTACTTTGTCTATTTTGTCTGTTTCTTCAAAGTATGAGCTTCTAGTCTTGTTTATTAGCTCAATAGTTTTGTCACTTTTGATTTTATTAATTTCTCCCTTAATTTTTAGAATCTCTAGTTTGGTTTTCTGCTGGAGGTTTTTAATTTGTTCATTCTCAAGTTTTTTGATTTGCATTTCCAATTCCTTGATCTCTGTCCTCCCTAATTTGTTAATATATGCAGTTAGTGATATGAATTTTCCTTTAAGTACTGTCTTGGCTGTATCCCATAAGGTTTGAAAGGATGTCTCACCATTGTCATTTTCCCCAATGAAATTATTAATTGTTTCTATGATTTCTTCTCTAACAGATTTTGGAGTATCATATTATTTAATTTCCAAATAATTTTTGATTTGGCTCTCCATGTACCCTTACTGATCAATATTTTTATTGCCTTGTGATCTGAAAAGCCTGCATTTATTGTTTTTCCTTTTCTGCATTTGAGTGCCATGTTTCTGTGACCTAGTGTATGATCTATTTTTGTGAATGTGCCATGTGGTGCTGAAAAGGTGTATTCCTTTTTGTCCCTATTTATTTTTCTCCATATGTCTATTAACTCTATTTTTTCTAAGATTTTATTCACCTCTTTTACCTCTTTCTTGTTTATTTTTTGGTTTGATTTATCTAAATTTGATAGTGGTTGGTTCAAGTCTCCCACTAATATGGTTTTACTGTCTATTTCCTCCTTCAATTCTCCTAGTTTCTCTATTAAAATTTTGGATGCTATACCATTTGGTGCCTACATGTTGATTAGTGATATTTTCTCATTGTCTATGCTCCCTTTTAACAGAATATATTTACCTTACCTATCCCTTTTGGTCAGGTCTATTTTTGCTTTGGCTTTTTCAGATATCATGATTGCAACTCCTGCCTTCTGTCAGTTGAGGCCCAAAAGGTCTTACTCCAACCTTTAATTCTTACCTTGTGAGTGTCAACCCGCCTCATATGTGTTTCTTGAAGACAACAAATGGTAGGGTTTTGGATTCTAATCCAATCTGCTATTTGTCTACATTTTATGAGTGAGTTCATCCCATTCACATTCAAAGTTATGATTGTCATTTGTGGATTCACTGGCATTTTGATATCTTCCCCTAGTTCTGACCTTTCTTCTTTAGCTATATACTTTTGAACCAGTGATTTACTTTAGGTCAGTCCACCTAGTCCCCTACCTTGAGATGCTTCCCTTTCTAGCCCCTCCCTTTTCATGCTCCCTTCCCCTCGCTCCTCTCCTTCCCTCCCTTTTTATACTCCCTTCCCCCTTCCCCTCCTTAATTTTCCTTTCTTTCTTTCCCTGTTGGATAAGATAGAATTCAGGATCCCACTGCATCTAGATGTTCTTCCCTCTCTGATTTGATTTCACTAAGAGTAAGGTTTAAGTAATTCCACTTCACGCTCTCTTCCTCTCCTTCTCATATGAGAATTCTTGCACTCCCCTTCCCATGTGTATCTTTATATGGGAAAGATTATGCTATTAATTCCCCCCCCATTTCTTTAAGAAAATGTTAGTGTTATCGACGGTTCCCCCCTCCCTTTTGCTTTCTTTGACCCCACTTTCCCCAAATCTGTATGAGTCTAATGAAGATTAATTTAGATTTTTAAATAAAATTATTTATAGCTTTAATTCCTTCATCTGAAAACTGCTAGTTTACATCCTTTGAACATTTGTCAATTGGGGAATGGCTTGTACTCTTATAAATTTGACTTAGTTATCTACAAGTTTGAGAAACAAGACCTTTATTAGAGAAATTTTATACCCTCCCACCTTTTTATTGTTTCCCTTCTAGTCTTGGTTATATGGGATTCATGTACACAAAAATTAATGAAATCAAAATTATTCATTTTCTATTTTGTAATGTTTTCTATCTCTTGTTTGGTCTTAAATTATTTCCTTTTGCACAGACTCATCAAGAAAACATTCCTCCCTCCCTTGTTTATTATAGCATCACTCTTTATTTCTAAACCATATACCCATTTTGACTTCATCCTGGCATAAGGTATGAGATATTGGTCTCTACCTCATTTCTGCCACACTGTTTTAACAGTTTACACAGTTTACACAGCAGTTTTTATTCAACATTGAGTTCTTATCCCCAAACTTGAATCTTGTCACTTTTTAGGCAGGACTATATTGTTTTGATGTTTCAGCTTTATAGGTCAGTTTGAGATTTGGTACTGCTAGGCCATATTCCTTCATTTTGCCATTTATTCCCTTCATTAAATTCTTACTCTATTGTTCTTCCGGGAGAATTTTGATATTTTTTCTACTTCTAGAAAATATATCTTTGATAGTTTGAATTGTGTGTCACTGAATACGTACATTAATTTAGATACAATTGTCATTTTTATAATTTTTATTAAAGCAGGAAGAAGTTTCAAGGGCTAACATGAGCTAGTTGCACTGTAAACTCTTTTGCACTGGGGCTTGGGGCCTCATTACACTCTGGATCTATATAAGGCATATTCTTTGTGGACTACCTTACACTGGGGTTTGGTGCCTCACTGCAATCTTTTCCAAGAGTTCTAGCCTCCTCTTAGAGTTGCACTGGCCAGCAACTCCATGGATTGCTTTGCATTAGGGTATGGGGCCTCATTACAGGCTTGAGCTAGGGCTTGGAATTTCATGGATTAGGAAAGGGGTGTACTGTTAATCGGCTTAGGCAGGGACTCAGGGTACCAAAATTGACTATGACTAGACCTAAAGCAGTAGGTGGGCAGTTGGCAAGGGTTGCTATTGCCTTGTGCCTTTACTCTTTGGTACAGCTTTGCTGCCAGCTGCACTCTCCTCTCACCACCGTGAAAGAGATCCTCTGTCTACCTTCCAAGTTATTTTCTGCAGGAAAGTTACTGCACTCTGTGCCCTTGTTGGTTCAATCACTCCAAAATTCATTTTGAAATGTTATTTTAGAGTGGTTGGAGAGGATTTTCAGAGCAATTGGAGCTTTCCCTGCTTCTATTCCATCTTAGCTCTACCTCAAATCATCTCTTTTAGGCACAGGATTGTCCAGCAAGTACACAAAGATAGCAGTTCCCAGGGGTCTATCCCTGGCTAGCTGAGAGGACATGGCCAACCAGTCTTTTTGAGGTTGGATACACAGATTTGGTACCTCCCAGTTTAAAGACACTAGGAGGGACCTCTTATGGCCAAGGCTCTGATCAGTCCTGCCTGTGAATTCTGCTGCAGGGAAACAATGTCCAGAGACAACTCAGACAACTATTTCTTTTCTGGAACAACCCTCCCTCCTACTCCAAACAACGTTTCTTCAAGAGTATCTATGGGCACTAGCTCTCTCCCACATGGATCCACAACAGTTGAGTCCAAGGGCATGCTAGACTCTAATCCTTCCTTAGACACTAGCCCCAAAGGGACCTTTTCCCCTTTTCCCACATGGCAGCCATTAGAGAAGGCACAACAACAGGGTGGGAATCTAACACTACTAGACATCCTGAAACAAGTCCAAGTAAGTCTTTTCATACTAGGGTTATTTCCTTCAGAGGAAGTCATCAGCTCACCATTTGCTGTCTTCATCTGACTCCATCTCTACTAGCAAAGATTCCATTTCCATGACAACACACACAGTGGATCCTGCCAATACAATGAAAGCCCATATAAAAGGAATGGACCTATCTTAGCTGGGCTATCTTGAAATAAGGTCCCATTTTCCCATAGCCCTCTTCTTCTCCTTTGTTCCCCCAACATGGATGCAAAGTATACCCATCTTCCTAAAAAAGGAAAAAAAAAACCAGGTACTGTTTTTAGTTTAGTCCATGGTCCTTCATGAACTCTTTTTCTTCTCTGGAAGATCAGAGTCATGTTTGAGTCAGGGAGGTTGATTCATTTCTGCTTTAAGATGAAAAGGAATCATATGTATTTAACATGAAGACATTCCTTTCTCTAGCAATTGCCCATCATGGTCTCTGTTTCTGTCTTCTGGGGAGACTGATTTTCATAGTCACTTTAGTTTCCCACAATCTTCTTGAGAGTAGCCTTGTCATCCTTGGGACTGAAATGACCCTTCCTTTCCTTATCATGGTCAGATGCTTTAGGTATGTAGTAAAATTGGACTGTGGCAAGTGGAAACCTTCAAGGCAGCTAAAAAAGGGAAGGGGATACCAAAGATTAACTTCTGGGAGACCTTACATCTTTACATGTTGCTTTTTATGTGAAAAGACTCTCTGCCTGATGTGCAATAAATGCTCAATAAATGCATACTGAATTAGAGATTGACTGACTTTCCTTTTAGAGAGGCATCAGCAGGAACCTGAGTCTCAGCACCACCACTGTACACCTATCCTGGCATGATGGAATCTATATCTCCAGGAGGGAGCCCCTCCTGCCCTCTACTAGTGTTAGTGCTTCTGGTCTGTAAGAATCTCCCCTCTGCTTCCTCTCCTGGACAAACCTACATGTGCACCCATTCCCTGTTTACTTTTTCTAGGAGTTCTTCATCTCATGAATATTTGTGGAATTATTGTTGGGTTTTGTGTCCTTCTTTCCCTTCAAAGCCACCCTTAGTGTAGCCAACAGAGCAGGTTGGGACCTTGACATAGTCAGGCATAAGTGAGTACTTCAGGTGACTTTTTCCACCCCCCTGGTGTCCTCCAGATCCCTGTTGCCAGACCAGGACTGTGGGTTATCAGCTGTCAACAAAACTAGAGCCATGTGGTCACTACCTGGGGAAAACCAGAAGTTCAGAAATAGTCACCCTGACCAATAGTATGATGTTATTGCTTCAGCCCAGGCTGGATGACTCTGTCTACGACCTCAGGTGTGACTGTCATGGTTCCATCAAGAAGATGGTCATATTTAGTCGAGAAAAGTACCCATTCCCTAGTGCTAAGCCAGGTAATGGGCAAAGGAACCTTTCCAAAGTTGTGTCCTATTTGGGGTTCCCCCAGGAGGCTGAAAGTACCTGAGATTAGTTTTCGACAAGTACCTGAGAGACTCCTCCCTGCTCTTTCAGGTGGAGCTCCTGTACTGGGAAGTCCTGCAGGTAGAGCTACTTCTTGAGTACTGGCTACCATGTCCCAGAATGGAGGGTGCCAGCCTTGCTGGGACATGATTATCCACAGCTGTGCCAATGAAGAGGCTGCCCAGGAGACCCTCTTCCATCCTGTGGATGAGGACTTCTGGCTTTTTCTTCACCACTTGACAAGATTCTTAATGAAACATTTGCCTTCAGGAGGGGCCAGGTGATGCTAGAGGAGGTGCATCGTGGTGGTACTCTGGACAGCTTGACTCAGACACTCTGGGGAGAAGCTGTATCCCAGGAAAGCAACAAGTAAGACAGTGTCACCATGTCCCGCAGTGCTCTGACAGTCTCATCAGAAGCCATTTGCCTACCCACCGCTGAAAGATCCTGAAGGCATCTGCTGGATCCCTGCGAGCTGAGTAAGCGCAAATTTCAAAGTATTAAAGAAAAAAAGGGGAAATGAAGGGATTGGAGAGAACAGCGGTCAGCTGCAGCCATGCTGGGGAACCACCTGCACATCTGAGGCGCTGAAGAGTCCCAGCCTCCCGGGCTGTTCATGCTCTGGCCAGAGCTGGACAGCAATGGCGATGATAACGCCGACAATGACGAGGCAGAGGGGACGGCAGGGGACCCGGATACCCAGCATGCTGTTGAGCCGATTCAAAGGCTCAGCCCACTGGAAGCCTTCTTATGGGCAGCAAATTGTAGAGCGCGAGCTCAAATCACCAGCAGCCAAGATGGCTGGAGTGAGCGCGGCAGCAGGCGCTCCTGCTACCTTCCCGCCAGGCTCCTGCAGGACACTGATGCTGGAGGCGCCAAGCTGCTGCTGGAGCTGACAGAGGCCAGTGCTTGAGATGTACGTGCTTTTTGTTTTATAGTGCCCTGCTGTCTTGTGAGGTCACATATTTCCAGTTTTTGAATTCTGGATCTGAAAGACTGGATGTCATCCCTTTTTTTTCTTTGGTCATCCTTCTCCTTCTGGTCTGATTTTCTTTGAAGGTTGTCTTTCATCCTATTTTCCTCATCTTTCATCTCCTTCGCCTCATTTTCCAGCTGGTTGATTTTGGCTTTCAAGACACTATTTTCTTGTTTTAGTTCAAGTGCCTATGTTTCCCAATTACACATCTTAATTTTTAAGTTCTTTTCCCAATTATCTTCAGGCTCTCTTAATTGTGTTTTGAGTTCTTCACAGTCGGTATCCAATTCACTGGGATTTCTGATTTATCGTTTGCTGATTTCTCCTCCTCTATTCCGTTTAGTGAGTAGAGGCTGTCTATCATAGTTTCTTTCTTCCTTTTCTGTTTTTTGCTAAAATTCATCCCTTCTTTGCCCCCCCCATATTTGTCTGTGCTCTGTTCCTCTCATTTTTTTGGTTTTGGGGCCTTCTGTCTGTCTTCCCTCTTGGAGCTTTAATAGGAGATCTCTTTGTGTAGTCTCTGATGGACATTTGTTGGGATTTGAGCTTCCCTGTCCTCTGGAGGCTTTTGATTGGATTAAAGTCCAGCAGTGAATGCGGATGGGTGTGGATCCTGGGCTTCCCTGAGTTCTGGAGACTTTTGATGGGATTAAGTTTAGCTTAGTTGGGCTGGGTGTGCTCTGAGTCCAAAACCTCCTGGAAGGCTGGGGAAACATGGAGGATCTCCACAGCTCAGGCCAGGCTGACAGGTCTGTGTTCACTCTCTAGCTCCTTCTCCTCTCGCTGTGTTGGATGCTCTAAACTTGGTACAGCCCTGCTCGCAAGGTACTTCTTCCAGACCAGCATCTTTGCCCACCCAGAAGTTCCCACTGCCCCTGGAGTCTCAGCACTCTGGGTGGGAGGGTGGATGGGTCCTGGGACCTTCCTTTTGTCTTCCCCTTAAACCTGAGTATTCTCAGATTCTGGTTTTTCAGAAGGCATACCTGTTGAATTAAGTCCAGCAGGAGGGTTCCTTGGCTCTGTCTTGTTGTTAGGTTTTGTTTTTCAGTCCTCTGGGAGCATTCAGTTTGTGATCGGTTAGGAAGGGTGTTCAGAGGTCTGAACTTCTGCTCCTTCTAGGCCGCCATCTCGACCTCTTGTCTTCTTTAAAGACAAAATGCCCATAGGCATAAGCCCTGTAACCCAGAATCCATTCTTGACCACTAGTCAACTCATCAAAAATCTCTACTTTATTTTGTTCAATTCCCATAATGATGTTCAATTCAGGGGCTGTTATCTATATTTTACAGATGAGGAAAGTGAAAAATTTAAGTATTTATCCCAGGGAAACAGGATTTGAACACAGGTTTCCCTGACTACATGTCTAGCAGACTTATCCTCTGCATCAGCTGGCTGCCATGGATCTACTGTTAGGAACTTTAGTGAAAGTTCTCTCTTTTGGAAATTCCTGGCTAAGTGGAAATCTACAGTTCTTTGAATTGGTAGGAACCTTCAGGAGGGACCTATTAAATTTCTCGGAGAACAAACTGAGACTCAAATAGGGGAAGGACTTACTTTCAAGATCACTCAGTTAGCAAATGTCAGAAATAGATTATGGGGTCTCTAACTCCAAGTCCCAGTTCACAAAGAATAATAAAAATGAAAGGGAACTCAGAAGGCATCTAATCCAACTTTTAAGTAATGGAGAATACTTCCTAGTTGCTGGATAGGGGAGGAAGCTTCATTTAACCTATTTATTTGCTCAACAATCATTTGTTAAATATTTGTATTCACAATACTGGATATGAGAGACTATTTCTACTCTTCACTTTTTTGGTATTATAGACCCTTCTAGCAGGGTGGTGAAACAGAATAATGTTTTTAAGTGCAGAAAAGAAAAAAATATATACCATTACCAAAGGATTCTCAAAAATCAAAAGATTACATAGTAATAAAAACTGCTGTGTAAACTGTGTAAACTGTTAAAACAGTGTGGCAGAAATGCGGTAGAGACCAATATCTCATACCTTATGCCAAGATAAAGTCAAAATCAGTATATGGTTTAGAAATAGTGATGCTATAATAAAAGAAGGGAGGGTGGAAAGATTTCTTGATGGGTCTATGCAAAAGGAAATAATTTATCACCAAACAAGAGATAGAAAACATTACAAAATAGAAAATGAATAATTTTAATTTCATTAATTTTTGAATCCCATATAACCAAGCCTAGAAGGGAAACAAAAAAATGGCGGGAGGGTATAAAAATTTCTCTAATAATGGTCTTGTTTCTCAAACTTGTAGAGAACTAAGTCAACTTTATGAGTACAAGCCATTCCCCAATTGACAAATGGTCAAAGGATGTAAACTAGCAGTTTTCAGATGAAGGAATTAAAGCTATAAATAATTTTATTTAAAAATCTAAATTAATCTTCATTAGACTTATACAGATTTGGGGAAAGTGGGGTCAAAGAAAGGAAAAGGGAGGGGGGAACCGTCAATAACACTAAGATTCTCTTAAAGAAATGGGGGGGGGGACTTAATAGAATAATCTTTCCCATATAAAGATACACATGGGAAGGGGAGGGCAAGAATTCTCATATGAGAAGGAGAGGAAGAGAGCGTGAAGTGGAATTACTTAAACCTTACTCTCAGTGAAATCAAATCAGAGAGGGAAGAACATCTAGATGCAGTGGGATCCCAAATTCTATCTTATCCAACAGAGCAAGAAAGAAAGGGAAATTAAGGAGGGGAAGGGGGAAGGGAGTATAAAAAGGGAGGGAAGGAGAGGGGGGAGGGGAAGGGAGCATGAACAGGGAGGGGCTAGAAAGGGAAGCATCTCAAGGGAGGGGACTAGGTGGACTGACCTAAAGTAAATCACTGGTTCAAAAGGATAAAGCTAAAGAAGAAAGGTCAGAACTAGGGGAAGATATCAAAATGCCAGTGAATCCACAAACTACAATCATAACTTTGAACGTGAATGGGATGAACTCACCCATAAAACTAGACAAATAGCAGATTGGATTAGAACCCAAAACCCTACCATTTGTTGTCTTCAAGAAACACATATGAGGCAGGTTGACACTCACAAGGTTAGAATTAAAGTTTGGAGTAAGACCTTTTGGGCCTCAACTGACAGAAAGAAGGCAGGAGTTGCAATCATGATATCTGAAAAAGCCAAAGCAAAAATAGACCTGACCAAAAGGGATAGGGAAGGTAAATATATTCTGCTAAAAGGGAGTATAGACAACAAGGAAATATCACTAATCAACATGTAGGCACCAAATGGTATAGCATCCAAAATTTTAATAGAGAAACGAGGAGAATTGAAGGAGGAAATAGACAGTAAAACCATGTTAGTGGGAGACCTCAACCAACCACTATCAAATTTAGATAAATCAAACCAAAAAATAAACAAGAAAGAGGTAAAAGAGGTGAATGAAATCTTAGAAAAATTAGAGTTAATAGACATATGGAGAAAAATAAATAGGGACAAAAAGGAATATACCTTCTTTTCAGCACCACATGGCACATTCACAAAAATAGATCATACACTAGGTCACAGAAACATGGCACTCAAATGCAGAAAAGGAGAAATAATGAATACAGCCTTTTCAGATCACAAGGCAATAAAAATATTGATCAGTAAGGGTACATGGAGAGCCAAATCAAAAATTATTTGGAAATTAAATAATATGATACTCCAAAATCTGTTAGAGAAGAAATCCTAGAAACAATTAATAATTTCATTGGGGAAAATGACAATGGTGAGACATCCTTTCAAACCTTATGGGATGCAGCCAAGGCCGTACTTAGAGGAAAATTCATATCCCTGAGTGCATATATTAACAAAATAGGGAGGACAGAGATCAAGGAATTGGAAATGCAAATCAAAAAACTTGAGAAAGAACAAATTAAAATCCCCCAGAAGAAAACAAAACTAAAGATCCTAAAAATTAAGGGAGAAATTAATAAAATCAAAAGTGACAGAACTATTGAGCTAATAAACAAGACTAGAAGCTGGTACTTTGAAGAAACAGACAAAATAGACAAAGTACTGGTCAATCTAATTTAAAAAAGGAAAGAAGAAAGGCAAATTAACAGCATCAAGGATGAAAAGGGGGATCTCACCTCCAATGAAGAGGAAATTAAGGCAATCATTAAAAACTACTTTGCCCAACTATATGGCAATAAATATACCAACCTAGGTGATATGGATGAATATTTACAAAAATATAAATTGCCTAGACTAACAGAAGAATGAATAGATTTCTTAAATAATCCCATATCAGAAAAAGAAATCCAACAGGTCATCAAAGAACTTCCTAAGAAAAAATTCCCAGGGCCTGGCGGATTCACCAGTGAATTCTATCAAACATTCAAAGAACAGATAACTTCAATACTATACAAACTATTTGACATAATAAGCAAAGAGGGAGTTCTACCAAACTCCTTTTATGACACTAACATAGTACTAATACCAAAGCCAGGCAGGCCAAAAACAGAGAAAGAAAATTATAGACCAATCTCCCTAATAAATACAGATGCAAAAATCTTAAAAAGGATACTAGCAAAAAGAGTCCAGCAAGTGATCAGAAGGGTCATCCATCAGGATCAAGTAGGATTTATACAGGGATGCAGGGCTGGTTCAATATTAGGAAAACTATCCACATAATTGACCACATCAACAAGCAAACCAACAAGAACCACATGATTGTCTCAATAGATGTAGAAAAAGCCTTTGATACAATACAACACCCATTCCTACTGAAAACATTAGAAAACATAGGAATAGAAGGGTCTTTCCTAAAAATAATGAACAGTATATATCTAAAACAATCAACTAATATCATCTGCAATGGGGATAAACTAAATCCATTCCCATTAAGATCAGAAGTGAAACAAGGATGCCCATTATCACCTCTATTATTTGACATTGTATTAGAAACACTAGGAATAGCAATTAGAGAAGAAAAAGAAATTGAAGGCATTAAAATAAGCAAGGAGGAGACCAAATTATAGCTCTTTGCAGATGACATGATGGTCTACTTAAAGAATCCTAGAGACTCAACCAAAAAGCTAATTGAAATAATCAACAACTTTAGTAAAGTTGCAGGATACAAAATAAACCCACATAAGTCATCAGCATTTCTATATAATTTCAACACAGCTCAGCAGCAAGAACTAGAATAAGAAATCCCATTCAAAATTACCTTAGACAAAATAAAATACTTAGGAATCTATCTCCGGAGACAAACACAGGAACTATATGAACACAACTTCAAAACACTTTCCACACAACTAAAACTAGAATTGAACAATTGGAAGAACATTAACTGCTCATGGGTAGGATGAGCCAATATAATAAAAATGACCATCCTACCCAAACTCATCTATTTATTTAGTGCCATACCCATGGGAATTCCAAAAAAATGTTTTTACTGATTTAGAAAAAAACATAACAATGTTCGTTTGGAAGAACAAAAGATCAAGAATATCCAGGGAAATAATGAAAAAAAATACAAAGGAAGGGGGCCTTGCAGTCCCAGATCTGAGACTATATAATAAAGCAGCGGTCACCAAAACAATCTGGTACTGGCTAAGAGATAGAAAGGAGGATCAGTGGAATAGACTGGGGTCAAAAGACCTCAGCAAGACAGTATATGACAAACCCAAAGATCCCAGCTTTTGGGACAAAAATCCACTATGTCATAAAAACTGCTTGGAAAATTGGAGGACAGTGTGGGAAAGATTAGGTTTAGATCAACACCTCACACCCTACACCAAGATAAATTCAAAATGGGTGTATGACTTGAACATAAAGAAGGAAACTATAAGAAATTTAGGCGAACACAGAATAGCATACATGTCAGACCTTTGGGAAGGGAAAGACTTCAAAACCAAGCAAGACTTAGAAAGAGTGACAAAATGCAAAATAAATAATCTGGAATACATCAAATTAAAAAAGTTTTTGTAAAAAAAAAAAAACCAATGTAACCAAAATCAGAAGGGTAGCAACAAATTGGGAAACAATCTTCATAAAAACCTCTGACAAAGGTTTCATTACTCAAATTTACAAAGAACTAAATCAATTGTAAAAAATTAAACCATTCTCCACTTGATAAATGGGCAAGGGACATGAACAGGAAGTTGTCAGCCAAAGAAATCAAAACTATTAATAAGCACATGAAAAAGTGCTCTACATCTCTTATAATCAGAGAGATGCAAATCAAAACAACTCTGAGGTATCAGCTCACACCTATCAGATTGGCTAACATGACAGCTATGGAAAGTAATGAATACTGGAGGGGATGTGGCAAAGTGGGGACACTAATTCATTGCTGGTGGAGTTGTGAATTGATCCAGCCATTCTGGAGGTCAATTTGGAATTATGCCCAAAGGGTGATAAAAGACTGTCTGCCCTTTGATCTAGCTATAGCACTGCTGGGTTTGTACCCCAAAGAGATAATAAGGAAAAAGACTTGTACAAGAATATTCATAGCTGCACTCTTTGTGGTGGCCAAAAATTGGAAAACGAGGGGATGCCCATCAATTGGGGAATGGCTGAACAAATTGTGGTATAAATTGGTGATGGAATTCTATTGTGCTCAAAGGAATAATAAAGTGGAGGAATTCTGTGGAGTCTGGAACAACCTCCAGGAAGTGATGCAGAGCGAAAGGAGCAGAACCTGGAAAACATTGTACACAGAGACTGATACATTGTGATACAATCGAAGGTGATGGACTTCTCCATTAGAGGCTATGCAATGTCCCTGAACAATCTGCAGGGATCTAAAAAATACTATCCACAAGCAGAGGATATACTGTGGGAGTAAAAACACCAAAGAAAAGCAACTGCTTGACTACAGGGGTGTAGGGAATATGACTGAGGAGAGACTCTAAATGAACACTCTAAAGCAAATACCAACAACAGGGAAATGGGTTCGAGTCAAGAACACATGTGATAACCAGTGGAATCATGCATCAGCTATGGGAGAGGGAAAGGTGGTGGGAGCGGGGGCGGGGAGGAAAAGAAAATGATCTTTGTTTCCAGTGAATAATGTTTGGAAATGACCAAATAAAATAATGTTTAAAATAAAAAAAAAAGTTGTGACAAATGTCCATCAGGTCATACGTTTTTAAAAATGCCATACAGCAACTCATGTGTAAAAAATGATAGTGTGTTTGCTTGCTATTGTAATTAACTGGGCTATTGATAATTTTGGGGATATTGATACCTATTGATTCCTTTTTTGTCTTTCATAGTGTAGCAAACTTTCAACTGGGTAAATGCTTCATTGCTTAGATGATTTTAATTGGTCCCTAATTCAAGGACCTGTTATAGATTTATTTTTCCTTTACTTGGAATTTTTACACATAAGACTTTGATAGTCTATATTTTCATCCAGAACTTTTATTTTTTATTTGGATTTTCTGATGTCTTTTTAATTTCTCTTGCCAATTGATTCATATACCTAATAACTCGGCTATGCATCCCTAAATGATCCCTGTGTTTTTCAATCACCCTCTTCAAGGGGGAATGTAAAAATATTATTTTAAATTGCAAAGTTTAAATTCCTTTTGAGAAGAATTTTAGGTTAGGAACATGCTAACTTCCCGAATCCAGAAACTGAACTGTTTGGAGAAGACACCACGAAGATGCCTCCAGATCACAAGCTTCATGAGATGATTAAGAATGAACTTTGGGTGTGGTTGATTGAACATTTATTTGTATGTATACTTTCATGCCAAAGGGAACTGCCCCCTTGCTGGCTTTTTGTCAATGAGCCTAGCAATTATTGGTTTTGTTCTTTTTTTCCTCTTAACCTCAAATTATTGTAATCTTTAAGTTGATTATGTTTTCATGAACTTTTTGGGGAAATTCTTCACAATAGAATTAAATGGGGTATTTAAAATTGGAGATTTGAACCCCAGACTTCAATTCACAGAAGTCCTTGATAGTTCTCAGAATTCCCTAAAATCTCACCTGAGTGCTCACATGGGCCAAGAATAAAATGGGTATTTAAATTGACTGTACCACCTACTTGGTCTCTCTGCCTCCATTTCTAAGCACATGCAGCTCTCGACATAGCAGGCAAGATGTAGAGTAAGTGGTTGTGAAATGGCTCTCTGACTAGGCACATGCTTTCCTATTTTGTATTTTTTAATTTCTTAAATCTTAAATAAACCTCATAAAGATATAATACTTTTAGCAGAAAAACTAATTTTAAATTTAACAATAAATAATATAAAGTTGTTTTAAAGGATAATAGCTATACGAGCTAGCATTTATATAGCACTTTAAAATTTCTAAGGCACTATACATGTATTCTCATTTGAACTTCACAATAACCCTAAGAGGTAAGTGCTATTATTATTATCCCTATTTTACAGATCAAGTAGTTGAGGAAGACAGATGAGAAATGGCTTGTCCAGGATCACACAGCTAATAAATTTTTGAGGTTGTAGTTGAACTCAGGCCTTCTTGATGCCAGGTCCTAGCCTGTATCCACTGGAATCACCTAGTTGCTTCAGTCTAAATAGAGTGTTTGACTTTGAGGCAGGAAGAGCCAAGTTAAAATCCCACTTTAGATACTTAATAGATATGTGACTTTGGTCAAGTCATTCAACTTTTCTTAGACAGTACTGACTTCATGTGGTTGTTGTGAGCAAGAATGAGATAATGTTCAGTACTTTTCCACCTTAAAGTATTGACTCTAATTATTTTTCCCTTTTTAATTATTTTTCCCTTTTCTTTCCTTTATCAGCTTGAAGCTCTACTCAGAAAAAGCAGTATTTGCTCTCTCTATTCTGGATACAGAGTGATATCTTTGGGGTGAGATTCCAAGGGCTGATAGCTGTTTGGTTGAGGGTATATAGTCTTGGATTCCAGTCAAACAGCAAAAGTTGACCAGACAACAAAGGCAACTTATCCACAGACTTCTTCCATTTTCCAATTCCCCAAATTGCTTCATCTCCACCACTCTGGTTTGGGTTCTTGTAGCAATGATTCTCCTAAAACTTGATTTAGAACAAATTCTCTAGTGCTCTTTGATAAAGTTCTTTGGTTGCTCAGCATTCCTATCCCTACTGTAGATATGGAAGTTCATCAGTCCCCCCAGGGTCACTGTCACCTTTTCCCATGGTGGATGAGGCATGCCAATTTCATTGCCCTCATATGTATGAAATCCACTAGATGTCCCTGCAGCTATCTCAGAAGTTTCTATCAACATTTCTTAGTTCCAAGAAAGAAGGATTGGCAAAAGGAGTGGATGCTGTATGCCTCCACTGGAGACAACATAGTATCCCCTTTCGGGGGAAGAAAAAGGGTTTACTGGGAGCTGAGCAAGCTGACAAAAGGAATTTCTAAGCTTGACCCCTGGACCTTGGACAAGAATAGTCTCTACCTCAATGGTGAGTAGCTGTGCTCTGAAGGTGAACCATTCTTGTCTTTCCTCCACCCCATCTTTGTACAATGCTAATATTGTCATCTTTAACTTCTTGTCCTCACTCTATGTAGGCCCTGGTTGCCCCTAGAAACTTTTCTCTCATCCTTCTCTTGTTTAGCCAACTGAGTAAGATAGACTCTACTCATACCTATTCCCCTAATTTGCCATTCATTCTTGGTTAATATTACCTAGTGGCAGCTATGGAGATGATCAGAAATGGGATTTTGGGTGTCAATGTCACCTTACGCTAAAATTGGTCTTGGCTTTGTGGGATTTAGCCATTCTTGCCCAAAGTACATATTTGGGTAAAATCCATATACCATATATTATTTAACAATATTCCAAACTCCTGATACATATTTCATTTCATATTTACAGATTAAAACTTCTTCAGTGCTCATAACATTTTCACTTATGAGCACTAAAGCTCAGATTATACAAAATCTTAGTGTTTCATCATATCTTCTAAAAAGCTGGTACTAAATTCTCATACACTTCATTAAAAAACAGCCAGCAGTTTCTAGGAGTTTGCTTCTCATCTCTTTCTTAAAAGAAAACTCCATCTGCCCATCTGACTCCTTACTTATTTCATTGACATTAATCAATTCCCAATTTACATCATTGAACCATTGCTCTCTTTAAATCTCAGTGAGAACAGACAATTCTCAACAATGAATCACCTTTATATTCTCTTCACTCAGTTCCATGAGAATATTTGGGAATCACTTGTGATTTTTCCAAGAGTGCATACATCGACCTTGAAATGAACTCTACTTAAAAATCTAATGGAGATCCAATATCATTTTATGTCCTTCCCCATTCCCCCTCTGTGTCCAGCATAGAGGAAAGGAGGAAGCATCTGACAGATCTTTTTTCCAACTGTAGGGCAAAATCCCTTGTCACCGAGTTAAGCTATCTTTGAATTCAAGAAAATCAAAATTCATATCTAAGTGCCTTCTTCTTGAATCTCTTAACTCATTCTCTTGTCTTTCAACTTATGTTCAATAATTGGGGAGAGGATTTTCAGGTTAAGATGGTCCCAGAGTAGAAGCATGGCTCTTCTTCTCCTCACTTGCGACCAAGATACAGAAGGTTGAAAGGAGAAAACCAAAGGCATACAAAGTGAAGGAGCTCCAACATAGGGCACAGAACAGACAGAAGGCAAAATGTGGGCATTTCTCCACTAAAAGGGGGGAAATTTACTCCCACCAGGGAATGAATTCATCACTCCTACCTCATTCCACCTACGGCACCAGAGTTGGAGCCGGCACTGGGAAAATTCTGGGTTCACAGAGGGTGACAAGTTGAAGTCAGCACAGACTTACCCCTAAGAGAAACGAGACTTAGGACCCCATAAGGCTGAGGAAAAGTGGATATAGGGCATGGAGGTTGGACAGAGAAGGGGTGACTCATAGCAGACACTGCAGAGATTATAAGGAAAGCCTCTGGGTAAAAAACCATTTCACAACTCAATATAGAGTATTGTCTACACTCCACACCCAGATGTCTGTGGGGCAGTTTTTAAGTTCTCAGGGGCTAGATGTGCTCCTAAGAACATTGAGACATAGGTCCCCAGGAGGCTGAGGAACACGGAGCTTGGAAAAAGAGATTGCACAGAGCTGCTTATAGCAGACACTGCTGCAGAAACTTGAAAAATAGCCTCAGGGCAACAACCTATCTGGAGCTCAATACAAAGATTGCCCATCTTGCTCAATTAGCCTTCTGAACAGGAGGGAACTGAGAAATGGCCACCAATTCCCAAGAACTACAATCCACAACCACTAAAAAAAAGGATGAAAGAAAGAAAACACTTAACTCTTGATAATATTCATGTAGAAAAATCCTGACTAAAGAGGAGATATTGGAAGAAGACAAACAAGAAAATACACTTAAATCCTCCAAAAAAAATAGGTCACAAGTTCTTGAAGAGTTCAAACCTGAGATTATGAGAAAGATGAAAAAGTTTTGGAAGAAAAGTGGGAAATAATTCAAAGAGAAAATAAGAATTTCAAAGACAGAATATCCCACTTGGAAAATGAAGCCCAGAAATCAAAGGAAATAAATAAATTGAAGTCCAGAAATGACCTGCTGGAATCCATGAAAAGCAGGATAGATCAAACTGATAAGAAAAATCAAAAGATGTTAGCTGAAAGCCAGTCATTAAAAACTTGAATTGGGCAAGTAGAAACCAAGGATCTCAAAAGACAGCAAGAATTAATAAAGCAATGTCAAAAGATTGACAGATTAGAAGGAAACAAAATATCTCAAGAGGGTGTTTGACTTGGAATAGAGACCTAGGAGAGAAAATTTGAGAATTATAGGCCTCCCTTAAACCATGGAAATAAACCGAAAACTTGACATTTTACTACAAAAAATTTCCAAGAAAACTGCCCTGATGTTCTTCAATAAGAGAGCAAAATAGACCTAGAAGAGTCCATAGATCACCCTCTATTTTAAATCCTTGAAAGACAACACCCAGAAGTTCTAATAGGTTAACACTCAAACCTTACTCTCAGTGGAATCAATTCTGAGAGGGAAGAGCATCTAGATCTATTGGAGGATCAAAGTCTATCTTTCCCTATAGGGAAGTTGAGAGGGGGGAAACTAGGCAGGGGAGTGAGGTAGGAAGAATAGCAGGGAGGGAAAGAGAGGGAGGGGGTAATTTAATAAACTCTAAAATATAAAAGGGGAATAAAAAGGGAGGGAGAGAAAGGGAAATTTGGGAAGGAATCAATACTAAGGAGGAAGAGTGGGGAGGTGGTACCTTTAAAATACCCTAAAGAATAATGAGGTAATAAGAAGGGAGGTAATGAAAAGGAACTAAAATAAGGTTGAGGGTTATGGGGACTGAATAAAAAATAACACTAGTATAGAAGGAAAGAGTGAATGAAAGAAATGGCAGGACAAGCATATGAAATAAAAATTTTGGGGAATACACAGGTAGTAATCATAATGCTGACTGGATTGGTTTGAACTCATCCATTAAATGGAAGTAAGTAACAGAGTGGATTAGAAACCAAAATCCTACCATATGTTTTCTACAAGAAATGCACATAAGACAGGTAGACACACACAGAGTAAAGGTAAAAGACTGGAGCAAAATCTATTGGGCATCCACTGAGGAAAAGAAGCAATGAGTAACATTCATGATATCTGACAAAGCCAAAGTAAACATAGATCTAGTTATAAGACACAGGGAAGGCAATTACATCCTGATAAAAGGCAGGTTAGAAAATGAGGTGATAGCAGTGCTCAACAGGTGTGCATCAAATAGTATAGTATCCACATTTCTAAAGGAGATATTGGTGGAGCTCAAAAAGGAAATAGATAGTAAAATTATACTAATGGGAGACCTGAACCTTGTTCTATCAGATCTAGATAAATCAAACCAAAAATAAATGAGAAAGTGGTAAGAGATGTGAATGAAATCTTAGAAAAATTCGAGTTAATAGATATGTGGAGAAAAATAAATGAGGACAAAGATGAATAAGCCATCTTTTCAGCAGCACATGGTATGTTCAGAAAGATTGGCCATGTACTAGGGCAAAAAAAATATGGCAAAAAAGTGCAAAAGATCAGAAATAATAAATGCCAGCTTTTCACATCATAAAGCAACAAAAAATAATAATTATTAAGAGTACATGGAGATGCAAATGAAAACCTAACTTGAAATTAAATAATATGATTCTCCAAAAGTGGTTAAAGGAATTATCACAGAAACAAGTAATACTTTCATTAAAGGGAATGACAATGGTGAGACATACTTTAAAAATCTATGGGATGCAGCCAAAGCAGTGCTCAGGGGGAAATTTATATCCTTGAGTGCATGTTTGTGCAAATTTGGGAGGGCAGAGGTCCATGAATTGGGCAGGCAAATTAAAAAACTAGAAAGTGAACAAATGAAGAATACCCAGATGCAAACTAAATTAGAGATCCTAAAAATTAAATGAGACATTAATAAAAATGAAAGTAAAAGAACTATTGAATTAATAAATAAGACTAGAAGCTGGTACTTTGACAAAACAAATAAAATTGATAAAGTACTGGTCAAGTTAGTAAAAAAAAGGAAAGAAGAAACCCAAATCAACAATAACAAAAATGAAAAGGGAGATGTCACCTCTAATGAAGAGGAAATTAAGGGTATCCCTAAAAAGTGTTTTTCCAAATCATATGGCAATAAATATGGCAATCCCGGTGATATGGATGAATATTTACAAAGTATAAATTGCCTAGTTTAACAGAAGAAGAAATAGAATAGTTAAATAATCCCATATCAGAAAAAGAAATTGAGGAAGCCATCAAAGAACTCCCTAAGAAAAAATAAGCAGGACCAGATGGATTCACAAGTAAATTCTATGATACATTCAAAGAACAATTAATCCCAATACTATAGAAATGATTTGACAGAGTAAGCAAAGAAGTTCTACAAAATTCTTTTTATGACCCCAATAGGGTTCTGATTCCAAAGTTAGGTAGATCAAAATCAGAGGAAGAAAACTACAGACAAATCTCCATAATGAACTAGAAGTAAAAATCCTAAATAGTATACTAGAAAAAAACTCCAACAGTGATTATGAGTGTTGTTCATTATGATATGGTAGCATTTATACCAGGAATGCAAGGATGGCTCAATATTAGGAAAACCATTCATATAATTGACCATCTCAACAAGCAAACCAACAAAAATCACATGATTATCTCAAGAGATGCAGAAAAAGCCTTTGACAAAATATAACACTTATTCCTATTAAAAACATAAGAAGGTATAGGAATAGAATAGCCTTTCCTAAAAATAACAAACAGTATAAATTTAAAACCATCAGCCAGCATCATCTGCAAGGGAGATCAATTAGAAGCATTACCAATAGTAAAAGAAAGTGAAGCAAGGATGTGCCCATTATCAACTCTATCTTTTAACATTGTACTAGAAACACTAGCAGTAGCAATTAGAGAAGAAAAAGAAATTGAAGGTATTAAAATGGGCAGTGAGGAGACCAAGCTATCACTCTTTACTGATGATATGATGTTCTACTTAAAGAATCCTAGAGAATCCACTAAAAAGCTAGTGGAAATAATCAACAACTTTAGCAAAGTTGCAGGATACAAAATAAACACACTTAAATCATCAGCATTCCTAAACATTTCCATCACATCCTGGCAGCAAAAGTTAGAAAGACAAATGCCATTTAAAATTTCCCTAGACAATATAAAATACTTTGGATGCTATCTGCCCAGACAAACACAAGTATTGTATCAATACAAGAACAAATCACTTTCCACACCATAATAACTAAATCTAAAGAATTGGAAAAATATTAATTGCTAATGGGTAGGATGAGTTTACATAATAAAAATGACAATTCTACCAAATTAATTTACTTATTCAGTAGCATACCTATCAAACTACCAGGAAACTTTTTTACTGAATTAGAAAAAAAAATAACAAAGTTCATTTGGAAGAATAAAAGGTGAAGAATAGGAAAGGAAAAAAGGAAAAAAATGTGAAGGATGGGGGGCTAGTAATACCAGATCTAAAACTGTACATTAAAACAGTGGTCATCAAAACATTTTGGAACTGGTTAAGAGACAGAAGGGAAGGTCAGTGGAATAGACTAGGGGAAAATAATGTCAGCAAGACAGTGTATGATAAACCCACAGGATTTTGGGACAAAAACCCACTATTTGACAAAAACTGTTGGGAAAATATGGGAAAAAAGCATGGGAGAAATTAGGTTTAGATCAATACCCTACACCAAGATAAATTCAGAATGGGTGAATGACTTCAATATAAAGAAGGAAACTATAAGTAAATTAGGTGAACACAGAGTAGTATACTTGTTAGATCTTTGGGAAAGGAAAGCTACCAATCAAAAGTTAGAAAAAAAATTATAAAATACAAAATAATTAATTTTGATTACACTAAATTAAAAAGTTTTTGTACAAACAAAACCAATGCAACCAAAATTCCAAGGGAAGCAATAAATTGCTTAAAAATCTTTATAAGAAAAAAGTCTGACAAAGATCTAATTACTTAAATATATAAGGAGATAAGATAAAATGTACAAAATTGTACAAATTGTACAAAATTGTGCACAAAATCAAGCCATTCCCCAATTGATAAATGGACATGGGATATGTTTAGGCAATTTTCAGATAAATAAATAAAACTATCAATAAGCATGTGAAAAAGTGTTCTAAGTATCTTAAAGTTAGAGAAATGCAAATCAAAACAATTCTGAGGTATCACCTCACACCTAGCAGATTGGTTAACCTGACATCAAAGGAAAATAATAAATATTGGAGGGGTTGTTGCAAAATTTGGATATTAATACATTGCTAATGGAGTTGTGAATTGATCCAACCATTCTAGATGACAGTTTGGAACAATGCTTAAAGTGAATCCAAAGACTGTCTGCCCTTTGATCCAGCCATACCACTGCTGGGTTTATACCCCAAAGAGATCATAAGGAAAAAGATTTGTAAAAAAATATTTGTAGCCATGCTCTTTGTGGTGGCAAAATATTGTAAAATGAGGAGAAGTCCTTTGTTTGGGGAATGGCTGAATAAATTGTTGTATCTATATGTGATGGAATACTATTGTACTCTAAGGAATAATGAAGTGGAGGAATTCCATGTGAACTGAAATGACCTCCAGGAATTGATGGAGAGTGAAATGAGCATAATTAGGGGAACTATACACACACACACACACACACACACACACACACACACACACATACACACACACACACATACACACAGAGTGTGATACACTGTGGCACAATCGGATATAATGGACTTCTCTAGTAGCAGTAATGCAAAAATCCAGGACAATTCTGAGGAATTTATGAGAAAGAATGCTATTCACCTCCAGAGAAAGAACTTTGTAAGTTGAAACACGGAAGAAAAACAACTGCTTGATCATATTCTTCTATGGGGACACGATTGGGGATGTAGACTCTAAGCAATTACTCTAATGCAAATATTATTATAATTGATCCATGACATATGTAAAACGCAGTAGCATTACTCATTGGTTATGGGAGGGCCAGAGGAAGGAGAGTTAAAGAACATGAATTATAACCATGGAAAAACATTCTAAATTAATGAAATAAAAATTTTCAACTCTAAAAAAATAAGAAAAGAGAAGAATGTCGGAGAGATAGCGTTACGTCGCCAATCACATAGTTGCTTCTTCCCAACCTCCCTTGAGGCACATACATCACAACACAGTTACAAAAACAGACAACAGTTCACATAAACTTTGAGATGTATTTCAGCAGTGTTCCCAGGAAAAAAGGTTGGTTCAACAGTCTCATTCAGCAATTTTCACAGTTCTGTCCTACAGGCTTCAACAGCATAGTCTCCTCTGATTATAACAATTCTTTCTTTGGATGCAGCTCACATTGCCTGTCATACATCTTTCAGGGTTGTCCCAGATCATCGAATTGCTGAGAGTAGCCAAGTTTTTCACAATCGATGATCCTAGAATATTGCTTGTACTGTGGGAGTAAATATATATACTTACTCCCTGGTCTGATTATTTTGCCCTTCTTCAGTTCATGCTGATCTTTCTTGCTTTTTCTGAAATCATCTTGTTTATCATTTCTTATAGCACAATAGTATTCCTTCACCAAAGTGTAGCATAATTTGTTCAGCCATTCCCCAACTGTTGCAAATGCTCAGTTTCCAGTTTTTTACCATCACAAGAAGAGCTGCTTTAAGTATTTTTGTACAAATAGGTCCTTTCCCTTTTTAAAATGTTCTCTTTGGGATGAAAACCGAGTAGTACTATTGCAGGATCAAATGTATGTACAGTTTTCTATCCCTTTGGATACAGTTGCAAATTGCCCTCCAGAATGGTTGGATCAGTTCACAACTCCATCACCACTATATTGATGTCTTAGCATTGTATTGATATTCAGCATTGGTGAGTTTGGCTGAAGAATCATTCTGTGCTACATAGATTTTTACTAATTACATATAATAACACTTTCTCCCAACCTTGTTCCAAAATGATAAGATCCAAATGATCGTTTCTTCACTCCCTTATCCTGGAGATGGAGCAACTTGATGTGTTTTATATATGCATTTATCATGTAAAACCTACTTCCATATTGTTTATTGTTGTAAAAGAATACTCATAAGTCAAAATCCTAAAATAAAAATCCAATTAAAGTGAAAAATATAATCTTCATTCTGACTCAAAAAGTTCTCTAGAAGATGATAGCATTAGTTGTCATAAGTCCTTTGGAATTTTCCTGGATCACTATATTGCTGAGAGTAGTCAAATTTTTCATTGGTGATCATCCCAAGCTATTGCTGTGTGTTGTAAACCTTAAAATTTCTTAGACTTATGAATGTTGAAAATTTCCCCATTGGGAAATTTCATACTTGAAAAATTTCCTACTGATAGTAAGAACTCTATTGGAATGTGAAAACCCTTGGCATGGTCCTTTTCCTCCCTACTTAAGACTACTTTAGGACAGAAACCTTTTGCTAAACAATGGAAAGGGCTTTGACCTATGCTTAAGCATAGAACAGGAAGTTCTTTGAGTCATGATTGATTTTAGAATTGATACAATAGAGATACTTGGAATGACAGAACCAGCTCTTGGAACTTCCAATCTCCACCCTGCTCAGTCTAACAGGATTTAGGAAGGGCTGCAGCATAGATCAAGATTTAATTATTTGAGAATATGACCTACAACAGACATGTGCAAAGGAAACAGACCTCTGGGTGGTCCTGGGTTAAGCTAGAGCCACCATTGGCACAGGGGAGACATCAACAGTGATTGGTAGATGTGAGAACTGAGGGGAGGGAACTTAGATGGTTTCCTTAAAGATAGCAGGGTCTGAGGAGAGAAGGGGGAGGTTTTTCTCTGAGCGAGGTGGCTCTGAAGGAAGACTGAGGAGGTTGCTCTGTGGGAGGACCAGGAGAGAAGGCTGGCTCTGAAGGAGGAGAATTCTCTGGAAACATTTCTTGAAAGGAGGCTCTCTTGAAGGTGGAGCCTGAGGTTGGCATGAGAAGCCTTACCTAGAGAGATCTTGGGTGAGTGATAAAACCAACTGACTGATTTATTCATTCTTATTCCTTTCTTACTTTCTCTCTTTTTCTATTGATTAATCAGTGTATTATAAATTAAATTTCTCTATAAAACCCAGTTGGCTTGGGCATATTCATAAATTGGGAATATATTTCCTGATGACCATCTTATATTTATATAAAACCAAGACACAGTAGAAAACATATTTCAGCAGTCATAATTGATATATATATATATATATATATATATATATATATATTTCCTTTGCTCCCAAACATTTTAATTATCACAGTTAATGGCTGACCATGAATTTGATGAGAAAATCCTCAAAATATGTCTGTTAAATATCTTTCCTTTATTTTTTTTTGCTTTATTACTTGCATATCAGTCAGTTTTGTTTTCTTTTTTTTTTAACTTGACTTCAAATTTACAGCTGCAAGAACGGGTGAGTAAAAAACCTTTTTTCTCCTTAAATTAAGCTGTTTTAAATCTCAGCAACAGGACCCTAAAGTCCTGGCTGGAAGAGCTGTTTCTAAATATCCTTTCCCTTAAGGAACAACTTCCTAGATTAGAAAAAAAATCCTGTGGAAAGTTTGTTGCTTTGCCCTGCTCCCCACATGTTTTGTGAAGACTGTTAGAGAAAGAATTACTATATATATATATATATATATATATATATATATATATATATATATATATATATATATAAATGAGTACTACATTCTTTGACATTTATATGGCAGCTGAAGAATTAGGGGCATTGAGGAATGCAGGATACCTCCAAATTTTTATATTAATAGGTACTGTCATTTTTGTACTCCTCAATACTATATTTAGAGATGCTAAAATAAAAAAATATTGAGGATAAAATAGAAAAAATTGAGGATAAAATGCAAGCCCAATTAGAAGATCTAAAATGTTTCTTACAGGATCAATTGGCAAAAACCCACTCTACCAGAAACAGACCTGTTTCTGAACCTTTGAATGAGGAAAATTTCCTTCCCTGAAATAGAGATGGAAAACACCTTCCCTATAGCCCAGTTAACAGACTGCTTCTCTCGTGCAGTGCAAATCTTGACTGAATTTAATCCCCAAAACCCTTCCCCTGCAGTCCCAGTTTCTCATGTTCCCTCTCCTACAAAAAACCAAATTCCAACGCAAAGGAGATCTTGTCCTCCTAGAGAAACCTGTCTTTGTCAAACTGACCCACAGGTACAAAATTCAACTAGAGGCCTGTTTCCTCTAAGAGAAGTACCTGAAATAGGACGCAATGCGGATGTGGTGACTTTAAGACATAGGATACCTTTTACTGCACAAGAAATAAATGAATTTACACGAAATATTCCCACACATGAACAAGATCCTTTCCTAGTAGCAAAAAAGATGGGAGACATATTTTTTTTCAGTATAATCCATCTTACAAGGACTTTGAGAACTTGCTTTGGCTTTTTTAAGTGAACGTGAAAAAAATAAAATAATTGCTCATGTCAACAAAACCCGGGGGCTTAATGCAGCACATTGGCCATCTCAGGATCCCGAATGGGACTATAACAATCCTGAGGATTATCTACAACTATACCGTTGTAGAGAGGCCATCCTCACGGCAATGAAGGAATGTGCAGACAGTACAGATAAGTGGATGGAACTTGAAAAAATTAAGCAAAAGGAGGACGAAACACCCTCCAGATTCATGGACAGAATAATCGAGTTTGGGGACAGATACTTAGATTGGGACCTAACTAAAGAGAGTAGCTTAAGACAAGTTAGAAGGATCTTTGTAAATAACTCTTGCAAAGCAATTAAGAATTATTTTAGAACACAATGCCCAAGATGGTCAGATATGGACCTTGAAGAATTGTGAAAAACAGCTATATATGTTTTAAAGGGAAACAAAGAAAAGGAGGAAGAAAATAATGATGACATGGAGGAAATGAAGAAAAAATGAGATATTTAATAGATAGGATAGCTAAATTAGAATGTGGGCATGATAATGAACCAACGACAATTGCCCCTCTCCAGAAATCCAATTATCAATCCATTACTTGCCACTTCTGTGAGAAGAAGAGCCACAAAATGATGGAATGTAGAACCTTTCTTAAGATGATTGGAAGAAATACACAGTTTAATAATAGCTTTAGAAATAATAACTATAGAAATGATGATAATGGTCATAGAAACCAGAATTCTAGAAATTATAATAATGACTATGGAAATAACTATAATGAATACAGAAATAAGAACTTCAGAAACCAGAATTATAGAAATAGGAATTAAGAAAATAATGACAATGCTCCAAATGAAGAAAATTATAATGATAATGAACAACACCAATATATGAGAAATGGTGCTCATCCAAAAAATACTCGAGGTACTAATGACCCTCAGAGAGGTGCCCTTCAGGGGGGTGCCCAAGGAATATCTCAAACATAATGATGGTGTTCGGGGGGGGGCTGGGGCACAGGAATCAGAGGATACAACCTTTGATTTCCTGGACCCTGAAGTCCTACTACCCGTTGTCCCTATCCACTGCCCCCCCATAGTAATGAACCCTATGTTACCTTAAAGGTGGGTAACACCTATTATGATTGTCTACTAGACACCGGAGCTTCCTGGTCTGTATTAAAGAGAACACCTGATTTACAATGTTATTCTGTTGGCTCAGAGAATGTAATGGGAGTATCAGGAATAACCCAAAGAGTTAAAAGACTTCCTCCTAGAATGGTGTCTGTAGGACCCCTAGAGGTACAACACTCCTTCCTTTTGATGCCTGACTCCCCTTTAAATTTGCTGGGGAGGGACCTTCTATGCAAACTCAGAGCCACAATAACCTGCTCCCCAGATGGTTCATTATCATTAGAAGTACCAGAGGAATCTTTAAATTTACTCCCTGTAATCCTCTCAGAGAGTCAGGAGAAAAAAGAGCATCCCATCTTTGCAATACCTAAAGATATACCGGAGTCTCTTTGGGCCAAATCTTCTTCCAACATAGGTTTACTTAAGTCGGCTGTTCCTGTGCAGATAAAAGCTAAATCTAGCCCACCTCCTTCTATCCCTCAGTATCCCCTCTCAAAGGAGGCAATTGAGGGTATTATACCAGTTATTAACTCATTAATAGAAGAGGGAATAATAATCCCTTGCAAATCTGAATACAACACGCCCATCCTGCCAATTAAAAAACCAAAAGGAGGGCCCGATGGCAAGCACCTCTATAGATTCGTACAGGATCTAAGGGCAGTGAATAATCACGTTATAAAGAGACACTCTGTAGTTTCTAACATACATACTATTATTTCATCTATTCCTAGCACAGCTACATACTTTACAGTAGTAGACATGTGTTCAGCTTTCTTTTCTATACCTATACATGAGAAGTCCAGGCATATTTTTGCTTTCACCTGGAAGGGCTCACAATATACCTGTTGTCGGCTGCCACAGGGTTATGTCGGAAGTCCGAGCTTATTTGAGCAAATTTTGAGCCAAGGCACAGACAATATAACATTTAAAAATAGCAAATTAATCAAATATGTAGATGATCTACTCTTGGCTTCAACAGATGCAAAAACATGTCAAGAAGATAGCAAACACCTTCTTTTGGAATTGCACAAAAGAGGACATAAAATCTCTAAGGATAAAGTTCGGTGGTGTCTCCAAAAAGTAGAATATTTAGGATTCATCTTGACTGCGGGTGCTCGTTATATTTCTCCAAAACGAATTGAGAATATTCAAAAATTGAGTGCTCCTACCACTAAGAAACAGCTGATAGCAATTCTAGGAGCAACAGGGTTTTGCAGACAATGGATTCCTTGCTATGCGGAAATTACTAAACCCCTTATAGCATTAACAAAGGATTCGGTTCCTGAACCCCTCAAATTAGAGCCTGAACACTTGTCAGCTCTATCAGATCTAAAAAAGGCTATCATGTCTGCCCCTGCTCTAGGCATCCCAGATTACAACAAGCCATTTACTTTATGTGTGCATGAGCGAAGAGGAGTAGCCTCTGGTGTGTTAACTCAAACTTTGGGACCTTCTCAGTGCCCAATTGCTTATTATTCTGCTAAATTGGACCCAGTAGCAGCAGGAGCACCACCATGCCTTAGAGGAGTAGCTGCTACAGCCTTACTAGTAACAAAAACTGTTGATTTAGTATTGGGATGTCCATTAACAATAATGTGCCCACATGAGATAGAAGCATTATTGATAAAACATAGAACACAGGCATTCTCAGATCATAGAATTACAAGGTATGAAATAACCTTATTAAATAGTGAAAATATTACCTTGAAACGCTGTTCAACTCTTAACCCTGCCACCTTGCTTCCAGATTTACCTACTTCAGGAGAACCATTACATAACTGTGAAACATGAGTTTCCATGGCAGAAAAGCCTCGAAATAATCTCTTGCACACTCCCTTAGACAATGCAGATCTGATTTTATTTACCGATGGTTCCTCTTTTATTAGGGATGGCATACATTACACTGGAGCTGCCGTAGTCTCAGATTTTGCCACTGAATGGTCAGCTTCACTACCTTCTAACATTAGCGCTCAAGGAGCAGAACTCATAGCTCTAAAACAAGCTTGTATAATTGCCAAGGATAAAAAGGCAATAATTTATACGGATTCTAGATATGCTTTTGGCATTTGTCACTCAGTCGGGATGCTATGGCTCCAGAGAGGATTTTTAACCTCAGCTGGAAAATCCATAGCTAATGCAGAAATTATTAACAAAGTTCTTTCTGCTCTCAAACTGCCTAAAGCCCTAGCTGCAGTTCATTGCTCTGCCCATACAGGTAGCTCTGACCCTGTCTCTAGAGGAAATGACCAAGCAGATGCCGCTGCAAAACTAGCAGCCATAGAAGGACCTGGATTAATTTTAACATTAACAACTACTGATAATTTAAATTTACCACTTTCCTATAATGAAAAGGAAGTGGAAAAATGGAAACAAAAATTTAAAGCAAAATAGATTAATGGAGTATGGGTGTCATCTGAAGGAAAATCCCTGCTCCCTAGAAGTTTCTATAACCAAATTTGCCAATCTATTCACAAAAATGGTCATTTTGGCACCCAGGGCATCGTGGACTCTGTCAAGAGAGTATGGATAGCCCCTGGTATAACTACTATAGCCTCTAAAGTATGTTCAGCTTGCTCCATTTGCCAGGCATATAAGCAACATGCATATCGTGGAAAAGCCTTTGGGGGACGTCCTCTGGCTTACACACCTTTTGAACATCTACAGATAGATTTCATAATGATGCCAAAGGCTGGACATTATAAATTTGGTCTAGTAATTGTAGATCAACTAACCAGATGGCCGGAAGCATTTCCTACAACCTGAGCCACAGCAGATTTTGTTGCAAAGATACTTTTAAAGGAAATTATTCCTCGTTTTGGCCTGCCAGCATGTATTGACTCCGATAGAGGGAGTCATTTTACCGATTCTGTCTTAAACCAAATATATTCTTACTTGGGGATAACTCCAAAATTCCATGTTCCATATCACCCCCAGAGCTCAGGCCAAGTGGAGAGGATGAATAAAGAACTTAAGACAAGTTTGATTGTCTTATGATTGGCAAATTATGCACAGAGACCCACTTAAAATGGCCTGAAATTCTCCCTCTGGCCCTATTTTATCTTAGAAGCAGGCCTAGAGGAGACTTACACATTTCACCATTTGAGATGCTTTTTGGACATCCACCTATACAGGCTATGCCTCTCTCCCTGGCTTATACATTGCTATTAGGGGGAGATATTACTATTTCTTCCTATATACAGGAGTTACAGCACAAACTATGTGAACTTCATAAATCCGGAGCTGCAGTACAAGCCGGACCATTAGACTTTTCTCTGCATGACCTGAACCCAGGAGATAAAGTTTATATCAAGAATTTCAAGCGAACTGGAGCAACTCAACCTTCATGGGAAGGACCATTCCAAATATTATTAACTACTCCAACATCTATAAAGATTGGAGAAAGAGACTCTTGAATTCACTGCTCACATGTGAAGAAAGCATCTTTTGCTGAGACAGATTGACTCTATCCTATCATATGAATTGTGACTCTATCTTATCATATGAATTGGAGATAATAATCCATAGACAAATGGATGATGTTTTTTCAAGAACACATTGAATTACTGATTTTTTTCTTATATTTCTTATTTCTTTTATTTTATTTTTTGATCAGAATATTTGAATTTTTTCTCATTTTTTGTACTGAAGGTACACATAATTAATATTAATATTATTTTTTTCCTGCAGTAATACAAGTTAATATATATATATATATATATATATATATATATATACTCTTGCTATAATATCAATATATGCCTAAAAGCTTTAAACTATGGGAACCTGCCATTTATTGATAAAATATTATAGGACTGTGATTAATGCTTGTGTCTGATTCCAGGAAAAGGGATAAAAACAAGGAGCCCAGACTAAACCTGAATAGTGCCAATAGAGCACACAAGAAATATTAAAGTGAGACTCGAGATTGAAATGCTTAACTTATGTTTAAGTCGTAGGACTTCCTTGTATCTACACTCTTTGTGAAGTACTCAAACAAGTACAAAGCTTGACTATCATGCTGACTCCCTATATCCCTGAAAAAAAAATCAGACGAGGGAATGACATTTCCCCATCAAAATAGAATTCTAATTCTTTTCTTCTTATATTATGGCAACTTCCTATAGTCTTGGCTACAAATGTGAAATATTACTGCATCCTGTCCTACATACTTGTGGGATAGAAATTACTTTAAACTGGACCTATACAAGGCCTATTTTGAATTTTTCTTATGTTTTTGATTATTTTTCTATTCTTTTGATAATTTACACATACACCCCCATAACTGAACATTGCATTCTGAGCTAAACTTGATATATATTTTTAATACTTACTTCAGGGGGGATTGTATTTTAATTTAAAATCTAAGTATTTTTTTTATTTTTGAATTTTTTTTGTTTGAGATTGTATTTTTATAAAAATCCAAGAATTTTGTTTAAGATTTTACTGTTATAAAAAAATCAACGATTTGATTTTGTTTGAGAAGAGATCTTCAGGAAAGAAGCTTGAAACTTTTATATCCAGAGAATGAACTGTTGCAGAAAGATGCCGAAAACCTACACTTCATCAAGAAGATCAAGAATGAACTTTGGATGTGATTGATTGCACTGAACTTTTGATTGAACATTTATTGTAATTGTACACATTTATGCCAAAAGGGACTGCCCCTAATTTGGCTTTCTGTCAATGCGCCTAGCAAAACATTGGTTTTGCTTTCTTTTCTTTTCTATTTCCTCTCTCACTATTCTAATTTCTCTTAGAAAATTGAATATTGTGTATATCTATAGTTAGAAGTGCATTTAGAACTACAAATTGATTATGTTAAATGATCAATGGGGAGACTAGTCTCCCAATGATCATCAGGGGGGATTGTAAACCTTAAAATTTCTTAGACTATAAATGTTGGAAATTTCACCATTGGGAAATTTCACCATTGGAAAATTTCATACTGATAGTGGGACCTCTATTGGAATGTCAATCCCATTGACAAGGGAGGTTCCTCCTCCTCCCTTCTTAAGATTACTTTAGGACAGAAACCTTTTGCTGAACAATGGAAAGGGCTGCAGCATAGATCAAAATTTAATTATTCCAATCTCCACCCTACTCAGGGTAACAGGATTTAGGAAGGGCTGTAGCAAAGGATCAAGATTTAATTATTTGAGAATATGACCTTCAACAGACATGTGCAAAGCCACAGACCTCTGGGAGGTCCTGGGTTAAGCTAGAGCCACCACTGGCACAGGAAAGACATGGACAGTGATTGGTAGATGTGAGAACTGAGGGGAGGGGACTTAGATGGTTTCCTTAAAGATAGCAGGGTCTGGGGACTAGGGGGTTGGTTGGAGAGGTTGTGCTCTGAGAAGCTTGCTCTGAAGGAAGCTGGAGGTGGAGGCCCCTGAGACTGTTTCTCCATTTTGGTCACGTGAGTGGTAGGGACTGATCTCTTTTCTTTGCCTCAGCTATCAAAGGGCTTGGGCCTTTTGGCCCAGCCTAAACAGAGGTGGTATTTAAGCCCCATTCCCTTCCCTTCTCTCTCTCTCTCTCTCTCTCTCTCTCTCTCTCTCTCTCTCTCTCTCTCTCTCTCTCTCTCTCTCTCTCTAATACTTTTCTTCCTCCTGTTTGTAATTAAAAACTCCATAAAAGGTTGACTGCTGACTTGAGTTTTCATTAAGGAATTACATAGCTGAATTCCTTGGCGACCTTAAATTAATATATATCAGTCTTTTAAAGTGATTTCCTTGTTACAACTAACAAGATCCAAAGAAGGAAAATTAGGAGTTGATACTTCCTGGTGAATCCACTGGAGGTGGTCAGAGCAAGACCCCTCTGAAATGTGCTCTTAGACTCTTCTTGGCTCCACAGATCACCTCCTCAAATCCTCTTTCTCTGGATGATCCTTGGCAGACGAGCAAATGTCATCTACTGACAAATGTTCACTATCCTCAAATAACCTCCTAGACAAGCAGCAGATAAACTGTTGCTTTTCATAAATCTTCCAAAGGAAAAAAAAAGTCCATCTTTTTTCAATCAAGATGAAATGGGTATTAAGGAGAAAGCTTCAAAGGGAGATACTGAGGAAGAAAGAACAAAAATGTTCCCAGAAATGGAAATTCAGGTGCAAATCACCAAAACCCAAGAATAGCACTGTAAATATCCATGAGATGGAAAACTCTCAGAAAGAGGAAACAAACTGGGTTCCACGTACATTTGTCTAGCACAGGAAGTAGAGAGATTGACTCTTACAGACCTGAAGCACTAGCACTGGTAATAGGCACCAGGAACTCACTGCCTGGAGATATGGTATCTTCATGTCAGGTTACATCTGCCAGTGGCAATGCTGAGACCTAAGCTCTTGCCTATACATATGAAAAGAGAAATCTGACAATCCTTCATTCAGCACACATTTATTGAGAATTACTGTATACCAGGCAGAGCCCATTCAGATAAGGAGCAACATGAAAAGACCTAAAGCCTCCAAGAGGTCCATACAGAAAATCTGAGTATCTTTGCTCAATCTGTCCCTTTTCTTAACTACCCCAAGGCAATTGCCACAGCCCACTTTTAACTCCTATGTAAAGCCTTTGACCAAAATGAGGAAAGGAAGGGTCATTTCAATCCCAAGGTTGACAAGACTACACTGAAGAAGAGTGTGAGAAACTAAAATGACCATTAGTCTCCAAGATTCTCTAGGGGAGGATCTACCAGAGATTGGAATGTCTTCATTTTTAATATATATGGTTTCTTCCTACCTCAAAGCAGAAAGTAATCAACCTCCCTAACTCAAACATGACCCTGATCATCCAGAGAAGAACAAATGTTCATGAAGGACCATAGCCTGAACCAAAGACTGTATCTGTCACTTTTCCTTTCTTTAGCAAACTATCACATCGTGAACCCATGGTACAGTGGAAGAGATGAAAAGAGGTAAAGGATAAGGTAAAAGTTAAAGGGACCTTTGTGCAAGGTAGCCCAGCTGAGCCGAATGAATTCCTTCAATATGGGCCTTCATTGTGATGGCAGAAGCAATTGTATGTGTTCTCATGGAAATGAGAACTTTGCTAATTTAGACTGAGTCAGATGAAGACAGTAAATGCTGGGTTTATGCCTTCCCCTGAATAAGAGATCCTTGTATGGAAGGAGTCCCTTGGATTAGTTTCAGGATGTCTGGTAGTGTTAGGTTCCTACCCTGTTGTTGTGGCATCACTAGGGGTGCCCATGGGGGAAAAGGAAAGAAAAGTTTCTTTTGGGTTGATGTTTGAGGAAGGATTGGAGTCTAGAATACCCTTAGACTCAACTGATGTGGAATGATATGGGAGATAGTGACCATAGACTCTCTTGAAGAAGCTTCAATAGTTCTGGGGATGGGGTGGTTCTTAAAGAAAAGAAAGGATTGTTTGGGGTGTCTCTGGACATTGTTTCGTTCTAGCAGAATTTGTAGTGGGGGTTGGTGGACTGAGCAAAGAGCATTGTGAAATGTAAAATGGATAGTTTTGAGTACATTAATTTGAAAAGATTTTGTACGAATAAAATAAAGCAGAAAATTGGAAAGACATTTTTATACACTCAAATCTCAAATATATAGAAAGCTTTGTCGTGTTTATTAGAAAAACAGACACCCCCCCCAATTGATAAATGGCCCAAAGATATAAACAGACAAATTTTGGATGGAGAAATCAAAGCCATATATAGTTATATCGAAAAAAATGCTCCAAGTCACTAGTGATTGGAGAAATGCAAACTTCTGAGACATCCATTCATACCCATATCTGATTGGCTAAACTTACCAAAGGGCAGCTATTAGAGTGGATGTGGAAAAATGAGAACACAAATACACTGTTGCTTGAGCTGTAAAACAACCAATCCAACCATTGTGAAGAGTTATTCAGAACTATACCTACAGAGATGTAAAATTGTATAGACTCAGGAAACCCATAGCTGTGTCAGTTTTCAAAGAAGATCAGAAGAAAGGGAAATGAACTCATATGTTCTAAAATATTTATAGTAGCTCAAACTGTGGTGGCAAAGAATTGGAAATTGAAGAGATGCCCTGGTAACTGGTAATGGGCTGTTCCAATTGTGGTACATGATTGTGATTGAACACTACTATGCTGTAAGATATGATGAGCTGGAAAATTTCTAAGGAACTTGGAAAGAACTACACAAGCTAATGAACAGTAAAATGAGTAGATCCAAGTGAACACTATACACGATGACAGAATTAATACTAGAAGAATAAATTGTGATTGTTACCTCCAGAGTGTAAACTGAAAGGTGAAAACATTAAAGATTTAAATTGTATGAACATACTTGGTCTTCCATATAATATGTTCTGTGATGCAGATAGGGTGGGGAGGGGCTGGAATACTTGTGTTCAGAATTTATTCTTTATATGTGAAGAAAAGTAAATTAAACATAGCAAAGATTTGTAACTTCATTTATGTACAATCTTGTTCTTTGTGTATAGACATTTTTGCTTTATTTAGTTTTTTAAACTTTTGAATGAAAAAGGAAAAGCAATTGGCAATATCTTGCTTCTTCTATGTCTTCCAATGGAAAAGAGTCCAGATTTATAGTCCCAAAGTAATAGAAATTGGAAAAGGCTCCAAAATAGATAAATCAAGGAAGATAGGATTAAAATATTGCTAGAAATAAAAAATCACAAAGTCTTTAGGATCCAAGAATTGTTCATGAAATCTAGACCTTCCAAAAAATTTAAAAAAAAGGAAAGAGAAACCAAGCATGCAGGAAGGTTTTTCCAGTATAGGGGGGACAGGAGAAACTTTTCCTAATTTGAAACACTGACAGTAGTGGTGGTCACTAAGACTGGTTGGCTGGTAATTTGGTACCTTCATGTGAGGTTAAGCCTGTAAGGGGGAGGGGAGTGCCAGATGCTTGCAAAAAAGGGAATTTGTCAATCTATCCAACAGTATACATTTACCTGAGTATTTTTCCTGTATTCCAGGCAGGGAATCCTCTCATATACAAAGTAGCATGAAAAGACCTATGGTTCCCCCATAGGTTCATGCATAATTTCTGTGTGTTTGGTTATGTCTTCCCTTCTTTAAAGCACACCTCCAGGATTACCCTCATTTCACAGGCCAATTCTACATCACACCAAAATCATTTGACCAGAATGAGAAAATGCAATTTCTGCCCAAAAGAGAGGGTTTTTAAAGCCAAGGACCACAAAGCTACCCTCATGACCAGTGCGGGGAACTAGAGTGCTCAACAGAGGTCAGGGATCTTGAGTAGATGGACATAGAGGGCCTGAGGGGGAACTACCAAGGAAGGGAATGGTTTCCTGTTAAAGACAAAGGGATTCTTCAAATCTCAAGACACAAATGAATCAAACTCCCTCACTCAAATTTGACCCTCCAGAAAAGAAAGAGGAGTTCCCTAGTGCTTGTTAATGGGGCTGAAATGGAAGCATCAGGACCTGAAGCAGAGAGGAGGAAGGGATGTATGCTTGTGAGTGTGGACCTGGAGGGGGAAGAGGCAGATATCCTCTGTGTCTCCTTTCCAACTGAAGATGAGAACCTAATTTCCTTTGTTCTCCTATCTCCCTTGTTCTGCCTTTCCTCCTTTGTTCTGCTCTGAGCCAGTGTGGGTAAAAAATGTTGGGGCCCCAGAGAATGGGGTCATCCCAGGATAAGAGTCCAGGATATGGAGTAGTTTATCATCTGTCCTGTCTAGGTGTTTGGAAGCAGTTTCATGGATTCTTACGGTCTTTCTTAAGTCCATCCCATGTTGAGAGCCCTTTGCCCATCTTGGGTCATTTATCACCATGCCCAGCTTCCTATGAGAAGGACTGGGTTGGAGACAGCATCTAACTGGTGGTTCCTTCCCTCCTTTCTCTGCTTTGAGCAAATTTGTGCAACTAAATACAGTTCTTTATCACTACAAATATGGCTCTCTGTCTCATTCAGTAAGATTATAGCAAGGAGTGAAGGGCAAGGTAGGACGCAAGCTAAACATCTCCACCTCACTCACACTATGCTGTCCCAGATTCAGAACCTAAACTCAATACAACTTTCAGACCCTTAGATCCTGCCTGGGGCAAATAGTGGTCCTAGAAAACTTACACCCACTGAAATTTCAAGCCTGAGGAGACATCCAGAGTATCAGCCCAGGGAAATATGGGCTAAAGTGGGCTGATCTGTGTGGGTCCAGAGTGACCCAGGAGTTCAAGTCTGGGATTGGGATTCGGACATAGTTCACATTTTGAGGTGGCTGATAGTATTAAGCAAAACCCAGATCTTTTTTGCCTAAATCTCAAGCTGGAGCTCCAAGACAGAGCAATCAAGGGTGTGCCTGATTAGATGAAGTACAAAGTGAGACCAAAAACTTGAGCCTAAGCCTGGGGCTAGAACTTGATCAGCCTGCAAAAGCTTATAACCAAGCCTTAGGCAAGTCTTTAACCTATCAGCATATCAAGGGTCAATTGAATCATCAGGGGGAGGGGGCTTTTAGAACTCTCAGCACTCAAGTCATCACATCATCCTCCAAGAAATGAAACTGGCAAAAACCCAGAAAATAATCTGATAATATCTCATCAAGAAAGGACTGAAGCTTAAGAGGGTACCCAAACCTCCCATAAAACAGCCTCCACATAGTTAGGTAGGAAAAATAAGCAAACCAACAAAAAAGCACCTAACTCTCAAGAGTTTTTATGGAGATGAAAAGCAAGGCACAGACATAGAAAGGGACAGTGAAAACAAACTAAACATTCCCAAAGTCCAAAAGAAAAATATGGACTGCATGCAGATTCTGAAATAGCTCAAAAAAGACTTCAAAAACAAATTAATAGAGACAAAAGAAAAGTGGGAAAGTGAAATGAAAGCAATGCAAGAAGGAATGAAAAAAGGAGATCCAAAAATTGCTGATGGAAATCAGGCCTTAAAAATTAGAAATCAGCATCTGGAAATGGATGACTTCATGAGAAATCAAGAAACAATAAAGCAGAATCAAAGAATTAAAAAAAAAACAGAAAAACATGAAGTATCTTATTGTAAAAAAACAAACTGAATGACATAGAAAATAGGTCTAGGAGGGGACTTCCGGTTAAGATGGCGGCTTAGAGAAAGCTGAAGTTCAGATCTCCGGAAAACCCTTCCCGACCGATCTCAAACTAGAAGCTCCTAAGGCGCCGAAATTCAAAACGATCAACAGCACAGACCCTGGGAACCCTCCTCCTGGACCTGGACCCGGTTCAAAAGGTACGGCTCCCCTTAAAAGCCAGAACCCGAGATCCCTCGGACCTCAGGGGTAGGAGTGCAGAGTCCAAGGCTCCCGGAAGCGGCAGCCGCGCTGGGCTCAGAGAGCAGGGTCTGAGGAACAACAACCCTCAGGGTCTTCTACCCAAGTCCCAGTCCGGGTGAAAGTTACTCTCTACTATTTGACATTGTACTAGAAACACTAGCAGTAGCAATTAGAGAAGATAAAGAAATTGAAGGCATCAGAATAGGCAAGGAGGAGACCAAGTTATCACTCTTTGCGGATGACATGATGGTCTACTTAAAGAATCCTAGAGATTCAACCAAAAAGCTAATTGAAATAATCAACAACTTTAGCAAAGTTGCAGGATACAAAATAAACCCACATAAATCATCAGCTTTTCTATATATCTCCAACACAGCTCAGCAGCAAGAACTAGAAAGAGAAATCCCATTCAAAATCACCTTAGACAAAATAAAATACCTAGGAATCTATCTCCCAAGACAAACACAGGAACTATATGAACACAACTACAAAACACTCGCCACACAACTAAAACTAGACTTGAACAATTGGAAAAACATTAACTGCTCATGGATAGGACGAGCCAATATAATAAAAATGACCATCCTACCCAAACTTATTTATCTATTTAGTGCCATACCCATTGAACTACCAAAATACTTCTTCACTGATTTAGAAAAAACCATAACAAAGTTCATTTGGAAGAACAAAAGATCAAGGATATCCAGGGAAATAATGAAAAAAAACACATATGATGGGGGCCTTGCAGTCCCAGACCTCAAACTATATTACAAAGCAGCAGTCATCAAAACAATTTGGTACTGGCTAAGAAACAGAAAGGAAGATCAGTGGAATAGACTGGGGGAAAACGACCTCAGCAAGACAGTATACGATAAACCCAAAGATCCCAGCTTTTGGGACAAAAATCCACTATTCGATAAAAACTGCTGGGAAAATTGGAAGACAGTGTGGGAGAGACTAGGAATAGATCAACACCTCACACCCTACACCAAGATAAATTCAAAATGGGTGAGTGACTTAAACATAAAGAAGGAAACAATAAGTAAATTGGGTAAACACAGAATAGTATACATGTCAGACCTTTGGGAGGGGAAAGGCTTTAAAACCAAGCAAGATATAGAAAGAATCACAAAATGTAAAATAAATAATTTTGACTACATCAAACTAAAAAGCTTTTGTACAAACAAAACCAATATAACTAAAATCAGAAGGGAAACAACAAATTGGGAAAAAAATCTTCATAGAAACCTCTGACAAAGGTTTAATTACTCATATTTATAATGAGCTAAATCAATTGTACAAAAAATCAAGCCATTCTCCAATTGATAAATGGGCAAGGGAAATGGATAGGCAGTTCTCAGATAAAGAAATCAAAACTATTAACAAGCACATGAAGAAGTGTTCTACATCTCTTATAATCAGAGAGATGCAAATCAAAACAACTCTGAGGTATCACCTCACACCTAGCAGATTGGCTAACATAACAGCAAAGGAAAGTAATGAATGCTGGAGGGGGTGTGGCAAAATAGGGACATTAATTCATTGCTGGTGGAGCTGTGAACTGATCCAACCATTCTGGAGGGCAATTTGGAACTATGCCCAAAGGGCGACAAAAGAATATCTACCCTTTGACCCAGCCATAGCACTGCTGGGTCTGTACCCCAAAGAGATAATGGACACAAAGACTTGTACAAAAATATTCATAGCTGCGCTCTTTGTGGTGGCCCAAAACTGGAAAACGAGGGGATGCCCATCAATTGGGGAATGGCTGAACAAACTGTGGTATATGTTGGTGATGGAATACTATTGTGCTCAAAGGAATAATAAAGTGGAGAAGTTCCATGGAGACTGGAACAACCTCCAGGAAGTGATGCAGAGCGAGAGGAGCAGAACCAGGAGAACATTGTACACAGAGACTAATACACTGTGGTATCATCGAACGTAATGGACTTCTCCATTAGTGGCGGTGTAATGTCCCTGAACAACTTTCAGGGATCCAGGAGAAAAAAACACCATTCATAAGCAAAGAATAAACTATGGGAGTGGAAACACCGAGAAAAAGCAACTGCCTGAATACAGAGGTTGAGGGGACATGACAGAGGATAGACTTTAAATGAACACTCTAATGCAAATACTATCAACAAAGCAATGGGTTCAAATCAAGAAAACATCTAATGCCCAGTGGACTTACGCGTCGGCTATGGGGGGTGGGGGAGAGGAAAAGAAAATGATCTATGTCTTTAACGAATAATGCTTGGAAATGATCAAATAAAATATATTTAAAAAAAAAGAAAAAAAAAGAAAATAGGTCTAGGAGGGACAATTTGAGAATTATTAAACCATCTGAACGTCATAATCAAGAAAACACCTTGGATGTCACAGTACAAGAAATTACCAAAGAAAATTCCTGAGATATCCTCAGACACAAAAATAAAATTCAAATTCAAAAAATTCACAGATCACCTCTAGAAAGAAATTCTCAAATGACAATTTCCAAGAATGTAATAGATTCAAGAGCCATCAAGCCAAAATGGAAATACTGTAAGCAGCCATAAAGAAACAATTCAAATACCATGAAACTGAAATCAGGATCACACAGGATCTAGCAGCTTCTACAGTGAAGGATTGAGCATTATGGAATAGGATATTCAGGAAGGCAAAAGATCTGGGTTTATAACTCAGAGTCACCTATCCATCAAAACTGAGTATATTCTTTCAGGGAGAAAATGGAAATTCAATAATATAGAAGATTTCCAAGCATTCCTGAGGAATAAGTCAGACTAAAACAAAAAATTTCATGTCCAAACATTTGACAGAAGAGAAGCACAAAATGGTAAATCAAAAAGAGAAAATTGAAGGGACTCATTAAGGTAAAAATATTTATATGTCTAGCTGGAAAGAGGATATCTGTAATTCTCAAAAATTATTCTTTGAGGTAGAGAATATGGAATAAACTTAGTTAGAAAGAGGGTGAGGAAGCAAACTGATTATGATGATATCATGTATATGTAAATGTGATGATATGAAATGATATGTATGTATGATGTGATATGTACAAAAAGCAGGGGGTGAAAGAGATGATTACACTGAGAGAAAAGGGAAGGGATTGAGAATGTGGAAATTATATGACATAAAGGAAAGGATCATAGTGAAAGGAAATAGAGCAGGATCTCAAGGGAATAAGATGGTGGGAAATACAGTAATTAGAAAGCTGAATGTGAATGGGATGAACTCATTAATAAAACTATACTAAGGAAAACAGAATATTGATGAACATATTGATTAAATAAGGTATTTGATAAATTGAATATTGTTTATATCTATAGTTAGAATTGAATTCAGAATTACAAAATTGATTATGTTGTTTGATCAATGGGGAGACTAGTCTCCCAATGATCATCAGGGGGGATTGTAAACCTTAAAATTTCTTACTTATGAATGTTGGAAATTTCCCCATTGGGAAATTTCATACTTGAAAAATTTCCTACTGATAGTAAGAACTCTTTTGGAATGTGAAAACCCTTGGCATGGGAGGGTCCTTTTCCTCCCTACTTAAGAGTACTTTAGGACAGAAACCTTTTGCTAAACAATGGAAAGGGCTTTGACCTATGCTTAAGCATAGAACAGGAAGTTCTTTGAGTCATGATTGATTTTAGAATTGATACAATAGAGATACTTGGAATGACAGAACCAGGTCTTGGAACTTCCAATCTCCACCCTGCTCAGTCTAACAGGATTTAGGAAGGGCTGCAGCATAGATCAAGATTTAATTATTTGAGAATATGACCTACAACAGACATGTGCAAAGGAAACAGACCTCTGGGTGGTCCGGGGTTAAGCTAGAGCCACCACTGGCACAGGGGAGACATCGACAGTGATTGGTAGATGTGAGAACTGAGGGGAGGGGACTTAGATGGTTTCCTTAAAGATAGCGGGGTCTGAGGAGAGAAGGGGGAGGTTTTTCTCTGAGCGAGGTGGCTCTGAAGGAAGACTGAGGAGGTTGCTCTGTGGGAGGACCAGGAGAGAAGGCTGGCTCTGAAGGAGAATTCTCTGGAAACATTTCTTGAAAGGAGGCTCTCTTGTAGGTGGAACCTGAGGTTAGCATGAGAAGCCTTACCTAGAGAGATCTTGGGTGAGTGATAAAACCAACTGACTGATTTATTCATTCTTATTCCTTTCTTACTTTCTCTCTTTTTCTATTGATTAATCAGTGTATTATAAATTAAATTTCTCTATAAAACCCAGTTGGCTTGGGCATATTCATAAATTGGGAATATATTCCCTTGTGACCGGCTTATATTTATATAAAACCAAGACACAGTAGAAAACATTTTTCAGCGGTCATAATTGATATATATATTTCCCTTGCTCCCAAACATTTTAATTATCACAGTGTGTGTGTACAGTGTTCCCCTGGTTCTGCTTTTTTCACTCTACATCAGTTCATGTAGGTCTTTCCAGCTCCCAAATCATCCTAATAGCACATTAGTATTAGATCATTCTCAAATATATAACACAATTTGTTTAGCTAATCCTCAATTGATGGACACCTTAATTTCTAATTTTTTGCACAAAAGGTATATTCTTGCAAATAAAGTCTTTTACCTGCCCACCCCCCACACCCATCCTGCTTTTAAAAATTCTAATTGAAATAGAGAACTATGTGCGATTTACGGAATCAAAATGTATGTACAGCTTTATAGCTCTTTGGGATTAATTCCAAATTGCTCTCCAGAGCTGTTGGATCAGTTCAGAATTCCAACAACAATGCACTACTGTCTCAATTTTGCAACATCCAATTTCATTTACTGTCTATTAGCCCATCGTAGAAATGTGAAATGGTCTCTCATAGTTATTTAAATGTGTATAAGTCTAATGAAGATTTAGATTTTAAAATAAAATTATTTATACCTTTAATTCCTTCATCTGAAAACTGCTAGTTTACATCCTTTGACCATTTGTCAATTGGGGAATGGCTTGTACTCTTATAAAGTTGACCTAGTTCTCTACAAGTTTGAGAAACAAGACTTTTTTTAGAGAAATTTTTATACCCTCCTCCCATTTTATTGTTTCCCTTTTAGTCTTGGTTATATGGGATTCAAAAATTAATGAAATCAAAATTATTCATTTTCTATTTTGTAATGTTTTCTATCTCTTGTTTGGTCATAAGTTATTTCCTTTTGCATAGACCCATCAAGAAACCATTCCACTCTCCCTTCTTTTATTATAGCATCACTATTTCTAAACCATATACCGATTTTGACTTTATCTTGGCATAAGGTATGAGATATTGGTCTCTACCTCATTTCTGCCACACTGTTTAACAGTTTACACAGCAGTCTTTATTCAACAGTGAGTTCTTATCCCCAAAGCTTGAATCTTGTCACTTTTTTAGCCAGGACTATATTGTTTTGATGATTCAGCTTTATAGGTCAGTTTGAGATCTGGTACTGCTAGGCCATATTCCTTCATTTTGTCATTAATTCCCTTCATTTAAATTCTTACTCTTTTGTTCTTCCAAGTGAATTTAAATATTTTTTTTCTAGTTCTAGAAAATATATCTTTGGAAGTTTGAATTGTGTGTCACTGAATAAGTAAATTTAGATACAATTGTCATTTTTATAATATTATTTATTAAAACAATTTTCAGTCTACCCAGGAGGAATTTTCAAGGGCTAACATAAGCTAGTTGCACTGTGAACTCTTTTGCAATGGGGCTTGGGGCCTCATTACACTCTGGATCTATATAAGGCATATTCTTTGTGGACTACCTTACACTGGGGTTTGGTGCCTCACTGCAGTCTTTGCCAAGAGTTCTAGCCTCCTCTTAGAGTTGCACTGGCCAGCAACTCCATGGATTGCTTTGTATTAGGGTATGGGGCCTCATTACAGGCTTGAGCTAGGGCTTGGAATTTCGTGGTTTAGGCAAGGGGTGTACTGTTAATTGGCTTAGGCAGGGACTCAGGGTACCAAAATTGACTATGACTAGACCTAAAGCAGTAGGTGGGCAGTTGGCAAGGGTTGCTATTGCCTTGTGCCTTTACTCTTTGGTACAGCTTTGCTGCCAGCTGCACTCTCCTCTCACCACCGTGAAAGAGATCCCCTGTCTACCTTCCAAGTTATTTTCTGCAGGAAAGTTACTGCACTCTGTGCCCTTGTTGGTTCAATCACTCCAAAATTCATTTTGAAATGTTATTTTAGAGTGGTTGGAGAGGATTTTCAGAGCAATTGGAGCTTTCCCTGCTTCTATTCCATCTTAGCTCTACCTCAAATCATCTCTCTTAGACACAGGATTGTCCAGCAAGTACACAAAGATAGCAGTTCCCAGGGGTCTATCCCTGGCTAGCTGAGAGGACATGGCCAACCAGTCTTTTTGAGGTTGGATACACAGATTTGGTACCTCCCAGTTTAAAGACACTAGGAGGGACCTCTTATGGCCAAGGCTCTGATCAGTCCTGCCTGTGAATTCTGCTGCAGGGAAACAATGTCCAGAGACAATTCAGACAACTATTTCTTCTCTGGAATGACCCTGCCTCCTACTCCAACCAAAGTTTCTTCAAGAGTATCTATGGGCACTAGCTCTCTCCCACATGGATCCACAACAGTTGAGTCCAAGGGCATGCTAGATTCTAATCCTTCCTTAGACACTAGCCCCAAAGGGACCTTTTCCCCTTTTCCCACATGGCAGCCATTAGAGAAGGCACAACAACCGGGTGGGAATCTAACACTACTAGACATCCTGAAACAAGTCCAAGTAAGTCTTTTCATACTAGGGTTATTTCCTTCAGAGGAAGTCATCAGCCCACCATTTGCTGTCTTCATCTGACTCTATCTCTAATAGGAAAGATTCCATTTCCATGACAACAGACACAGTGGATCCTGCCAATACGATGAAAGCCCATATAAAAGGAATCAACCTATCTCAGCTGGGCTATCTTGAAATAAGGTCCCATTTTCCCATAGCCCTCTTCTTCTCCTTTGTTCCCCCAACATGGATGCAATGTATACCCATATACCTAAAAAAGGGAAAAAAAATCAGGTACTGTTTTTAGTTTAGTCCATGGTCCTTCATGAACTCTTTTTCTTCTCTGGAAGATCAGAGTCATGTTTGAGTCAGGGAGGTTGATTCATTTCTGCTTTAAGATGAAAAGGAATCATATGTATTTAACATGAAGACATTCCATTCTCTAGCAATTGCCCGTCATGGTCTCTGTTTCTATCTTCTGGAGGGTCTGATTTTCATAGTCACTTTAGTTTCCCACAATCTTCTTGAGAGTAGCCTTGTCATCCTTGGGACTGAAATGACCCTTCCTTTCCTTATCATGGTCAGATGCTTTAGGTATGTAGTAAAATTGGACTGTGGCAAGTGGAAACCTTTGAGGCAGTTGAAAAAGGGAAGGGGATACCAAAGATTAACTTCTGGGAGACCTTACATCTTTACATGTTGCTTTTTATGTGAAAAGACTCTCTGCCTGATGTGCAATAAATGCTCAATAAATGCATACTGAATTAGAGATTGACTGACTTTCCTTTTAGAGAGGCATCAGCAGGAACCTGAGTCTCAGCACCACCACTGTACACCTATCCTGGCATGATGGAACTATATCTCCAGGAGGGAGCCCCTCCTGCCCTCTACTAGTGTTAGTGCTTCTGGTCTGTAAGAATCTCCCCTCTGCTTCCTCTCCTGGACAAACCTACATGTGCACCCATTCCCTGTTTACTTTTTCTAGGAGTTCTTCATCTCATGAATATTTGTGGAATTATTGTTGGGTTTTGTGTCCTTCTTTCCCTTCAAAGCCACCCTTAGTGTAGCCAACAGAGCAGGTTGGGACCTTGACATAGTCAGGCATAAGTGAGTACTTCAGGTGACTTTTTCCACCCCCCTGGTGTCCTCCAGATCCCTGTTGCCAGACCAGGACTGTGGGTTATCAGCTGTCAACAAAACTAGAGCCATGTGGTCACTACCTGGGGAAAACCAGAAGTTCAGAAATAGTCACCCTGACCAATAGTATGATGTTATTGCTTCAGCCCAGGCTGGATGACTCTGTCTACGACCTCAGGTGTGACTGTCATGGTTCCATCAAGAAGATGGTCATATTTAGTCGAGAAAAGTACCCATTCCCTAGTGCTAAGCCAGGTAATGGGCAAAGGAACCTTTCCAAAGTTGTGTCCTATTTGGGGTTCCCCCAGGAGGCTGAAAGTACCTGAGATTAGTTTTCGACAAGTACCTGAGAGACTCCTCCCTGCTCTTTCAGGTGGAGCTCCTGTACTGGGAAGTCCTGCAGGTAGAGCTACTTCTTGAGTACTGGCTACCATGTCCCAGAATGGAGGGTGCCAGCCTTGCTGGGACATGATTATCCACAGCTGTGCCAATGAAGAGGCTGCCCAGGAGACCCTCTTCCATCCTGTGGATGAGGACTTCTGGCTTTTTCTTCACCACTTGACAAGATTCTTAATGAAACATTTGCCTTCAGGAGGGGCCAGGTGATGCTAGAGGAGGTGCATCGTGGTGGTACTCTGGACAGCTTCACTCAGACACTCTGGGGAGAAGCTGTATCCCAGGAAAGCAACAAGTAAGACAGCGTCACCATGTCCTGCAGTGCTCTGACAGTCTCATCAGAAGCCATTTGCCTACCCACCGCTGAAAGATCCTGAAGGCATCTGCTGGATCCCTGCGAGCTGAGTAAGCGCAAATTTCAAAGTATTAAAGAAAAAAAGGGGAAATGAAGGGATTGGAGAGAACAGCGGTCAGCTGCAGCCATGCTGGGGAACCACCTGCACATCTGAGGCGCTGAAGAGTCCCAGCCTCCCGGGCTGTTCATGCTCTGGCCAGAGCTGGACAGCAATGGCGATGATAACGCCGACAATGACGAGGCAGAGGGGACGGCAGGGGACCCGGATACCCAGCACGCTGTTGAGCCGATTCAAAGGCTCAGCCCACTGGAAGCCTTCTTATGGGCAGCAAATTGTAGAGCGCGAGCCCGAATCACCAGCAGCCAAGATGGCTGGAGTGAGCGAGGCAGCAGGCGCTCCTGCTACCTTCCCGCCAGGCTCCTGCAGGACACTGATGCTGGAGGCGCCAAGCTGCTGCGGGAGCTGACAGAGGCCAGTGCTTGAGATGTACGTGCTTCAGGCCAGTAAGAGTCATCTTTGCTTGTTCTGCAGGACCAACCTTCATGCCTCCTCGGGTTCTGTGTGCTGCTTTCCGGAGCTCTCTGTCTCCTAGGTATTTGCAGTGTGATCCTTGCGTCTGGGCCACTTGCCACAGGGCTTCCCATGTGGGCAACATTTTCACTTTGCCTTCATTGATTTCTCTTTGCAAGTCTTTCCCTCAGTTTCTAGATGATCAAAAACAAGCTCATTTCTTTTGGATGGGGTAAGGCCCACCAGGACTTGTATACTGGTTGTGTGGGGGTCTGTTATAAGCCCATCCACACTTCTGAGCAGATGACATCTCCAGGTCCACCAGGGGGTCCTCCAGAGGAAGCGAATGGGAGGAAATGGTCTGTAGGGTTGAAAAGTGACTGAGAGCATATTGAGGAGGGCTCAGTAGGAGTCTCTTGATAGACTCCCAGGCTAACCCCTCTCTCACAGCAGTGTCTTTCAGCATCAGAGGTGAACTCTGGCTCATAGTTTGTGACAGGGAACTTTGAGTGACAAAAGTGCTAGCTGCTCAGTTGGAACTTTTGACTACAGTGGGTTCTTCATCATTGCCTTTAGCCATCTGACAAGAATGATCCCAACTTCCCTCCCTCTCTTTCATTCTGGTACCCACCAAGAATATTCCTGCTTCTGCATCACCTGTAGGAACCCCAACACCCACAGAGAGTTGATGGCCACTATCAGTACTGGAGGTAAGCAGAAACTCCCTGTCTCCCTTCTCAGCTGAATGGGTATTTGGCCTGCCTGAAACTTTTCTTCCTCTTCTCTAGGGCAAAAGCCATTTTTTAAAAGTTTGGAAGATTGTCTCTTCAGTTACACATTTCTTACACCATAATTTCTAACACCTAAATTCTCACTTCTTGGACTGTTCTTTTTTACTTCTTGCCCATAGTTTTTATTCACTTGTGTTCTATCCTGCTTAAATGTAGCTTCCTTAATGTTAGGCACTGTCTTTTTGGCTTTATATCTCCAGTGCCTTGTATAGTGCCTGCTACATGGTAGTCGTCCCTCGGTAACCGAGAATGACGATTGTCTTTGTGCATTTTCATCTATGGTGTATAGATGAGTGTGCACAAAGACACTTGTGTGTGAAGGAGATTTAAGTGGAAAAGTTATTGCACAGAGACAGTCCCACTCTCTTGGCGTTGGAATCCTGGGTCCAGTGGAACGAAAAATCGTTACACCTGGAGACTTCCTCAGCTGCATTGGATGGCCCTGTTGTCCTTTGTGCTCCAACATGCCCATAACATTCCACAGTGCTTTGCTGCATCGCCATTCAGCTACATAGCCGCTGAACCTTCTTATTGGTTTCTTCAGCCTGTTCCACCAAAGCAGTCTTCACATGCTGGGTGAACAAAGCCCTGGGTCAACAGGGGTCAATGACCTGATGGCTACCCTCACAAGTTTTAGCCGGCCTGTGGAAGCCATTGTCCGGGGTGGGGCCTCTGCCACATGCTAGCACCTACTAGGAGCCACAAGTGAGAGCTGGGTGTCAGGTGAGGGTCAGAGGCTGGAGAGCTGCCCTAAGAGGGCACGACAAGCCCTCCATGCCAGAGATACTACCCCTCCCTGAGCACCCCATACACCCCACTACATAGTACTTAATAAATAATAACTAATATGCATTTTTTTTCCTTCTGTGAAGATGTGCTTTGTCTATTGATTAGGTATGGGCCCTGGACTTTGGAAGTATCCCAGGACCCCTCCTAAGATAGTTGGCAGCCACTTTTATATCAGTATGGTTTGAAGTAATTCCTTCTGTTTAATCATGAAGGACAAGCAATTTGGACATGTTCTACCCAGCTGACACCCAAAGCCTGAAATGAGGAGCTATGGAAGAGGGATGAGTTAGAAGCAATCCTTCTGGAGAGTGGTCAGGGGTGTTGACCATTTCAAGCTCTGGCAAGGAGGGATAACAGATGACTCTGTGGAGGGATAGAGGTTCAGGAGGAAAGAGAATATGACAGAAATCCACTGATACTGATTCCCAAGGCAATACCCTGTCACTGTTCTGAATCAAAGGAGTGAGTATGGTGTACCTCTGACTTGTTGCCCTCTTTCTGCTTCTGATGTGACTGAGACACAGGTCTATCTTTTAACCTTCTTTTCAGGCATTGATGCTAGTGTGGTGACTGTCACCCACATTCCAGACCAGGTGGCATTTAGAAGCTTCTGGGTATCCACAAGTAAGCACTATGGAGAAGCAGGAGCCTTCTTTATGATCATTCTCCTGGGTGGTTTGGAGATGTCTACCTTATATAGGGCACACCAAAAATCTTATTGCACTAGGAAGTTAAACTAGGTTAAGAGACTCACCCAGCACCAACTTGGGAGGGATTCTTGTCTCCTTTATTATTTTGTTAATTTTTAAACATTATTTTATTTGGTGATTTTCATACATTATTCATTGGAAACATAAATAATTGTCTTTTGTCCCCAACCCCCGCCACCCCTCCCCTAGCCGAAACGTGATTCCACTGGGTATCACGTGTGTCCTTGCTCTGAATCCATTTCCTTGTTGTTGGTATTTCCATTAGAGTGCTCATTTAGAGTATCTCTTCAATCATATCCCCTCCACCCCTGTAGTCAAGTAATTGCTTTTCCTCTGTGTTTTTACTCCCACAGTTTGTCCTCTGCTTGAGAATAGTGTCTTTTTCTCATAGATCCCTGCAGATTGTTCAGGGACATTGCATTGCCATTAATGGAGAAGTCTATTACGTTCGATTGTAACACAGTGCCTCAATCTCTGTGTACAATGTTCTCCTGGTCTGCTCCTTTCATTCTGCATCACTTTCTGGAGGTTGTTCCAGTCTCCATGGAATTCCTCCACTTTATTATTCCTTTTTGCACAATAGTATTCCATCAACAATATTTACAATAATTGGTTCAGCCATTCCCCAATTGAAGAGAATCCCCTCATTTTCCAATTTTTGACCACCACAAAGAGCACAGCTATGAATATTCTTGTACAAGTCTTTTCCTTATTATCTCTTTGGTGTACAAATCCAGCAATGCTATGTCTGGATCAATGGATGGACAGTCCTTTATTGCCATTTGAGTATAGTTCCAGATTGCCCTCCAGAATGCTTGGATCAATTCACACTCCACCAGCAATGAATTAGTATCCTCACTTTGCCACATCCCCTCCAGCATTCATCACTTTCCTTTGCTGTCATGTTGGCCAATCTACTAGGGTGAGGTGATACCTCAGAGTTGTTTTGATTTGCACCTCTCTGACTATAAGAGATTTAGAAGACTTTTTCACGTGCATATTAATAGTTTTGATTTCTTTATCTGAAAACTGCGTATTCATGTCCCTTGCATATTTTTCAATTGGAGAATGGCTTGATTTTTTGTACAAATGGTTTAGCTCTTTATAAATTTGAGTAATTAGACCTTTGTTAGAGGTTTCTGTTATGAAGATTGTTTCCCAATTTGTTGCTTCCCTTCTAATTTTAGTTACATTGGTTTTGTTTGTAGAAAAACTTTTTAATTTGATATATGTAAAGATAAAAAATTTCGGGAATCTGAGGCAGGGTAGAAATTAGTTTCTCTCTGCAAGGAGTATTATTTTTATGAGGTTTATTAAAGGTCAAGGGTTAAAGAAAATACAAGCAAGAGAAGCACGTGCTAGGTTTGCCATGAGGCCCACCCAAATTTCACTCATATCATGAGACCTGTCTCTTTGACAGCAGAGCCAGGAAGAGAAGAGACCCTGCTGTGGGTGGAGACCCTTTAAATAATGATTTTGCTCTCTGCCCAGGTGAGAATTCAGTGAGATTACAAAGTATTCTGTGGAAGTGGAAGAAGGACTTCTGGGGATTGAAGTCCTGGATTCAAGTCTATTTTTACATACCCTCTTTTGATCCTCTTCAGACGAAGGACTTCCCCAAAGGATCATAAAAACATAATCAATTTAAAGATTAGACCAATTTGAGGATGAGGGAAAAAAAACCCACCCAAACCAATAATTGACAAAAATCCAGTTAGGGGCAATTCCGCCGCCCCCCCCCCCCCGAAACTTCTCCCTCCCTTGTACTGCTTCTCTCCCCACAAGTCCACTTTTTACCCTTCTACTCCTCTATAGGGTGCAAATCTATTCTCTGCCCCAATGGATTGGATTGTTCTTTGCTCTTTGGGTCAGTTTCAAAGCACGTAAGAGTAGACTATTTCCTATCTCCAACTTCTTTACCCTTCCAGTGTATCGATGTTCTCCCCCTCCTGCCATGAGCTTCTTTGTGTCATATAAATTTTCCCCCAGTTATATCTTTTCCCATTTCTTTTAGTATTAACCTCTTTTTTTCAGCTCTGGTTGTATATGTATATATGCACAGACATATGTATATGTATTTATGCATGCATATATCTGTATACCTATTTATGTCTTGTCCTTTCAACCTATACATTTTGTCACTGTTCCCTCTAAGTGTCATTCTTCTAGCTGCCCAGGTGATAGCAACAGTTTTTAAGAGTTACCAATGACATTTTTTCTTATAGGGATACATATCATTTTTACTTATTGAGTCTCTTAAAATTTTTTGTTGTTGTTTTGTTTTTTTCCCCCTTTTTTATTACCTTTTTAAATTACCTAACTCAAGATGATTCTCTTGAGTTCTGTGCTTGGACATCAAATTTTCTGTTCAGGTCTGGTCTTTTCTTTACAAATGCTTGGAATTCTTCTATTGTGTTGAACTTTCCCCAATAAGAATATAGTCAGTTTTGATGGGTATTTGATTTTTTGTTGTAGACCTAGTTCCCTTTCTTTCCAGATTATCCTATTTCTTGCCTTTCGGTCCTTGTGTGTATGCAGCCATATCCTGTGTTATCCTCACTGTGTTTCCATGGTATCTGAATGGGTACTTCTTGGCAGCTTGTAATATTTTTTGTTTGGGCTGATAGTTTCTGAATTTGGCTATAATATTCCTGGGTGTTGTCAGTTGGGGATTAAATAGAGGAGGTGATCTGTGCATTCTTTCAATCTCCACTTTCCCCTCTTGTTCTAGGATATCGGGGCAGTTTTACTGAATAATTTCCTGTTGCATTATGTCCAGGCTTTTTCTTTTGTCATGGTCTTCTGGTAGACCAATGATTCTTAAATTGTCTCTTCTCGAATGATTTTCTAAATCATCTGTTTTGTGAATGAAATGCTTCATGTTTTCCTCAATTTTTTAATTCTTTTCGTTTTGCTTTTTAGTGCCCTGCTGCCTTGTGAGGTCACATAATTCCAGATTTTGTATTCTGGTTCTTAAAGACTGGATGTCATCCCTGTTTTTGTTTTTTTTTTTTCTTGGTCATCCTTTTCCTTCTGGTCTGATTTTCTTTGCAGGTTGTCTTTCATCCTCTTTACCTCATCTTTCATCTCCTTTGCCTCATTTTCCAGCTGGTTGATTTTGGCTTTCAAGACACAATTTTCTTGTTTTAGTTCAAGTGCCTCTGTTTCCCAATTGCACATCTTAATTTTTAAGTTCTTTTCCCAATTGTCTTCAGGCTCTCAAATGTGTTTTGAGTTCTTCACAGTCTGTATCCAATTTGCTGGGATTTCTGGTTTATTGTTTGCTGATTTCTCCTCCTCTGTTCCGTTTGCTGAGTAGAAGCTGTCTATCATAGTTTCTTTCTTCCTTTTCTGTTGTTTGCTAAAATTCATCCCTTCTTTACCCCTCACATTTGTTTGTGCACTTGTTCCTCTAATATTTTTGGTTTTGGGGGCTTCTGTCTGTCTCCACTCTTGGAGCTTTAACAGGAGATCTCTCGGTGTTGTCTCTGGTGGACATTTGTTGGGATTTGAGCTTCCCTGTCCTCTGGAGGCTTTTGATTAGATTAAAGTCCTGCAGTCAATGAGGATGGGTGTGGATCCTGGGCTTCCCTGAGTTCTGGAGACTTTTGATGGGATTAAGTTCAGCTTAGTTGGGCTGGGTGTACTCTGAGTCCAAAATTTCTTGGAAGGCTGGAGAAACATGGAGGATCTCCACAGCTTGGGCCTGAAGGCTGCCAGGTCTGTGCTCCCTCTCTAGCTCCTTCTCTGTTGTCTGTGTTGGACCCTCTAAATTTGGTACAGCACTGCTCGCAAGGTATACCCTCCAGACCAGCACCTTTGCCTGCCCAGAAGTTCCCCCTGAAGCTGGATTCTCAGTGCTCTGGGTGGGAGAGTGGATGGGTCCTGGAACCGTCCTTTTGTCTTCCCCTTAAACCTGAGTATTCTCAGATTCTGTTTTTTTTTTTTTTTGGGGGGGGGGCTGTACCTTTTGAATTAAGTCTAGCAGGAGGGTTCCGTGGCTCTGTCTTGTTGTTAGGTTTGTTTTTCAATCCTCTGGGAACAGTTAGGAAGGATATTCAGAGGTCTGAACGTCTGCCCCTTCTAGGCCACCATCTCGACCTCTTGTCTTCTTTAAAGACAGAATGCCCATAGGCATAAGCTCTGTATCCCAGAATCCATTCTTGACCACTTGTCAACTCATGAAAAATCTCTAATTTAGTTTGTTCAGTTGCCATAACAATGTTCACTGCAGGGGCTGTTATCTATATATTACAGATGAGGAAAGTGAGAAAATTTAAGTATTTATCCCAGGGAAATAGGATTTGAACACAGGTTTCCCTGATTACCAGTCTAGCAGTCTTATCCTCTGCATCAGCTGACTGCCAAGGATCTACTGTTAGGTAGTTTAGTGAAAGTTCTCTCTTTTGGAAATTCCTGGCCAAGTGGCAATCTACAGTTCTTTGAATTGGTAGGAACCTTCAGAAGGGACCTATTAAATTTCTCAGAGAACAAACTGAGTCTCAAATAGGGGAAGGACTTACTTTCAAGATCACTCAGCTAGCAAATGCCAGAAATAGATTATGGGGTCTCTAACTCCAAGTCCCAGTTCACAAAGAATAATAAAAATGAAAGGGAACTCAGAAGGCATCTAGTCCAACTTTTAAGTAATGGAGAATACTTCCTAGTGGCTGAAGAGGGGAGGAAGCTTCATTTAACCTATTTATTTGTTCAACAATCATTTGTCAAATACTTGTATTCACAATACTGAATATGAGAGACTATTTCTACTCTTCACTTTTTTGTGTTATAGACCCTTCTAGCAGGGTGGTGAAACAGAACAATGTTTTAAGTGCATGAAGGAAAAAAAATATACCATTTACAAAGGATTCTCAAAAACCAAGAAGTTACATAGGAATAAAAAATTTTTTTTTAATTTTTTCCCATTCAAGTTGATGATCTCGCCTCCCTGAAATCTATATAAGGGTCGATAGACCTCTTAAACCCAATGGACTGTGTTAAAAACCCTTCTTTTAGATATATGTTCAGTTTTGCTGGACCATAGTCTAACAGATGGAATGAGACAGAGAACCATATTTGTAGAACTAAAGAACTGTATTTAGTTACAAATTTGCACAAAGCAGAAATAGGAGAAAAGTAACCAGGTAGATGTTGTCTCCAACAAGGTCGCTCTCATAGGACGCTGGGCATGGTGATAAGCGAACCAAGATGGGCACAGGACTCTTGTTATGGGATGGACTCAAGGAAGACCTTAAGCATTCATGAAACTGCTTCTGAACACTGTGACAGGAGAATTGCGAAACTGGAATTACAAGGGGTGTGTAAGGAATGTTGAATTTAGAATCAGAAGAAATGGACTCATATCTTGACTCTGTTACTACCTAAGTGAACTTAGGAATGTTATTTACTCTAATCCTTAGTTTCTTCTTCTATCAAATGAGAGAGTTTAACTAGATGAACCACAACACCTTTTCCAGCTCTAAACCCAAAGAGTTCATTTCCCACTAGAGCAAAGGAAAGAATGGAACCTCTCACTACTTAACTTGACCTAACCTAACTACCTTCTCTGCTTGTGGATATAGATCTGGGCTCTCATTCTGAGATGGGAACTGAATGGGAAGAATTAGAAGGAGGTCCATATGCTGACTAGCCTGACCTTCCTCCAAGAGCAGGAATCCCCTCTGCTGCCTCCCCAAAGCTTTTCTCCCTTTTGAGTTCTGTCCTTGTAGCATAAGAGCTCCCTTAATGGAGCCTAGGGATTGTCTTGGCTCTCTCTCTCAGAAGTGACATTACTTTTGGAAAAATGTGACCATCCATCCTCTGAAGGAAGAAAAAGATCTCCCTGTCTCCTGTCTTCTTAGAACCAGCAGTAAACACGATTAGAACAATAGTGGAGAATGTGTTCAATTCTCGGTCTTGACCCTCTTCTTGGAGGGAATTTGGGTGAGTGAATGGCTGGTTGTCCTTTCCTGCCTTCTGGAGAGGGTTTTATCCCAGACAAAGGTAAACAAGTCCTGGCTGAGTCAAACCCTGGAGTAATATTCAGATAGATTGGCTAAATGTCTTCTCTACCTTTCTGTATTTCTTTACTTTCACTCAACCTCTTTTGTAAATAAAAGCTATTAAAAGTCCTTTCAACTTTGAGCAATGCTACTTTAAATTGGTGACCACCAAATTATTTATAATTTTCATATGTTTTAGTCAAAGCATTAAAATTTAATTCCTACACTCAGAATAGGAGATGCCAGGTCAGATTCTGCTCTTTCCCCAGGCATGGGGGTCAGCTCTTCTTTCATTTTCCCCATGCTTACATCTGAGAAGCAAAGTGGATCTTCTCACAAGACCACATCTCCATGACCCATGAATCTCAGGACAGATTTCTCAATCTCTAGCCCCGCCACCAGTTCAGAGTGTTGTGTTCGCATTGGCTCAGCTACTCGGGAAGAGGCCCCAAGGCTAGGGGACAACCATCAGGGACTGGCCTGCCCTTCAGCTCTCCCCTGACAAGAGACTCTAGTTTTCTTCCGCAAACATACTGACTCATGAACAAGTTTATCTAGATTTATGCTCAGGTATCTAATGACATCAGACAACAGCATTCTCATCCTGGTCACCACCTTGACTGAGGCAGCTAGCCTTTTCTTTGTTCACTCCCTAGAGGCAGGTACCTCTGGCAAGCTGCATTTGCTGTCCAACCTCACCTTAGACTCTTCTCCTATGTTCAACTACACCACATCCTAGAGTAGCACTTCTTCTCCTGGGATGACCCCATTCTCTGGGGCCCCAACAACATTTTTTACCCACACTGGCTCAGGGCAGAACAAAGGAAAGAAAGCAGAACAAGGGAGATAGGAGAACAAAGGAAATTAGTTATTTACATCATCCTCAATGGACAAGGAGACCCAGTGGACATCTGCCTCTTCCCCCTCAGGGTCCACACTCAGAAGCAGGCATCCCTCCCTCATCTCTGCTTTGGGCCTTGATGCTTCCATTTCAGTCCTATTCATGAGTATTTGTGACCCCCCACCCCCTCCTTTCTGGAGGGTCAGATTTGAGGTGGGGGAGGTTGATTCATTTGTGTCTTGAGGTTTGAAAAATCCCTGTGTCTTTAACAGGAAACCATGTCCTTCCTGGATAGTTCCCCCTCAGGCCCTTTATTTCCATCCTCTCAAGATCCCTGACCTCTGTTGAGCACTCTAGGTCCCCACACTGGTCATGAGGGTAGCCTTTGGTTTTTGGGGTTAAAAATGACCCTCGCCTTTGAGCAGAAATTGCAATTTTACAATCTAGTCAAATACTTTGGTGTGATGCAGAATTGGACTGTGTAATGAGTGTAATCCTGGAGGTTCTTTAAGCAAGGGAGGAAATAATCAAAGACACAGAGATTATGCATGAACCTGTGGGAGATCATAGGTCTTTTTATGCTGCTTCATATCTGAGAGGACTCCCTGCCTGGCATACAGTAAATACTCAGAAAATATATACTGATGGAAGGAATGAGCAATTCCCATTTTTGCAAGGATCAATAAGCATTTGGGTGCTGGCACCCCCATTACAGGCTTAAACTTACTTGAAGATACCAAGTTAACAGCCAATCAGCCCTAGTGTCTACCACTACTGTCAGTGTTTCGAGTTAGGAAAAGTCTCTTCTGTCCCCTTTGTACTGGACAAATCTTCACAAATACTTGGTTTCTCTTTCCTTCTTTGGAAGGTCTCCATTTCATGGATAATTCTTGGGCCCTAGGAAATTTTATTCCTCGCAATATTTAATTCTATCTTCCTCGATTTCTCTTTTTGAAATGTTTTCCAATTTCTATTCCTTTGAGATTGTGGATTTGGACTCTTCCTTTGGAAGATGTAGGAGAAGCAATATTTTGCCCATTGCTTTTCTTTTTAAAATTTTATTTCAATAGATTAAAACACTCAATGACACAAACATATCTATACAGAAAGAACAAGATTGTACATATATGAAGTTACAAATCTCTGCTATGTTTAACTTACTTTTCTTCACATCTAAATAATAAATTCTGAACACAAGTATCCCTCCTCTTTCTCATGTTATCTGTATCACAGAAAGTATTATATGGGAAATCAGTATGTTCATACAATGTAGTTCTTTAATGTTTTCACATTTCAGTTTACACACAGGAGGTAACACTCACAATTTATTCTTCTAGTATTAATGCTGTCATTGTGTATAGTGTTCTCTTGGTTCTAATCATTTCACTGTTCTTTAGCCTGTGTAGTTCTTTCCCAGTTTCTTAGAAATTTGCCAGTTCATCACTACTTACAGCATAGAAGTGTTCAATCATACTCATTTACCACAATTGGTATAGCTAATTCCCAATTAATGGGCATCGCTTCAGTTGCCAATTCTTTGACACCACAAAGTGAACTACTATAAATCTCTTAGAATATATGAATTCTTTTCCATTTCCTCTGATCTTCTTGGAAAACAGACACAGATATGGGATTCCTGAGTCTATACAATTTTATAACTCTGTATGTGTCTGTCGGGAATAACTTCACAATGGATGGATTGGCTGGTTTACAGCTCCACCAACAGTGTATTTGTGTTCTTTTTTTCCACATCCCGTCCAATAATTGCCCTTTGGTCAGTTTAGCCAATCTGATGGATATGAAATAATATCTCAGAAGTTGGCATTTCTCTAATCACTAGTGACTTGGAGCACTTTTTTCATATAACTATATATGGCTTTGATTTCTCTATCCAAAACTTTTCTATTTATAACTTTGGGCCATTTACCAATTTGGGAATGGCTGTGTTTCTTATAAACACACAGCAAAGATGTCTATATGTTTGACATTTGAGTGTATAAAATGTCTACCCAATTTTCTGCTTTCCTTCCAATCTTGACAGAATTTATTTTATTTCTACAAAATCTTTTCAAATTAATGTACTCAAAATTAACCATCTCATATTTCACAATGCTCTCTGTTCAGTCCACCAACTCCCACTATGAATTGTGCTACAGGGAAACAATGTCCAGAGGCACCCCAAACAATCATTTCTTTTCTTTAAGGACCACCCTATCCCCAGAACTACTGAAGCTTCTTCAAGAGAATCTGTGGACACTAACTTTCTCCCACATCATTCCACATCAGTCGAGTCTAAAGGTATGCTAGACTCTGATCCTTCCTCAGACATCTGCCCAAAAGGGATCTCTTTATCCTTTCCCCCCATGGGCACCCCTAGTGAAGCCACAACCACAGGGTGGGAACCTAACACTACCAGATATCCTGAAACTAGTCCATTCAACCCCTTCCACAAAAGGATCTCTTCTTCAGGGGAAGGCATCAGCCCAACATTTACAATTTTCATCTGACTCAGTCTCCATCAGCAAAGTTCCCATTTCCATGGTAACAGGAAATCAATAAAGAGTTGAATCTGACATCATAATGAAGGCCCCTATAAAAGAAAGTAACTCAGCTCAGTTGGGTTACCTTGGACTAAGGTCCCCATCAACCCTTACCTCTATTCATTTTCTCCCCTGAACGATGGGTGCAAATTGTACGCACCATTATAGGAAACAGAGAAAAACAGGTAAAGTCTTTGGTTCAGTCCATGGTCCTTCATGAACTCTTTTTCTTCTTGGGAAGATCAGGGTCATGTTTGAGTCAGGGAGGTTGATTATTTTCTGCTTTAAGGTAGGAAGAAACCATATATATTTAACATGAAGACGTTCCATTTTCTGATAGAGCTTTCCCTGGGGAATTTTGGATTCTAATAGTCAATTTAGTTTCTCACACTCTTCTTCAGTGGAGTCTTGCCTTCCTTGGGCCTCAAATGATCCTTCCTTTCCTCATTTTGGTGAAAGGCTTTACATAGGAGCTAAAATTGGGCTGTCGTAAGTGCCTTGGGGCAGTTGAGAAAAGGGATAGACTGATCAAAGATACTCAGATTTTTTTGTATGGACTTCTTTCATCCTTATCTAAATGGGCTCTGCCTGGTGTGCAGTAATTCTCAATAAGTGTGTGCTGGATGAGGGATTGACTGACTTCTCTTCTTTAAATGTATGAGCAACAGCCTAGGTCTCAACACTGCCACTGGCAGACCTAACCTGACATGAAGATGCCATATCTCCAGCCAGTGAGTCCATGGTGCCCATTACCAGTGCTAGTACTTCAGGTTTGGAAGAGTCAATCTCTGCTTCCTCTTCTGGACAAATGTACATGGGACCCAGTTTTGGTTTCTTCTTTCTGAGAGTTCTCCATCTCATGGATATTTACAGTGCTCTTCTTGGGTCTTGGTGATTTCCACTTGAATTTCCATTTCTGGGAACATTTTTGTTCTTTCTTCCTCAGTTTCTCCCTTTGGAGCTTTCTCCAAAGTATCTATTTTTTTCTTGATTGAAAATAGATGGCCTTTTTTATCCTTTGGAAGATGTAGGAGAAGCAACAGTTTGCCCGCTGCTTGTCTAGGAGGCTATTTGAGGAGAGTGAACATTTGTCAGTAGTTGACATGTACTAGTCTGCCAAGGGGAGTCATCCAGAGGAAGAGGATTTGAGGAGGTGGACTGTGGAGCTCAGGAGGGAGTAAGAACACATTGCAGACAGGTCTTGTTCCCGCCACCTCCAGTGGATTCACAAGGAAGCCTCAACTCCTGCTGGGGATCTTGTTAGTCCATGGGAATCACTCCTGACTGTCTTCTTTCATAATCTGTATTAGTGGGCCTGACTTCAGGGTTTTTAGGATATTCTGTCATGCTCACTCCAGTTCCCTTTCAGACTGTCTGGAAGGGAGTCATTTGGCACTCAAAATAGCTTCTTTCCCTCCTTACTTTTTTTTATCTTATCTTTTCTCCTTCTCCACTCCTCCCTTCCTATTGACTCAAATTGACTGTCATTATTTTGGGCAATGTATTTAAGTCATCTGACTGACTTTGAGAAAGAGGGACCTGTGGAGCCAATATAAGGAAGTAAAGGAGAGAGAGAAGACACAGGCAGTATATTTTGAATTTTGAATCTTTCTAAGCAATTTTTGTACTTTGCCTTCCTCATGAGGGTACTTCAAGTCAATAAATGTTAATAAGTGTTATTTGATTGACTTTCTGACTGACTTCCTTTTCCCACAGAGTTAAACAGAAGACTGGCTTCTGGAAGAAAAAAAATTGACACCTCTTTGCCTGATGGTACCATCGCCCCATCAGATGACTCCTCGGTGTCCACAATGACTGACAACAATACTTCAGGTCAGTAGAAGCCTCCTTTTTGATTTCTCTGTTTGACAGAATTCTTTCTTCCCAGGTCATCCTTCCTCTTTTAAGGGCTTTCCATTTCACCATTATTTGTACTGCTTTTCCTTCATCTCATATTACTTACATGGTTAATACAGTTGAATATCTGAAGATAGTAGGAGGAAAAATTTGTGGTCGGAAGTCTCTTTATTTTTCAAAATGTTAGAATGAAATAGATAGAAGAAGAATGTTGTTAAAAGTTTTAACCACAGGGACCAGAGTTCACTGGAAAAAGATTACAGTTTGTTTTTCTCAGAAGCCTTCTTCAGTAAGTGCTCTGTATAGGCTTTGTAGTAAGACTCAATATTTGAATTGAACAGCTTAGCTCATCCATCACTAAGGGTTTTTTGATCATCGGAATAGATGATTACTTCTCCAACTGGTCTCTTGGACCTACCTGCTATTCCTTGAATGTCCATTTCTTTTCCATTACATCAAAGTTGAATATCTTTTCTATATTTTCCCCCGGGATTATAACTTGAGTCTTCAACCAGAATACCACGTGTTTATTGGCATCAGTTTGAGCACAAACAAATTTACTTATAATAGGCAATGGTGAGCATGGAGTTAGGAAAACTATTCCATTCACCCTCAAACTCTTATTAGAGCTGCATGACCCTGATCAAATCAGTGGCCCTTAATTGCTGCCTGCCTCAGTTTCCTCATGTATAATATGGGGATAGCACATACCTCCCAGGGTTAATTTCTGAACAAATATGATGAAATAATCAAATAATAGTAGTCTTTAGCACAGTGGTTGTCATATTGTGTTATTGAAACATCATTATTAGCTCTGTATTGTCCTTTAGGAGATAATACATTGCAGAAGACCAGAGGGTTAGAAAATATATTAATCTGGAGGGGAACATCAGGATTATTTAGTTCAAACACCCCCTTTTACGGATGAGGTTTGCCCAAAGTTACAGCAGGAGTAAGTATCTCGGTTAGGAATTTAACTGAGGTATATAGTACCTTCTATTTCTTGATCTCCTTCCATTTTACCCTGTTGTCTCCTGGGTGAAATCTCTCCCCTGGCTTTTTCCTCTCTGGGTGCCTATTTTGGGCTACTTTGGGGCTTGGATTTCCAAGTTATGTCTCTTAAATCAGTCTTGTCTCCCTCAGATCACTCTCCAGGAGGGTAGCCTGCCTAAGTGGTCTGTGTGGTTCCACTGCTTGTTGGTGAAAACTGAATAGTCCTATTGGTCCTGGGATATCCAAATCTGAGATACAGTTTTGTAACTTTCCCTGGAGGCAGAGTACATATTAATAACAGAATGCATACAATCTTAGGCTGTGAAGTGAGTACCATGCATTTGCTACGTTGCACACTATGAGTTAATCATGACAGATCCCTGGACCCCTCCCTCATTCCTTCCTGCAGACAGAGTAGCTGATGTGATGTGCACCACACAAATGCTAAACCAAAGAGCAGCAGGAGGTCCTGTAGCAACCTAGAAACAGCTTTCTAGCACTCAGATACCCTCAGTTCTAATCTGGCCTCAGATGTTTCCTGACTGTGTGACCCTGTACAAGGCATTTAATCCTCATTGCCTAGTCCTTACCCCTCTTTTGTATATATAGTATGTATTGTTTCCAAGGCAGAAGAATGTAAGGGTTAAAAACATGACCTTAACCATACAGGTTAGTAGATGCCTCCTCTTTACTTCTTTTACTGGAGAGTGATTCTTCCTACTCTTTGGAGAAGACCCAGTGAAATCACCTCCAGAGACTGCAGTGAAGTTACCTTTGTGAAGGGCATTTGGCTTCAAGCCTTTGTGGCAATAATTGCTCTTTTGATCTCTCTTCCCGAGCATATTATATAGGGCTTCCTCTTTCTCCTGGGAGAAATATTTTTTGGGTTTGACCAACCAAAGTAGGCCAGAATAGGAGCCCTTAATTAAGCCTGATCATCTATTGCATTCCCTGTTCTCACCTGTGTCTTCTTTAGACTTCATATGGGATGAAACAATGATATTGGTAAAAATAAACCATATCCCTTCAAAATCTTATCTATGATTGGTAAATTTCTAATGAGAATTGGAGGCTGGTAGCCAAGTGCCAAAGATAATGGCCTGTTTTTCTTTTTTTTTAATTTATAATATTTTATTTAATAATTTCTGAGTATTATTCATTAAAGACAAAGATCATTTTCTTTTCCTCCCCCCTACCCCCAGTAGCCGATGTGATTTCCACTGGGTATTACATGTGGTCTTGATTCGAACCCATTGCTATGTTGTTAATATTTGTATTAGGGTTTCCTTTAGAGTCTCTCCTCAGTCATATCCCCTCAACCCCTGTAGTCAGAGTTGCTTTTCCTTGGTGTTTCTACTCCCATAGTTTATCCTCTGCTTATGAATGGTGTTTTTTTTCTACTGGATCCCTGCAGAGATTGTTCAGGGACATTACACCGCCACTAGTGCAGAAGTCCATTACGTTTGATTATACCACAGTGTATTAGTTTCTGTGTACAATGTTCTCCTGGTTCTGTTCCTCTCACTCTGCATCACTTCCTGGAGGTCGTTCCAGTCTCCATGGAATTCCTCCACTTTATTATTCCTATTTGCACAATAGTATTCCATCCTCAACATATACCACAATTTGCTCAGCCATTCCCCAATTAATGGGCATCCCCTCATTTTCCAGTTTTTGCCCACCACAAAGAGCGCAGCTATGAATATTTTTGTACAAGTCTTTTTGTCCATTATCTCTTTGGGGTAGAGACCCAGCAGTGCTATGGCTGGATCAAAGGGTAGATATTCTTTTGTCACCCTTTGGCCATAGTTCCAAATTTCCCTCCAGAATGGTTGGATCAGTTCACAACTCCACCAGCAATGAATTAATGTCCCTACTTTGCCACATCCCCGCCAGCATTCATTACTTTCCTTTGCTGTCATGTTGGCCAATTTGCTAGGGTGAGGTGATACCTCAGAGTTGTTTTGATTTGCATCTCTCTGATTATAAGAGATTTAGAAGACTTCTTCATGTGCTTATTAATAGTTTTGATTTCTTCATCTGAAAACTGTGTATTCATGTCCCTTGCCTATTTTTCAATTGGAGAATGGCTTGATTTTTTGTACAAATGGTTTAGCTCTTTATAAATTTGAGTAATTAGACCTTTGTTAGAGGTTTCTGTTATAAAGATTGTTTCCCAGTTTGTTGTTTCCCTTCTAATTTTAGTTACATTGCTTTTGTTTGTACAAAAACTTTTTAGTTTGATATATGTAAAGATTAAAAATTTTGGGAATCTGAGACAGGGTAGAAATTAGTTTCTCTCTGCAAGTAGTATTATTTATATGAGGTTTATTTAAAGATAAGCGTTAAAGAAAATACAAGAAAGAGAAGCACGTGCTAGGTGGACGATGAGGCACACCCAGATTTCACTCACATCATGAGACCTGTCTCTTTGACAGCAGAGCCAGGAAGAGAAGAGACCCTGCTGTGGGTGGAGACCCTTTAAATAATGACTTTGCTCTCTGCCCAGGTGAGAATTCAGTGAGATTACAAAATATTCTGGGGAAGTGGAGGAAGGACTTCTGGGGATTGAAGTCCTGGATTCAAGTCTATTTTTACATACCCTCTTTTGATCCTCTTCAGACGAAGGACTTCCCCAAAGGATTATAAAAACATAATCAATTTAAAGATTAGAACAATTTGAGGATGAGGGAAAAAAACCCACCCAACCAATAATTGACAAAAATCCAGTTAGGGGCAATCTCCCACCCCCCAACTTCTCCCTCCCTTGTACTGCTTCTCTCCCCACAAGTCCATTTTTTACCCTTCTACTCCTCTATAGGGTGCAAATCTATTCTCTGCCCCAATGGATTGGATTGTTCTTTGCTCTTTGGGTCAGTTTCAAAGCACGTAAGAGTAGACTATTTCCTATCTCCAACTTCTTTACCCTTCCAGTGTATCGATGTTCTCCCCCTCCTGCCATGAGCTTCTTTGTGTCATATAAATTTTCCCCCAGTTCTTTCTTTTCCCATTTCTTTTAGTGTTAACTTCTTTTTTTCGGCTCTGGTTGTATATACATACATATATATATATATATATATATATATATATATATATATATATATATATTCACAGACAGATTTGTATGTATTTATTCATGCATATATCTGTATACCTATTTATGTCTTGTCCTTTCATCCTATACAGTTTGTCACTGTTCCCTCTAAGTGTCATTCTTCTAGCTGCCCAGGTGATAGCAACAGTTTTTGAGAGTTACCAATGACATTTTTTCTTATAGGGATACATATCATTTTTACTTATTGAGTCTCTTAAACATTTTTTGTTGTTGTTTTATTTTTTCCCCTTTTTTTATTATCTTTTTTAATTACCTAACTCAAGATGATTCTCTTGAGTTCTGTGCTTGGACATCAAATTTTCTGTTCAGGTCTCGTCTTTTCTTTACAAATGCTTGGAATTCTTCTATTGTGTTGAACTTTCCCCAATAAGAATATAGTCAGTTTTGATGGGTATTTGATTCTTGGTTGTAGACCTAGTTCCCTTTCTTTCCAGATTATCCTATTTCTTGCCTTTTGGTCCTTCTGTGTGTATGCAGCCATATCCTGTGTTATCCTCACTGTGTTTCCATGGTATCTGAATGGATTCTTCTTGGCAGCTTGTAATATTTTTTGTTTGGTCTGATAGTTTCTGAATTTGGCTATAATATTCCTGGTTGTTGTCAGTTGGGGATTAAATACAGGAGGTGATCTGTGCATTCTTTCAATCTCCACTTTCCCCTCTTGTTCTAGGATATCGGGGCTGTTTTCCTGAATAATTTCCTGTAGTATTATGTCCAGGCTTTTTCTTTTGTCATGGTCTTCTGGTAGACCAATGATTCTTAAATTGTCTCTTCTCGAATGATTTTCTAAATCATCTGTTTTGTGAATGAGATGCTTCATGTTTTCCTCAATTTTTTAATTCTTTTCGTTTTGCTTTTTAGTGCCCTGCTGCCTTTTGAGGTCACATAAGTCCAGATTTTGTATTCTGGTTCTTAAAGACTGGATGTCATCCCTGTTTTTTTTTTTGGTCATCCTTTTCCTTCTGGTCTTATTTTCTTTGAAGGTTGTCTTTCATCCTCTTTACCTCAAGTTTCATCTCCTTTGCCTCATTTTCCAGCTGGTTGATTTTGGCTTTCAAGACACAATTTTCTTGTTTTAGTTCAAGTGCCTCTGTTTCAGAATTTCACATCTTAATTTTTAAGTTCTTTTCCCAAGTGTCTTCAGGTTCTCAAATGTGTTTTGAGTTTTTCGCAGTCTGTATCCAATTTGCTGGGATTAATGTTTTATTGTTTGCTGATTTCTCCTCCTCTGTTCCGTTTGCTGAGTAGAAGCTGTCTATCAGAGTTTCTTCCTTTTCTGTTGTTTGCTAAAATTCATCCCTTCTTTACCCCTCATATTTGTTTGTGCACTTGTTCCTCTAATATTTTTGGTTTTGGGGGCTTCTGTCTGTCTCCATTCTTGGAGCTTTAACAGGAGATCTCTCGGTGTAGTCTCTGGTGGACATTTGTTGGGATTTGAGCTTCCCTGTCCTCTAGAGGCTTTTGATTAGATTAATGTCCTGCAGTCAATGAGGATGGGTGTGTATCCTGGGCTTCCCTGAGTTCTGGAGACTTTTGATGGGATTAAGTTTAGCTTAGTTGGGCTGGGTGTACTCTGAGTCCAAAATTTCCTGGAAGGCTGGAGAAACATGGAGGATCTCCACAGCTTGGGCCAGGCTGCCAGGTCTGTGCTCCCTCTCTAGCTCCTTCTCTGTTGTCTGTGTTGGATGCTCTGAACTTGGTACAGCACTGCTCGTAAGGTATGCCCTCCAGACCAGCACCTTTGCCTGCCCAGAAGTTCCCCCTGAAGCTGGAGTCTCAGTGCTCTGGGTGGGAGAGTGGATGGGTCCTGGAACCGTCATTTTGTCTTCCCCTTAAACCTGAGTATTCTCAGATTCTGTTTTTTTGGGGGGGAATACCTTTTGAATTAAGTCCAGCAGGAGGGTTCCGTGGCTCTGTCTTGTTGTTAGGTTTGTTTTTCAATCCTCTGGGAACAGTTAGGAAGGATATTAAGAGGTCTGAACATCTGCCCCTTCTAGGCCACCATCTCGACCTCTTGTCTTCTTTAAAGACAGAATGCCCATAGGCATAAGCTCTGTATCCCAGAATCCATTCTTGACCACTTGTCAACTCATGAAAAATCTCTAATTTAGTTTGTTCAGTTGCCATAACAATGTTCACTGCAGGGGCTGTTATCTATATATTACAGATGAGGAAAGTGAGAAAATTTAAGTATTTATCCCAGGGAAATAGGATTTGAACACAGGTTTCCCTGATTACCAGTCTAGCAGTCTTATCCTCTGCATCAGCTGACTGCCAAGGATCTACTGTTAGGTAGTTTAGTGAAAGTTCTCTCTTTTGGAAATTCCTGGCCAAGTGGCAATCTACAGTTCTTTGAATTGGTAGGAACCTTCAGAAGGGACCTATTAAATTTCTCAGAGAACAAACTGAGTCTCAAATAGGGGAAGGACTTACTTTCAAGATCACTCAGCTAGCAAATGCCAGAAATAGATTATGGGGTCTCTAACTCCAAGTCCCAGTTCACAAAGAATAATAAAAATGAAAGGGAACTCAGAAGGCATCTAGTCCAACTTTTAAGTAATGGAGAATACTTCCTAGTGGCTGAAGAGGGGAGGAAGCTTCATTTAACCTATTTATTTGTTCAACAATCATTTGTCAAATACTTGTATTCACAATACTGAATATGAGAGACTATTTCTACTCTTCACTTTTTTGTGTTATAGACCATTCTAGCCGGGTGGTGAAACAGAACAATGTTTTAAGTGCATGAAGGTAAAAAAATATACCATTTACAAAGGATTCTCAAAAACCAAGAAGTTACATAGTAATAAAAATTTTTTTTTAATTTTTTCCCATTCAAGTTGATGATCTCGCCTCCCTGAAATCTATATAAGGGTCGATAGACCTCTTAAACCCAATGGACTGTGTTAAAAACCCTTCTTTTAGATATATGTTCAGTTTTGCTGGACCATAGTCTAACAGATGGAATGAGACAGAGAACCATATTTGTAGAACTAAAGAACTGTATTTAGTTACAAATTTGCACAAAGCAGAAATAGGAGAAAAGTAACCAGGTAGATGTTGTCTCCAACAAGGTCGCTCTCATAGGACGCTGGGCATGGTGATAAGAGAACCAAGATGGGCACAGGACTCTTGTTATGGGATGGACTCAAGGAAGACCTTAAGCATTCATGAAACTGCTTCTGAACACTGTGACAGGAGAGTTGCGAAACTGGAATTACAAGGGGTGTATAAGGAATGTTGAATTTAGAATCAGAAGAAATGGACTCATATCTTGACTCTGTTACTACCTAAGTGAACTTAGGAATGTTATTTACTCTAATCCTTAGTTTCTTCTTCTATCAAATGAGAGAGTTTAACTAGATGAACCACAACACCTTTTCCAGCTCTAAACCCAAAGAGTTCATTTCCCACTAGAGCAAAGGAAAGAATGGAACCTCTCACTACCTAACTTGACCTAACCTAACTACCTTCTCTGCTTGTGGATATAGATCTGGGCTCTCATTCTGAGATGGGAACTGAATGGGAAGAATTAGAAGGAGGTCCATATGCTGACTAGCCTGACCTTCCTCCAAGAGCAGGAATCCCCTCTGCTGCCTCCCCAAAGCTTTTCTCCCTTTTGAGTTCTGTCCTTGTAGCATAAGAGCTCCCTTAATGGAGCCTTGGGATTGTCTTGGCTCTCTCAGAAGTGACATTACTTTTGGAAAAATGTGACCATCCATCCTCTGAAGGAAGAAAAAGATCTCCCTGTCTCCTGTCTTCTTAGAACCAGCAGTAAACACGATTAGAACAATAGTGGAGAATGTGTTCAATTCTCGGTCTTGACCCTCTTCTTGGAGGGAATTTGGGTGAGGGTTTTATCCCAGGCAAAGTTCAACAAGTCCTGGCTGATTCAAACCCTGGAGTGCTTTTCAGATAGATAGGCTAAATGTCTTCTCTACCTTTCTGTATTTCTTTACTTTCACTCAACCTCTTTTGTAAATAAAAGCTATTAAAAGTCATTTCAACTTTGAGCAATGCTACTTTAAATTGGTGACCACCAAATTATTTATAATTTTCATATGTTTTAGTCAAAGCATTAAAATTTAATTCCTACACTCAGAATAGGAGATGCCAGGTCAGATTCTGCTCTTTCCCCAGGCATGGGGGTCAGCTCTTCTTTCATTTTCCCCATGCTTTCATCTGAGAAGCAAAGTGGATCTTCTCACAAGACCACATCTCCATGACCCATGAATCTCAGGACAGATGTCTCAATCTCTAGGCTCGCCACCAGTTCAGAGTGTTGTGTTCGCATTGGCTCAGCTACTGGGGAAGAGGCCCCAAGGCTAGGGGACAACCATCAGGGACTGGCCTGCCGTTCAGCTCTCCCCTGACAAGAGACTCTAGTTTTCTTCCGCACACATACTGACTCATGAACAAGTTTATCTAGATTTATGCTCAGGTAACTAATGACATCAGACAACAGCATTCTCATCCTGGTCACCACCTTGACTGAGGCAGCTAGCCTTTTCTTTGTTCACTCCCTAGAGGTAGGTACCTCTGGCAAGCTGCATTTGCTGTCCAACCTCACCTTAGACTCTTCTCCTATGTTCAACTACACCACATCCTAGAGTAGCACCTCTTCTCCTGGGATGACCCCATTCTCTGGGGCCCCAACAACATTTTTACCCACACTGGCTCAGAGCAGAACAAAGGAAAGAAAGCAGAAAAAGGGAGATAGGAGAACAAAGGAAATTATTTATTTACATCATCCTCAATGGACCAGGAGACCCAGTGGACATCTGCCTCTTCCCGCTCAGGGTCCACACTCAGAAGCAGGCATCCCTCCCTTATCTCTGCATCGGGCCTTGATGCTTTCATTTCAGTCCTATTCATGAGTATTTGTGACCCCCCACCCCCTCCTTTCTGGAGGGTCAGATTTGAGGTGGGGGAAGTTGATTCATTTGTGTCTTGAGGTTTGAAAAATCCCTGTGTCTTTAACAGGAAACCATGTCCTTCCTGGATAGTTCCCCCTCAGGCCCTTTATTTCCATCCTCTCAAGATCCCTGACCTCTGTTGAGCACTCTAGGTCCCCACACTGGTCATGAGGGTAGCCTTTGGTCTTTGGGGTTAAAAATGACCCTCGACTTTGGGCAGAAATTGCAATTTTACAATCTAGTCAAATACTTTGGTGTGATGCAGAATTGGACTGTGTAATGAGTGTAATCCTGGAGGTTCTTTAAGCAAGGGAGGAAATAACCAAAGACACAGAGATTATGCATGAACCTGTGGGAGATCATAGGTCTTTTTATGCTGCTTCATATCTGAGAGGACTCCCTGCCTGGCATACAGTAAATACTCAGAAAATATATACTGATGGAAGGAATGAGCAATTCCCATTTTTGCGAGGATCAATAAGCATTTGGGTGCTGGCACCCCCATTACAGGCTTAACCTTACTTGAAGATACCAAGTTAACAGCCAATCAGCCCTAGTGTCTACCACTACTGTCAGTGTTTCGAGTTAGGAAAAGTCTCTTCTGTCCCCGTTGTACTGGACAAATCTTCACAAATACTTGGTTTCTCTTTCCTTCATTGGAAGGTCTCCATTTCATGGATAATTCTTGGGCCCTAGGAAATTTTATTCCTCGCAATATTTAATTCTATCTTCCTCGATTTCTCTTTTTGAAATGTTTTCCAATTTCTATTCCTTTGAGATTGTGGATTTGGACTCTTCCTTTGGAAGATGTAGGAGAAGCAATATTTTGCCCATTGCTTTTCTTTTTAAAATTTTATTTCAATAGATTAAAACACTAAATGACACAAACATATCTATACAGAAAGAACAAGATTGTACATATATGAAGTTACAAATCTCTGCTATGTTTAACTTACTTTTCTTCACATCTAAATAATAAATTTTGAACACAAGTATCCCTCCTCTTTCCCACGCTATCTGTATCACAGAAAGTATTATATGGGAAATCAGTATGTTCATAAAATGTAATTCTTTAATGTTTTCACATTTCAGTTTACACACTGGAGGTAACATTCACAATTTATTCCTCTAGTATTAATTCTGTCATTGTGTATAGTGTTCTCTTGGTTCTAATCATTTCACTGTTCATTAGCCTGTGTAGTTCTTTCCAAGTACCTTAGAAATTTGCCAGTTCATCACTACTTGCAGCATAGAAGTGTTCAATCATACTCATTTACCACAATTGGTATAGATAATTCCCAATTAATGGGCATAGCTTCAGTTGCCAATTCTTTGATACCACAAAGTGAACTACTATAAATCTCTTAGAATATATGAATTCTTTTCCATTTCCTCTGATCTTCTTGGAAAACAGACACAGATATGGGATTCCTGAGTCTATACAATTTTATAACTCTGTATGTGTCTGTCAGGAATAACTTCACAATGGATGGATTGGCTGGTTTACAGCTCCACCAACAGTGTATTTGTGTTCTTTTTTTCCACATCCCGTCCAATAATTGCCCTTTGGTCAGTTTAGCCAATCTGATGGATATGAAATAATATCTCAGAAGTTGGCATTTCTCTAATCACTAGTGACTTGGAGCACTTTTTTCATATAACTATATATGGCTTTGATTTCTCTATCCAAAACTTTTCTATTTATAACTTTGGGCCATTTACCAATTTGGGGATGGCTGTGTTTCTTATAAACACACAGCAAAGATGTCTATATGTTTGACATTTGAGTGTATAAAATGTCTACCCAATTTTCTGCTTTCCTTCCAATCTTGACAGAATTTATTTTATTTCTACAAAATCTTTTCAAATTAATGTACTCAAAATTAACCATCTCATATTTCACAATGCTCTCTGTTCAGTCCACCAACTCCCACTATGAATTGTGCTACAGGGAAACAATGTCCAGAGGCACCCCAAACAATCATTTCTTTTCTTTAAGGACCACCCTATCCCCAGAACTACTGAAGCTTCTTCAAGAGAATCTGTGGACACTAACTTTCTCCCACATCATTCCACATCAGTCGAGTCTAAAGGTATGCTAGACTCTGATCCTTCCTCAGACATCTGCCCAAAAGGGATCTCTTTATCCTTTCCCCCCATGGGCACCCCTAGTGAAGCCACAACCACAGGGTGGGAACCTAACACTACCAGATATCCTGAAACTAGTCCATTCAACTCCTTCCACAAAAGGAGCTCTTCTTCAGGGGAAGGCATCGGCCGAACATTTATAATTTTCATCTGACTCAGTCTCTATCAGCAAAGTTTCCATTTCTATGGTAACATGAAATCAATATACAGTTGAATCTGACATCACAATGAAGGCCCCTATAAAAGGAATTAACTCAGCTCAGTTGGGATACCTTGGACTAAGGTCCCCATCAACCCTTACCTCTATTCATTTTCTCCCCTGAACGATGGGTACAAATTGTACGCACCATTATAGGAAAGAGAGAAAAACAGGTAAAGCCTTTGGTTCAGTCCATGGTCCTTCATGAACCCTTTTTCTTCTTGGGAAGATCAGGGTCATGTTTGAGTCGGGGAGGTTGATTACTTTCTGCTTTAAGGTAGGAAGAAACCATATATATTTAACATGAAGACATTCCATTTTCTGATAGAACTTCCCCTGTGGAATTTTGGATTCTAATAGTGAATTTAGTTTCTCACACTCTTCTTCAGTGGAGTCTTGCCTTCCTTGGGCCTCAAATGACCCTTCCTTTCCTCATTTTGGTGAAAGGCTTTACATAGGAGCTAAAATTGGGCTGTGGTAAGTGCCTTGGGGCAGTTGAGAAAAGGGATAGACTGATCAAAGATACTCCGATTCTTTTGTATGGACTTCATTCATCCTTATCTAAATGGGCTCTGCCTGGTGTGCAGTAATTCTCAATAAGTGTGTGCTGGATGAGGGATTGACTGATTTCCCTTCTTTAAATGTATGAGCAACAGCCTAGGTCTCAACACTGCCACTGGCAGACCTAACCTGACATGAAGATGCCATATCTCCAGCCAGTGAGTCCATGGTGCCCATTACCAGTGCTAGTACTTCAGGTTTGGAAGAGTCAATCTCTGCTTCCTCTGCTGGACAAATGTACATGGGACCCAGTTTTGGTTTCTTCTTTCTGAGAGTTCTCCATCTCATGGATATTTACAGTGCTCTTCTTGGGTCTTGGTGATTTGCACTTGAATTTTCATTTCTGGGAACATTTTTGTTCTTTCTTCCTCAGTTTCTCCCTTTGGAGCTTTCTCCAAAGTATCTATTTTTTTCTTGATTGAAAATAGATGGCCTTTTTTATTCTTTGGAAGATGTAGGAGAAGCAACAGTTTGCCCGCTGCTTGTCTAGGAGGCTATTTGAGGAGAGTGAACATTTGTCAGTAGTTGACATGTACTAGTCTGCCAAGGGCAGTCATCCAGAGGAAGAGGATTTGAGGAGGTGGACTGTGGAGCTCAGGAGGGATTAAGAACACATTGCATACAGGTCTTGTTTCCACCACCTCCAGTGGATTCACAAGGAAGCCTCAACTCCTGCTGGGGATCTTGTTAGTCCATGGGAATCACTCCTGACTGTCTTCTTTCATAATCTGTATTGGTGGGCCTGACTTCAGGGTTTTTAGGATACTCTGTCATGCTCACTCCAGTTCCCTTTCAGACGGTCTGGAAGGGAGTCATTTGGCACTCAAAATAGCTTCTTTCCCTCCTTACTTTTTTTATCTTATCTTTTCTTCTTCTCCACTCCTCCCTTCCTATTGACTCAACTTGACTGTCATTATTTTGGGCAATGTATTTAAGTCATCTGACTGACTTTGAGAAAGAGGGACCTGTGGATCCAATATAAGGAAGTAAAGGAGAGAGAATAGACACAGGCAGTATATTTTGAATTTTGAATCTTTCTAAACAATTTTTGTACTTTGCCTTCCTCATGAGGGTACTCAAGTCAATAAGTGTTAATAAGTGTTATTTGATTGACTTTCTGACTGACTTCCTTTTCCCACAGAGTTAAACAGAAGACTGGCTTCTGGAAGAAAAAAAATTGACACCTCTTTGCCTGATGGTACCATCGCCCCATCAGGTGACTCCTCGGTGTCCACAATGACTGCCAACAATACTTCAGGTCAGTAGAAGCCTCCTTTTTGCTTTCTCTGTTTGACAGAATTCTTCCCTCCCAGGTCATCCTTCCTCTTTTAAGGGCTTTCCATTTCACCATTATTTGTACTGCTTTTCCTTCATCTCATATTACTTACATGGTTGATACAGTTGAATATCTGAAGATAGTAGGAGGAAAAATTTGTGGTCGGAAGTCTCTTTATTTTTCAAAATGTTAGAATGAAATAGATAGAAGAAGAATGTTGTTAAAAGTTTTAACCACAGGGACCAGAGTTCACTGGAAAAAGATTACAGTTTGTTTTTCTCAGAAGCCTTCTTCAGTATATGCTCTGTATAGGCTTTGTAGTAAGACTCTTGTATTTGAATTGAACATCATTGCTCATCCATCACTTAGGGTTTTTTGATCATCGGAATAGATGATTACTTCTCCAACTGGTCTCTTGGATCTACCTGCTATTCCTTGAATGTCCGTTTCTTTTCCATTACATCAAAGCTGAATATCTTTTCTATATTTTCCCCCAGGATAATAACTTGAGTCTTCAACCAGAATACCACCTGTTTATTGGCATCAGTTTGAGCACAAACAAATTTACTTATAATAGGCAATGGTGAGCTTGGAGTTAGGAAAACTATTCCATTCACCCTCAAACTCTTATTAGAGCTGCATGACCCTGATCAAATCAGTGACCTTAAATTGCTGCCAGCCTCAGTTTCCTCACCTATAATATGGGGATAGCACATACCTCCCAGGGTTAATTTCTGAACAAATATGATGAAATAACCAAATAATAGTAGTCTTTAGCACAGTGGTTGTCATATTGTGTTATTGAAACATCATTATTAGCTCTGTAATGTCCTTCAGGAGATTATACATTACAGAAGATCAGTGGGTTAGAAAATATATCAGTCTGGAGGGGAACATCAAAATTATTTAGTTCAAAGACCACCTTTTATGGATGAGGTTTGCCCAAAGTTACAGCAGGAGTAAGTATCTTGGTTAGGAATTGAACTGAGGGTTTATAGTAGCTTCTATTTCTTGAGTTCCTTCCATTGTTCCCTGTTGTCTCCTGGGTGAAATCTCTCCCCTGGCTTTTTCCTCTCTGGGTGCCTATTTTGGGCTACTTTGGGGCTTGGATTTCCACGTTATGTCTCTTAAATCAGTCTTGTCTCCCTCAGATCACTCTCTAGGAGGGTAGCCTGCCTAAGTGGTCCGTGCGGTTCCAATGCTTTTTGGTGAAAACTGAATAGTCCTATTGGTCCTGGGATATCCAAATCTGAGATACAGTTTTGTAACTTTCCCTGGAGGCAGAGTAAATATTAATAACAGAATGCATACAATCTTAGGCTGTGAAATGAGTACCATGCATTTGCTACCTTGCACACACTATGAGTTAATCATGACAGATCCCTGGACCCCTCCCTCATTCCTTCCTGCAGACAGAGTAGCTGATGTGATGTGCACCACACAAATGCTAAACCAAAGAGCAGCAGGAGGTCCTGTAGCAACCTAGAAACAGCTTTCTAGCACTCAGAGAACCTCAGTTCTAATCTGGCCTCAGATGTTCCCTGACTGTGTGACCCTGTACAAGGCATTTAATCCTCATTGCCTAGTCCTTACCACTCTTTTGTATATATAGTATGTATTGTTTCCAAGGCAGAAGAATGTAAGGGTTAAAAACATGCCCTTAACCATACAGGTTAGTAGATGCCTCCTCTTTGCTTCCTCTCCTGGAGAGTGATTCCTTCCTACTCTTTGGAGAAAACCCATTAAATCACCTCCAGAGATGTGAAGATACCTTTGTGAAGGGCATTTGGCTTTTTAAGCTTTTGTGGCAATAATTGCTCTTTTGATCTCTCTTCTCGAGCATATTATATAGGGCTTCCTCTTTCCCCTGGGAGAAATATTTTGGGTTTGACCAACCAAAGTAGGCCGGGATAGGAGCCCTTAATTAAGCCTGATCATCTATTGAATTCCCTGTTCTCACCTGTGTCTTCTTTAGACTTCATTTGGGATGAAACAAGGATATTGGTAAAAATAAACCATATCCCTTCAGAATCTTTTCTATGATTGGTAAATTTCTAATGAGAATTGGAGGCTGGTAGCCAACTGCCAAAGATAATGGCCTGTTTTTCTTTTTTTTAAAATTTATAATATTTTATTTCATAATTTCTGAGTATTATTCATTAAAGACAAAGAACATTTTCTTTTCCTCCCCCCCACCCCCCGTAGCCGACGTGTGATTCCACTGGGTATTACATGTGTTCTTGATTCGAACCCATTGCTATGTTGTTAATATTTGCATTAGGGTTTCCTTTAGTGTCTCTCCTCAGTCATATCCCCTCAACCCCTGTAGTCAGAGTTTTTTTCCTCGGTGTTTCTACTCCCACAGTTTATCCTCTGCTTATGAATGGTGTTTTTTTTCTGCTGGATCCCTGCAGATTGTTCAGGGACATTACACCGCCACTAATGGAGAAGTCCATTACGTTCGATTATACCACAGTGTATTAGTTTCTGTGTATAATGTTCTCCTGGTTCTGCTCCTCTCGCTCTGCATCACTTCCTGGAGGTCATTCCAGTCTCCATGGAATTCCTCCACTTTATTATTCCTTTTTGCACAATTGTATTCCATCACCAACATATACCACAATTTGCTCAGCCATTCCCCAATTAATGGGCATCCCCTCATTTTCCAGTTTTTGGTGACCACAAAGAGCGCAGCTATGAATATTTTTGTTCACGTCTTTTTGTCCATTATCTCTTTGGGGTAGAGACCCAGCAGTGCTATGTATATGGCTGGATCAAAGGGTAGATATTCTTTTATCACCCTTTGGCCATAGTTCCAAATTTCCCTCCAGAATGGTTGGATCAGTTTACAACTCCACCAACAATGAATTAATGTCCCTACTTTGCCACATCCCCTCCAGCATTCATTACTTTCCTTTGCTATCATGTTAGACAATCTGCTAGGTGTGAGGTGATACCTCAGAGTTGTTTTGATTTGCATCTTTCTGATTATAAGAGATTTTGAAGACTTCTTCATGTACTTATTAATAGTTTTGATTTCTTTATCTGAGAACTGCCTATCCATGTCCCTTGCCCATTTATCAATTGGAGAATGGCTTGGTTTTTTGTACAATTGATTTAGCTCTTTATAAATTTGAGTAATTAAACCTTTGTCAGAGGTTTCTATGAAGATTTTTTCCCAATTTGTTGTTTTCCTTCTGATTTTAGTTACATTGGTTTTGTTTGTACTAAAGCTTTTTAATTTGATGTAGTCAAAATTATTTATTTTACATTTTGTGATTCTTTCTATGTTATGCTTGGTTTTAAAGTCTTTGTCCTCCCAAAGGTCTGACATGTATACTATTCTGTGTTTACCCAATTTACTTATGGTTTCCTTCTTTATGTTTAAGTCATTCACCCATTTTGAATTTATCTTGGTGTAGGGTGTGAGGTGTTGATCCAAACCTAATCTCTCCCACACTGTCTTCCAGTTTTCCCAGCAGTTTTTATCGAATAGTGGATTTTTGTCCCAAAAGCTGGGATCTTTGGGTTTATTGTATATTGTCTTGCTGAGGTCACTTTCCCGCAGTCTATCCCACTGATCTTCCTTTCTGTCTCTTAGCCAGTACCAAATTGTTTTGATGACTGCTGCTTTGTAATATAGTTTAAGGTCTGGGACTGCAAGGCCCCCATCATATATGTTTTTTTTTTCATGATTTCCCTGGATATCCTTGATCTTTTGTTATTCTAGATGAATTTTGTTATGGTTTTTTCTAAATCAGTAAAGAAATATTTTGGGAGTTCAATGGGTATGGCGCTAAATAGATAAGTTTGGGTATGATGGTAATTTTTATTATATTGGCTTGTCCTATCCATGAGCAGTTAATGTTTTTCCAATTGCTTCAAGTCTAGTTTTAGTTGTGTGGAGAGTGTTTTGTAGTTGTGTTCATATAGTTCCTGTATTTGTCTCGGGAATAGATTTCTAGGTATTTTATTTTGTCTAAGGTGATTTTGAATGGGATTTCTCTTTCTAGTTTTTGCTGCTGAGCTGTGTTGAAGATGTATAGAAATGCTGATGACTTATGCGGGTTTATTTTGTATCCTGCAACTTTGCTAAAGTTGTTGATTATTTCGCTTAGCTTTTTGGTTGATTCTCTAGGATTCTTTAAGTAGATCATCATGTCATCTGCAAAGAGTGATAATTTGGTCTCCTCCTTGGCTATTTTGATGCCTTCAATTTCTTTTTCTTCTCTAATTGCTACTGCTAGTGTTTCTAGTACAATGTCAAATAGTAGAGGTGATAATGGCATCCTTGTGTCACTCCTGATCTTATTGGGAATGCATCTAGTTTATCCTCATTGCAGATTATATTAGCTGATGGTTTTAGATATATACTGTTTATTATTTTTAGGAATGGCCCTTCTATTCCTATGCTTTCTAGTGTTTTTAATAGGAATGGGTGTTGTATTTTATCAAAGGCTTTTTCTGCATCTATTGAGATAATCATGTGGTTCTTGTTGGTTTGCTTGTTGATGTGGTCAATTATGTGGATAGTTTTCCTAATATTGAACCAGCCCTGCATCCCTGGTATAAATCCTACTTGATCATGGTGGATGACCCTTCTGATCACTTGCTGGAGTCTTTTGACTAGTATCCTATTTAAGATTTTTGCATCTATATTCATTTGGGAGATTGGTCTGTAGTTTTCTTTCTCTGTTTTTGACCTGCCTGGTTTTGGAATCAGTACCATGTTTCTGTCATAAAGGAGTTTGGTAGAACTCCCTCTTTGCTTATTATGTCAAATAGTTTGTATAGTATTGGAATTAACTGTTCTCTGAATGTGTGATAGAATTCACCTGTGAATCCATCAGGCCCTGGGGATTTTTTCTTAGGAAGTTCTTTGATGGCTTGTTGGATTTCATTTTATGATATGGGATTATTTAAGAATTTTATTTCTTCTTCTGTTAGTCTAGCCAGTTTGTATTTTTGTATATATTCATCCATGTCACCTAAATTGGCGTATTTATTGCCATATAATTGGGCAAAGTAATTTTTAATGATTGCCTTAATGTCCTCTTCATCGGAGGTGATGTCCCCCTTTTCATCTTTGATGCTGTTAATTTGCTTTTCTTCCTTCCTTTTTTTTTAATTAGATTGATCAGTACTTTGTCTATTTTGTTTGTTTTTTCAAAGTACCAGCTTCTTGTCTTATTTATTAAATCAATAGTTCTATCAATTTCAATTTTATTAATTTCTCCCTTAATTTTTAGGATTTCTAGTTTGGTTTTCTGCTGGGGGGTTTTAATTTGATTGTTTTTGAGTTTTTTCATTTGCATTTCCAATTGATTGATCTCTGCTCTCTCTAGTTTGTTGATATATGCACTCAGGGATATGAATTTACCTCTGATTACCTCTTTGGCTGCATCCCAAAAAGTTTGAAAGGATGTCTCGCCATTATCATTTTCCTTGATGAAATTTTTAATTGTTTCTATGATTTTGGAGTATCATATTGTTTAATTTCCAATTAGTTTTTGATTACTGAACATTATTTTTATTGCCTTGTGATCTGAAAAGGCTGCATTTATTATTTCTGCTTTTCTGCATTTGTGTGCCATATTTCTGTGACCTAATGTATGGTCAATCTTTGTGAATGTGCCATGTCATGCTGAGAAGAAGGTGTATTCCTTTTTATCCCTATTTATTTTTCTTTATATGTCTATTAATTCTAATTTTTCTAAGATTTCATTTACTTCTTTTACGTCTTTCTTATTTATTTTTTGATTTGATTTATCTAAATTTGATAATGGTTGGTTTAAGTCTCCCACTAATATGGTTTTACTGTCTATTTCTTCCTTCAATTCTCCTAGTTTCTCCATTAGAATTTTGGGTGCTATATTATTTGGTGCATACATGTTGATTAGTGATATATCTTCATTATATAAAGTCCCTTTTAACAAAATATAATTACCTTCCCTATCCCTTTTGATCAGGTCTATTTTTGCTTTGGATTTATCAGATATCATGATTACCACTCCTGCCTTCTTTCTGTCAGTTGAGGCCCAGAAGGTCTTACTCCATCCTTTAATTCTGAGCTTGTGGGTATCAACTTGCCTCATGTGTGTTTTTTGAAGACAATATATCGTAGGCTTTTGGATTCTAATCCATTCTGTTTTCATCTACATTTTATGGGTGAGTTCATACCATCCTCATTCAAAGTTATGACTGTCATTTGTGGATTCCCTGGCATTATGATATCCTTCCCTAATTCTAACCTTTTCTTCTTAAACTCTACATTTTATTCCAGTGATTTACTTTAAATCAGTCCTCCTTGTCCCCTCCCTTGATATGTTTCCTTTTTTAGTCCCTCCCTTTTTGTTCCCTCCCTCTGACCCCTCTCTTTCCCTCCCCTTTTGTTTTCCTTCCCCCCCTCCCCACCTTGGTTTTCCCTTCTCCCTACCCTTGTTGGGTAAGATAGAATTGAAGATCCCAATGGATCTTGGTCTTTTTCCCTCTCAGAGTTGATTTCCCTGAGATTAAGGTTTAAGCAAAAATTCTCTTCGTCTCCTTCTTATAGGAGTTTCCGTCCCCTCCTCTTCCCATGTGAATCTTTTAGTGAGAAAGATTATTCTATTTGGTCTTTCTTTTCCCCCTATTTACACATTACATTTTCCCCACATGTTAGTATACATAGATTGATCTAAATGAAGTTCTTATAGAAGAGATTTTGAGTAAAAGAAGAAGATAACATTTTTCTCCTTTTCCCTTTCCTTCATATTTACCTTTTCAGGTATTCCATGCTCTTTGTTTTGCAGTGTCGAACTTTCCACAGAGCTCTGGTCTTTTCTTTGTAAAAATTTGGAAATATTCTATTTTGTTGAATGCCCATACTTTCCCTTGGAAGTAGATAGTCAGTTTTGCTGGATAGCTGATTCTTGGTTGAAGACCCAGCTCTCTTGCCTTTCTGAAGATCATGTTCCATGCCTTACGATCATTCAGAGTAGAAATTACAAGGTCTTGTGTGACCCTGATTGGCATTCCTTTATATCTAAATTGTCTTTTTCTGGCTTCTTGTAGGATTTTTTCTTTTGTTTGAGATCTTTGGAATTTGGCAATTACATTCCTGGGAGTATTCTTTTGGGGGTTTAGTGTTGAGGGTGTTCTGTGAGCTCAGTGTCTGTATTGCCCCCGTGTTCTAGAATCTCTGGGCAATTTTCTTTGATTATATCTTGTATTACAATGTCAAGTTTTCCGTTTATTTCTGGCTTTTCTGGAAGTCCAATTATTCTTAAATTATCTCTTCTCCCTCTATTTTCAAAATCTGTCACCTTGTCAATGAGATATTTTATGTTCTCTTCTAATTTCTTGCTCTTTTGTCTTTGCTTTATTATTTTTGCTTTAAAGCCTGGTTTTCCTTTTCAGTTTGGTCAAACTGGTTTTGTAGATGCGTGAGTTTCTTTTGCATTATTTCCCATTTTTCCTCCCAGAAGGCTTCCATCTTTTTTTTATCATTTCTGATTCATATTCTTCATGGGTTTGTGGAGAGTTTCCATTTCCTTTGGAAAGTTTCGGAGCATTTGCTTGTGTTTCCTCTTCTATGTCCTCTGTGTTTTGTATTTTTGCTCCATAAAATGTGTTCAAAGTCACCCCCTTTTTCTTGTTTGTTTTTGGAATTTTGGGTTTTTTGTGCTTCTGCGGAGTTTGCCATCTCTATCTGAGTGGGGAGGATTAGCTTTTCTTATCTCTGTCTGGTATTCAGAGGTTCTAGCCCTGGGCAGATTGTCTGTTCTATGGCTTGGCCCTTGTTTCTGTGTCTCTGCCAGCCAGAAGAGCCAGCACTCTGAGGGGGGTGAGGCCTCGGCTTCCAGGAGCTCTGAGGGCTGGTGGTAGGATTAACCTCAGTCTGAGTATGACCTCAGGCAAGGACCTTCAGTGAGACTCAGATGGAAAGATCTGGTCAGGGGGCTACAGGCTCCTTCTGTCCTCTGTTTCCCTGCTGTCTGGGTGCCCCCTTGACTGGGTCACGTTGTTTTCAGGATTTAGCCTTCAGCTCCCAGGCCCTTTTGCTAGCCCTGAGGGTTCCTGTTGTTTCAGAGGACCCTGCCCTCTGAGGGGGGAGGTGCCGTGGCTTTCTGGAGCTCTGAGAGCTGGTGATAGGATTAACCTCAGACTGAGTATGCCCTCAGGCAGAAACCTTCAGTGAGACCCATTTGGAAGGTTCTGGTCAGGGGGCTACAGGTTCCCCCCTGTCTTTCTCTGCCTCCCTGCTGTCTGGGTGCCCCCGCTACTGGCTTAAGACATTTTCTGGCATTGTCCCTCAGAACAGCTGGCTCCCGAGTACCCCTGCCTGCCCTGAGCTTCCTGCTGCTGCCTTAGACTCAGCACTCTTTGTTGGGGGGATGGGTCCTGGGACATTCCCTTTGCCTTCCCATTAGATCCGAGTGATCTCAGGCTCCGATTCTTGGGGGGCCGTACTTTTTGATCCAGGTCCAGGAAGAGTGTTTCTGGGGTCTATTCTGCTCTTTGTTTTGAATTTCGATGCCCTAGGAGCATTCTGTTTGATATCGGTAAGGAAGGGTTTCTGGAGCTCTGAACTTTAGCTTTCTTTAAGCTGCCATCTTGACCGGAAGTCATCCAATGGCCTGTTTTTCTATGGGACCTAGCATGCCACCATCAGGAGTTTTGGGTAGAGTCTGTCCCAGCCTAGACAAATGGACTTCTAGTTCCTGAGTCTACTGTCCATGTTGCATTGGAGGATTCCTCTATCCCTCCTCTGCCGGGGGTTTACCATTCTTGAGGTTTCATTTTCTGCTCTGTGGCAGTAATTCACTGGTTCATCTTTAGAATCTCAGAGGAATGGGCTTCTTGAGAATTGGTTTGGCCATAGCTTTCAAGTCCCCAAGGATTATGGAATGGAAAGCAGATTATTTTATACTTGAAAGAGACTGGAGTGAGTCCCACCCATAACTGCAGAATCCCCATTCCAGACTAGCCAACAAGCATCCCCAGTGCAGCATTTCTAACTTTTTCAGTAAGATTTTACATATAGGAGAACCCACTACTTTCTGGGGCAGCCTCTCATTTGGGGGCAGTGCTCAGTGGTAGAAAGTGATTTCCTGATACTCAACCTTAATTTCTCTTTGTTCTTTTGCATCTATTGCTTTTGTTCTTCCCCTGGGAAACAAACCAAAAAAGGGTTTCCAAGAAAACACTTCCAAAGGAAAATCATTCAAATACTTAGAAAACAACCATCATGTTCCCTCTGAGCCATTACTTCTCTGAATTAAAGTTCCCCAGTTCCTTCAACAGATACTTAGTGAATATGGTGTTGAGATGTTTCTTCATTCTGGTTATCGTCATGGGATCTGATATCTAGAACTTGAAGGGGCCCCTCGGTTTTATCTAGTGCTAATGCCTTGAAAGTAAAGGAAACTGAGTCTGGGGATGGCCCTTGCAAGGTAAACCACTCCAGAGAAGCAGGATGCCCAGACAGTAACAGAGTCAGACTTATCTCAACATCTGCTGGTGGAGAAACAAGCCCTTTTCTGTCTAGAGAAGGACCAAGTGATGGTAGAAACAGTGTTCAGCATTTTTTTCAGAGAACACAGATGCTCTTGGAATCACTCAGAATGCATGTATTCCACAGCCCCACAGTCAGACAGGGTCTCCACTTTTTTGCCTAGCCTAAGCAAAGGAACCAACTAGTCCAGGACTGTCCCTTCACCCTTTGTTAGGAGTATGATGAACACTGCCATGATTGGAGCTCAGATAAGCCCAATTGGACCTTTTTCAATGGAACCCCCTGAGTCCACACTTCCTAAGAGGGGTACTCCTTCTGTTGCACCAGTGACTGAATTCAGAACCAGGGACAATGTACAGCTCACTGGTGTTTCCTCCTTCTCCCCCAGTACCCAAGGATGGGAGGCCATAGAGCTGGTAGTTTAGGTGTTTCACAGCTCAGCACACTCACATCTGGACAGTCTCCCTCAGAGGAGCTTGACTGGCTGTCTTCATGGCAAGTCCTGTGAAAGGGTCCAACCCAGAGCCGGATGTTTACCCCACTTTAGTCCAAATCTCAGTTACTACAAGAACTAGGATCATAGCAGAGTCTTTCTCAAACTTGACATCAACCTGTGAAATACCAGCTATCTCCACCAGCAGCAGCTCCCCAGCATTTTCTGAAGGAAGAATGGGTGCTCTCTGGCCCTAAGGCTCAGAAGTCACAAGTCTCTCACAACTTCAGCCCTACTTGGCACATGACACTCTTTCCTCTCCAACTCCTGTAGCCTCTTCCAGTTATGCCCATGGTAAAAGAACATGAGATCTGCTGAAACTGCCACTAGTAACAAACAGATAACTCTGTCTCTTAGCAGCAAAGTCAGACATAATCCTTTCTCCTATGAGCCCTGTCACTCGAGCTCCAAGCACTGAGTCAGAAAGCAGCACAAGTCACCCCTTGACCAATTCCTTTTCTGAAGATCCCAAGGTGTCCTTAACCACTGTTTCTGCAGAAAAATCCCTATTAGTCACCTCTGTTAAATAGCATCCCTTGACAACCACAACTGATGGTGGCCAACATACAGAATCAGAGAAAATCTCTCTAATCCCCTTACCCACAGAGGCCACAGCCAGAACTTTTACTGTCGAGGTGACAAACAGTACCTATCTTCAGCAATTTCATTGCTCAGCTCAACACCTGAAGTGAATTCAGTCCTGCCTCCTAGTACAATTCCAGGGGATATCCCAAAGAGTTTAAGGCCACGACTCTGGAGAGACGGACCCTTTGTCCAGGTGGACTATGCTAAACACAGTGACCCCTGCCTATGCTGAATCAGGTGCAAATCCAGCTGCTGTGAACCAGGCTGGAACTATCTATAACTCAAATTCCATTAGTCACCAAAACTGACAGGGGAGGGACATAGAATCCCTATTCTTTTCTCATCCTGTACTTGAGTGCAGGGGAACTAGTTCAAGGTCAGCTTCCACTCTGATGCCAGGACTATGGGACAGCCAATATTCTATGGGTAACATAGGCACAGAGGCCAGCCATTAACTGTGCAATCTCATACCGTGGTATTTATGCAGCACAAACAAATGGGTGTATTGTGCACACTGTCACCCTCAATGGAAAGCAGTCTTTGAGGCCAAGGATAGTGTCATTTTCCTCTTTGCATCTATAGATTAAAGCACTGAATATTTGTGGATTTGTTTGATAAGGAGACACAAGGCTCAGGAAAACAGGCCAAGGAAACAGAGGTTGGACCTCAGATATGTGTCCCATGAAGTGATCTCTCTTTGAACCTGACACCTACCTTTCTAAGCTCTTAGACTTGGATTTAATCATCTAGGAGGTCTCTTGCAGCTCTAATAATAATAACTAACGTCTATATAATGCTTACTTTGAATCAGTCTCTCTGCCAAGTGCTTTACAAACATCTCATTCCATCCTCGCAACAACCTTTGGAGAGGTAGGTGCTCTTATAACTCCCGTTTTTATGATGAAGAACCTGAGGCAGTCAGGGTCAAGTGACTTGCCCAGAGTACCAGAACTAGTAATGTCTGAGGCTAATTTTGAACTCAGGTCTTTCTGACTCTAAGTCCAGTTCTCTGTCCACTGTACTACCTAACTATTGGATCATAGGTAGATTTATTTTCTTCTGTTCTCTCCTAACCATAGTCTCTCCACTCATGGCTGTTTTCTCTCCCTACAGGTTATAAACATCAAATGAGCTTCCCTTGCTTCAGAAACAGTGAGTATTCTTATCCTGGCACTAAACAGAGGATACAATTTGTACATCCTGATCTTGTTCCAATAGCATCTTAGGAAAGAGAAGCTGGGATAGGAGGGCCAAAGAGAGAGAAAGACACCAGAAAATCCTGGATCCTTTCTCATATTTCAATCCCCACATGTCAGCCTGTGACCATGTGAAACAGAGATAGTTTCCCTTGTATTTTATAGCCTCTCCCTATAATCATACCATGCTTACCTGGTCCATAGTTTTCATTCATGATCTTTCTTCCTCAGTGCCTCAGAGAAAAACCATCACTTTAACATTCTATCTGACTCCTCTCACTGTAGGAAGCAGCCATTTGCATTTTTGATGAATGCTGGTAAATTTTGCTGCATTTAATTATGAAGTTGAAAGCTAGCTACTGGTCCTAGACTCGTAACATCACAGACTTAGATCTCGAAGTGAACTTCCAGGCTATCTAGTTTAATCTACTCCTCATGATAAAATTAAATAATAAATTTCCAATGGAAAAAGCTGTCTTTTCTATCTCCTCTTAAACCATTACTGTAAGAAATACCTATAATTTATAAAAATGTATTTAATTAGCTGTTTCCAAAATATATATCCTATTCTGCCCCCTGAATCCAACACCAATCTGTTCAAACATATGCTTCATCAATGATTCTCTGGTATTCTGATTAGTCATGGTAGTGATCAGAATTCTTAAATCTTTTCAAGTTATTTATTTTTATGATGTTGTTATTGTATACATTGTTCTTCTGGTGCTGCTCACAAGTCTCCCCAGGTTTTTCTGAAAATATCTCAAAATTTATTTTCAAGAAAGCCATGCTTTTCTGTCTGAAAACTGGTACTAAGTATCCATTCCAAGGCAGAAAAATGTTACAAGCTAGGCAACTGGGGTCATGTGACTTATCCAGAGTCACACAGCCAGGAAGAATTTCAGTCCAGATTTGAACCCAAGACCTCATAACTCTAGAAGTGGAGCTCTCTGCTACTCTTCAATAATTTCTTAGAGAAAAATAAGATTTCATCACACTCATGAACATGAGAACTTGTTCAGTCATTCCCCAACTGATGAGAGTATCTCCTCAACTTCTCTTCTTTAGTATCCTCTCATTTCCATTCTTTGCCACATTAAAAATGTTTGGAATTTTTTCCTTAGGATATCTGGTTCTTTGTCTTTGTACTCTTTGGTATGTAAACCTAGTAATGATATTTTTCAGCCAAAGGCTATATGCATAGTTTCATGGCATAGTTCTAGTTTACTTTCTTAAAATTTGAGTCCAATGGGCAGATCTGCTCTACCAACAGTGTATCAGTAGCCCATTTTCTCCATTACCCATATTGGTCCTTTTCCTTTTTTCCAGCTTTTCCAATCGTATGGGCTTATGTGAAACAGCAAAATTGTTTTAATTTTTATTTCTATAATTATCAGTGATTTGGGTAATTTCTTCACATAGATATTGTTTACTTGAGTTTCTTCATTGAGACCTCCCTATTCATAAACTTTGACTATTATTGGAGAATCATTTTGATTTTTTCAACATTAAATTTTTCTATTATATGTAACAACAGTTTCCAAAAATTTTAAGGATCATTGAGTCACAAATTCCCCCACCCACTCACCCATTTTGAAATGGTAAGCAAATATTATGTAGATCTAACATATGTAAACATATGAAAGTTTCCCATATTAGACCTTTTATGAAAGGAAACTGAAATAAAAAAATTAGAAGGTGAAAACAATCTTGCTTTCTTCTGGATTTAGAATTCATCAATTCTTTTTCCCTGGAAGCAGATGGCATTTAAAAAAATCACGAGTCCTGAGGCATAGTTTTGGATCATTATATTCCTGAGAAAAAACTGTTATTCACAGTTCTGTTCATTGTACTGCATTCCTGTCCCTGTGTTCAATGTCCTCCTGGTTCTGTTTATTACACTGTGCTTTAATTCCTGTAAATCTTTCCAGGTTTTTCTGAGTTCCTCCTTTTCATTTCTTATATCACAATAGTATTCCATAACAATCATATATTATAACTTTGTCATTCCCCAATTGATGGATATCCTTTCACTTGCCAATTATATTACCCCCCACTTCCCCCCAAAGAGCTGCTTTAAAAATTTTTGCACATATAACCCCTTGCTTTCCCCCCCCCTTTTAATCTCTTTGGTAAAGAAACCTAATAATGGTATTACTGGCTCAAAGTGTATGTACTGTTAGGCCTATGCCTTTGGGCATAAGTCCAAATTGCTCTCCAGAATGGATAAATAACTTCACAAATTCCATAAAAGGGCATTAGTGTCTCAACTTTTCCATTTGCCCTCCAAGTTTTGTCATTTTCCTTTTCTTCCATAATAGCCAATATCTTTTTTTCATTGTAAATTATATATTTAGTCAATTTAGAACATTATTCATTGGTGACAAGAATCATATTCTTTCCCTGCTTTCCCTCCCCCCAACCTTCCCATAGTCGACATGTAATTCCACTGAGTATTACATGTGTCCTTGATAAAAACCTATTTCCATGTTGTTGGTGTTTGCATTAGGATGTTCATTTAGAATCTTGATGCCCAATCATATCCCTTTGACCCATGAAATCAAGTAGTTGTTTTTCTTCTGTATTTCTATTCCCACAGATTTTACTCTTAATGTGGATAGTGTTCTTTCTCGTAATCCCTCCAAGTTGTTCAGGATCACTACTTTGCCACTAATGGAGAAGTCCATTACATTCGATTGTAGCACAGTGTATGGGTCTCTGTGTACAATGTTCTCCTGGTTCTGCTCTTTTCACTCTACATCAATTCCTGGAGGTCATTCCAGTTCCCATGGAACTCCTCCAGTTCATTATTCCTTTGAACACAATAGTATTCCATCAGCAACAGATACCACAATTGGTTTAGTTATTCCCTCAAATGAAGGGTATTTCCTCATTTTCCAATTTTTTTTGCCACAATAAAGAGCCCAGCTATGAATATTCTTGTACAAGTATTTTTCTTTTTATCTCTTTGTGGTACTCACCCCAGCAGTGATCAAAGGGCAGACAGTCTTTTAGCGCCCCTTGGTCATAGTTACAAATGGCCCTCCAGAATGGTTAGATCAATTCATAACTCCACCAGCAATGCATTAATGTTCCAACTTTGCCACATCCCCTCTAGCATTCAGAATGTATGAATAAGTTCACAAGTTCCACTACAGGGCATTAGTGTCTCAATTTTTCCATATCCCCTCCAAGTTTTGTCATTTTCCTTTTCTTCCATAATAGCCAATCTCTGATGAGCTGTAGAGTGACAACTTAGAGTTGTTTTAATATGCAATACTCTATATTACAGTGGTTTAGAGCGTATTTTGCACATCTAAAGAGAACATTAATTACTTTGAGAATTCCCTCTTCATCTCCTTTGACCATTTATCATTTTGGGAAAGATTTGTATTCTTGTATATTCTACTCATTTTCTCTACGTATTTGAGAAATGAGTCTCTTATTAGAGAGCTGTGTAAACTTTTTTTTTGCTTCATTATGATTAGTGAATATAACACTCTCCATCTTATTTACTCCTGTTTAGGTTCTGGCCTCCACTTTCCCCAATTTGCCCTCTTTTTCTATCAGTTCTCTTAATCCCTTCTCTTACTCCTTTCACATCCTTCTTTAATTCAGGGTAAATAGATTTTTAATACACAAGTGATTGTGGGTATTCTTCTCTCATTGAGCCAGTGAAATGAGACCTCCCTCCCAATCTCTGCTCTCTTCCCCTCTACTGCAAAAAGCTCTTTCTTGTCTCTTTTATGTGAAATAATTGAGCCCATTTTATTTTACTCTTCTTCTTCCTCCCAATGCATTACCCTTGTCTCATATTTCTATTTTATACTATTTTATTTTGTAACATCCCATCATATTCAACCCATACCCTTGCCATCTGTCTATGTATGTTCCTTCTAAGTTCCCTAATAATGACCAGACACTTTATAAGAATCATCTTCTCATGCATGGTTGTATGCAGTTTAATCTTATTTGAAAGTCTTTTGATTTCTTTTTCCTGTTTAGCCTTTTAGGCTTCTCCTGAATGTTGTGTTTGAGAGTCATTTCCCATTTAGTTCTGATCTTTTCATCAAGAATTTTTGAAAGACTTCTATTTCATGGAATATCGATTTCCCCCCTCTGAAGGATTATGCTCATTTTTACTGGTTAAGTGATCCTTGATTGAAGTCCTAGCTCTTTGCCCTTTGGAATTTCACATTCCATCCATTATCATCCTTTAATGTAGAAGCTAGAAAAAATGTTTATTATCCTGATCATGGTTCTATGGTATTTGAATTGTTTCTTCTTGTTTGATGGTATTTTCTCTTTGACCTGGGATTTCTGGAATGTGGCTATACTATTCTAGGGTCCTTTTGGACTTGCTTTCAGGAGGTAATTGATGAATTGTTTTCATTTCTCTTTTGCCCTCTGATTCCCCAATATTGGAGTAGTTTATCTTGATAATTTCTTTAACGATAATGCCTAACCTCTTTTTTTTAACATGAAATTAACACAACTCCATAATCCTTAGATTATCTCTTCTAGATTTATTTCCCAGATCAGAGTTTTTCAAATGAAGGAAACATTTCACATATGCTTTTTTTTTCATTTTTTGATTTTCTTTGATTATTTCTTCATATCTCATGGAGACATTATCTTCCACATTCCTAATTCTCATTTTTAATGTCTGATTTTTTTTCCATTTTTATTTTTAATTAATTAATTAAGACTATTTTTTCACTGTTGCATGATTCATGTTCTTCCCCTCTCCTTCTACTTCCTACCTCCCAGAGCTGAAGAGCAATTTCACTGCATTATACATTTATACATTTACTGTTGTTCAAAACCTATTCCCCAATTACTAATAAAGTGCTTTTTTAAAGTCAAAAGCAGGACTTCTGGGTTAAGATGGCTGCTGTGTCTAAACAGGACTTTTACTCTCCAAACCACCAACCAATATAGAATACCTCAAAAGGACAAAAAAACAAGTTCAGATGAAAGAAGGGAAACCACAGTAGAACTCAGTATTGAAATGCTAGAGTCACAGCCAGCACGCCATAATCAGAGACAACTCTAGCTCCTTGGTAGCTAAGTATGACCACCAGGGACTTCTAACCCCAGAGAGCAGCTAGACATTTAGGACTCTAGAAGACTGAAGTTGTGTGAAGTTGTGAACCTTGGGTGCAGAGATAGAGCAGGGAGATAACACCTCTAATGAAGAGGCAATTAAGGCCATCACTAAAATCTATTTTGCTCAAATGTATGGCAATATAGATATGGAAATCTAGGTGATATGGATGAATATTTACAAAAATATAAATTGCCTTGATTAACAGAAGAAAGCATAGAATGTTTTAATAATCCCATATCAGAAAAAGAAATTGAATAAGCAAGCAAAGAACTCCCTGAGAAAAAATCCACAGGACCTGATGGATTCACAGATGAAATCTATCAAACATTCAAAGAACAACCAATCCCAATACTATTGAAAATATTTAACATAATAAGCAAGTATAAGGAGTTCTACCAAATTCCTTTCATGACAAAAATATGGGACTGATTTACAAAGTCAGGTAGATTAAAACCAGAGAAAGAAATCTACAGACCAGTTGCCCTAATGAATGTTAGATGCAAAAATCTTGAATAGAATATTAGGAAAAAGAATCCAGCAAGTCATCATGAGGGTTATTCATTATGATCAGGTGGGATTTATACCAGGAATGCAAGGATGTTTCAGTATTAGGAAAACCATTCATATAATTGACCATATCAACAAGCAAAGCAACAAAAGTAACATGATTATCTCAATAGATGCAGAAAAAGCTTTTGACAAAATACAACAGTTATTCCTATTGAAAACACTAGAAAGTGTAGGAATAGAAGGACTTTTCCTAAAAATAAGAAAAACACTGGTCTAGGCCCAGAGAGCCCATTCCCGACCACTCACATCTTGCTTGCTAGGTGGAGAGGAGCCACATGTACTCCGAAAAGGAAGTAAAAAGAGGGCTGAGCCTATTCACAACCAGGTTTAAATACCCCATCTTGCTCTCGGCCCAGGTGAGAATTCAGTGAGATTAGTCTCTATCAGCAAAGTTCCCATTTCCATGGTAACATGAAATCAATATACAGTTGAATCTGACATCACAATGAAGGCCCCTATAAAAGGAATTAACTCAGCTCAGTTGGGTTACCTTGGACTAAGGTCCCCATCAACCCTTACCTCTATTCATTTTCTCCCCTGAACGATGGGTGCAAATTGTACGCACCATTATAGGAAACAGAGAAAAACAGGTAAAGTCTTTGGTTCAGTCCATGGTCCTTCATGAACTCTTTTTCTTCTTGGTAAGATCAGGGTCATGTTTGAGTCAGGGAGGTTGATTACTTTCTGCTTTAAGTTAGGAAGAAACCATATATATTTAACATGAAGACATTCCATTTTCTGATAGAGCTTCCCCTGGGGAATTTTGGATTCTAATAGTCAATTTAGTTTCTCAAACTCTTCTTCAGTGGAGTCTTGTCTTCCTTGGGCCTCAAATGACCCTTCCTTTCCTCATTTTGGTGAAAGGCTTTACATAGGAGTTAAAATTGGGCTGTGGTAAGAGCCTTGGGGCAGTTGAGAAAAGGGATAGACTGATCAAAGATACTCAGATTCTTTTGTATGGACTTCATTCATCCTTATCTAAATGGGCTCTGCCTGGTGTGCAGTAATTCTCAATAAGTGTGTGCTGGATGAGGGATTGACTGACTTCCCTTCTTTAAATGTATGAGCAACAGCCTAGGTCTCAACACTGCCACTGGCAGACCTAACCTGACATGAAGATGCCATATCTCCAGCCAGTGAGTCCATGGTGCCCATTACCAGTGCTAGTACTTCAAGTTTGGAAGAGTCAATCTCTGCTTCCTCTACTGGACAAATGTACATGGGACCCAGTTTTGGTTTCTTCTTTCTGAGAGTTCTCCATCTCATGGATATTTACAGTGCTCTTCTTGGGTCTTGGTGATTTGCACTTGAATTTCCATTTCTGGAAACATTTTTGTTCTTTCTTCCTCAGTTTCTCTCTTTGGAGCTTTCTCCTAATTATCTATTTTTTCTTGATTGAAAATAGATGGCCTTTTTTATCCTTTGGAAGATGTAGGAGAAGCAACAGTTTGCCCGCTGGTTGTCTAGGAGGCTATTTGAGGAGAGTGAACATTTGTCAGTAGTTGACATGTACTAGTCTGCCAAGGGGAGTCATCCAGAGGAAGAGGATTTGAGGAGGTGGACTATGGAGCCCAGGAGGGAGTAAGAACACATTGCCGACAGGTCTTGTTCCCACCACCTCCAGTGGATTCACAAGGAAGCCTCAACTCCTGCTGGGGATCTTGATAGTCCATGGGAATCACTCCTGACTGTCTTCTTTCATAATCTGTATTGGTGGGCCTGACTTCAGGGTTTTTAGGATATTCTGTCATGCTAACTACAGTTACCTTTCAGACTGTCTGGAAGGGAGTCATTTGGCACTCAAAATAGCTTCTTTCCCTCCTTACTTTTTTTTATCTTATCTTTTCTCCTTCTCCACTCCTCCCTTCCTATTGACTCAAATTGCCTGTCATTATTTTGGGCAATGTATTTAAGTCATCTGACTGACTTTGAGAAAGAGGGACCTGTGGATCCAATATAAGGAAGTAAAGGAGAGAGAAAAGACACAGGCAGTATATTTTGAATTTTGAATCTTTCTAAGCAATTTTTGTACTTTGCCTTCCTCATGAGGGTACTCAAGTCAATAAGTGTTAATAAGTGTTATTTGATTGACTTTCTGACTGACTTCCTTTTCCCACAGAGTTAAACAGAAGACTGGCTTCTGGAAGAAAAAAAATTGACACCTCTTTGCCTGATGGTACCATCGCCCCATCAGGTGACTCCTCGGTGTCCACAATGACTGACAACAATACTTCAGGTCAGTAGAAGCCTCCTTTTTGCTTTCTCTGTTTGACAGAATTTTTCCCTCCCAGGTCATCCTTCCTCTTTCAAGGGCTTTCCATTTCACCATTATTTGTACTGCTTTTCCTTCATCTCATATTACTTACATGGTTGATACAGTTGAATATCTGAAGATAGTAGGAGGAAAAATTTGTGGTCGGAAGTCTCTTTATTTTTCAAAATGTTAGAATGAAATAGATAGAAGAAGAATGTTGTTAAAAGCTTTAACCACAGGGACCAGAGTTCACTGGAAAAAGATTACAGTTTGTTTTTCTCAGAAGCCTTTTCAGTATATGCTGCTTTGTAGTAAGACTCTTAATACTTGAATTGAACATCGTAGCTCATCCATCACTAAGGGTTTTTTGATCATCGGAATAGATGATTACTTCTCCAACTGGTCTGTTGGATCTACCTGCTATTCCTTGAATGTCCATTTCTTTTCCATTACATCAAAGTTGAATATCTGTTCTATATTTTCCCCCGGGATAATAACTTGAATCTTCAACCAGAATACCACCTGTTTATTGGCATCAGTTTGAGCACAAAAAAATTTACTTATAATAGGCAATGGTGAGCTTGGAGTTAGGAAAACTATTCCATTCAGCCTCAAACTCTTATTAGAGTTGCATGACCCTGATCAAATCAGTGGCCCTTAATTGCTGCCTGCCTCAGTTTCCTCTTCTATAATATGGGGATAGCACATACCTCCCAGGGTTAATTTCTGAACAAATATGATGAAATAATCAAATAATAGTAGTCTTTAACACAGTGGTTGTCATATTGTGTTATTGAAACATCATTATTAGCTCTGTAATGTCCTTCAGGAGATTATACATTGCAGAAGATCAGAGGGTTAGAAAATATATCAGTCTTGTGGGGAACATCAAGATTATTTAGTTCAAAGACCCTCTTTTTCAGATCAGGTTTGCCCAAAGTCACAGCAGGAGTACGTATCTCGGTTAGGAATTGAACCGAGGTATATAGTACCTTCTATTTCTTGAGTTCCTTCCATTGTACCCTGTTGTCTCCTGGGTGAAATCTCTCCTCTGGCTTTTTCCTCTCTGGGTGCCTATTTTGGGCTTCTTTGGGGCTTGGATTTCCAAGTTATGTCTCTTAAATCAGTCTTGTCTCCCTCAGATCACTCTCCAGGAGGGTAGCCTGCCTAAGTGGTCTGTGTGGTTCCACTGCTTGTTGGTGAAAACTGAATAGTCCTATTGGTCCTGGGATATCCAAATCTGAGATACAGTTTTGTAACTTTCCCTGGAGGCAGAGTACATATTAATAACAGAATGCATACAATCTTAGGCTGTGAAGTGAGTACCATGCATTTGCTACGTTGCACACACTATGAGTTAATCATGACAGATCCCTGGACCCCTCCCTCATTCCTTCCTGCAGACAGAGTAGCTGATGTGATGTGCACCACACAAATGCTAAACCAAAGAGCAGCAGGAGGTCCTGTAGCAACCTAGAAACAGCTTTCTAGCACTCAGAGAACCTCAGTTCTAATCTGGCCTCAGATGTTTCCTGACTGTGTGACCCTGTACAAGGCAGTTAATCCTCATTGCCTAGTCCTTACCCCTCTTTTGTATATATAGTATGTATTGTTTCCAAGGAAGAAGAATGTAAGGGTTAAAAACATGCCCTTAACCATACAGGTTAGTAGATGCCTCCTCTTTGCTTCCTCTCCTGGAGAGTGATTCCTTCCTACTCTTTGGAGAAAACCCAGTGAAATCACCTCCAGAGACTGCAGTGAAGATACCTTTGGGAAGGGCATTTGGCTTCAAGCCTTTGTGGCAATAATTGCTTTTTGATCTCTCTTCCCGAGCATATTATATAGGGCTTCCTCTTTACCCTGGGAGAAATATTTTGGGTTTGACCAACCAAAGTAGGCCAGGATAGGAGCCCTTAATTAAGCCTGATCATCTATTGCATTCCCTGTTCTCACCTGTGTCATCTTTAGACTTCATTTGGGATGAAACAAGGATATTGGTAAAAATAAACCATATCCCTTCAGATCTTTTCTATGATTGGTAAATTTCTAATGAGAATTGGAGGCTGGGAGCCAACTGCCAAAGATAATGGCCTGTTTTTCTTTTTTTTTTTTAATTTATAATATTTTATTTGATAATTTCTGAGTATTATTCATTAAAGTCAAAGATCATTTTCTTTTCCTCCCCCCCATCCCCCGTAGCCGATGTGTGATTCCACTGGGTATTACATGTGTTCATGATTCGAACCCATTGCTATGTTGTTAATATTTGCATTAGGGTTTCCTTTGGCATCTCTCCTCAGTCATATCCCCTCAACCCCTGTAGTCAGAGTTGCTTTTCCTTGGTGTTTCTACTCCCACAATTTATCCTCTGCTTATGAATGGTGTTTTTTTTCTGCTGGATCCCTGCAGATTGTTCAGGGACATTACACCGCCACTAATGGAGAAGTCCATTACATTCGATTATACCACAGTGTATTAGTTTCTGTGTATAATGTTCTCCTGGTTCTGCTCCTCTCGCTCTGCATCACTTCCTGGAGGTCATTCCAGTCTCCATGGAATTCCTCCACTTTATTATTCCTTTTTGCACAATTGTATTCCATCACCAACATATACCACAATTTGCTCAGCCATTCCCCAATTAATGGGCATCCCCTCATTTTCCAGTTTTTGGTGACCACAAAGAGCGCAGCTATGAATATTTTTGTTCACGTCTTTTTGTCCATTATCTCTTTGGGGTAGAGACCCAGCAGTGCTATGTATATGGCTGGATCAAAGGGTAGATATTCTTTTATCACCCTTTGGCCATAGTTCCAAATTTCCCTCCAGAATGGTTGGATCAGTTTACAACTCCACCAACAATGAATTAATGTCCCTACTTTGCCACATCCCCTCCAGCATTCATTACTTTCCTTTGCTATCATGTTAGACAATCTGCTAGGTGTGAGGTGATACCTCAGAGTTGTTTTGATTTGCATCTTTCTGATTATAAGAGATTTAGAAGACTTCTTCATGTGCTTATTAATAGTTTTGATTTCTTTATCTGAGAACTGCCTATCCATGTCCTTCGCCCATTTATCAATTGGAGAATGGCTTGATTTTTTTATATAATTGATTTAGCTCTTTATAAATTTGAGTAATTTAACCTTTGTCAGAGGTTTCTATGAAGATTTTTTCCCAATTTGTTGTTTTCCTTCTGATTTTAGTTACATTGGTTTTGTTTGTACTAAAGCTTTTTAATTTGATGTAGTCAAAATTATTTATTTTACATTTTGTGATTCTTTCTATGTTATTCTTGGTTTTAAAGTCTTTGTCCTCCCAAAGGCCTGACATGTATACTATTCTGTGTTTACCCAATTTACTTATGGTTTCCTTTTTTATGTTTAAGTCATTCACCCATTTTGAATTTATCTTGGTGTAGGGTGTGAGGTGTTGATCCAAACCTAATCTCTCCCACACTGTCTTCCAGTTTTCCCAGCAGTTTTTATCGAATAGTGGATTTTTGTCCCAAAAGCTGGGATCTTTGGGTTTATTGTATACTGTCTTGCTGAGGTCACTTTCCCGCAGTCTATCCCACTGATCTTCCTTTCTGTCTCTTAGCCAGTATCAAATTGTTTTGATGACTGCTGCTTGTAATATAGTTTAAGGTCTGGGACTGCAAGGCTCCCATCATATATGTTTTTTTTTTCATTATTTCCCTGGATATCCTTGATCTTTTGTTATTCCAGATGAATTTTGTTATGGTTTTTTCTAAATCAGTAAAGAAATATTTTGGGAGTTCAATGGGTATGGCGCTAAATAGATAAGTTTGGGTATGATGGTCATTTTTATTATATTGGCTCGTCCTATCCATGAGCAGTTAATGTTTTTCCAATTGCTTCAAGTCTAGTTTTAGTTGTGTAGAGAGTGTTTTGTAGTTGTGTTCATATAGTTCCTGTGTTTGTCACGGGAGATAGTTTCCTAGGTATTTTATTTTGTCTAAGGTGATTTTGAATGGGATTTCTCTTTCTAGTTTTTGCTGCTGAGCTGTGTTGGAGATATATAGAAAAGCTGATGACTTATGTGGGTTTATTTTGTATCCTGCAACTTTGCTAAAGTTGTTGATTATTTCAATTAGCTTTTTGGTTGAATCTCTAGGATTCTTTAAGTAGATCATCATGCCATCTGCAAAGAGTGATAATTTGGTCTCCTCCTTGCCTATTTTGATGCCTTCAATTTCTTTTTCTTCTCTAATTGCTACTGCTAGTGTTTCTAGTACAATGTCAAATAGTAGAGGTGATAATGGGCATCCTTGTTTCACTCCTGATCTTATTGGGAATCATCTAGTTTATCCCCATTGCAAATGATATTAGCTGATGGTTTTAGATATATACTGTTTATTATTTTTAGGAACAGCCCTTCTATTCCTATGCTTTCTAGTGTTTTTAATAGGAATGGGTGTTGTATTTTATCAAAGGCTTTTTCTGCATCTATTGAGATAATCATGTGGTTCTTGTTGGTTTGCTTGTTGATGTGGTCAATTATGTGGATAGTTTTCTTAATATTGAACCAGCCCTGCATCCCTGGTATAAATCCTACTTGATCATGGTGGATGACCCTTCTGATCACTTGCTGGAGTCTTTTGACTAGTATCCTATTTAAGATTTTTGCATCTATATTCATTTGGGAGATTGGTCTGTAGTTTTCTTTCTCTGTTTTTGACCTGCCTGGTTTTGGAATCAGTACCATGTTTCTGTCATAAATGAGTTTGGTAGAACTCCCTCTTTGCTTATTATGTCAAATAGTTTGTATCGTATTGGAATTAACTGTTCTCTGAATGTGTGATAGAATTCACCTGTGAATCAATCAGGCCCTGGGGATTTTTTCTTAGGAAGTTCTTTGACGGCTTGTTGGATTTCATTTTCTGATATGGGATTATTTAACAATTCTATTTCTTCTTCTGTTAGTCTTGCCAGTTTGTATTTTTGTATATATTCATCCATGTCACCTAAATTGGCGTATTTATTGCCATATAATTGGGCAAAGTAATTTTTAATGATTTAATGTCCTCTTCATTGGAGGTGATGTCCCCCTTTTCATCTTTGATGCTATTAATTTGCTTTTCTTCCTTTTTTTTAATTAGATTGATCAGTACTTTGTCTATTTTGTTTGTTTTTTCAAAGTACCAGCTTCTTGTCTTATTTATTAAATCAATAGTTCTATCAATTTCAATTTTATTAATTTCTCCCTTAATTTTTAGGATTTCTAGTTTGGTTTTCTGCTGGGGGTTTTTAATTTGATTCTTTTTGAGTTTTTTCATTTGCATTTCCAATTGATTGATCTCTGCTCTCTCTAGTTTGTTGATATATGCAGTCAGGGATATGCATTTACCTCTGATTACCTCTTTGGCTGCATCCCAAAAGGTTTGAAAGGATGTCTCGCCATTGTCATTTTCCTCGAAGAAATTGTTAATTGTTTCTATGATTTTGGAGTATCATATTGTTTAATTTCTAATTAGTATTTGATTTGGTTTTCCATGTACCATTACTGAACATTATTTTTATTGCCTTGTGATCTGAAAAGGCTGCATTTATTATTTCTGCTTTTCTGCATTTGTGTGCCATATTTCTGTGACCTAATGTATGGTCAATCTTTGTGAATGTGCCATGTCATGCTGAGAAGAAGGTGTATTCCTTTTTATCCCTATTTATTTTTCTTTATATATCTATTAATTCTAATTTTTCTAAGATTTCACTTACTTCTTTTACATCTTTCTTATTTATTTTTTGATTTGATTTATCTAAATTTGATAATGGTTGGTTTAAGTCTCCCACTAATATGGTTTTACTGTCTATTTCTTCCTTCAATTCTCCTAGTTTCTCCATTAGAATTCTGGGTGCTATATTATTTGGTGCATACATGTTGATTAGTGATATATCCTCATTATATAAAGTCCCTTTTAACAAAATATAATTACCTTCCCTATCCCTTTTGATCAAGTCTATTTTTGCTTTGGATTTATCAGATATCATGATTACCACTCCTGCTTCTTTCTGTCAGCTGAGGCCCAGAAGGTCTTACTCCATCCTTTAATTCTGACCTTGTGGGTATCAACCTGCCTCATGTGTGTTTCTTGAAGACAACATATGGTAGGCTTTTGGATTCTTATCCATTCTGCTATTCATCTACATTTTGTGGGTGAGTTCATACCATTCACATTCAAAGTTATGACTGTCATTTGTGGATTCCCTGGCATTATGATATCCTTCTCTAATTCTAACCTTTTCCTCTTCAGCTCTACCTTTTAGTCCAGTGATTTACTTTAAATCAGTCCTCCTTGTCCCCTCCCTTGATATGTTTCCTTTTTTAGTCCCTCCCTTTTTGTTCCCTCCCTCTGACCCCTCTCTTTCCCTCCCCTTTTGTTTTCCTTCCCCCCTCCCCACCTTGGTTTTCCGTCCTCCCTACCCTTGTTGGGTAAGATAGAATTGAAGATCCCAATGGATCTCAGTCTTTTTCCCTCTCAGAGTTGATTTCCCTGAGATTAAGGTTTAAGCAAAAATTCTCTTCATCTCTTTCTTATAGGAGTTTCCTTCCCCTCCCCTTCCCATGTGAATCTTTTAGTGAGAAAGATTATTCTATTTGGTCTTTCTTTTCCCCCTATTTACACATTACATTTTCCCCACATGTTAGTATACATAGATTGATCTAAATGTAGTTCTTATAGAAGAGAGTTTGAGTAAAAGAAGAAGATAACATTTTTCTCCTTTTCCCTTTCCTTCATATTTACCTTTTCAGGTATTCCATGCTCTTTGTTTTTCGGTGTCGAACTTTCCACAGAGCTCTGGTCTTTTCTTTGCAAAAATTTGGAAATCTTCTATTTTGTTGAATGCCCATACTTTCCCTTGGAAGTATATAATCAGTTTTGCTGGATAGCTGATTATTGGTTGAAGACCCAGCTCTCTTGCCTTTCTGAAGATCATGTTCCATGCCTTACGATCATTCAGGGTAGAAATTACAAGGTCTCCTGTGACCCTGATTGGCATTCCTTTATATCTAAATTGTCTTTTTCTGGCTTCTTGTAGGATTTTTTCTTTTGTTTCAGATCTTTGGAGTTTGGCAATTAAATTCCCGGGAATATTCTTTTAGGCATTTAGTGGTGAGGGTGTTCTGTGTGCTCAGTGGCTGTATTGCCCCCTTGTTCTAGAATCTCTGGGCAATTTTCTTTGATTATATCTTGTATTACAATGTCAAGTTTTCTGTTTATTTCTGGCTTTTCTGGAAGTCCAATTATTCTTAAATTATCTCTTCTCCCTCTATTTTCCAAATCTGTCACCTTGTCAATGAGATATTTTATGTTTTCTTCTAATTTCTTGCTCTTTTGTCTTTGCTTTATTAGTTCTTGCTTTAAAGCCTGCTTTTCCTTTTCAGTTTGGTCAAACTGGTTTTGTAGATGCGTGAATTTCCTTTGCATTATTTCCCATTTTTCCTCCCAGAAGGCTTCCATCTTTTTTATCATTTCTGATTCATATTCTTCATGGGTTTGTGGAGAGTTTCCATTTCCTTTGGAAGGTTTTGGGGCATTTGCTTGTGTTTCCTCTTCTATCTCCTCTGTGTTTTGTATTTTTGCTCTATAAAATGTGTCCAAAGTCGCCCCCTTCTTGTTTTTTTTTTTTGGAATTTTGGGTTTTTTGTGCTTCTGTGGAGTTTGCCATCTATATCTGAGTGGAGAGGATTAGCTTTTCTTATCTCTGTCTGGCATTCAGAGGTTTTAGCCCTGGGCAGATTGTCTGTTCTATGGCTTGGCCCTTGTTTCTGTGTCTCTGCCAGCCAGAAGAACCAGCACTCTGAGGGGGGTTAGGCCCCAGCTTCCAGGAGCTCTGAGGGCTGGTGATAGGATTAACCTCAGACTGAGTATGCCCTCAGGCAATGATCTTCAGTGAGACTCAGATGGAAGGATCTTTTCAGGGGGCTACAGGCTTCTTCTGTCCTCTGTTTCCCTGCTGTCTGGGTGCCCCCTTGACTGGGTCAGGTTGTTTTCAGGATTCAGCCTTCAGCTCCCAGGCCCTTTTGCTAGCCCTGAGGGTTACTGTTGTTTCAGAGGACCCTGCCCTCTGAGGGGGGAGGTGCCATGGATTCCTGGAGCTCTGAGGGCTGGTGATAGGATTAACCTCAGACTGAGTATGCCCTCAGGCAGAGACCTTCAGTGAGACTCAGTTGGAAGGTTCTGGTCAGGGGGCTACAGGTTCCCCCCTGTCTCTCTCTGACTCCCTGCTTTCTGGGTACCCCCGAGACTGGCTCAAGACATTTTCAAGGGTCGGCCCTCAGAACAGCTGGCTCCCGAGGCCCCCCTGCCTTCCCTGAGGTTCCTGCTGCTGCCCCGGACTCAGCACTCTGTGTTGGGGGGGATGGATCCTGGGATATTCCCTTTACCTTCCCGTTAGATCCGAGTGATCTCAGGCTCCGATTCTTGGGGGGCCGTACTTTTTGATCCAGGTCCAGGAAGAGTGTTTCTGGGGTCTATTCTGCTCTTTGTTTTGAATTTCGATGCCCTAGGAGCATTCTGTTTGATATTGGTAAGGAAGGGTTTCTGGAGCTCTGCACTTTATCTTTCTTTAAGCTGCCATCTTGACCGGAAGTCATCCAACGGCCTGTTTTTCTATGGGACCTAGCAAGCCACCATGAGGAGTTTTGGGTAGAGTCTGTCCCAGCCTAGACAAATGGACTTCTAGTTCCTGAGTCTACTGTCCATGTTGCATTGGAGTACTCCTCTATCCCTTCTCTGCCGGGGGTTTACCATTCTTGAGGTTTCATTTTCTGCTCTGTGGCAGTAATTCACTGGTTCATCTTTAGAAACTCAGAGGAATGGGCTTCTTGAGAATTGGTTTGGCCATAGCTTTCAAGTCCCCAAGGATTATGGAATGGAAAGCAGGTTATTTTATACTTGAAAGAGACTGGAGTGAGTCCCACCCATAACTGCAGAATCCCCATTCCAGACTAGCCAACAAGCATCCCCAGTGCAGCATTTCTAACTTTTTCAGTAAGATTTTACATATAGGAGAACCCACTACTTTCTGGGGCAGCCTCTCATTTGGGGGCAGTGCTCAGTGGTAGAAAGTGATTTCCTGATACTCAACCTTAATTTCTCTTTGTTCTTTTGCATCTATTGCTTTTGTTCTTCCCCTGGGAAACAAACCAAAAAAGGGTTTCCAAGAGAACACTTCCAAAGGAAAATCATTCAAATACTTAGAAAACAACCATCATATTCTCTCTGAGCCATTACTTCTCTGAATTAAAGTTCCCCAGTTCCTTCAACAGATACTTAGTGGATATGGTGTTGAGATGTTTCTTCATTCTGGTTACCCTCATGGGATCTGATATCTAGAACTTGAAGGGGCCCCCGGGTTTCATTTAGTGCTACTGCCTTGAAAGTAAAGGAAACTGAGTCTGAGGATGGCCCTTGCAAGGTAAACCACTCCAGAGAAGCAGGATGCCCAGACAGTAACAGAGTCAGACTTATCTCAACATCTGCTGGTGGAGATACAAGCCCTTTTCTGTCTAGAGAAGGACCAAGTGATGGTAGAAACCGTGTTCAGCATTTTTTTCAGAGATCACAGATGCTCCTGGAATCACTCAGAATGCATGTATTCCACAGCCCCACAGTGAGAAAGGGGCTCCAATTTTTGCCTAGCCTAAGCAAAGGAACCAACTAGTCCAGGACTGTCCCTTCACCCTTTGTTAGGAGTATGATGAACACTGCCATGATTGGAGCTCAGATAAGCCCAATTGGACCTTTTTCAATGGAACCCCCTGAGTCCACACTTCCTAAGAGGGGTACTCCCTCTGTTGCACGAGTGACTAAATTCAGAACCAGGGACAATGGACAGCTCACTGGTGTTTCCTCCTTCTCCCCCACTACCCCAGGATGGGAGGCCAAATAGCTGGTAGTTTAGCTGTTTCACAGTTCAGCACACTCACATCTGGACAGTCTCCCTCAGAGGAGCTTGACTGGCTGTCTTCATGGCAAGTCCTGTGAAAGGGTCCAACCCAGAGCTGGATGTTTACCCTGCTTTAATCTAAATCTCAGTTACTATACAAGAAATAGGATCATAGCAGAGTCTGTCTCAAACTTGACATTAACCAGTGAAATACCAGCTCTCTCCACCAGGACCAGCTCCCCAGCTTTTTCTGAAGGAAGAATGGGTGCTCTCTGGCCCTAAGGCTCAGAAGTCACAAGTCTCTCACAACTTCAGCCCTACTTGGCACATGACACTCTTTCCTCTCCAACTCCTGTAGCCTCTTCCAGTTATGCCCATGGCAAAAGAACATGAGATCTGCTGAAACTGCCACTAGTAACAAAAAGATAACTCTGTCTCTTAGCAGCAAAGTCAGACATAATCCTTTCTCCTATGAGCCCTGTCACTCGAGCTCCAAGCACTGAGTCAGAAAGCAGCACAAGTCACCCCTTGACAAATTCTTTTTCTGAAGACCCCAAGGTGTCCTTAACCACTGTTTATGCAGAAAAATCCCTAATACTCATCTCTGTTAAATAGCATCCCTTGACAACCACAGCCCATCGTGGCCAACATAAAGAATCAGAGAAAACCTCTCTTAATCCCCTTATCCACAGAGGCCACAGCCAGAACTTTTACTGTCAAGGTGACAAACAGTACCTATCCTCAGCAATTTCATTGCTCAGCTCAACACCTGAAGTGAATTCAGTCCTGCCTCCTAGTACAATTCCAGGGGATATCCCAAAGAGTTTAAGGCCACAACTCTGGAGATACAGGCCCTTTGTCCAGGTGGACTATGCTAAACACAGTGACCCCTGCCTATGCTGAATCAGGTTCAAATCTAGCTGCTGTGAACAAGGCTGGAACTATCTATAACTCAAATTCCATTAGTCACCAAAACTCACAGGGGAGGGACATAGAATCCCTATTCTTTTCTCATCCTGTACTTGAGTGCAGGGGAACTAGTTCAAGGTCAGCTTCCACTCTGATGCCAGGACTATGGGACAGCCAATATTCTATGGGTAACATAGGCACAGAGGCCAGCCATTAACTGTGCAATCTCATACCGTGGTATTTATGCAGCACAAACAAATGGGTGTATTGTGCACACTGTCACCCTCAATGGAAAGCAGTCTTTGAGGCCAAGGATAGTGTCATTTTCCTCTTTGCATCTATAGATTAAAGCACTGAATATTTGTGGATTTGTTTGATAAGGAGACACAAGGCTCAGGAAAACAGGCCAAGGAAACAGAGGTTGGACCTCAGATATGTGTCCCATGAAGTGATCTCTCTTTGAACCTGACACCTACCTTTCTAAGCTCTTAGACTTGGATTTAATCATCTAGGAGGTCTCTTGCAGCTCTAATAATAATAACTAACATCTATATAATGCTTACTTTGAATCAGTCTCTCTGCCAAGTGCTTTACAAACATCTCATTCCATCCTCGCAACAACCTTTGGAGAGGTAGGTGCTCTTATAACCCCCGTTTTTATGATGAAGAACCTGAGGCAGTCAGGGTCAAGTGACTTGCCCAGAGTACCAGAACTAAAATGTCTGAGGCTAATTTTGAACTCAGGTCTTTCTGACTCTAAGTCCAGTTCTCTGTCCACTGTACTACCTAACTATTGGATCATAGGTAGATTTATTTTCTTCTGTTCTCTCCTAACCATAGTCTCTCCACTCATGGCTGTTTTCTCTCCCTACAGGTTATAAACATCAAATGAGCTTCCCTTGCTTCAGAAACAGTGAGTATTCTTATCCTGGCACTAAACAGAGGATACAATTTGTACATCCTGATCTTGTTCCAATAGCATCTTAGGAAAGAGAAGCTGGGATAGGAGGGCCAAAGAGAGAGAAAGACACCAGAAAATCCTGGTTCCTTTCTCATATTTCAATCCCCACATGTCAGCCTGTGACCATGTGAAACAGAGATAGTTTCCCTTGTATTTTATAGCCTCTCCCTATAATCATACCATGCTTACCTGGTCCATAGTTTTCATTCATGATCTTTCTTCCTCAGTGCCTCAGAGAAAAAACCATCACTTTAACATTCTATCTGACTTCATCCTCAGTTCCTCTCACTGTAGGAAGCAGCCATTTGCACTTTTGATGACTGCTGGTAAATTTTGCTACATTTAATTATGAAGTTGAAAGCTAGCTACTGGTCCTAGACTCATAACATCACAGACTTAGATCTTGAAGTGAACTTCCAGGCTATCTAGTTCAATCTACTCCTCATGATAAAATTAAATAATAAATTTCCAATGGAAAAACTGTCTTTTCTACCTCCTCTTAAACTATTACTGTAACAAATACCTATAATCTAATAAAACAAAGAATTTCATTAGCTGTTTCCAAAATATATATCCTATTCTGCCCCCTGAATCCAACACCAATCTGTTCAAACATATGCTTCATCAATGATTCTCTGGTATTCTGATTAGTCATGGTAGTGATCAGAATTCTTAAATCTTTTCAAGTTATTTATTTTTATAATGTTGTTATTGTACACATTGTACTTTTGGTGCTGCTCACAAGTCTCCCCAGGTTTTTCTGAAAATATCTCAAAATTTATTTTTAAGAAAGCCATGCTTTTCTGTCTGAAAACTGGTACTAACTATCCATTCCAAGGCAGAAAGAATGTTATAAGCTAGGCAACTGGGGTTAAGTGACTTACCCTGAGTCACACAGCGAAGAAGAATTTCAGGCCAAATTTGAACCCAGGACCTCATAACTCTAGAGGTGGCTCTCAATCCATGGAGTTCTTTGCTCCTCTTCCATAATTTCTTATAGAAAAATAAGATTTCATCACACTCATGAACATGAGAACTTGTTCAGTCATTCCACAGCTGATGAGAATATCTCCTCAACTTCCATTCTTTAGTACTCCCTCATTCCATTCTTTGCCACATTAAAAATGTTTGGAATTTTTTCCATAGGATATCTGGTTCTTTTTCTTTAAACTCTTTGGGCTGTAAACCTAGTAATGATAATTTTTCAGTCAAAGGCTATATGCATATTTTCATGGGATATTTCTAGTTTACTTTCTTAAAATTTGAGTCCAATGTGCAGCACTGCTCTACCAAAAGTATATTTGTAGACCATTTTCTCCATTACCCATATTGGTCTTTTTCCTTTTTTCTAGCTTTTCTAATCTTATCGACTTATGTGAAACATCAAAATAATTTTAATTTTCATTTCTATAATTATCAATGATTTGGGCAATTTCTTCACATAGATATTGTTTACTTGAGTTTCTTCATTGAGACCTCCCTATTCAAAAACTTTGACTATTATTGGAGAATCATTTTGATTTTTTCAACATTAAATTTTTCTGTTATATGTAACAACAGTTTCCAAAATTTTTAAGGATCATTGAGTCACAAATTCCCCCACCCACTCACCCATTTTGAAATGGTAAGCAAATATTATGTAGATCTAACATATGTAAACATATAAAAGTTTCCCATATTAGACCTTTTGTGAAATGAAACTGAAATAAAAGAGGTTAGAAGGTGAAAACAATCTTGCTTTCTTCTGGATTTAGAATTCCTCAGTTCTTTTTCCCTGGAAGCAGATGGCATTTAAAAAAATCACTAGTTCTGAGGGATAGTTTTGGATCATTATATTGCTGAGAAATAACTGTTATTCACAGTTCTGTTCATTGTACTGCATTCCTGTCCCTGTGTTCAATGTCCTCCTGGTTCTGTTTATTACACTGTGCTTTAATTCCTGTAGATCTTTCCAGGTTTTTCTGAGTTCCTCCTTTTCATTTCTTATATCACATAGTATTCCATAACAATCATATATTATAACTTTGTCATTCCCCAATTGATGGATATCCTTTCACTTGCCAATTATATACCCCCCCACATCCCCTCAAAGAGCTGCTTTAAATATTTTTGCACATATAATCCCTTTTAATCTCTTTGGTAAACAAACCTAATAATGGTATTACTTGCTCAAAGAGTATGTACTGTTAGGCCTTTGCCTTTGGGCATAAGTCCAAATTGTTCTCCAGAATGGATAAATAACTTCACAAATTCCACAAAAGGGCATTTGTGTCTCAACTTTTCCATTTGCCCTCCAAGTTTTACATTTTCCTTTTCTTCCATAATAGCCAATATCTTTTTTTTTTCATTGTAAATTATTTATTTAGTCAATTTAGAACATTATTCATTGGTTACAAGAATCATATTCTTTCCCTGCTTTCCCTCCCCCCAACCTTCCTGTAGCTGACATGCAATTCCACTGGGTATTTACACATGTCCTTGATAAAAACTTATTTCCATGTTGATAGTGTTTGCATTAGGATGTTCATTTAGAATCTTCATGCCCAATCATATCCCTTCGACCCATGTAATCAAGCAGTTGTTTTTCTTCTGTGTTTCTACACCCACAGTTTTTTTCCTCTGAATGTGGATAGTGTTCTTTCTCGTAGATCCCTCCATGTTGTTCAGGATCACTACTTTGCCACTAATGGAGAAATCCATTACATTTGATTGTAGCACAGTGTATGGGTCTCTGTGTACAATGTTCTCCTGGTTTTGCTCTTTTCACTCTACATCAATTCCTGGAGGGTCATTCCAGTTCCCATGGAATTCCTCCAGTTCATTATTCCTTTGAGCACAATAGTATTCCATCACCAACAGATACTACAATTTGTTCGGCCCTTCTCCCAAATGAAGTACATTCCCTCATTTTCCAAATTTTTAACACAATAAAGAGCCCACTATGAATATTCTTTTACAAGTTTTTTCTTTTTATCTCTTTGTGGTACACACCCCAGCAGTGATCAAAGGGCAGATAGTCTTTTAGCACCCCTTGGGCATAGTTCCAAATTGCCCACCAGAATGGTTGGATCAATGCACAACTCCACCAGCAATGCATTAATGTCCCAACTTTGCCACATCCCCTCCAGCATTCTGAATGGATTCCAATTACAAATTCCATTAAAAGGCATTAGTGTCTCAACTTTTCCATATCCCCTCCAAGTTTTGTCATTTTCCTTTTCTTACTCTGATCTCTGATGAGTTGTAGAGCGACAACTTATAGTTATTTTAATTTGCAATACTCTATATTATAGTGGTTTAGAGCATATTTAGCATGTCTAAAGAGAACATTAATTACTTTGAGGATTCCCTCTTCATCTCCTTTGACGATTTATCATTTTGGGAAATATTTGTATTCTTGTATATTCTACTCATTTCTCTATGTATTTGAGAAATGAGTCTCTTATTATAGAGATGTGTAAACTTATTTTTGCTTCATTATGATTAGTGAATATGACACTCTCCATCTTATTTACTCTTGTTAATGTTCTGGCCTCCACTTTCCCCAATTTGCCCTCTTTTTCTATCAGTTCTCTTAACCCCATTCTCTTACTCCCTTTAAAACTTCCTTCTTTAATGCAGGGTAAATAGATTTTTAATACACAAGTGATTGTAGATATTCTTTTCTCATTGAGCCAATGAAATGACACCTCACTCCCAATCTCTGCTCTGTTCCCCTCCACTGCAAAAATCTCTTTCTTGTCTCTTTTATGTGAAATAATTTAGCCCATTTTATTTTACTCTTCTTCCTCACAAGGCATTACTCTTGTCTCATATTTCTATTTTATTTTATATTATTTTGTAATATCCCATCATATTCAACCTATACCCTTGCTATCTGTCTATGTATGTTCCTTCTAAGTTCCCTAATAATGACAAGACACTTTAAAAGAATCATCTTCTCATGCATGGTTGTATGCAGTTTAATCTTATTGAAAGTCTTTTGATTTGTTTTTCCTGTTTAGCTTTTTACGCTTCTCTTGAATGTTGTATTTGAGAGTCAAGTTTCCCCATTTAGTTCTGATCTTCTTATCAAGAATTTTTGAAAGACATCTATTTCATGGAATATTGATTTCCCCCCTTTGAAGGATTATGCTCATTTTTACTTGTTAAGTTATTCTTGGTTGATGTCCTAGCTCTTTTCCCTTTGGAATTTCATATTCCATCCATTCCATCCATTATGATCCTTTAATATGGAAGCTGGTAAAGTGTTTATTATCCTGATCATGGTTCTATGGTATTTGAATTGTTTCTTCTTGTTTGATGGTATTATTTTCTCTTTGATTTGGATTTATGGAATGTGGCTATACTATTCTAGGGGATTTATCCTTTTGGACTCACTTTCAGGAGGTAATTGTTGAATTGTTTTGATTTCTCTTTTGCCCTCTGATTCCACAATATTGAAGTAGTTTTCTTTGATAATTTCTTTAAAGATAATGCCTAATCTCTTTTTTTAAACATGATTTTCACATAGCACCATAATACTTAAATTATCTCTTCTAGATTTATTTCCCAGATCACTAGTTTTTCAAATGAAGGAAACATTTCAGAATATGCTTTTTTTTCATTTTTTAAAATTTTCTTTGATTATTTCTTGATATCTCATGGAGTCATTATCTTCCACTTTCTGAGTTCTCATTTTTAATGTCTGATTTTTTTCCATTTTTATTTTTTAATTAATTAATTAAGAATATTTTCCCACTGTTGCATGATTCATGTTCTTCCCCTCCCCTCCTATCTCCCCCCTCACAGAGCTGAAGAACAATTACAGCATTATACATTTATTGTTGTTCAAAACCTATTTCCCAATTACTAATCAAGTGATTTTTTAAAGTCAAAATCAGGACTTCTGGGTTGAGATGGCTGCTGGGTCTAAACAGGACCTTTACTCTCTAAACCACCAACCAATATAGAATACCTCAAAAGGACAAAAAAAAAAAAGATCCAGATGAAAGAAGGGACGCCACAGTAGAAGTCAGCATTGAAATGCTAGAGTCACAGCCAGTGAGCCATAATCAGAGACAACTCTAGCACCTTGGGAGCTAAATAAGGACCGCCAGGGACTTCTAACCCCAGAGAGCAGCTAGACATTTAGGACTCTAGAAGACTTAAGTTTGTGAACCATGGGTTCAGAGATAGAGCAGGGAGATATCATCTCTAATGAAGTAATTAAGGAAATCATTAAAAACTATTTTGCTTAGTTATGGGGCAATATAAATATGGAAATCTAGGTGATATGCATGAATATTACAAAAAATATAAATTGCCTAAATTAACAGAAGAAAGCATAGAATACTAAAATAATCCCATATCAGAAAAATAAATTGAACAATTAATCAAAGAACTTCCTGAGAAAAAATCCACAGGACCAGAAGGATTCACAAGTGAATTCTATCAAACATTCAAAGAACAAACAATTCAAAGAACAAAGAACAAAATCCCAACACTATTGAAAATATTTAACATAATAAGCAAAAAAAGGAGTTCTACCAAATTCCTTTTATGACACAAATATGGTACTGATTCCAAAGCCAGGTAGATCAAAAACAGAGAAAGAAATCAGACCAGTTACCCTAATGAACATAGATGCAAAAATCTTGAATAGAATATTAGGAAAAAGAATCCAGCAAGTCATCATGAGGGTTATTCATTATGGTCAGGTGGGATTTATACCAGGAATGCAAGGATGTTTCAGTATTAGGAAAACCATTCATATAATTGACCATATCAACAAGCAAACCAATAAAAGTAACATGATTATCTCAATAGATACAGAAAAAGCTTTTGACAAAAATACAACAGTTATTCCTATTGAAAACACTAGAAAGTATAGGAATAGAATAACTTTTTCTAAAAATAAGAAACTATATAAATCCAAAACCATCAGCAAGCATCATCTGCAATGAGGATAAATTAGAATCATTCCCAATAATAAAAATAGTGAAACAAGGATGTGCCCATTATAACCTCTTTAACGTTGTTCTAGAAACACTAGCTATAGAAATTAAAGAAGAAAAAGAAATTTATTAAAATAGGCAGTGGGGAGAACAAGCTATTACTCTTGGAAGATGATATGATGATCTATTTAAGGAATCCTAGAGAATCCACTAAAAATCTGGTGGAAATAATCACCAACTTTAGAAAAGTCACCTACATAAAGCATCAGCATTTCTATATATTTCCAACACACCCAGGCAGCAGATGTTAGAAAGAGAAATTCCATTTAAAATCACCTTAGACAATATAAAATACTTAGGAATCTATTTGCAAAGACAAAGAGAGGAATTATACAAGCACAACTACAAAATAATTTCCACCAAACTAAAAGTAGATCTAAACAATTGGAAAAATATTAATTGCTTATGGGTAGGATTAGCTAACTTAGTAAAAATGATCATCTTACCCAGGTTAATTTACTTATTTAGTGCCATACCTATCAAACTACCAAGAAACCTTTTTACTGAATTAGAAAAAAAAAAAAAAAACTATGACAAAGTTCATTTGGAAGAACAAGATCAAGAATATCAAGGGAATAATGAAAAAAATGTGAAGGAAAGTTGCCTAGCAGTACCAGAACTTAAACTATACTATAAAGCAATGGTCATCAAAACAATATAGTACTGACTAACAGAGAGGAGAAGAGGATCAGTGGAATAGGCTTGGGGTAAGTGACCTCGGGAAAACAGTCTACGATAAATCCAAAGATCCCAGCTTTTGGAACAAAAATGCACTACTTGACAAAAACTGCTGGGAAAATAAGAAAACAGTTTTGGAGAGATTAGGTTTAAATCAGTATCTCAAACCCCACACCAAGATAAAAACAGAATGAGTGAATGACTTGAATATAAAGAAGGAAACCATGAATAAATTAGATGAACACAGTAAATAGTATTTTGCCAGTCTTTGAGAAAGGAAATAATTTAAACAAAGCAAAAATCACAAAATGTAAAATAATACCTTTGATTACACTAAATTCAAAAGGGTTTGTTCAATCAACTCAATGCAACCAAAATTAGATGGGAAGCAAAAATTGGGGAAAAATTTTATAAGAAACCACTGACAAAGGTCTAATTACTCAAATATATAAAGAGCTAAATCAATTGTACAGAAAATCAAGCCATTTCCCAATTGATAAATGGGCAAGGGATATGAATAGACAATTTTCAGATAAAGAAATCAATACTATTAATAAGCACATGAACAAATGTTCTAAATCTCTTATAATGGGAGAAATGGAAATCATAACAACTCTTTTATTTACCACTTCACACCTAGCAGATTAGCTAACATGACAGCAAAGGACAATAACAAATGTTGGAGGGGATATGGCAAAATTGGGACATTAATACATTGCTGGTAGAGTTGTGAATTAATCCAACCATTCTAGATGGCAATTTGGAACTATGCCCAAAGGGGTTTTTAAAGACTGTCTTCCCTTTGATCCAGCCATATCACTGTTGCATTTATAATACCTCAAAGCCATCAAAGGGTAAAAGACTTGTACAAAAATATTTATAGCTGTGCTCTTTGTGGTGGCAAAAAACTGGAAAATGAAAGGTGTGCCCTTCAAATGGTGAATGGTTTAACAAATTGTGGTATCTGTTGTTGATGGAATACTATTGTGCTATAAAGAATTATGAACTGGAAGGATTCCATGTGAACTGAACAAACTCCAGGAACTGATGCTGAGTGAAAGGAACAGAACCAAGAGAACATTGTACACAGAGACTGATACACTGTGGTATAATTGAATGCAATGGACTTCTCTATTAGAAGTAATGCAATGATCCAAGACAATTCTGAGGAACTTTTCAGAAACATAGGTATCCACATTCAGAGGAGGAACTGTGGAAATAGAAACACAGAAAAAACCCAAAACATCTGCTTGATCACATGGGTTGTTGGGGATATTACTGGGGATGTAGACTCCTAACAATCACTGTAGTGCAATTATAATTCAGAAATAGGTCTTCATCAATATATCTTTCCTTGATACATGTGACTAAGAATCACTTCGCAGTCATTATCTTTCCTTGATAAATCAATTATACAAGTAAAACTCAGTGGAATTGTGTGTTGGCTATGGCAGAGGAGGAGGGAAGGGAAAGAACACGAAGCATGTAACCATGAGAAAATCTTCTAAATTAATTAATTAAATGAATTTTTTTTCATTTCAATGTAAAAAATTTAAAGTCCAAAAGTCAAAATCCCCAATCAATCATTTTGCCAATCAGACCATATGTTCAATCATAAATTTTTCTTAAGCATTTCTGCAATCACCCCTCTTTCTCTGGATGTAGGTAGCATTCTCTTATAAGTCCCTATAGATTGTCCTAGAACCTTGCATTGCTACTAGTAGAGAAGTCTATTACATTTGATTATGACACAATCACAATGAATCAGTCTCTGTGTACCATGTTCTCTTGCTCCTGCTCATTTCTCTCTGCATCTTTCTGAAGATGTCTTTCTGATTCACATGGAATTCCTTCAGTTCAACAATCCTTTCAACACAATACTATTCCATCACCATCAGATACCACAATTTGTTCAGCAATTTTCCCATTGATGGACAACAGAAGATGATTTTCTTGAGTGAGGTTTTGTGGTTCATATTCCCTTTGGCCAAATGTACTCTCTAAAGCTGTTTTCCTCTGCAAATTTTTATACCTCATTTTTCCCCTAGTGCTAATTTTCCCTTTCGAGAAATTCTTCTTCAGTGTATTTTTTGTGTGTCTTGTTGCATATGGCCAATTCTACTTTTTGAAAGAGTTCATCTCTTCATTGAATTTTTATAAAATGTCTTTTACCATTTCGTATATTCTGATTTGAAAGATGTTCATTTCTTCAATATTGTTTGTGCCTCCTTTATCAAGGTGTTGACTTTTTACATGAATCCCCTGTATCACTGTCACCACTTCTCCTGAATTTTCTACCTCTCCTATTTAATCATTAAAGCTCTTTTTGAGCTTCTTCCATTAATTTTTTTTAGGCTTGAGAGCAATCCTTATTTTTATTTGAAAATTTGCATGCAATGGCATTGATTTTGTAGTCTTCTGCTGAGTTTGCATTTTGGTTTTCTCTGTCACCAAAATAGCTCTCTGTGTTGAATTTCTTTTTCTTCTTTTTACTCATTTGCAGCCCTTTCCTTTTCATTTAAAATTATCAGTTAAAGTTGAATCTGTACCTGTGGTGAGTGGAGTACTGCTCCAAGTTTAAGGTTCTTTGTACTGCTGCCCTCAGTGTTAACTCTGGGCATCAATCTGCTTTTAGCCCTTCAGATTTGTTATAATGAAAGCAAAAGTGTGTTTAATATCCTTCTGGTGGATATTCTGTTTTGTGAGTAACCCAAAGCACTCTTTCCTCCCTTGGAACTGTGACCAGGGAGCTGACTTTTGGTCAGCTTTCACAATCAATCACAATTACTTAGGAGATGGATAACAAAACATTTCTTAGCTAGATACATGATTAGAAGGTTAATTTGAGACAGACCAGATTTGGGGTTTCCTTCAATTTACATGTTCAATTTTTTTGTGTTACTTTAAATCACCTGGCAATATTGCCTGGGTTCTATCTGCAGTGGCGTGTTTCTTGAAGGCTATTGATGTTCTTGGATTGCCTGGCTTGTAATAGAAGTGAATGTTACTCTGTGGAGAGGAAAAGGAAGGGGGGTAATGATCTTTAGGTTTTAATTCTGTGAATGTAAACTTTTAGGGTAATAATTTGGGAGGATTGTGTATGGGGATATATGTGTGTAATCCTATAAGTATTTGCTCTCATATTATTTCTCCTGCATTGGCAAGGAGACAATAATCTTAACAAGACCATTGGAAGTTGGAGAGAGAGAGAAGTCACTGAGAGGGATCAGTGGGGGCCTCATTTTCAGGGAGCTGCCTTGCCAGCCCCCATCTCCCAAACTGTGACTTTGTCAGACAGTGAGGTTTTGTCAGCTTCCCTCAGTCTTCTAACTCCAAGTCCACAATTTTGACACTGCTAGAAAAATTGTGTATGGCTGGAGGGATCCTCAGGATTTTCTTAGTGGGTTCATTCTGCTGAGTTTTCCTCTGAGGGAGGACTTGAACAGTGCCACCTGGAAAAATTATGATCATCATTGTAATGATCATCACAATAACTAGCTTTTATATAGAACTTGAAGGTTTACAAAGCATTTTCTCTCATTTGAATAACATTTGCAAGGCTCAGCCAATGGGATACCTACCTTTCCTTTTGTACAGTATCATGGAACTCTTACTACAAGACCTTCACACTCAGCTTCACTATTACCAACATGTTTTACACAACAAAGATGAATCAAAAGGACTCCAGAACATTCGAGGCTGCTGAGCATATCCTGCAAATCTTGGTGAGATTCTACTCCCATTCCCTGCTACCTCCTCTGTCCCATGCTACCTTCCTTAGCCCTGTGTATTTAGGCTTGCTCTAGCCAGGTACACAGAAGTTCCCCTCTCTCCTTTTGTTTCCAGCTCAAGGTATTGTTTGGAAGCAGCAGGCTTGCCTCTCAGTATTCTGGATGCAGTGCCCTTTCACTGAGGTGAGAATCCTTCAAGACATCATCAGCTCAGATATTAGGGACCAGCAATTAACATTTCACACAAAGGATGCCCAGGCTGTTTCTTCTTCTGCTTCTTAGTAGAAATTCCTTCTTTCCCAACCTGTAATGGATAAAATCTTCCAACCAAGAAGTTGTTAAAATATTTTAGACTCCTTATACTCTTTCTCAGGTAGAAAAATATCCTTTCCCCATTACTCTTTCCATAGATAAGTTTGCAACTGTTTTCACTTTATAACTCCACATGAAAAGAATAATAGAGGAGGCACCAAATGAGTGCTTAGAAAATGATTGATTAGAACATATCAACATTACCTTTCACTAGAATCTTATAGGCTCCAAGCTGGAAGGGACAGTAGAGGTAATCTGGCCCACTCTCTTCATTTACAGATGAAAAAATGAAGACCCAAGGAGATCCCAATAACTTTCCCCAGGTCAAAAATAGTCAGAATTTGAACACTTGATCTTTGATTTTAAATTCATTTTTCTTTCCACTACTCTAAAGAAACTACTGAAAATAATCAGACCCCACAGACACCTATAAACATACAAATAAGTGATGTTACAGAGTACTGCCAATTTCATTGTCCTTGATAAAGTGCTAAGTTTGGAATCAGAAAGAACAAGTTCAAATTTTCTCTCACTTACCAGATGTGTGATGCTATGCAAGTCACATAATCTGCCTTAGCCTCCATTTCTTTCCTCTATAAACTGAGAGGGCTATATTTGATGGTTTCCCATGTCCTTTTCAACTTTAAATCTACAATCATCTCTAAACCTTTATTCCAAGTCAGCCACTTCTCTCAAGAGTGTTCTCTGAATAACTAAATTTCAGAAACTAAACCAGTGGTGTCCAACTCAAAAGGAAATTTCTGAAGCCACTAAATTATACATCATCACGGTCCCTATTGCCTGCATTTTGGCTCAGAAAAACATATACATACATGCATACATACATACATATATAAATTTTAAATTAATAAGCTAGCACATTAAAATCAGTTTGGAACTACCCTTAATATAGCTCATGTGACTCCTAGGAAGTACTGTTTGAAACCACTTGTCTGAACCATTAATTTCCAGGTCTCTGAGGAACAGGATAGCAACCGGAGTGGATATACTCTGCACTTTCAAGAAGTACTCCTCCAACCATGTCTTGGACAAAAAGGTGGTTTACTGGGAGCTGACTGAACAGCTCTGTACAAGAAAGCTAAAACACCTGGTTATAGACAATGATAGCCTCATTGTGAATGGTAAATAGCTTGACTTTTGGGATATATGCCTCTCTTTCTCTGGGTGGTTCCCTTTCCAGAAAACAACTCACCTGCCCCAAATTCTTCTTTCCTTTTGGGTCTCCTTTGTTTTCATGGTTTCTCTCTCGCTCCTGGGAGCCCTGGCCCTCAAAATGGTGACAAACTATGAAGACATGGGGAGGTCACTTCTCAAGATCAGAAGAGACTGGATTGTATTTAGATTCCTTCAACAAAGAAGTATGCCATGAGTCCCTTCTTCTTGAATGCTGAAGCACCATTTTCCTCCTATGGGTCCCAAACCAACTCCTCTCCATTACTCCTTTAACCTTTTTGTCCACAAAGAGATACCCTACTCAAACTCTCTTCCTCCCTCTCCCACCTCTATCTTTCCTTCCCTCTCTCTCCTTCTTTCTCTCCCCCCCCTCTCTCTCACCTTTCTATATTTCTTCTATCTTTTCTCCCTCTCTTTTCTCTTTCCTTTTTGGCCTTTCTTTTCTGTATCTCCCAAAATCTTGTCTTTATGTCTCTTCTGTCCTATTCTCTTTTTCCCCTCTGCTATTCTCTTCTCGTCTTCCCTCCTTTCATCTGCTGTTTCTTCCCTTGTTCCTTCCCTGCCCTCAGCTTCTCTCTAGCACTTGTTCCCTCTGAATTTTTCTTTTTTTCTTTTCTTTCCCTTCTCAAACTACAGGGTATCAACATAAGCTGCCAGGAATCAGATCGACAAAGAGTGAGTTTTAGATTTCTTTATTCTCTACTTTATTATCTATATTTATATCTCTTTAATGGGACACTACAATGAAAGATTTTTTCATCTTTTTGGAAGGGAGTAATGTAGGGCAGAGGATTAAAAGTGGTGTTAGGGATTCAGAATTAGATACACTATTAGATATGGCTAAAGTTTAGACTCCATTTACTCATTTGTCTATTTTCTTTTTGCAACTCAAAATATATAAATAGTTCAAAAGAGAAAATTATCCCATGGGCCTGGGAAAGCAGGCTGTCCCTATCTCTTTCTTGTTCAAGATTAAGAGTCAGACCTTGTGGTCTTTGTAATCTGATACATTCAGGGGATCTCCCAGCATTCCAGAGAGACTTGTGGCTCTCCCTTATATTCTTCATTCACCAAAGTTGCCCAATAGTTTTCATTAGTAATGTTTTTAATCCTCTGCTCCTTCAATAACTACACTCTCTCTAACCATGTGTCTTGCTCAGTTGTCATGATCCTCTGGCATTATAGGTAGGAATAAACTAATGCTTAACTTATTCTTCCCTGGAAACGTTCGATTAAATCTAACATCCATAAAGACATGAAACAGGAATTGCAGAGGGCAGGAGAGACACATTCTCAGGTGTCAGATATGACAAAGAATGAAATGATACCTTCTTACAAGATCCATGTATTCTAACAAGGCTAACAACTACAGAGATGAATATATGTTGAATATAAACTAAGAATAAATACAATTAACAAGACAGGTAGGGAGGAAGAATGTAGGAAATCATGAAAGGTTTCATGTGGAAGGTGGTGCTGGAGCTGAATCTTGACCTTTAAAGGGGGGGGCCTCTGAGTTGGAGGGGAGGAAAGGGAGAGCATTTCAGGTATAGAAGACAGCTTGTGCAATGTCATAGCTATGGGAGGTGAAGTCTCCCATAGCCAACAAATGGAGAAGGACACATTAAAATTATACATTGTAAGAGGAGGAACAATATATAATTACCTTGAAGAGAGAGGGTGGGTTAAGGCTGTGATATAAATTGTAAATGCCTTATAGTAAAAATATAGAGAAAATCAGATCTTTGTGCATGCAACTAAAACAAGTATAAATAGAACAAAACAGAAATCTCTAAATAAAGTTCAAATTGGAAATCCTAAAAATCAAAGGAGAAACTGATAAAATTGAAAATAAGAGAGTTACTGAACTAATAAACTAGGATTTGGTTTTATGAAACAAACAAACAAAACACCTGTTCCATATAGCATAGAACATTGGTTAATTTGATTCAAAAGGTAAAGAAGAAAATCAAACTACCAGTATGAAAAGTTTATAAAACATGACTTCACCATACATGAAGAGGAAATTAAAGCAAATCAGTAGTAGCTATTTTACCCCCAAGTATATGAAAATAAAAGTATTCTAGTGGACTATCTAGTGGAAATGGATGAATATTTACAGAAATACAAATTTCCTAGGTTAGCAAATGATGAAATAGAATATTTAAATGATAGCATTTTGGAAAAAAAATAAATTGCTAAAGGTGTCAAAGAACTCCCCAAGGAACACCCCCCTCCCCAGCCAGATGATTGCTGCAAGGGAATTCTCTCAAAAATTTCAAGAGCAGTCACTCCCAATACTAAATAAACATTTTAAAGCAAAATAGGCAAAAGAAGGAGTATTTCCAAATGCTTTTTGTGACACTAATATGGTGCTGATCTAAACCAGGAAGAGCAAAACAGAAAATTATAGATCAATTTCCTGAATGAACCTTGTTGTAAAAATCTTAAATATAATATTAGCAAAGAAACTCCAGTAAGTACAGCAAAGATGATTCAGCATAGCCAGTTGTGATTAATATCAGGAATACAAAACTGGTTTAATATGAGGAAAACTTTCAGCATAATTGGCCAGATCAATAACAAAATGAACATAAAACACAGGACTTTCTCATTAGATGCTGGAAAAACCTTTGAGAAGATTCAACACCCATTCCTATTAAAAATAGGAGAAAGCATAAGAATGAATATTTCCTTAAAATGACAAGTAGTATCGATCTAAAACCTGATGGTTTAGTTCTGTTTGCAACTATCATGTGCAATGGGGATAAGTTAGAAGCCTTTCCAATGAGATTAGAGATGAAGCAATTATTATGAATTATCATAATAATTGTTTTATTTTGTGCTAGATATGCTACCTTTTGCAATAAGGGAAGAAAAAAAGAAATTGAAGGAACTAAAAAGAAAACCACTTAAAAAAATGTATTTTCAGTTCCAAAATTTCTACCTCCCTCACAGACTGAGTAGGCAAGAGATAAAATACGTATTATCCATATAAAGTCATGCAAAACATTTCACCATGAATCATGTTGTGGGGAAAAGAGCAACAAAAATGAAGAAAATTGAAAACATCTGCTTCAGTTTGCACTCAGAATTCATCAGTTCTCTCTCTAAAGTTGGATGACATTTAAGAAGAGCTTTAAAAGCAAAAGAGACTGAGGCAGCTAGCTGGCTCAGTGGAAGAGAGGAAGACCTAGAGAATAGGTAGTCCTGGGTTCAAACCTAACCTTATACCTTAATATAGGAAGATTTAAAAAAATGGCCAAAAGTGAGTTGAGATAGCAAAGTGAGTGCAAGGATGAACAAAAAGATGTCACTGGAGAAAGGAGGTGTAAGGGAATAAGAAGAATATGAGAAAAATGTAAGAGCATGTTAAGAAGGGATTTGATTGCTAAATGGGATTTGTATTTTCTCCTTGAAGCAATTGGGACTTATTTCTTGAATATGACAATGACATGATTAGATATGGGTTTTAGGAAAATTACTTTGTCCATTGAATGGAGGAGAGAGTGGAATGGGATGGGACTTGGGACAGGGACCAGAAAACTCCTGCAGTAGTTGAGGCATTAGTGAGGAAGTATGAGAGACAGGGAATCTAGGAGAGATGTGATGAAAGCAAAATCTATAGATCTTGTCAACAGATTGGATATGGTGGTTTGGAGGGTGAGCAGTCAGGAATGGCCTAGCTGTCTACTCCTTGCCCTTCTGTCTTAGAGTTGCTAATAAAGCAGAAAGTAAGGGTTTTATTTTAAAAGAATGATGACCAGGCTTGTGAGCCTGGGAGATTTGGGAGGAGAGTGATACCCTGGATAGCCATTGGGAAGAGTCAGAAAGTTTTGAGAGGGAGGTAATGAGTTAAGTTTTGGACATGTTGAGTTTAAGATTTCTTCAAGATGCCCCATTCAAAATTTCCAACAGGCAGTTGTCCCATAGGAGTTGTAAATCTGGAGGTCACCACAAAGATTAAGGATGGATGGCCTGATTTGAGACTCATCAGAAAAGAGATGATAAATAAATTTATGTGAGTTTATGAGCACTGAGTGAAACCCCATAGAAGAAGAGAAGAAAGGCCCAGTTCAAAACCTTATAGGGCACCTACACTAAGACGTAATTAAGTAAGAATCCAGTAAATGAGACTAAAACAGGATAATCAGAGAAGTCCTAGGACAACCAGGAGAGTTTTGTTATCAAAATTAGAGAATTCGGGTATCAAGGAGTGCAGAAAGCTTAAGAAGAATGAAGATTAAGAAGAAGGCCATTAAGAGATTTTTGCAATTTCATTTGAATGATGAGGTTGAAAACCAGACTGTAGTTAAAAAGAGAGTAGGAAGAAGGGAAGTAGAAGCACCTTTTATAGATAGCGTTCTCAAAAATTTCAGTCACAAATGGGAAGAGAGAAAGGAAATGATATTTATCAGGGACAGGTGGACAAAATGAAGGCTGTTTTTCATTTGGGGTTGAAGGAAAGCTGCCAGTAGATGAGGAGAGTTTGAAAACAAAATGAAACAATGGGAATACTAGAGATATTCCCTGCTGGGTGAAGGATGAAGGAAAGAGCATATATCAAATGGTATTTCCTTCAGAATATATGGGGACAACATATTGTCCTTTCTACGCCCACTCCTGTGGCTGAGATATATGTTCTCATTTATTCTTCTAGGAAGTGAGGTTGGTGTAGGAGCTGTCACCCATATCCCCGACCATGGAGCACCAGGAGACATCAAGACATCACTGACTAGTGGCCTCCTGATTCGTGAATCCATTGTATATTCTATAGGTAAGAAAATATATTTTCTTTCTATTATACTGGTATTTATCCTTGCTTTGGGCACTTGTTTTCAATTTTGAGATATGGAGTCATCTTCATAGTCTGAGAACAGGACAATCACTGATGGGGGAAATTTGTCATTAGGTTGTTGTAAGATTTGACAATTTCCTCTGTCGTATTACTTTCTGCCCTAAAATTTGCTGTGATAGCAGCCTTTGGATGAAGGACTCATGGGGGATTTTGCTATTTCTTTTATTTGTTTGGGTGTATACATATAATAGCCTATTCATTTTCTTTGATCATTTCTCAACTGGGGAATAGCTCTTTTAAAAATAATTTTGTTAATTTATAAAACATATAAATTCATAATATGCATTAAATATATTTATGATACATAAAATTTATACTTGTCCCCACCAATGTAAAACATGTTCTTTGTACATTATGTGAAAATTTTCCCCCATTCTACCTCTTTTCCCTCCCTCTTCTTCCAGTGCATCCCTCTTTATCATCCCTTCATTCTTTTTTGGAAATCATTCCAATATCATAGATTGATACACATGCTGATATACAGAAATGTAAACAGAGGAAATTATTTCTTTTTTAATGACTACTCTGGCTAGCTTGTGACTAGAGAGAGCTGCTAGAGGGAATCCTGAAAACTGCTTGGTGTAGTTAATGGAAGTAGGAATGAGAAATGCTGAGGGATGCTAGTACAGGGATGCTGCCACACAGGGGAACTGCTCTGGGGAATGCTCTGAGGTTAGCATACTGATCCCTACTGATGGCTAATCGATCAGTATATCTTTCTAACCTCCTCCTCCCTTTCACTCCCTCCTTTCTCCAACCCACTCCTTCCTGCCTCCCTCACCTCCCAGTTCTTCTTGAAGCTTTTGGCTTCTTCCCTTCCCCTTGAGTAAACTATAAAGATACTCTTTTCTTTTCCTTTTCAAATCAAGGGGTTTATTGGGATAACAGGATAGGAAACTGAGGTAAGAGGGATGAGGATTTCCCTAATCTATAATGAGGGAGAATTTGAGGGTTTGAGAGAGTAGTCCATTCACAAACTGTGACTCTAAGGCAGAGATATGGAGGACAACAGCTGTTTAAAATCTGTTTTCTGCCTCTTCACAAAATAAGCAAGGTCTCTCAGCTTAAGCCCAGAGACAAAACGAAGTCCAAAGTCTCTCAGTTTCTCCTGGCCAGCTCAACTCTCAAAGAGACAACCAACTCCAAAAGCCAAGTTTCTCCTTCTTCTCCTCTCTCTGTCACAGTTTCTCCTGGCCAGCTTAACTACCTGAGCCAGAGAGCCAAAATCAAAGCCAAGTTTCTCCTCCTTCTCTCTGTGGCCAGAAACTCCCAACTGCCACTCCTGGGAACATTCCATTTGGAACCTTCCTCTTGATTGACAGGCAGGTTAGGTCCCCACCTTGTTTCTTGCATCTTGGCTTACAAGTCCCCTCTATCTCCATGCCTCTACCTCAACCCCCCCGCTTCTATTAGCAAAAAATACAACTTGCATTTTTCAGTGATACTTACCTTAATAATTTCATCTATCTATCTTAACTCTTTCCTATCTGAAATATACTCTTACCACCCCCCTCCCCCAATAACAAAATCCTAAACTCATCTTAGCTGGTCTATCAATCTAAATGCTAAGCTAAGTGTGAGTTATAGGAAAATGGTTTGGTTAGGGGAATTACATGAACATAGTTTGACAATAACAAAGCAAGTAACAATTTCCAAATCATCTCAACAATTCCACTAACATTAAGAATATGCAAATATTCTAATTCCTAATGTCTATAAATTCACTAAGTAAAATTTCCTATCACTAACAAATGCTAACTTACAATCATAATACAATATAACTTCCCTGCTTCAGAACTTCTATGTTTACTTTCTTAAGCCTTAAACAAATTCAATAGTCTATTACTAATGTTAGTAGTTAGACTATTAATGAACTTACTCTAAAAAGTTAGCTCGTTAGTCAATTAGTAACACAGTACAGATTTACATATGTACATCATTCTAAATTTCTGTGCAAACTCATGCAGAAAAGGATATTACTATCTGTTTGAATTTCCCACAGAAATTTCTCATCAGTGTGTCTTTGTTGTCATGCATGTTGTATACTTACTCATCCCATGGATGTATCTTACTTTGCTTTGTAGGATGTGCATGCAATATGGGTGTTTACATGTATGACATAGTCTTACACTTATTCATGGCCAAAATTCCAAAATTTCAAAGTTCCAAAGTCCTTCCATGTCCATTCATGTTGCCTATAGAAACTTCCATTCTCTCTGGTCAACATATCACTCTTCTGTCTTCCATCACTTGATTGAAGACTTGTGTTCTTCAAATCAGGAACCTGGGAATACATGAACAAACCACAAACATGTGTGCAAGTTAGTTTTTTACATATGCGTGCTAGTAAGAGTGAAAAGTTACTTTTGTATGGAAGTAAGAGGAAATTTTCATGAGTGCCCAAATGTATCAATTTTATGTGTATGCAAGTAATATAACATATGATTTTCTTCATGCATGGGGGTAAGCTTTTTGCATTTGTACTTCAGATTTGCAAGTTAGGTCAACTTGTGTTTTTCTTCATGCATGGGGATAAGCATTATGCATAGGTTTTTAAGACGTTGGTAAGAATAATGATATCAATTTTTTTTCTTCAAGGAAGTTTATCATATGATTACTGTATGTAGTTCCTGGATGGTTATTGTATGTAGAACTTGGAGATAGTTCTTTTCGTTTTGTTACAATGTCAGGCAGAGACTATTTTATAACTTATATAGAGGCTTTGTTTCTTTGTGGCTGCTACTCTTTCAAATGTAAGGTTTTCCTTTCATATTACTGTGTTACTGGCTGTATAATTTCAGGGTGCTATCCTTTCATTATTTTAACTTGTGCGGGGCTCTCTCTACTGTATTCTGATGGCAGGTATTCATGTGCTTTCCTGTGTTTCTGGTAGGGACTGCATTTGCTTATCAATTATTTTTCCTAGGGCTACTCAGTATTATGGGGTGATGCACTTTCACATGTGGATCATGGAACCATGGATCTTTTGATCAACTTTTATAGACGCTGGGGTTGTCATTATGACTGTAGTAGGTCTGATCTATCTTGGTTCTGTAGGAGATTTTCTATTAAAGTTCTTGACATAAACTTTTTCACCTGGTTTTATGTTGTGCAATGAAAAATCTAGGGATGTTTTTTGCACAAGCAAACCCAGTTTCCTTAGTTCTTCAATCCTACATTGTATCTGTTTTAAGTATTCTGGAAGAACACATTCCCCTCTTAACATGGACAAGTAAGGTGGCTTTACTGTTCTACCATGCCAAAGAGGCTGACCATACGGCATTTTGAAAGGTGATATGTGCAGGTCAGTCCTAGGCCTGGATCTAATGTTGAACAAAGCAAGAGGCAAAGCATCTGTCCATTTTAAATGTGTTTCTGAACAGAGTTTACCTATTTGTGTTTTTAACTCTTTGTTCATCCATTCGACCTGCCTGGAACTTTGGGGCCGATAAACTGAATGGTAATTGCATTTAATCCCCAAATCCTTATAGATTTCTTGTAGAACCTGGGAAGTGAAGTGGGACCTCTTGTCCGAGCCAATGGTACTGGGAATGCCATGTCTAGGTATAATCTTCTTCAATAGAAATTTCACTACTCTAGCAGTATCACTTTTCTTGTATGGACATGTTTCAACCTATCTAGTCAGTCTATCCACTATCCAATACATATTTGTATCCTTTTTCCTTAGGCAAGTTGATATAATCAATTTGAACACACTGGAAAGGCATATAACTGAGTGGTCTGCCTCCCAATGCAACACTCTTAAAATGTCTTTGATTTTATCTCCTGCATGTCTCACGTGCCTGACAAGTTCTAATGGCATTTTAGTTATTCCTGGTGCTGTCCAATATCTCTTTAATGGTATTCAGAACCCCTTCTACTCCGTATTGTATTGTCCCTTTGCATGAATTACGGTGCATAGATGTTGATAATAGGTTTAGGAGAATAGGTTTACCCGAGCGATCCAGACGCCTTTGATCAGTTTAGCACCTATCTGCTCTTTCCATGATTGTATCACTTCTCTGTCATAGGCTTCAGTGAGATTATGCCTTTCAATCCGAGAGAAATTCAGCACAAGGTGGGGACCGAACCTAGCAGCATACTTTGATGTTATGTCTGCTCTGTCATTCCCTAGGGATACCCTGTCCTTTCCATGAGTGTGTGCCTTACAATGGATTATGGCCACCTTCTTAGGAAAGTCTATAGCACTTATAATATGATCTATCAGATTGCCATGTGCAATTGGTTTCCCAGCTGAAATTTTATAACCTGTTTTTCCATATGTATGATGACCAATGTACAGTGGAGAAAGCATAATGTGAATCCAGAAATATATTAGCTCTTTTCCCCCTAGCTAATTCCAGGGCCATGAGCAGAGCCTTAAGCTCGGCTCCCTGGGCTCTGACATGACTTGGCAACAATGCATACCAAAGCGTTTTGTCATAGTCAACAACCGCTGCCCCTGAGAATTTCTCTCCCATCACGAACATAGGAGGACCCATCTGTGTTTAACTCCATTTCTGGATCAATAAGAGGTGTATCTTTCAGGCGTTCATTTGGCCTATGCAGGAGTTCTACTATCTGATCACAATCATGCAATACTTCTCCACCCATTGGCAAATCAGGGATTAGAGTTGCTGGGTTCAACAGTGCACATCTATGAATTGTGATGTCATCATTGCCTAACAAAACGACTTCATACTGGGATATTCTTGCATCGGTGAATGAATGTGTACTCTGCGACCATAACAGTTTTTCAATTTGGTGTGCAGAATACACATGCAATTTACATCCCAGTACTATGTCAGAAGACTTCTTGATTATTGCAGCTGTAGCTACTATGCTCCTGAGGCAATGCACCATGCCCTGTACAACTGTGTCAAGGATAGAACTGTGAAACACAATAGCCCTTAGATTCAATTGAAAATACTGTGCTAACATTCCAGAAGCGATGTCTTTTGCTTCATGGACGTAAAAGTGGAATTCTTTCTTATAATTAGCTATTCCCAAAGCTGGAGCTGATAGAATAGCTCCCTTCAACTGTGACAAAGCATGTGAATGTTCCTTATTCATTTGCAATGGTTCTTTGATGTCTTTCTTTGTCAAATCAGTCAAGCACTTGGAAATATGAGAATAACCCACTATTTACTGCCTCGAGAAACCAGCAACCCCCAGAAGATCTCTAAATTCTTTCTTAGTTCTAGGGATGCCTAGCTTCTGTATGTCTGCTATCCTTTCATTTGAGATTTTAGGACAAATCCTAAATATTCAACTGTTGGTAGGACCCATTGAATCTTCTTTTTAGAAACTTTATGTGCCCTCGTATAAAGTTCTATTCACAATTTCTTTGAATCTTCTAAATAAGTTTTAGGGTCAGGAGATGCTAGCAACAAATCATCCACACAGTGTATCAATTTGCTGTGTTTGAAAGTTATGATAGCTACATCTCTTTGCAACAGTTGACAAAATATTGAAACAGACTCACAACAACCTTGCACTAATCTAGTATAGCACAGCTGGATTTTGCCCCCATTGGAAATCAAAAATATTTTGAGAATCGTGGTGTAACGGTATAGTGAAGTAAGCATTGTTCAGGTTCACACTGTATACCACCTAGCTTCTGCAGGTATCTGAGTCATAATATCATTTGGAGATGGTGTTACGGTATATCTCTTCCTAATGAAATTATTCTCAGCCCTTAAATCCATCACAAATCTCCATGCAGGAATGCCATCTTCATTTAGCTTATTCTTTTTAATGGTTAATATTGGACTATTGTATTCAGATACCATAGGTCTCAATATACCTTGCTCAAGCAAGCTATTTATAATGGGTATTATCTCTTCTCTTGCTTCTCTACTCAACTTGTATTGCAGAATCTTAGGTGGTATCCCTTCCCTGACCTCAATCCTAACAGGAGTAATCGATTTAATCTGACCCACATCATTTTGGTGTTTTGCAAACAACCCCTGTCATATTATCTGTGGGTATGTCATACATAGAAGTCACGACTTGAATCTTTTCAGGTTCTTCCTCAAGTTGTATAAGTATACAACATTTCTATATAATAAGTATACAACAATTCTAAGTATAACAACGAATAGTGCTTCAGTGAATTCTTGGCTAGATGCAAATAAATTTCCCCAGATTTGATTTTTCACATTGTAATGTTGCTTGTATATTGCACAAAACATCTCGTCCTAAAAGATTGTCTGGGCACGATGGAATCAACAAGAAGGTATGATCTATGGTGAGAGAACCTAATTTAACCATTGTGCTTTTGAGCTCAGGGACCCGTTGTGTTTGTCCCGTTGCTCCAGCTACAGAAACCATACCCCCTATGTCAGTATCCCCTGAACATGTCTTTAGGACAGACTTTGAAGCACCAGTATGTAAGAGAGCCATATGGTTTTTCTTTCCCACTTTAATCTATATATATGGTTCTGGCCTGTGTGTAGTAAAGAGTGTATTGCCACCAAATTAGTACTCCTGTCTTTGCTACCATCTGCCAGCTGCCTATGTAACTCAGTTAATTCTTTTGATTTGATCCATTCCCAATGAAGTCTTCAATGGAACATGAACCTAAACCACCGCAGTAGCTTTGGCTGGATATCCCTTTGCCCCTTAGAATGCTGGCTTCAAGCCTGTCTTTTGAATCCATGGTGGTTATTCCAGTTGATAAGAATTCCATTCCATCCTTCTTTTCAAATTTAACTGGAATGTCACCTCCACTACTTTGAGTATGATAATTATTTTCTTAAGTGATTTCAGCTTCATTATGAGTTAGTTTTTCTTTAACTAAATCACTCAGTACTGGATGGAAGGTGCTAGCTTCTGGATTCAAATTAGATGTCATTTCTGAGGGTACTTCTGCCATAAAGCTCTTGATAGAATTAACTAAGTTAGGTGGGACTTCATCTGTGAATTTTTCTAGAGCCTTGTCATATTTAGCAACAGTAACCTTTAGGGAATTGAAATTATGATTTTCTGTATTAGTCACTAACTTTTTCTTGAGTTCTTGTGACTCTTTTTCTTTTGCACAATTCAATACCATTATCTATTCTACACTGGAAAAAGTTGTCAAGGAATGATATGATTTCCTTTACAGACTTTTCCTGTGTGGTTACTATACAGGTCTTGTCAAAGTCTCTCATCTCATTTGCAATTTGAGATGTTATTTCATTAATTTCTGCCTCATTGTCTTTAATCTGGCTCTGCCTTCCTTTTGCTTTATTGCAATGGCTATCATTCACAGAGTCATTTTCTTGCACCAATTTCACACTATTTCCCCAATTTTTTCTACTATTTTTATCTGCAGCCTCATTATTATTTTTTTCTACCTCCAAGTGTCACTATGGGCCTGGCTTCATAATTCTCTTCTAACCACGTCTGAATACTTTGGCTTTGCTCCAGTTTTTATAGCATTTTGCATTTCACTCAAATCAGGAGCTTGCTGTGAGGACTTTAACTTGCAGTGTGAATGGTAAGTGGATTTCTTGTATCTAGTTTCTGCATTATGTTTGTCTCTGTTATTACTCTCATGTTTCTTCTTCAAAAAGCAGTTTCTTATCAAAGGCCCTTTCTGGTGACAAAAGAAACACTCCCTAGTTTCTTTTTGCACTGATCTTGCTTGGTAACTAGGTTTCTTCTTAGTTCTAGGTTTTGTGTATGTCCTAATTGTGTTCAAAAATATAATTTCTTCAATTTCCTTTTCTTTTAAATCCTTTTCAGTCCTCTCTAACTTATCTTTCAGGTCTTGAACTTCTTTACTCTGTTATGAATTACTTTCAAATAGGTAACCTGCAGCCTCTCTCAATTCAATTAGAGAAACTGAGTCATATCTAAGGAAATAGTTCTTGAAAAATATTCTCAAATTGGATGTGCTTCCCCTAAGAAATTGTCTATGAACATGGCCAGTTCTCTCTTCACTGATGGCTTCTAGCCCTAAGATTGACTCTGCTATTTTTGACAGATGGTCTATGTATGTGTGTGGCAGCATGTTCCCCTTAATCCTGCCTGACCTTGCCAAACTTGACCCATGCATTCCGTTGGGAACAACATTGCTTAACGGCTTGCAGCAAATCCTCTCTGTATTTTCTCAGATAGGACATGCTAGTTGGATTTGCAAAGTCCATAATCCCCTCTTTGATCTACTGTTGGCCAGCTGGTCAAATTGCTCTCAGACCTAATTTTCTCCAAAAACTGCCTTTGTTCATGGGGGCTGAACAGTTCTGATAGCAGAAATTCTACATCATCGAAGTCTGGATCAAAAATCCTGAGTGCCCCCTTTAAGCTCCTTGTGGGATTGAAAAGGATTGTCCACAAATTTTGAGAAATGCCATTTAATGGACTCAAGTTCCTGAGGAGTAAATTGTCTATGGACTTTTGAGTGAATCACACCAGCATTAGCAGTTAGCTTGGCAACTTCCTTCCAGGGACAGATTTTCTCAGGGTCATTAGCAGCCTGATTTTCATTTCCATTGCCACCCTCATTTTCCTGAGGTGCATTCTCTGTTTGCCCATTGTCCTTACTCATAACTAGTTCTAGACCTTTTTTCTTGATCAGTTGTTCAAATACTGACTAAATCATCTTGTCTAAGTTGTTATCAATGGCTATAATTTTCTCTGTCTTAAGGGTAACCATGAATCTGAAAACTTTCTTCACTTGGGTTAGAGGATGCAACACAGCCATAAAGATTACATATACTTGTGCCAGGACTTGCCAGAGAACCAATTCATGTTAAAATGGCATTTGTAAAACATTCATTGTAACATTGCCAACGTACTCTATAGTATCTACTACCATATGGGTTATCCTGTTATATACAATGTGGTAAACCCCAAAGCAGGTAATGGCTGCCATGACCACTATTGCAAAAACCACTTGTTTAAACATCTTTTGTCTATCTATTCTTTCCTGCCTGTGGGATTGTCGGGTACAGTCAGACTAAGGGTGCCAATTGAAATAGAAAAAGTAAACTGAGGAAACTGTTTCTGGTTGAACTAACTGGATGTACGCTGGCTTACTAAAGAACTGCTAGAGGGGAACCTAAAACTGCTTGGTAGTAATGGAGGTAGGAATGAGAAATGCTGAGGGATGCTAGTACAGGGATGCTGCCACACAGGGGAACTGGGGAATGCTCTGGGGTTTCCCTACTGAATCTCTACTGAGGCTGATGGATCAGTATATCTTTCTAACCTCCTCCTTCCTTTCACTCCCTCCTTTCTCCAACCCTCTCCTTCCTGCCTCCCTCACCTCCCAGTTCTTTTTGAAGCTTTTGGCTTCTTCCCTTCCCCTTGAGTAAACTATGAAGATATTCTTTTCTTTTACTTTTTCAAGTCAAGGGGTTTATTGGGATAACAAGATAGAAAACTGAGGTAAGAGAAATAAGGTATTCCCTAATCTATAATGAGGGAGAATTTGTTGGTTTGAGAAAGTAGTCCATTCACAAACCGTGATTCTAAGACAGAGATATGGAGGACAACAGCTGTTTAAAATCTTCTTTCTACTTCTTCACAAAGTCAGCAAGGTCTCTCAGCTTAAGCCCAGAGACAAAACAAAGTTCAAAGTCTCTCAGTTACTCCTGGCCAGCTCAACTCTCAAAGAGACAACCAGCTCCAAAAGCCAAGTTTCTCCTTTTTCTCCTCTCTCTGTCACAGTTTCTCCTGGCCAGCTTATCTACCTGAGCCAGAGAGCCAAAATCAAAGCTAAGTTTCTCCTCCTTCTCTCTGTGGCCAGAAACCCCCAACTGCCACTCCTGGGAACATTCCATTTGGAACCTTCCTCTTGATTGACAGGCAGATTAGGTCCCCAGCTTGTTTCTTGCATCTTGGTTTACAAGTCCTCTCTCTCTCCATGCCTCTACCACAATGCCAACATAAACTGTTAACTGCCTTAATAATCATAAAGTTCTTACGACTTATCTATGTCATCTTCCCGTATAGGAATATAAAAAATTTAAGTTTTAATTCCTTATGGTTACTCTTTCATGGTTATTCTTTTATGCTTTTCCTTAGACTTTTGTTTGAAATGTCAGATTTTCTATGAAGCTCTTGTTTCTCCATGAATGCTTGTTTATTTTAGGTTGTAAAACCTAGTTTATTTTAGGTTGTGAAACCTAGCTCCTTTTACCTTCCAGAATATCATATTCCAAAGTCTTTACTCCATTAACTTGGAAGCCACTACACCTTAGGTAATCCTAACTGTGTCTCTATGATATTGGAGTTGATTCTTTATGAATCCTTGAGTATTTTCTCTGACTATAATATTTCTGAGAATTTCTATTTTTAAATTCCTTTCAGAAGGTGATCAGTGAATCCTGTCAATTCCTTAGATAACAAGGTATCTTTCCTTGATAATTTCTTGAAAGATTATGCTCTTGCACTTTCTTTGATCATGGCTTTCATGTAATCCAATAATTCTTAAATCATCTCTTCTCTATTTTCCATGTCAGTCATTTTTCCAATGAAATATTTCACATTTTTTCTACCTTTTCATTCTTTTGCCTTTGTTGAACTGTTTCTTGATGTCTCAAGAAATCATTAGCTTACAGTTGAACGATTATGATTTTGAAAGAATCATTTTCTTCAGTGAAATTTTGTACCTCTTTAGTGATTCGTCCAATTTAGGTTTTTAAAGAATTCTTTTCTTTCGTGAATTTTTGTTCCTCTTTTTATGTTTAGTCAGTTTTTGTTAAGGAGTTCTTCAGGGAATTTTTAGGTTTCTTTTACATTTCACCAATTTTGTTTTTATTATTTTATTTTCTTTGATATTTCTGTGCTCCTTTTATAAAGGTGTTAATTGTCTTTTCACAGTTTTCTTCTCCATTTTCCCTCTATAAATCTTATCTCTCTTTCACTCTTCCAGAAATTCCAAAAGTGGGCTTGGGACAAATAAGTAGCAACTCTCACTATGTTTTCTTTGAAGTTTTCACATTGTTGTCTTCTTCTGAGATTATTCTTGATTTTCCCTACTGATATAATAGCATTTCATGATCAAGTTCGTTTTTTGTTGTTTGCTAATTTTTCCAGCCCATTTCTTGATTTTGAACTTTATATAAAAATCGAGCTTTGCTCACTGGAGGGAGGAAAATCATGGCCTCAAAGTGCTGTTTTTTTCAGAGCTCATTCTAGAGGTCTGTGACTTTTCTGCTTCAAAAACGGTGTAAATCTGCACTAGGTATAGTCACTGCTTTCCTCTTCTGAACTCTGGGCTTTACCCAGGAAGCGGCTCCTGGTGCACTTCATCTGCAAGAGCTAGCCTTCCACTTTGCTTTGGAGCTATGACCAGGGCCCCAGATCCCTTTTGAAGGACTACTAATATTCTTTTCCTCCTTGGAACTGTGATTCTGAACTGAATATGGGCAACAAAGTTGCCAACCAGTGCTATCCCTACTCACTGTCATCAAGGGGGAGCACTCCATTAATCTTTTTCTTATCAGTTGTCTGGCCCCTTTACCTACAGTTGCCACTCTCTGTGTGTTAGGGACACATCTGCCCCACACCCACCGAGTCACAGGTTTCTCCTTATAACTTCATAAGTTTTCTTAAGAAAGAAATATGTCTCACTTTGATCTTTTGTTGGCTCTGTATATCTAAAATTTGTTTGAATGTGTTATTTTTAAATTGTTTGGATGGAGGGGAATGTGAGGAGAGTGCAGCTGGGTAGCTGCTGCTAATCTACCATCCTGGCTCCAGCCTATTCACATAATTCTTCTTTGTGATGTATGGATTCACACTATTTTATAATTCTATATTTATTTTGAATGGGTTTTCTTTTCCTACATTTTCCTCCTTGATATTTGTTGGTAATACACAAAAAATTGAGGATTGTTCTGTTTTTTGTTAAATATCTTATTACTTAGTTGAATATTTTAATTGTTTACCTTAATTTTTCATTGATTCTCTGGGTTTTTTAAGGAGGCCATCATATAATGTGCAAATACTGATCACCACCCCCCAATAATTATTTCGTCAATATCTTTTTATATTTCTTTAGCTTCCATCTCTAGAATTATTTCTAACATTAATGGTAGATCATTTACCCAATTATATAAGAATAAAATTAATAATCAAGTGGAAATGGCTAAACTCTTACAAAAATATAAATTTCCCAGATTTAACAAAGGAGGAAATAGAATTTTTATGTGATACCATTTCAGAAAAAAATAAATTGACCAAGCTGTCAAAGAACTCCCCAAGAAAACCACCCAAGGCCAGATGGATACAAGGGAATTCTCTCAAAATCTTTGAAGGGCAATTAATCCCAATGGTATATAAACTTTTTGGCAAAACTGGTCAAGATGGAGTGTTACCAAATGTTTTTATGACACAAATATAGTGCTGATACCTAATCCAGGAAGAGCAAAACAAAGTAAAAATCCATTACCTTAATGATATAAAATGGTAAATAAAATAATAATAGCAAAGAGAATCTAGTAATATATCACAAAGATCATTCACCATAGCCAGGTGGGAATGCAAGACTGGTTTAATATGGGGGAAACTATCAGCATAATTGACCAAATCAATAACAAAATTAACATAAAACATATGATTATCTCAATAGATGCTGGAAAAACCTTTGACAAGATTCAACACCCATTCCTATTGAAAACAGGAAAAATCATAGGAAAAAATGGATATTTCCTTAAAATGCCAAGTAGTATCTAAAACCTAAATCTAAATCTAAAGAGAGGATTTGATAATGTAAACAGGTGAAGTCTGTGTTCTTTTCCTTTCCTAGGACAAATTTCTAAGTCCATGAGGACTCATTGTTTAAATGCTCCTGGTAGACTGTAAGCTTCTGGAGGGCAGGGGATGTTTTATTTTTGATTCCAAGTTTTCAATACTAAGAACCATGCCTGCCTTAGTATAGGTGCTTAATAAGTGTTTATTGATTGATTTTTTACAAATGAGATAAAATTTGTAAAGTACTTTGCAAATCTGAAAGTGTTACATTTTATTATGATCATTATATGAAAAAATATGCTTACCTTTCAACTTATGACTTGATGTGGCATCTATCCTGGGCCCCCTTTTCTGGTTACTGAGTTTTGACATTTGAGAAGCAATGGTGATATGGGGGGGGGGGGGAGTAAGAGGAGTTAGGAGTAGAGAAGAAGAAAGGGTTAATTAAGTATCTACTATGTACCAGGCTCTGGAGGGAGGTGCTATTATTATCCTCATTTTATAATTGAAAACATGAAGGCAGAATTTAAGTGACTTGAGAACTCAATGGGAGTACAGACTAGCTTAGGTACCTTTGTTTCTAAAATGTTTTCTGAAGTCACTGTTTGAGCACCAGGGACAGCTGACCAGGAGTCTGAAAATCAGAACACAGCTACCCTGGAGGCCAGCATTGCTTCAGTAGTGAAGATCAGTCCTGTGGTGACCAGGATCTTCTGCTGTCAAACATCACTGCCTCTATAGCATGAATATGGAGTTTGTATCAAGTTCACCTTCCTGGACAGCCAGGCACTCATCACAGGGGGAAACAAGCCACCCCTATTGGTGAAAGAGTCCTTCATAAAAGGAACTCAACATCATGTGGCCAAGCCTCATTCCTGCCTTTACCTTTTGTGCAGCCTCCACAAGCACAGGCTCACCTGGGGCTACATCCTCATTGGAGAACTCCAGGTTAGCCAGCCTGATTGTAGAGTCTCAGAGGAGTTCAGGAGAAACATCAACTCTTGTTATCATCCTGACCCCAGCTAGCACAAAGGAAAGCTGGACATCAGCTTCTCTGAGCCCAGCTCCCACAGTACAGAAGGCATCAGTGCTAGGGCAGAGACAACTTCTCTTTTTGCTCATGTGCCTGTTAGCTCTATCCTGTTCCTAAGGAAGAATGTTTGAAGCAGGCTTCCTCTTTAGCCCTGCAGGATGGGGGTCAGATGTGTCCAGGGAGGAGAGCTTAACATCTCAGGGGAAATCACTTTCCCTCCCATTTCCCTCTTAGAGCTTCTTTTTTTTTTGTATACTTAAGGCCTTGTTGTGTCAGTTGGGTGAGTAAATGCATTTCAGGATCCCTCATCTCTCTATAGTATCACACTCTGGCCATCCCTGAGCTACAAGGACCGTTCTGTGGTGATTAGTATTGAGTTTAACATGTATGGAACTTGTAGAATAATAGCAAGACAGGGAAAATTTCCTTAGGCAATGTCAGTCAGTCAGTGAGTTGATAGCCATTCATTGTTTCTGCTGTTTCCCCACACTCTGCAGAGCACAGGGGATAGGAAGAAAGACCCTTAATCTTAAGAAGCTGACAGTCTAATTGGGGAGACAATATGCCAACAACAATGTACACACAATCTAAAAACAAGATCAATTGAAAATAATCAAGAGAAACAGGGCACTAGAATTTAGAAGGATCATCTAAGAAGCAGAGGAGCTCTTAGCATGGACTTGAAGAAAGTTAGGGAAATGAGGAAAGTATTCCAGATTTTTCTCTCCAAAGATCAAATATTACAACATGACATTTGGATATATTCATAAAAATTTCAGCAGTTGTGTTTAAAGAACAGAGTTTTACTTGAGAGTGGCCCCTCTGCATAGTGAGCTAATGTCTTGAAAAGACATTCTCTATCCTCCCCCAAACTCCACTCCCAAGTAACTGGGTGCAACCCAGTAGGCATATTTTCAATTTGGTAGAGCCAAAGTTGAATTGAGAGCAAAGTCAGTGCAATGAAAAGTGAATATTACAGGGTGAGGAGGAATAAAATATAAGGAGCATAGGAAAAAGATAGAAGGTAATGAAGCATTTTGATTGCTAAATGGGGTTTTGTATTTTATTTTTAAAGCAATAGGGAGTTATTGAAGTTTACTGATTTGGACAATGACATGGTCAGACCTAGGTTTTAGGAAAAGCACTTTCACAGTTGAATGGAAGATGGACTGGAGTGGGATGGGACTTAGGATAGAGAGACCAAATAGGTAACTACCGCAATAGTTAAGACATGAGGTGTGGGAGGCCTATACGAGAGTATTTACAGGGTTATATGAGAGACAGAGAATATGGGAGAGATGTGATGAAAGCAAAATCTATAGATCTTGTCAACACCCTGGATATGGTGGGTGACAGGGTGAGCAGTAAAGAATAACCTGGTTGCCTAGCCTTTGCCTTAGAAGTCTTAGAGTTTCTACTAAAGAAGAAAGTAAGGGGTTTTAAAAATTATGATGACTTGGCTTGTGAGCTTGGATGACTTGGGAGGACAGTGATACCCTTGATAGCTAAAGGGAACTTAGAAAGAGTTGAAGGTTCAATATTAGGAAAATCATCCACATAATTTGAACATATCAACAAACAATCCAACAAAACCACGTGATTATCTCAATAGACAAAGAAAAAGCCTTTGATAAAAGACAACACCCATTCCTATTAAAAACACTAGAAAGCATAGGAATAGAAGAGTCTTTCCTAAAAATAATAAACAGTATATATCTAAAACCATGAGCAAATATCATCTGAAGTGGGGATAAACTACATGCATTCCCAATAAGATCAGGAGTGAAACAAGAATGCCCATTATCACCTCTATTATTCAACATTGTACTAGAAACCCTAGCAGTAGCAATTAGAGAAGAAAAAGGAATTGAAGGTATTGAAATTGGCAGGAGACCAAGATGTCACTCTTTGCAGATGACCTGATGGTCTACTTAAAGAATCCTAGAGAATCAACCAAAAAGCTAGTGGAAATAATCAACAACTTTAGCAAAGTTGCAGGATACAAAATAAACCCGCATAAGTCATCAGCATTTCTATATATCTTCAACACACCTCAGAAGCAAGAATTAGAAAGAGAAATTCAATTCAAAATCACCTTAGACAATATAGAATACTTAGGAATCTATCTGTCAAGACAAACACAGGAACTATATGAACACAACTACAAAACACTCTCCACACAACTAAAAACAGACTTGAACAATTGGAAAAACATTAACTGCTAATGGGTAAGATGAGCTAAAATAATAAAAATGACTATCCTGCCCAAACTTAGCTGTCTATTTAGTGACATACCCATTCAACTGCCAAAAAACTTTTTTTACTGAATGAGAAAAAACCATAACAAAGTTCATTTGGAAGAAAAAAGGATCAAGGATATCCAGGGAAATAATGAAAAAAAAATACAAAGGAAGGGGGCTTTGCAGTCCCAGATCTCAAACTATATTATAAAGCAGTGGTCTTCAAAACAATTTGGTACTGGCTAAGGGACAGAAAGGAGTATCAGTGGAATAGACTTAGGTAAATGACCTCAGCAAGGCAGTATATGATAAACCCAAAGAGCCCAGTTTTTGGAACCAAAATCTACTATTTGTTAAAAACTGCTGGGAAAAATGGAAGACAGTGTGGGAGGGATTAGGTCTGGTTCAACATCTCACACCCTACACCAAGATAAACTCAGAATGTGTGAATGACTTGGATATAAATTCGGAAACTGTAAGTAAATTGGTTGAACACAAAATAGTATACATGTCAGACCTTTGGGAAGGGAAAGATTTTAAAACAAAGCCAGACATAGAAAGAGTCACAAAATATAAAATAAATAATTTTGATTACATGAAATTAAAAAGTTTTTGTACAAACAAAACCAATGTAACTAAAATCAGAAGGGAAGCAACAAATTGGGAAACAATCTTCATAAGAAAAACCTCTCTCAAAGGTCTAATTATGCAAATTCACAAAGAGCTAAATCAATTGTAGAAAAAATCAAGCCATTCTCCAATTGTATAAATGGGCAAGGGACATGAATAGGCAATTTTCATATAAAGAAATCAAAACTATTAATAAGCACATGAAAAAGTGTTCTAAATCTTTTTTAATCAGAGAGATCCAAATCAAAACAACTCTGAGGTATCACCTCACACCTAGCAGATTGGCTAACATGACAGAAAAGGAAAGTAATGAATGCTGGAGGGGATGTGGCAAATTTGGGACATTAATTCATTGCTGGTGGAGTTATGAATTGATCTAGCCATTCTGGAGGGCAATTTGGAACTATGCCCAAAGGGCGATAAAAGACTGCCCTTTGATCCAGCTGTAGCACTGCTGGGTTTGTACCCCAGAGAGATAATAAGGAAAAAGACTTGTACAAGAATGTTCATAGCTGTGATTTTTGTGGTGGCCAAAAATTGGAAAATGAGGGAACGAACGCCCTTCAATTGAGGAATGGCTGAACAAATTGTGGTATATGCTGTTGATGGAATACTATTGTGCTAAAAAGAATAATAAATTGGAGGAATTCCATGGAGACTGTAACAACCTCCAGGAAGTGATACAGAGCAAAAGGAGCAGAACCAGGAGAACATTGTACACAGAGACTGTGGTTCAATCGAATGTAATGATTTCTCCATTAGTGTCAATGCAATATCCTTGAATAATTTGCAGGGATCTAGGAGAAAAAATACTACCAACAAGCAGAGGACAAGTGGTGGGAGTAAAAATAATGAGTAAAGGCAACTGCTTGACTATAGGGGTTGAGGGGATATGATTGAGGAGAGACTCTAAATGAATACCCTAATGCAAATACCAACAACATGTAAATGGGTTCAGATCATGGACACATGTGATACCCAGAAGAATCATGTGCTGGCTATGGGACGGGTGGCGGGAGGGAGGGGGGAGGAAAAAAATGATATTTGTTTCCAATGAATAATGTTTGAAAATCACCTAATAAAATAATATTTACAAGAAGAAAAAAAGAGTTAAAGGTTTTCAGGGGAAGGCAATGAATTAACTTTTGGACATGTTGAGGCTCAGATGTTTACAACACACTCAACTGAAAATTTCCAACAGGCAGTTGTTCAATAGGAGTCATAAGACTGGAGGTCACAACAGACATTAAGGAGTGGGATGACCAGATTTGAGAATCATCAATATATAGATGATGGTTAAATCTTGTGAGTTTAGGAGAATATTGAGTGAAAACTCATAGAAGAAGAGAGGGGCCCAGCTCAAAGCCTTGTAGGACACCTACATTAAGCATTTATGGCCTAGATAAGAATCCAGCAAATCAGACTAAAGAGAGTAGTCATACAAGTAAGAGGAGAACCAGGAGAGTTTTGTTATAAAAATGAAAGAGAATAGGATGATAGTATCAAAGACTACAGAAAGCTTCAGAAGAATGAGGATGAAGAAAGGGCCATTAAGAGATTTTTGCAATTAAGAGATTGTTAACAACACTGAAGAGAGCAATTTCACTTGAGTGATGAGGTTGAAAACCAGACTGCAGTTAAAAAGAGAGTAGAAAGAAGGGAACTTGAAGCACCTTTTATAGAGAGCTTCCTCAAGGATTTCAGTCATAAAAGGGAAGAGAGTTCAGAGATGATAGCTCTCAGGGACAGGTGGATAAAATGAAGGTTTTTTTACAGATGGGGAAGTAGGAAAGCTGTCATTAGATTAGAAAAGTTTGAAAAAATGAGAGAATGGGAATACTAGAGAGATTCTCTGCTCGATGAATGATGAAGAAAAGAGAGCACATATTTTGGAGTTTCCTTCAAAATATAAGGGAACAACATCTTGTCCTTTCTACCCCCAGACCTGTGGCTGAAATTTGTGTTCTCATTTATTCTTCTAGCGAGTGAGATTGGTGTAGGGCCCTTCACCCATATCCCAGACCATGGAACACCAGGAGACATGAGATCAGTGACCAGTGAATCTACTGTAGGTGCCCTGGATAAGAAAATATTTCTTTTCTTTCTATTATACTGGTATTCATCCATGCTCTGGGCCCTTGTTTTCCAGCTTTGAGATATGATATGAACTCATTTTCATAGTCTAAGAACAGGACACTCACTGATGGGGGAGTTTGTGATTAGGTTGTAAGACCTGGTAACTTCCTCTGTCCCATTACTGTCTGCCCAGATGTCAGCCTTTGGATGAAGAGCTCATGGAGGATTTTGTCCATTTCTTGTGTTAGTTTGTGTGTATACATATAATTTACTATGATAAAAGTCAGCTACTGGAGGACAGGCTTTTCTAAGGCCAGCACCTAAAACCCTGAATGGAGTAGCTGATTCTAAACAAATGATTACTGCTTCATTTTCCATTTAACCTGAGCAGGTATCCGTCAGGCAGTTTGTCTGAGCCTGGATCCCTATCTCATCTGAGGGCAAGATGACAGGACAGATTCATCTATATATCAGTCTCTTCCTATTTAATACTTTCTCATGGTGGCCACCCACCCTAGAGCAGAAGCAGATCCTAATTACTGTCAGAGTCTTTTTGTTTTGAAAGTGCTTGTCAGGGAGAAGGTGCTAATGTGAGGGGTTGGGGATTGGTTGCACTTCTCAGGAAGGACAAAATCCTCACAGGCTCTGGGGATCTCTGTCCAAATGACCCCAAACTTCCCCCATCGACCCTTAGGCACACTTCAACTTTGCTTTGCTTTGGTTACAGGATTCCCTACTGAGACTTCAGGGACACTGAAGAAAGTGAGTGGATCTCACCAGGGAAGAGAACCAACAGACTCCATCAGTATCCCTATGACTGGCTTTAAGGGGAGAGATTCCATTACAGACATTGAAAGAGACATATGTGTCATGGAGACAACTCTAAGAGCCACAGGTACTCAAGCACCACTTCTCATTGTGCACACTGGGGCAGGTGACCTCATCCCTGGGATGCACAGGAGAACTGTGTCCTCTCCCACTTCACCCTCAGCTCCAAGTGAGATATCCTCTGGAGTCACCATTGCCATTGCAAGGCCCTCACTCTCCATGACTCCAGTAGAACCCACAGCTAGCCCTGGCTCCAGTGGTCCCTTGAACATCAGCCTATCTGGGACAATTTTTTCTACACCCCTTGCACAAACACCTAGAGCTGAAATAGCTCCTGGAGAGAGTTCCAGCACCCCCCCTTCTCTATGGTCCACTTCAGTTGATTCTTTCAATACTGTTGGCTCAGCCCCAGGAACTGAAATCACCTCCATTGTGCCTCTATATTCACTTCCAACAGCCTCAAGTGCCACAGAAACCACACCAAATCCTGATTTGTCAGTGAGACCTATCACACTAGAGCCAGGCTCAGCTGCCCTAACTTCCACTGCTCCCACCATCATTCCAACACTGTCTGAGGAAGACATAAACACCTCACTGGTGTCTATAGAAGGACCAACAGAAGATAAAACAGTGTCCAGCACCTTCCCAGCAAATGCAGACACCCCTGGTATCACTCACAGGGAGCACTTCTTCACAGGTCCTGGAGTAACTTTTCAACCTGACATGGCCTCTACTTCTCTGCCCAATTTATGTGAAGGGATCAGTTATTCCAGAAATATCCCCTCACCCTCTTTAGGGAGTAGGAAAAGCAGTGCCATGATTGGAGTCTGGACAAGCCCAGCTGAACCTCACACTGTGGAGCCTAAGAAGCCCACCCCTGCTGAGGGTTCCCTCTGTATTGGACCAGTGACTGAATTTAGCAGCAGGGAAAGTGGACATTTAAAGAATAGCTTGGCCTCTGCTGTGACCCTTAACTCTCCACTACCAAGCCCCATTGCTTCTAGCAGCATGGATGTAGACTCAGAAATGGCGTCAGGATTATCTCTCTGGACAGACAGCTCCTCATCACAAGTAGAAGTCAGTTTTCCTTATCTCTTTTCCACCACAGGAGATGGACCCTCCCTGGGAACAGAACCTCACAATCCCATCCACGAATCTCTGAGCCCATGGCCAGGCTCCTTTCCTGCCTTAAGTACTCCCACAGCCTGCACAAGGACAGCTTCCCTTGAAACTGCTACTTCATTGGAGGACCCAGGGCCAGCCAGCCTGACTCCAGAGACTGAGAGAAACCCACAGGCAACACCAACTCCAGTTATCACCCTGCCTCCAGCCAGCACACAGGAAGTTTGCACAACAGCATCTCCCAGTCCTTCTGACACAACCACAGAGGGCAACAGTGTCAAGTCAGGGACAACCTCTGTTTCTGATCAAGTGCCTTCCACTTCCAGCCTCTTCCCAAGTAAGCATATTTTAAATAAGCTTCCCAGGGAAGGAATTGGGGTGTGGCCTTGGAAGAAATGGGGAGTGTGTCCAGAGAGGGTTGGTTTGTGCCTTTCTAAGGAGAAGGGTCTTCCTCCCAGGTCCTTCCTCTCTTTAGCCTTCCAGTGGGCCACTGTAGGAACTTTTCCTTAGTGCCATATCTGTTGAATGAGTGTAATCACTCCAGGCTTCCTCATCTCCATATGAGGAAAGTTTCACACTCCCTGTGCTAAAGTGATTCTCCTCTTCTTATTGATGGGATTCTGATTCCACTAAATCAAACACATATGAGGATTGTCCATCAGTGAGTCCATGCTTTAAAGGGAAAAAGTTGGGTATTCATCCTGTGGGGAAAAGTCAGAGAAGCCATGTATTTTTGTTCTCAGCAGTTAGTAGCAACAATGTACTTTCCTTTGGGAGTCCTCTAATAATGACTTGACTGAGCTCTGGTCTCCCCTCCTCTCTTCCTGTAGGTAGTGATGCTGGTGTGGTGCCAGCCACACATGCCCAAGGCCATGAAGCACCAGGAAGCACAGGAGCACTGATGAGGAGCCCCCTGACATCTATGTGTTCTATTATGCCCACAGGTAAGTAGGTATCTCGTCTCTGTCTCTGTGTTGGAGGTTTATCCTTTTTAGGGCCTTGTTTACCAATCTTACAGAGGAAACATGAAATTATTTTAGAGATCAATCCTCAAGAGCTCTTCTGAACCTCTGATTCCTTTCTATGTACAGCCTGGAGAAGAGGAGTTTTAGAGGTAGGAGTGAGGTTCCCACTGCTAAGGTCTTTTATATAATCAACCATAGGTATAAAGTTGGAAGGAAACTTTGAAGTATCAGGTATTATGGATAGCCTCTCATTTTACAGATATGGATACTGAGGCTTAGAGAAGTAAAGTAATTAGCTCAGGGTGATTGGATAGGACTAGAAGGGACCCTCAATGGCCACCTAGCTGGACACCATCATTTTACATATGGGAAAACTGCAGAGAAGTCAAGTGACATATGCCCTATGACACAAAATTAGAAAGCATCAGAGGTGAGATCTGAACCCTGGACTCCATTATGCTGTATATCAAGGTCAGGAGAAGAGGTCAGCCCTCACACCTCACATTGAATGGCCAAGGCTCTTTCTACTTTGGGGAAGGTTCCTTTTATGAACTCTCCAAGGGTAGAGAATTTGTTTTTAAATTTTTATTTACATCTTCCGTATTTAGGATATGGCTGAACACATAATAAACACTTAATTAATGGCAACTAATTGATTCCTTTGATCTAATGAGTAGATTGGTGAGATCCAGTTTATTAAAAAATTTTGTCTTCACAACCTATCTTATATACCTACCAACTGAACTTGCCTATGAAAAGTGAAGGGGAATGGAATAAGCACTTATGTAACATCTACTATGTGCCAGGCACTGTGACTAAGAATTTTTTATAGAAACAGTATCTCATTTGATCCACACAATAACCCTAAGTGTTCGGTTTTATAGTTAGCCCCATTTTTCAGATTAGGAAAACAGAGGCAAGCAATTGAATTTCCCAGGGTCATACAGCCAATGAGTTCTTAGGGCAGATTTGAACTCAGGTCTTCCTGACTCCAGGCTCAGCACTGTCTCCACTATGACATCTAATTACTTCTATGGTCCAAGCCACAGATTTCCTGGTATCAAGAGTCAGGAATGGAGACAGATGCAAAGGCTCTGCTCTTTAGCAGTGAACTTGGGGAAGGTGGATGATGCATATAAGGGCAAATCCCTTTATCTCTATCAGCCTTGACTTGCAAAAGAGGAAAAGAATGATTCTAGGACCTTCCGTTTAAGGTATGTTTTCATGACCTTCTCCCTCATCTTAGCTTAATAATTCACTTGGACCTTTGGTGACTAATTGCACTTGGCCCACCCATTTAATACAGAATCCCAGGCATTTACCTCTAAGTCTTATGATTTCTGAGACATTGTTCTTCAACAAGGGATACTTCTTGGTCACTAGTTTATGGATTGATTCCTACACATTAGCTCTGTGATTCCTGTGACCTGGTCCTACTCTACTATGGCCTCTGAGTGTTCCCAAGAACTTCTGTAGCCAGGAGATCTAGAATACGTCAGAGGTCAGAACTGGAAAACTGGACCTCTCTGATGTCATTGTCTCCACATGGCTCCTGGCAGCCCATCAGCCTGGTGGACAAGGTCAAGTTTGGAGTTCTAGGTGTGATGAAGATGAGGAGACAAGTGTCTCTAGATGATCTTAGGTGAGGATTGGAGGCAGACCATCAAACCATTTTCTGGACAAGAAACTTCAAGAAAGAGAAGTGTGTCCCATGTACCATAAAAATCCCTAAAGCATCCTTTTATTCAGTTGTGACTGATATTCCTCTCAATTTATTTATTGCTCTTGTTAATAATCCTTGTTCAGGCATCTATTTCCAATAGAAAATCACCTATGCTATTAGAGAAGCTGTATGTCATTCAGCATTGCTGATGAGAAATCAAACCATATCTGATTAGCATGTTGCTTAATCATCTCTGATGCTTTTTATCTTTTAAAATTTGACTTTAATTAAAATAATTTTATTTAAAGATATTATATTTTCCCAATTAAATCTAGTAAGCATTTTCAATATATGTTTTCTGAAATTATTAGGTCCAAATTGTCTTCCCCCTTCCCTTCTGTCCCCCTCTTAGAGAGATGGTAAGTAATTTGAAATGGATTATACATGTATTATCATGTAAAACATAATTCCATATTGGTCATTTTTATAGGAGAACACTCATATAAAACCAGAGCCACATAAACTGTACATAAAATAATGTGAAAGGGAGTATGCTTTGATCTGCAACTGACTCCCACATTTCTTTCTCTAGAGGTGTAAAACATTCTTGGCCAAAAGTCCTTCAGAGCTGTCCCAGATTGCTGTCTTTTTGAGAGTAGCTACAACTTTCACAGTTGATCAACTGCAGATCAAAGCATGCTCCTTTTAAAATTCAATTCAAAATTATTCATGTTATATCTTAAAATACTCTCTGTTTCTTGTTTTGGTCTTCTAATGGTTATTGTTTGCTTAGTAATTATTGATCTGAAGAGAGATGTTAAAGATAGACAGATGAATGAGGAAAGGTAGTAGTCAAGGTAGAATGGCTCTTGTACTCTCTCACTGTCTTCTCCTGGTCTATGATAGCCGAGGAATATCTCTGGGAAATGGTGATCCTGGGTGATGTGCTGGTGTAAGTAAGTTAGGGAAACGTTTCCCCTATTGAGTGATAGGAGGGTTACCCCAGAATTAATAGGCACAGTCCTTTAGAATTGTAAGCCCCTCCTCAGTTCATGACTCAGCGGGGAGTCCTGACAAGTACTTTGCAATGGCTGCTCACTAACCTCAGAGAATTAGCCTCCTCAAAGATCCTTGAATAAATCCCTTTCTTCCAATCTGACTGTGGTTTAAATTGGTTTAATAAACACAAGATATCTGGAAGTGGGCAGTTCAGGTTGAGATTAGTGGTGTCCCTATATCTAAATCCTAAGAGATCCTTCTTTCTGGATGCCTTGGGCAAACCAGAAATTCACCTCCCCCTTCCCAGTGTCTCTTTAAGATAAACTAGAATATCTTGGGATTAAGGCAAGATAAGGCAGATGCTATTAGACTGTGGGGGACTGTTGAGTCTGAGGCCCCTACAGGTCCAATGGGATCTGAATCTCTCTTCAGCTGTCAGGCAGTTATAAATTTCTTCTTGAGAAGTCCCAAGGCAGATACTCCTGGGTATCTTTCAGCTCGCTCTTGGCTGATCTCCAGTAAGGCAAGAAAACCTCTTCTCACTTTGAGATCAAGTCTCAAAAAACCCCTTCTTTCCCTGGCATCTTTCCCCATCCCTGTTCTACAGCTATACTCCTCTGCTTCCAAAGGTCTTTACCCATCAATCATGTATTTTTCAACATTCCATTGCTCATCTTTTGCATGCTATTCTTACAGTCTTAAATCCTTCCCTTCTCCATAAATCTGGAAGATAAACTATTCTATGTTCCCCGAATTTAGTTATGGTATCGCTCATTATATATAAATCATATACCCATTTTGATCTTGTCTTGCTATAGGATGTGAGATATTGGTCAATACCTAGTCCCTGCCATAAACTTTAATTTATAAAAATTTTAGTTATATATATGTAATATATAAAATTTTTAGTTATAAGTAGAAACTTCTTTCAGTTTTTCAAATTAATTTTATTTTTAAAATATTTACCTCTTTACAT